>NW_027526445.1:158834655-159532155 GCF_048455015.1 Haemaphysalis longicornis | reverse complement strand
AGTGCGTCGCCAACCGCCTCCTGCGTGCGCCCCAGCTGTATGCCTCAAGCCGACGTCTGTACCCAGGCAGCGGACGTCGGTACACGCCCCTGGCGGTCGGGAAATTCATTCCGAGGACAAGTGCGGAAGACTGACCTCTGGCGTACCAGTGACAACCGAACCCTATGCTACCACTGTGGCGAAGCAGGCCATGTTTACCGCCGTTGCCCGTACCGCGAGGTTGGGTTTCCTGGATTTTCTCCTGCTGCTTCCCGTCCTCGCTTCGGGCAAAGACCTGCTGCAATCGAAGACTTCCTCGCTGCTCGCCGAAATGCCTCGCCCTCGCCGTCCCGCCGATATCGATCACCGTCCCCAGGGAACGATGCTCCACTTAGCCGCCGCGACGCTACAGATATGCCGAGGGGGCGATCCCCAAGCCCTAGGCTGGGTAACTAGAAGCAGCAACTCCGGGAGGCAGGGTTGCTGATAGCATAACCCCGCAAGACCTTCGAAATCATGCGAAGCCGCCGAAGGAAAACAAGACGACGAGAGTGACTATCGCCGATGGTGGAAGCGCCGATCTGTCGTATCTTTGGATGGACATGAAATTGTTTCCCTTGTTGATACCGGAGCGGATTACTTGATCATTAGCCTGACCCTTGCTGATCAGTTGAAAAAAGTTAAGACGCCATGGCCTAAGATTTAAATTCGCACTGCTGGGGGCCCCTTAATGACGCCGGTGGGGAAGTGCACTGGCAGGATCAGCATACAAAACGCTACTTTCGTCGGCACTTTCGTGGTCCTAGCAGAGTGCTGCCGGGAGCTCATTTTAGCAATGGACTTTTTAAGGGAGTATAACGCTGTCATCGATGTGAGCGAACGCTTAATCACCTTATCGCCGAGTCCCCGCCGTCCGGAAAGCCAAGAATGTCGCTCATCGTTGCGGGTTATCGACGACGACGTCAACATACCGCCGCGGTCCTGCATGCGCGTATCCGTCAACTGCGACGTGCGAAGCACTGTAGACGGCATCGCAGAACGTGTCGATGCGCTTTTATTCAGTCGCGGCGTTGCAGTTGCCTGAGGTGTCATGCACTTAGTCGACGGCAAAGCGGAGTAATTGCTGACAAATTTCAGTAATGAGCACCAACACGTCGCCAAACATACTGCAGTCGCCTTTTTCGAGGACATTCCTGGCGGCAGCGAAGACTGCTTCGCCTTACAAGGCGCCCCGCCTGGCGAGAGCAGTCCCGTTCCCGCGATTGGTGTCAACCGCAGCTTGCCGTTCACGCAGCGCCAAGAACTCCGCGAACTGCTCATGAAGTTTATGGATTGCTTCTCTGCGACATCTGCGGTCCGACAGACGCTACTCACGAAGCATCGTATCATCACTGATGACGCAGTAAGTCCTCTTCGCCAAAACCCTTATCGCGTGTCTACCAAGGAACATGAAGCAATTCGTAGCCAATTGAACGAAATCTTGCAAGATGATGTCATTCAGCCATCTCGAAGTACGTGGGCGTCGCCCGTCGTTTTGGTTAAAAAGAAGGATGGCACTTTACGGTTTTGCGTGGATTACAGGAAGCTAAACCAAGTGACCAAAAAAGACGTCTATCCGTTCCCCGAATTGACGACTCTCTAGAACGGCTTCGCCACGCCCGTTACTTTTCTTCCATAGATTTAAAGAGTGGGTATTGGCAGATCGAGGTAGATGAGCGCGACCGCGAGAACCGCCTTCATAACACCGGATGGTCTTTTCGAGTTTGAGGTCCTGCCCTGTGGTTTGTGTTCGGCGCCGGCAACATTCCAGAGAATGATGGACACTGTCTTGTCCGGCCTCAAGTGGCAGACATGCCTCGTGTACCTGGATGATGTTATCGTTTTCTCGTCAAGATTTGAAGAACACGTGAAACGACTATCTTCAGTCCTTCGTGCCGTACGAGCCTTACGAGTCTTAACTTACGAGTCTTACGAGTCTTACCTTGAAAGCAGAAAAGTGCCATTTTGGTTATGAAAAGCTCCGTTTCCTCGGCCACGTTGTCAGCAACGCCGGCGTCACACCCGACTCTGAAAAGATAGCCGCTATCTCCAATTTCCCGACGCCCAAGGACAAAAGGGCCCTGCGGCAATTTCTAGGCCTGTGTTCTTATTACCGGCGCTTCATGGAAAAATGTCGCACACATCGCGGCTCCACTAACCTGCCTTACCCGTAATGACGTCACCTTCGTATGGAACAATGAGCAGAACGATTCTTTCGAGGACCTGCGCCGCCGTTTGCAAGAGCCACCTGTCCGCGCCCATTTTGATGAAGACGCTGCGACCACCATTCATACTGATGCCAGCAGCGTAGGTCTAGGCGCCGTCCCTACCCAATGGCAAGACGATGCTGAAAGAGTTGTTGCTTATGCAAGCAGGACATTGTCCCGTGCGGAGACCAACTATTCCGCCACTGAGAAGGAATGTCTGGCTGTTGTATGGACGGTCATGAAATTCCGCCTGTACCTTTACGGCCCTCTCTTCAAGGTAGTGAGCGACCACCACTCCCTTTATTGGTTGGCCAATTTAAAAAACCCCACTGGTCGCCTAGCCCGCTGGAGCCTGCGACTTCAGGAGCTTCATCTGACGGTAGTCTATAAGTCAGGAAAACATCATTCTGATGCAGACTGCCTGTCCCGAGCACCGGTCGAGCGCCCCAGCCCGGAAGATGAAGACGACACGGCTTTTCTGGGAGCAATCGACGCCCCAACCTTGTGTAAACAACAGAAGCAAGACACCGAGCTGCAACCACTTGTAGACTTTTTGGAAGGCCGCTCTACACGGAAGCCCAAGCTCTTCACACACGAGATTTTCCGTACCGCCACCGAAGGAGGACGCACCAATGTGAGCTCGTTCCATTTTCTCACCATTTTTGCAACCGCATTACTCAGTGTAACCTTTCCGCACAATAACCAGATTACCACAGCTTCTTCATAACCACCGCCCGACGACGTGAACACTATTTTTATTCACATTAGATACGTATTTTTTAAATTAAAGCACGAAATCCAAAAAAAACATATTTAAAAAAAAATTCTCTGCGCGTTTTCGCGTTTTGAACGCAAGAACAGCAACAGCTATGTAATTCCGAACACAACGATGCCCTAATCATCATAATCCGTTCACAAATAACAATTTCGCAACAACTTTTTGTCAAAACCTCGCCTAAGCCGCTAACACTAAAATGCACTTTAAGCCATAACCTACGAACACAATAACGCAGGAAAAAAAGAAGGACATCACTGCAATCCTCACACCAACGCTCACGTAACTACAGCAAGCGCGCCTTCTTACAAAGTTTTTTTCGCTCCAATACTCGAGTTCAAACGTCGAAAAAACACGCTCCCATAACACGTGGTCGACTAAAACCTAACAATCAAGACCTAGCTCCATAAAACCTTAAAAACAGATTCCTCGCCATATAACCTAAAGGTGGACACCTCAAACACAAAAATCGGCCCCAAAATACTGTTGTTATTCATTTTTGACCGGATTTTGAAATTTGGGACTTAGTCACCAGAGCGTTGCCGACCCATCTCGGGGTGCTATCGCGGCCCGCAGCAACTAAGCTCAAAACGCAGAGCGCACTACTAACTGCAAGACCACGTTGAACACACAGACACCCTAACCGCTAAAATCACACTGCAAATAAGTGAATGAGAGATTTTTCGCAGTAATTCCAACTAGCGGACTTCGATGATTTCGTTCAGCCAGCACTACGCTTGACATTTTCTTGGCTGAACATGCTGTTGTAGGACCTCCTTCACTCCACTTCGCTCTTATCCGACACGAACATCCCTTCCCTACGCCTGGCACTTTCCGGCAATTCATAAATAGTGTAGTTATCCACTTTTGAGGGGAATTTGAAATTGGAAATTCACTTAGAGCCCAGAGCTTAGCGCACCCATCTCGGGGTGCTACCATGGCCCCGCAACAGCTCTGCTTGTAAACCGGAGCACAGCATAAACTGCGAGACCATGCCGAACACATGGACACACTGACTACTAAAATCACACTGTAAATAAGCAAATTCGATATTTTTCGAGTAAATTTTTTGACTATCCAATCCGCTGCTAACCGGCACGAACATCACTTCCTGGCGCCTGGTATTTCCTGGCACTTCCTAAATAACGCAATTATCGATTTTTGGCAAGAATTTGAAATAGGGAACTCACTTAGAATCCAGAGCATTGTGGACCCATCTCGGGGTACTAACGCGACCCCACAACAACTTAGCGCAAAAAGCGGAGCCTAGCATTAACTGCGAGACCATAGCGAATAGAGAGACACACAAACCGATGAAATGCTACTGAAATAAGAGTTTTTTTTTTCTAGTAGGTTTAACTTTCTGACTTCGACGATTCCAGCCCGCACCAAATATTAAAATTTTCTTGACCAGACATGCTGCGGTAGGACCCCATATAGTACGCTCTAAGCAAACACGAGCATCACTTCCTGACACCACAGCCATCACGTAGGGCCCCCATCCCGTCACGAGTTCTCGCTACCCCAACCGTCTCGGTACCCAACGCGTCCTCGGTACTCCAACCATCCAGTCAACACTTTGGCAGGCAGTGTTTTGAGCCATATTTCCCCAACATGACCAAACAAAATGTGCAGAAAAAATCCCATGGGAACAAATAAAAATCCCAAAAACACCAGCTTCTCGACCTTTCCTCCAGCCCCCTGTCTCCTGAACTCCCTTCTGCAACCACGACAGCAAACAAATATGAACCAAGGTCTCGCTCGAAGCGCATAAAACCCGCTTTGACCACTCAACAAACGCCCAGAGCCCATTCGAGGTCCTCCACCAGAGTTCAGCGCCTGGTTCAAAGCTCAAGAACGAAACCTAAGACCTCGGCCGAGGACGTCGAATCTGACCAGCCGAGTCATAACACGAACTCCTCGTCAGCGGCCGAGGACGTCGACCTTGACCAGCCGGGTCATAACACCAACTCCTCGTCAGAACGCTCAACTGAGCCTGACCCGGAAGAAACAATTCCAAAAACTCTAGCATCCTCTTCATCACATTCCTCCTCACGTTCACCGATCCCACACACCCTCTTGAACACCAGCCCTGCTCCTCCCCCATTCAACCACCAAGGAACTGAAAATACTCGTACTAGATCAAGACCCACCACACAGTCGCCCTCTCCCCCTCCCCTACCTCAACAAAGCCAAGCATCCCCCTTCCAACTTTTGACTCAGGTCCAAAGAACCCTTTCCCCTACACCCTCGCACACCAATGCCGCAAGCATCCACACGCGTACGAAGCCACGTGATTCTGTCCCAGACGCCGCCATCCGCTACGACACGGAATTCATGAGTGCACTGATTGCGGCTCAACGGGATGGCCTCACGGAACAGACAAGTAAACGCCAGCTGGGTGATTTCCAAAAGACAAAAAGCATCCTGTTGGGTCTCTCTCTACGAATCGCTGAGTATGAAGGCTTAACACCGCGTAGTGAAGACGACCTACTACTCGTCTCTTCCCAAACCCCTCCTGAACCACTCTCGTCCCAACCACATGAATCCCCAAACCCCTCCAGCCCACCCGCTTCACCAGGTCCCTCCCAACCCCTCCCACAACATTCTATAGCACTCCATCACCTTCTTAAACGCTGCCTTCAAACACTCCCCCGAAAACAACCCCTACTTCCCACTCCTGCCATGCAAACGCAAAATCCCCAGAATAACCCCACCCACTCCAACCAACCCGTTTTTCGACTCACCTCCCTGCCTCCCAAAGAACCCCCTCCCAACCGCTTGGCCTTTGAGCCACCACCACGTGTTCAATCCTTTCCTGCTGTCCAACCATCACGTTACCGACACCTTGTACCTGCACCAACCCAAAACCCCACAGCCCAACCCACTCCTTCGAACACCTACGCAAACAAACTCAAACATCATCCTCAATCCCAAAAGCAACCCCAGACCCCCAGACCAAGGACAGCATTGATTATCAATGCAACCAGCCAGAAAGGTGTAAACACAAACACCATAGCGAACTTTCTGACCACAAACAACAACCAAGAACAACTGGGGTTAGTATATGTAGGCCTTAGGGTTACCAACAGCACGGTGGTGGTTTCATCCTCAAGAATGGATGGAATTACTCGCCTAAAACAATCCATCGAGCAAGACCCGTGGGCACAAGGCTAGAGCATGCACATCCTGGCCCCCAAAAAACCGATGTTTCGAATCGTTGGCGTTCCGGTTGGGCTCCCCGCAGCCGACATCAGCAACTACAATCTCACACAAAACACTCGCCTCCAAGGAACACCGCAAGACGCTTTCATCACCTCTGACTACATAAACAGGAACGGAATACGAATCATCAATATAGCTACCTCCATCCCCCTTTACAGACAACTGAAGCAGCTGACACACCTCAACATAGGCTGGGTCTCGTGCCCGCTCTTCCAACACCACAACATCCACACATGCAAGCTGTGCGCTACCATTGGCCATGTTGGAAAGCACTGCCGCAACCGGTTCAGGCGTAGCGGGTACTACGCTGAGCCACACACAGAAAACCAGTGCCCCTAACGGGGGACCACTCAGCCCCCCCTGTGTCCCTCCTGCTGGTCAGCTGGCAAGGAAGCCCCACACGATGTCCTCGCACCAGAGTGTCCCATTCGGCAGCAATGGATCGCACGAGAGGAGGCACGCTGGAACTAAAAAAGCCCAACCAAGTCCCGACACGAATACACATAACACAAGTGAAGCTCACAGGCAGCACCATACCTATATTCCAAAAATGACCCGGTCCTCTAATCTTCAACACATCTGGCAGTGGAACTGCCGTGGTTTCCGAATTAAAAGAGCCAACCTGCAAGCTCACATTGCAGCCATACCCAACCCCCCCATCCTTCTGGCACTACAGGAAACGCATCACCCACCCAAACTAAAAGACTATGCATCTCACTCCCCGCCAGACTTCACCCAGATAGCCACCCTCGTACACCGAAATATTGCCACCAAGCATCAAACTTTCGCCTCACCAATCCCGCACATACTGAATACTCTCCACCTCCCCAAATCCTCTGTCACACGCCTGCACGTTCTCAACATCTACAGCCCCCCCAAAATCCAAACACATCTCTTTCAAATACATCTTTCACCAAGCCCTTTCTCTCGCTAAACGTGACCCTCTCATATTTGTAGGTGACTTCAACGCCCCCAGTGTGGAGTGGGGTAACTCTCACACGACTCGCAAAGGTCGTTTACTCTCTGAAGTTGTCCACTCCCTTCAACTCACCCCCCACACCGACCCTTCATCCCCCACACGCATTGGCAAACAGTGTCCAGCGTGACACCACTCCAGACCTCTTGGAATCATCACCGTTGGGTACATTCCATAGAGCCAAGTTGGGGGTGCAAAGGTGTGTATCTGAATCCTCTGGAGTGTTGCTTCTGTTTTAGCAAGCTGCGGGTGAGGAGGTGGGACATTTTGTTTTGAAATGCAGTATTGTTGGGTGATGTCTTGAAATGTGACAAGGGGAACGAGCCTCCGTGTTTCCTCCGAGCCAGGGAGAAGAGTTCCCCGCCTTGTTTATTGGCAAAATAATTGCCCGTTAGGGAGGAGCGTCCGGGGCCCACACAATTTCCATCTTCCTGCTGGGCTGCGTGTTGAACCAAGAGCTCACTCCGTAACAAAGGCCTCATAACCTGCCAAAACACTGCGACACACGGCTTGACAGTCCGTAATTACGAGATTTTCTGGAGTTTCAGAGGTAGCGAGGGCCACTGCAAATTCTTCTGTGTCCCAGACAGATGTCGAATTAATTAAGCGCAGGTGACGATCTTGCCTTTGGTGGTTACAATGGCCAAGTTATTGTACGGATTGGAGCAAGGGCTGGCATCTGTGGATGAAACCTTATGATTCTTTCCGTAGATTTGTCCTCCGTCTTCCCTACAAGGTGGCGACGTCCGGAGTGCAAATTTGGATGCATGTTTTGGGGAAAAGGGTGGCTACGAATGGATTGACGCTGATTACGGGGGATAGGTTTACTGTCCGGGGGGAGGAGATGACGTTTCGAGGTCGTGGAAAAGATCCAGTTCTCTTAATGTTTGAGTAGGGTGGAGACGTTGACTGGAAAGATGCCCTTTGACTAGTTCCAACATCGAGTTGCGGCTGCCTGATTGGAGCACTTTAGTTGTGGTGGAATAAGGAGATTAACAGCTTTTTTATAAGTTTGTGGATGACGCGATAAATGCATTCCTTGTCACTTTCCTGAGAGTTAGGTAAGAGCCGATGTAGATGACCAATATGAGGAAAGCGCGGAAAAGGCAAAGAAGGTCTTCCTCCTTCATGCCGCGATGTCGATTGAAGATGCGGCGAAGCATTTGGATAACTTGAGTGAATACTGTGGTGAGCTTGAATACTGCTGATCATTCCACGTGTTGGCCTGGAGAGTAACAAAAATTGTCTTGGGTGAAGGTCTGGGACGTATAAGCTGACCATAGAAAGTAATTTGAACTGTTTCTTTTCTGGGTACAGGGGGACTTTTTCGCGCAATGATAAGGACAGGCTTTTGAGGGGAATAGCGAGGCCAGTTGATAAGGCATATTGTTTCACACTGTCAGTGGCACTTTGAAGGGTATACTAAAGTTCGCCTAAAAGAACCCATGTCCATCCAAATGATAATAGTGTCACGAAGCCAAGGCCGACGCAGTTGTTTGGAAAAGAAACTAGTTTATTGGAGCGAACTTGTGCTCCCCTAACAACTAAAAAGAATACAGAGGCGGCGAAGCAGCGGTCAACAAAGTGACGTACGTGCGTCGGCGAGCGTCGCAGAATCGAATGCCGAGGCGTCTGCTCTGCAGGGTTTTTATCTTTCGGCGCGAGTGTTTCTGGAACCGTCGATTCACATCCAGAACATTGTAGATCACAGACGATTATTCTGGGATAGTGAAGTTAGGGCGAAACAGTTTGCTTATCTGAATGTGATAGCCCGTGCGGCATAACAATAAAGAATGGAAGACGCGCTTTGCTTGGAACGCAGATGACACAGCCGGGCGTGGCCGGGCAGTAAAAACAAACAATAAATAAGCAAGCCCATACATGGTTCGCGGCATTACCCCCCTCTAAGAGTGCATCGACCCGATGCTAAAATAAAAGACAGTCCGAACAAACAATAACAACAAAAAAAGTCCGTCATCTTGCATAGTAAGGTTTCAAGCGAACCACGTGCACGACTTCAGGCCGCGTGCGTCGTCGTGATGTTCCGGAATCACCATCGGGGATCACCTCTTAGGTAAATTGGCCGACACGTCATAGAATTTGGTACGGTCCGAAATATTGTCGCAGAAGCTTCTCACTGAGTCCGCGTCGTCGGATGGGAGTCCAAACCCAAACACGGTCCCCTGGGTGGTACTCGGCGTCTCGGCGTCGGAGTTTGTAGCGCCCGGCATCCACGAGCTGCTGGCGCGTAGTACGAACTCGGGCCAGCTGGCGGGCCTCCTCCGCACGCTAAAGGTTTCCTTGGACGTCGGTGTTGAGGTCGTCGTCTTCTACAAGCAGAAGCATGGTGTCGAGCATCGTAGTTGGTCGTCTTCCGTAGATAAGCTCGAACGGTGTCAGCTGCGACGTCTCCTGGATAGCTGTGTTGTACACAAATGTGACATACGGGAGCACTTCGTCGCAAGTCTTGTGATCAACATCAACGTACATTGACAGCATATATGCGATTGTCTTGGTCAGACGTTCTGTTAGTTCGTTCGTTTGGGGGTGGTTCGCCGTCGTTCTCCTGTGATCCGTGTTGCTGTAGCGTAATATTCCTTTCATCAGCTCCGCAGTAAAGGCCGTTCCGCGGTCCGTGATTAGGACTTCCGGGGCTCCATGTCGCAGCACAACTTGGCTTATGAAGAACTTTGCGACTTCCTGTGCAGTGCCCCTCGGAAGAGCGGCGGTCTCTGCGTAGCGCGTCATGTAGTCTGTCGCCACGACAATCCACTTGTTCTGTGATTGTGACGTAGGGAACGGGCCTAGAAGGTCCATTCCAATCTGTTGAAAGGGCCTCGACGGGACGGCGATCGGTTGCAGAAAGCCGGCGGGTCGTGTCGGCGGCGTTTTTCGTCGCTGGCAGTCACGGCAACTCCGAACGTAGTGGGTGACGTCGGATGTAAGGCGGGGCCAGAAGTACTTCGCCTTGATTTTTGCAATAGTGCGAGCTGTGCCGAGATGTCCGGAAGACGGGTCGTCGTGGCACGGTTCCAAAATTTCGTCACGGAGCTCTGCAGGGATGACAAGTAGATAATGCGTTCTCGTTCCGGGGCTGAAATTCTTCTTCACGAGGACTGAATTTTTGAGGCTGAATGCTGGCAAGTTCCGCTTGAACGACCTAGGCACGGCGACATTTCGTACTTCGAGGTAGTCGATCATGACGCGCAAGTCGGGATTGGCACGCTGCTGGGCGGCTAGGTCGCTCTCCGTAACTACTCCGAAGAACGCGCTGTCTTCATCGCAGTCTAGTGGTGGCGTGTCGATGGGGGTACGGGACAGGCAGTCGGCGTCGGAGTGTTTCCTGCCGGATTTGTAGACGATTGTAACTTCGAACTCTTGCAGGTGCAAGCTCCACCGCCCAAGACGGCCAGAGGGGTCCTTCAAATTGGCGAGCCAACACAGCGCATGGTGGTCTGTGACAACATTGAATGGTCTACCATATACGTATGGGCGAAATTTTGAAATGGCCCATATAATTGCGAGGCACTCTTTTTCAGAGACTGAGTAATTTTTATCCTCCTTCGACAGACCACGGCTTCCAAAGGCGACTACTTTTTCGCTAGCGCTTTGCTTTTGGACGAGAACGGCACCCAAACTTATATCGCTCGCGTCGGTGTGCATTTCTGTTTTGGCGTTTTCGTCGAAATGAGCGAGCACGGGAGGGCTTCGCAGGCGTTTTTGCAGCTCGCAGAATGCCTTTTCTTGGTCGTTTTCCCAGCTAAAAGGCGTGCTATTTTTCGTCAACCGTGTGAGTGGCTCTGAAATGCGGGCGAAGTTTGCGGAGAAGCGCCGGTAGTATGCGCACAGTCTGAGAAATCTTCGCACGCCCTTCCGCCCTTTTTGTCTTTCGGCCTTGGGAAGTTCGCAATGGCCGAAGTTTTTGCCGGGTCAGGTAGGACTCCCGCGGCGTTGATGGCGTGGCCCAAGAACCTCAGCTCCTCATACGAGAAACGACACTTTTCAAGCTTCAGCCTTAGCCCCGATGTACGAATGGCCTCGAGTGCAGACTCCAACCTTGCAAGGTGTTCGTCGAAATTCCGGGCGAATACCACAACGTCGTCGAGGTATACGAGGCAAGTGTGCCACTTCAGGCCAGCTAGTACAGTGTCCATGACTCTCTGAAACGTTGCTGGCGCCGTGCACAGCCCAAAAGGCATCACCTTGAACTCGTATAGGCCGTCCGGGGTTATAAACGCAGTCTTCTCTCGGTCTCTCTCGTCCACTTAATTTTGCCAGTAGCCGGTTTCAAATCCATCGATGAGAAGTACTTGGCATGGCAGAGGTGGTCAAGGGCGTCGTCGATTCGTGGCAGGGGATACACGTCCTTTTTGGTGATTTTGTTTAGTCGCCGGTAGTCAACGCAGAACCTTAATATGCCGTCTTTTTTTTACGAGTACGCCCGGCGGAGCCCAAGGGCTTTTCATTGGCTGTTTAATGTCGTCGCTGAGCATGTCGTCGACTTGAGTCCGGATGGCTTCCCGTTCGTTGGAAGATACGCGATATGGTGACGGTCGGGTAGGTCGGGCTCCATCTTCAGTTATAATACGGTGCTTCGCTAGAGGTGTTTGACGTAACTTTGAGTTCGACAAAAAACACTCGCTGTAGCGACGCAGCAAAGCCAATAACTTGTTCCTTTCTTTTTGCGGTAGCGCCGGATTCAAGTCGAAAGGGTGCGGAAGCTTGAAGGTATCGTCGGGTGCGCGTTCAAAGTCGGCGATTGCTATCACATCACTTGCTTGTTGCGTTTCTTCGACGAACGCAATTGCAGCGCCCTTGTTTAAATGCTGGTACTCCTCGGTGAAATTGGTGACCAAAACGTGGGATTTGCGCTGCTTAAACCGCGCAATGCCTCTTGCGGCAGACACACCGCGGTCAAGAAGCAACCTTTGGTCCCTCTCCACTATAGCGTCGACATCGGGAGTAGCACCTTCACAGTAGACGGTGATCATCAAGCTTGCACGGGGTGGCAGGGTGACGTGATCATCGGCGATCCTTACAGCTGCACAGCGTTCGGGGTTCGATTCCGGCGTGACGGAGTGGTCGGAGGAAAAAGTTATCGACTTCATCTGCAGATCGATTATTGCGCCGTCGTCCGTCAAAAAGTCCATTCCGAGAATTACGTCGGCGGAGCAGTTGGGCAAAACGACGAACACCGCAGGGTACGTCGTGCCGTCTATGGTGACACGCGATGTGCACGTTCCACTTGGCCTCACGAGGTGGCCTCCTGCAGTGCGTATGAGCGGACCGTCCCATCTGGTCATCACTTTCTTCAGCTTAGACGCAAATGGTCCGCTCATTACGGAGTAGTCGGCTCCCGTGTCTACGAGGGCGACTACACCAAAACCGTCGATGGACACCTTGACGTCGGATGCCGCTTTCCTCGAGCTCCGGGTGCGTCGGGGCGTCGCATCTCGGCTTGTGCGTGTTGACGGTCGGGCACTGTGCGTCGTCGTTGTCGACATCTTCTCAGCGGACGTCTCGGTCAGGTCGGGTAAGCGTCGCGGCGTGTAGCTGTCGTCGTGTTCGGAAGTCTCGTCAGGGTTAGGTCGGGTCGTCGGGATGAGGGCATGTCGTGAATCACTGTCTTCAGCGCGTTGTTGCGTCGTTGGAGGGTTTCCGGTTTTTCGCCGTAGAGCAACTTTACCTCCAGAAGTTGCTGCTTTTAGTTTCCCCCGCGTGGGCTGGGGGACGTTCCACGGGCGAAGTCAGCGTTGCTACGGCGGTTCGGCGATTGGTATGGGTAGGGCGATGGCGAACGGTTGAAACGCGCTGGGCCACGGCTGGTTTCAGATAGATACTCGTCGATCTCACGTGGTCGTTGGCCAGGGAGAGGGCGAGGTGCGTCGACGGAGAAACTACGCAGTCCTAGTCTCTTGTATGGGCAGCGACGGTAGATGTGGTCGGCCTCTCCGCAGTGGTAGCACAGAGGACGGTTATCAGGATTTCGGCATATGCCCGTCTTCCTCGGCGTCTGGTTTCGGGCTACCGGGCGTTGGGCGGGTGACAGTGGGCGGCGGTTTGGCGGGGCCTCTTGACGGCCTGTTGGAGCTGCGCGGGGTCGACGAACAGCCGCGGAGTATGTCATAGCTTGTGGCTCTCGCGGTACCTCGGATGGCGTAGAAGTTCCCAACGCTTTTTGCACTTCTTCTCTAATCACGTCGGTGAGGGAAGCGACTTGGGGCTGCGGTGGCGTTGGGAGAAGTTGGGAGAAGCACAAACTTTTTATTCACATATGAAACTAAAGTTTGTTCTACACTTACGTGAAAAGTAGAAGTCGTATTTTTTGTCGTTAAAACTTTTTCTTTCAAAGGGCAGTTTCTGGATAGACTGCAATTCCTGCAAAAAAATGCGGAACAGTAAAATGTGGCAAGAAAGGGAGTGTTCGTATGTTTCTGAAACTGGCAATGCCGGCCCCTAACGTACGACAGTGGTGAATATGCTTTGCCTCCTACCGCTGTAAGAGGGTGCCGAAATTACTATTCATACCAGGCATATATAGCAGCAGGAAGCTCTGCCTGATACACTTATGACGCAGATTCAGGGGCGCAATTGTGCGAGATAAAGAGCGTGGACAATTACAATGGATAACTAGAAACTTCCTAGTTGGACACAGGAAAGTAAATTTTGATATCGCGCATACGTCACACGAGTTGACAACCATATACAGTGCCCTTGTACATCCTACCCGAACGTAAAGTGACGTCAAACCTTGAGAGACGCATTAACTGCGCAATTTGAGGGTATTAGATGTTGTTTTGTTATTCATTCCGCAGCCTCGGGCTATTCTCATTGCCTGTGCATAGCTCGGTTCGAGTCCCTCAAATTATTATTCAGAGCAGCAAAATAAAGTCTTAAAAAGTCCTAAAGTCTTAAAACAAATAAAGCATTTCTTCTCTCACAGCAGTACTACCAGGCGGTCTCCACTTTTTTTTGGACGCTCGTTCAGCTAGGGGCAAAATATGCATAGCGGCTGACATTTCGCCCTGGGTCACGCTTGCAAATGAATCCCTCATAGAGAATATGAATTCTCATTTTAGAATCGTTGCTTGATCAACGCTTTCGGGCCTTATTGTTTTAAAACAACTGCTATGAACAAACAAGGATACTGGATGAACTTGATACCTCGTTTGTCCGTATAATCCCATACTTTCTACTTAAGAGGTAGTAGACTGTGGGTCAGCCTTCGGCTGCCTCCCAGGTTTGGCAGATACTCGTTCGGCAACTCTGCTTATACCTGGTGTTGAGCTTTGAAAGAAAACCAATGATTTCTTTTTGAGGTACGTATTGCATCATTTATGATCCCGATCAGAGGCACCGCCAATATGTTGACTGTGTGGAAGCTGTAGTGCGGTAGGTTACATAACGGTGCAAATGAGTCGCTCCTAAAATGTGCTTACTTTCACATGTAGATAAAAAAGCATTACAAAAATAACTCCACACAACAACTTCACTCACTGAGAAGTATTGAACAGTAAAAAGAGCTTGAATAAGAACAAGAGTGGTGACCAGAATATAAAAACGAACTAAAGACAAGTACGACAAAAGACGCCTCTTAGTTTTCTACATGTGCCAATTTCTTTGTTCGTGAAGCGACTTTTAAGCCCTATTACGTTTTTTTTTATTTCTTCTCCTTTGGCTGCTTTTTCTTTGTTGGTTATCGGTTAAAAAGAAACCGTGAAGGGTAGGATGCACTGCGGATAATATTTCACTGTGTCACAGATTACACCTGCATACTACGCAGTCCGGGGGGGGATGAGAATATAGGGGGAGAGAGCAGGGTAGGAGAGGTAAGAGTGCGTATAATACGTACAAAGTTTGTAGGGCCACTGTAGCGGAGTCACGGATACAGAGCCGAAGAGCGCACCTGACACGCCGAAGCACAGAACACATCAGCTGTACACTGCACAGACCAAATCGCACCACACGGCGGCATGGCACTGCACAGCACTCTGCGACCCAGGTCATCCCACCAGATGACATCGGGGCCCTTTGGGAGAGAGAGGAGCAAAGCTTTTATTGAGCATTTATATGCCTGGGTCATCCAGAAGACCAAGCGTCGTCTTTGCACGTTCCGCCCTCGCCGTTAGCATGGCCAGGTCGGTGATGTGGGCGCTGGACAGCGCTGTCTCCCACTGCTCAAGGTTGGGGATAGGGAAAGAAGGTGGCAATTCTGTGTTTTGGCTACGTTCCCAAAATACGTGGTATAGGGAGCCTGAATTTCCACAGAACTTCCATTGCCTTTTCGGAAATGGGAAGCGTTTGGGCTTGCGGTTGGGAGCCCAAGGTTGTAGTAGGGAGCCTGCAAGTCGCTCCATGTGGGTTGGTCATCCATGTAAACCGGGATGCGGAGGAAAGGGGGTGCGTGGCAGGAGCATAGCAGATGTTCCACCGTCTCAGGTTCATGCCCCGTCGCACATGTGGGTGACTCCCTGCGTCCTTATCGGTATAGCGGGCCGTTGTTTCGCCGCCGTTCAGCTGCAGCCGCAGCCTAGATAAGAAACTTAGCAAAAAATTCTTTATTTGCCAATGTAATGCAACACGTTAAAAAACGTTTCGTCTGCCGGAGTAGTGAGTTTCAATTTTATTGCTGATGGTAAATTTCGGCTCTTCCGGGTTTTCCTTCAACCACTTGCTTCTGGTTTTATGCATTGCCTGTTCCGTTTTCCGGTTTGGAGCCCGAAGAAGCCGCGTGTGAGTCTGCGTTATGGTTCTCGACTGAGGATTCGGTGTTGAATGGTGGTGGTTGGTTGAGTTTTTCTGCTGTGGGGTGCGGCACTTTTGTGCGAATCTCTCCACCTTCTGACAACGGTAGGATTGTGGTGCGTTCCCATACACGCCACGCCGATGGTACAAGAAAAACAAAAGCTCCGTGTCATCTGCAGCTGCAGGCGGGAGATGATCCGGAACGCGTACGTTCGCTTGCGGCGCATCTACACCCGGAGCGCAGCGTTGAAGAAACGGTCGCGACAATGAGCGATCTTCTTGGAATAAGCGTGAGTTTGGTGATGGCAGTGAACAAGGAGATGAAAAATAACGATGGAAATCTTGCGACACCCTCCCGAAAGTGTCCGCGAAGCGGTGGAAAGAGTCGATGCTCAGAAGTGTACGACGACTTCACGAAGTGGGGATTGCGGTCGTCCGTGCATCGCCTTTTCGCCGCAATGGGATCCCGACAGTGAAGGCAATTGCTGCGGATGTCAACGCTAGCGGCGATGTTACTCCTCTCAAGCCATGGACTGTGCGCCGGCTGCTGAATGACATCGGGTTCAGGTATAAGAAGACGGGCCGGAACTCGCTGCTGATCGAGCGGCACGACACTGTCGCGTGGCAGCAGAAGTACCTGTACGACATCGCCATGTACAGGATTGAAGATAAAAAAATATTCTACTTTGCTGAAATCTGAGTGATGCGGGACACACGATATCGACTGTTTGACGGGCACAATAGTTGCTTCCCACCACGACGCCTTCATGCGTGGTCTGACAACAGGTTTTAAGGAGCCGTCAAGGAAAGGATGGCGCCTGATTGTAACTCACAGCGAGGGCGGTTTCGTCGGTGGGTGCATGGACATCTTTCGGAGTACGAAGGCAGGCGACTACCACGAGGAGACGGACGACATCCGTTTTGAAAGGTGGTTTGGGGCCGTTTTGCTACAACTGCCACTCGGTAGTGTAATTGTCATGGGCAATGCCTCGTACCACTCGTGGCTGTAAGAAGCAGTGCCTACGACGTCTTCGCGCAAAAATGTTGTTCAGGACTGGGTGACGTCCGAAATACTTGGTTTGGATGAAAAAACGCTTAAAAAGAAGCTCCTCAGCCTTGTGGCCTCTGTTAAGACACGGTAAATCAGGTAACGTATTGACGGTGCAGCTGAAAGGACAGGATGTATTCGGGAGCACTGCCATTGTGAGCTCAGTCCTACTGAGCGCATATGGGCACAGATGAAGTGAGGCGTCGCAGCAAGAAACGCCACATTTCAGCTGCCACATGTAGAGGTGCTCTTGAGGGAAGAAGTTGCCAAGATAACAGTTTAGCACTGGGCAAACACTGTTCAGCATGCGATCAGCATTGAAACAAAGTGCAGAGGAGATGGTGGAGGAAGTGCGCATGTTCAACCTATTATAATACATCTGGGTGAAGACATGGACTCTGACAGTGACCTATCTGTTATCGAGTCCTTTCAAGATGTGGAAGGCTGCGACCTATTCGCCAGTGCCGTCTTTGCCTCGTTCAGTTAGTGTGGAGGGTGGTGTTTAGCCTAAATACCTGTGTTTCCATAGCTGCAGAAGAAAGAAACTCCTTCAGACAGCACAGAAGACCAGATATGCTGTTTGTGTGCTTTATTTATTTCTGGAGTTAACTGAGCAGTCTGTGTGTGGTGCGTAACTTGCTCAGGGTTGATTGCTTTGACATGTAGCTGTGAGAATCAGAAGAGACCATTCCATTGTTTGGTTTGTAATCTCATTTGCCATAACTCAGTGTTGTCTGCTGTGTCGTAGACTCAACAGAGATCTTCCAGTATAACACTGAGGGTGGTAGAAGCTATTTCAACAATCTGGTTATGATCTCATTTGCTGTAGTAAACGGAGCGGTTTTTTGTGTGGTGCTGGCTCATGGTTGATTTTTGGTTTTTGATCCATGGTTTTTACTTAGGGGGCACACGTGGTTTTTGGTTAGGTTTAGTTAGTGGGCATAGTTTTTAGTTAGTGGGCATATACAATGAGTACACGGTTTAACTAATGCTCGCATCAGCTTTTCTGCTTGTGTACATCATCTGTTACTCTGCCCTCCGCCCTTCTTCCCACTACATCTTCCCTTTGGTCAGGTAAGTGAACAAAAAGCACGCCAAAAGTGGATGACAAAAAACCTTACCATCCCTTCCTCAAGAAAATTAAGAGAGACACAAAACACTAAAAGTGCGTATAACCTTGGGTGAAAGTGCGTCCAATCGTTCGTCAAATCTTCAAAGACCCCATTGAAAATAAAAAACGAACCCTTGCGACGATTTTTCACCTACTAGGGGAACGTATCTACGATCGAGGAAAGCTGTACAGCTCTCGAAGTGATGGACAAAGGTTAATCGACCATATTTAGGGGAAATCCCCAATGTAGAGTAAGTTTCACAAAGAACAGTTTCCCATCCACCTCAATGCAGCCGTACGGCTACAAAGGAAAGCTGTACAGGGTTTTCCCCTAAATCCGGTCGTTAAGTCGTCCATCACTTTTATTTGTTGATGAATCCGCTATTGATCAATGTTGATCAATTGATAAACCAAATATCAGTAGATATTTGGTTTATCAGATAAAGGCATACTATTGAACTCCTTCTAAATTATCGATGCTTCTATTGTCTTATTTGGAACTGTCCCTTTTTGTGGTTTTCAATTGATCGTTTTCACGAATACAAGCCTGATTTCACGCACGCGCCGTGTGTACAGAAATCTTATTAGAGCTCTGCGTTCCACCAACCAGTGTATAGGGAAATGCATTAGTATTTAGACTGGAAACCATAGATCCCCACGAGAAAGGTTTCGCTTTAAAGGAGTATCTCGAAGGGGATGGAAAAGGGGCAAAAGCCCTTTGGCGGCTGCATGCGGCAAGTCATACATCAGCAAAAGCTACGAGAATGAGTCGTTCGCGCCGACGCCGCATAATTTGGCTTGCCGAGGCTGCGACATCCAGTTACAATGCCTGCCGGTCCACTCCAGCATCAGGTGGTTACGAGCACACCTGTACACGTTACAAAAAATAGGCGATTACAATAGACCCTACGCAAAATGCGCCCCGCCATCTCACGTCGACTCCGGTAACTAGGTCCTCCATTTTGGTACGGTCGTTCGAAACCGAAAACAATTAGCAAAACATAGAAAGCGGGCATTGACCGCTCTTGGTGATGGACTACAATGCCGGAGCATTGCTTCGTGCCGCAGTGCACGCTATGCGGAAATACCGGTCCAAATCGAGAAAAGGTACGTCAGGTTCCACGCTCTTGAACGAACTTTCTGACGCGAACTATGCCGGCGCGAACAACCTTTGTGACACGCTGGGCGCAGTGCGTTGGGAGCAAATATTTGTCATTGGTTCGCTAAGCTCGAGATTCCGTAGTCGCTGTCTGGATGAAAAATACAGCTGCGTTGGAGTTCTCTGGTCCAGCCTTTGTATTCTAAATGAAGCCTGAGCGTGCGCCACCTATTCATGCGACTGGCAGCGGCACTCGACCTGGAAAACAGTACCACACGTTGCCAAAATTAAGCTGTTTCTTCACTCGTCCCTGTGGATCTGCGCCCGCTTCATTTCATTGTTAATTGGTACCGCTTAGCCCCTACACGAGCGTTTATCTTACCTAAGGCTCTACACAAACTTGTCTTACCGCACTACGCCGTCATGGCGCTGTTGAAAATTTTCTCTGTGGCGGGCGCGCACGGTACGTTGCATTTAGCTGCGTGTCGTTGCAGAAGTGGCGTACACTGTTTTATGATAACCTAATGGTGGAAAATTCAAGCTTTTGCACTTGATTCCCGATTTTCCGGGTTGAAAGGTTTGTTGTTACGTCAAGTTAACTTTGTCACGATTAAGGGGGCAAAGAAGAGGAAGACGAAGAGAATGCAAATTTCCCGCGAAGAGGGCGGACGAATGACGAGGTGACGCGATGGAGGCACGTGGAGAAATGACCAATGTGGTGGTGACCCGTGCGGCGGACACGGGCACAGCGAATCCGAGAGTGCCGTGACAGCCGGGCAGAGGCTATTTAATCCCGGGGCACATGCCGAGAGAGAGAGGGAGATCAGAAGAAGGCCACAGCAGGAAGGTCAGGTGGCACGAGTCCGAGGAACAAGCCGGGGGTACGAGGCCACGCTATCGACCAGAGCCACGTCAGCTTGGGCCGGAGTGGACCGACGTGGCATCGGCTCCCACTTACGCGTCGTAACGCCAACCTGCGCTTTGGTGGCCCCAGCGGCGACGGTCGGCCGCCTGCGTACAGAGAGCACGCACCTTCAACTAACGCCTTGGCGGTCCCCACGCGGCGACGTTCCGGGAGCTCCCCGGTGCTACCTGCTTCCACGGCGACGGCCCCGAGGCCAGGGATGCTTCCTGCTACGAGGGCTACCACAAGGAGTAGCTGAAAAGCGGTCTACCGTGTGACTACCACGCCCAACTACGTCGGTACCACCACCACCGGCACCGCGGCAGCGGACTACTACGACTACCAGCGTGTCACGGCCACGCTACCGGTACGACACGTCAGCGCCGGAGACAGCGGTAGGCCCGTCCGCTAGGGCCTTGGGTATTATATGACCCTTGTGGTTAAGATGGCTAACATGGACGTTGTATAGAGAGGAACTAGGACTGGTTGCGTTATTAGGGACTTCGTTATAGTGACTTTCGGTTTAGTTTGGTGGCTTTTCTGGGTTTTTGTTAGGGATTAGTATTCAAGAATTTCTTTGGTGGAGTTCTTTGTTTGCTTTGTTGTTTATTTTGCTTAGGGGTTGTAGTTGTGTATAATAAATGTCTGCTGTGGTAAACGTGCCAACGATTCTCCAGTGTCCATTCTTCTCAGCTGTTCGAGACGTGCCACAAAACGTGACAAACTTGTTGCCAATTGTCATTTCAGCCGGGATGTATTTACTGCCGAATATTTTGCGACTAAAATACACACTCCTCTAGTTTGTCACCTGCTGTATGCATGTCTCCCACCTAACGACAGTGGCCATTGATGTAGGTAGCTGAGACAATTTTTAAGTTTATTCAAAAAAAAGAAAACGCCCAGAGTTGCATCACGCCGCCGCGCATCAGCTTGAGTGCTTTTGCTTTTTTTGTATCCACAGTGAAAATCCCAGGAAATTAAACTACTTCGCTGATTTATAGCGCGTGCAGTATAGCAAACTGTGGATATAAATGTAACAAAGGGAAGCATTCGCGCACCCCTGCATGCCGCGGTCTATAAACACGGCGTTGCCCAGCCTATGCGCGCTCGCGAGATGACCACGGCGTAATGTGGCATGAATGCTTGCTCGTAGCTCATAGGTGATCCTTCAGGTGCCATGCCAGTCCTGGTTTCTGTCACTGTGGGGGGTGAGGCCAGCAAAAGTGGGGAAAAAGCCCATTCCCAAGGCTACCAAATTTTCTCCCAAGCGCCCGCACGGCACTTTCTTGCTGCTCGCGTTGCACGTGTACTCGACGTGCATCCAACAGACGCATTTGCGAGGAAAGGGAGGGGCAATTTTCTCACCGGCGTCTCCAGTAAATGTCTTGGACACTCGCTGGCTTGATGCCCTGCTGTCTCGGACGTCCCCACTGTTGTGGCAGCTCAGTGCACGCAAGCTCCGGTGGCGATTCTTAAAACCTTCGGCTTGCAAGAGGGCGAATAGGTGCACAGCAACCAGGATGTGACTCCATGCTTCACTGCAACCCGCCGGCCACTCGCACGCTGCCTCCACAATTACCCCACTGTCCGTCTCAAAGGTGAGGCACACAACATAGGGACGGCCACTTTTTTTCTCGGAGCGAAAGTAGATGCTGAGCACATGGATGAGGCGCAACCTGCAGGAACAGAGAGAGTAACAGTAAATAGCACTCAGGAAAAAGCAGGAATAATCCGCTACAGTTTATGGTAAAGGGACAGAGCAGAAAGCAGTGGCTGCAAGGAACAGACTCAAAATGACCATATTTTGTGTCTTGCTTAACACTGTTGGAAGGGCAATAATCTACACCTCAAACAGCAATGATATCAAAATTGTTTTTATGTTCGAGCGTGCAAGTATCGCTGCATGCTTTGTTAATGTATTTTCAAGAGAAGGAAGTTTAACATTTATAAACCTCACCGTGGGTAATGATACCAGTACCAGCATAATCGTGTTCCTCGCTACTTAAGCAAGCAATATTATGGTTATCTGGAACTCGCTTCCAAAACCTTTCGAGATAAACAGGTAAGCATTCGGGCTATACCGATGACCCATCGAATTAAAAAAAATGTTTTAGTTCAGTGAGTTCAAGCTAACGAGGTTTTACTGCATTATCTGTTCGGGCAGACCTAAAACATGCGCTTTCGAAACAAACGCAACCACCCTACCGCCAAAAATGGAGAAGAAAGACACACAAACAGATTTTTGCGGCAGAACATGCTCAATAAATCATGAAAACGCACAAAAAAAGAAAATTCAAGGCGTATGTGCACTTTTGTAGTTGACTTCGCCGCAAAGCGCGAATATTTTGCGCCAAATGCGCGGGCGGACGACGGTCACCGAAAACGGCCGCAACCTTTCCGTAAATTTCTTCGCCAAAAATCACCCCGTAAATTCGATGTACAGCACTTGAAAATAACTTGTGGCGGCGCCCCAGCAGCTTGCGTCGTCTGCTGCCGCAAACGGGCACGCTCCAGGAATGATAACGCTGGGGCTGAGCCACGAGTGGCGAGTGCTGACCACGCGCTTGCGGTGCGCGCTGGGCACGAGCGTGGAATAAAGCGGGGCCTCCAGTTTGGGTCCACGGCGCTGTAGCGTGCAGACGTGTGTCTTCTCATCTCTCTGTCGCCGTCGCGACAAACTAATACACCCACTAGCGGCACGGTCTGGCGATTGTCGCTTTCCTCTTTCAGGGTTACTGCCACAGGGTCCCCGCTACGCATTTGCATGGTAAACAACGGTGAACAAAGTGCTATACAAATGCTCATACCGGTTAACTCGCGTCAAGGAAAAAACAAAGAACGATTTACTTACTGCGAGTCGCACGTGTTTGTCCAAGGAAAAAAATTTCCCCGCATTTCCCCGAGGAGAAGAATGTGAAAGTGCGAATGCACGAGTTGAATTTGCGCGGTTCGGTAATGTTCGCAAAAAAGAGATCACACACACACACACACAACTACAAAGAAAGAAAGATGCATTTATTCACAGACACCTATTTGTGTTGTCGTTGTACTTGATTGCTAGAGCGGATCTCAGCTTTGAAATTTCGTGTCAGTACTCCTTTAAGCGGGTGCATTAGCCCTTCTCACGCCCGATTCCTGGCCAATCCCCCACGTGGGTATGTGCCATGTCAGCGGCCAGGCAGCGCGCGCCCATTTCCCCCGTTGCCAAGGAAGACGAGGAGCGCGCGCACCCGCAGCTGTTGCTATGTGGACGGACGGCGGTCACAGGAATTCAGGGTCGCTTATAAAGTGCATTCGCACTTCAAAGAAAAGAAGTTCCCACTTACAGCAACAATAATGGAGTAAAGGTCGTTGCCACAGCGAAGCCCCAAGCATACCACTTAGAGAGATTGACCAAGATTTGCCAATAAAACATAATAATGATAATAAAACATAACATAAAATACGCGTTCCCTACACGTTTCACGCGATTTCAGAATCAATTCAAAGGAAACACCAAGTGAACCCCACGATGCGTCGCATCTACACAGGGTTCCCCTCGCGGGTACGTGGGCGGAATTTTTTCACTACAAACTTCATTTATTTTTCTTATTTTAGGCGTTCTTAGGACTGTTTGTTTCAAAATCGCCGTTCTAAGAAGCACTTCCTGCTCATTTCTGCTGTAGGGAGAAGGCAATGGACTTACGTGACTAAGGCCGTTTGCCAAAAAACGAAAGCGGGTGATGGAAACGCGCCACATTCAAAGTAGTTGCTTCTCGGTGTTATCGAAGCCCTCCGTCCGCTTTCAGATACGCAATTTCCTAGAAGCACTTCAGTCTGCTAACATGGTTTGAAGGCGAAAGCTTGGCGATTCTTAATGACAACTAAACATTGTACTTGCGATACTTATTAACAACAGATGATTGTACTAGCGATAATTCTTTTTTAATTGCGAAAGTTTGCCCAATTGCACTTGCGTTTTATTGCTCGCTTTTATTTCTTTGTCTTTCTGCATGAATTTCGGCATTAGACCGGCTTCTTTTCTGCTATACCATGTTTGCGTCAGTATCTTCTCTTTCATTTCGTAGTAAACACGTCAGCAAGAAGACTGGCCCACAGCACAGGGTCAGTAAAGATCGTTTCCCCGAAGTCCGGTGTCGATCAGGAACCCAATCGCCCGGGCTCCAGTTGATTTGGCAGGAGGCTGGCAGAGCGATGGTGTTGAAGTTCTTGGAGACGGCAGTCGAACTGACGAACTCAAGGCGTTGAGGTTGATTAAATGAAGCGAAGAGTTTATATACAGCTATTTACAGTAGGAAAACTGGGTACATGAGCAATAAAAAGAAAACTTCAAACTTCAGCTAGACGCTAGCTCCAAGTGCGCACAAATCACTTCAGCTTCTCAACTTCGTCTAACTCTCTTATCCTCGGAGCGTACACAAACCGCTCGAGAAACAACGGCCGAGACTCTGTCTTGCCGTAAGATCCGTCTCGTTGCCCGGTACGGCGCTGCACCCTAAACCTCCGACTTGATCTTAACCTCGCCTAGGGGGCTCACAAATCCCAACCTAGCTTTAACGGTCGAGATTCCTTGTCCCACCGGGAACTGCCAGCTCAGCGCTCAGACAAGAACGATTTCCAACAGCCAAGTTCGGCCTTATAAAACCTTGAGATCACCCTCTCTCGGGAACGCCCCTGTAGCGTTCGTACACGTGTATGGGAGTGCCCAAATTCCCGTAGACAGCTGTCACTCAGCACGCCACGGAATATTCAATGAGTCGCCGCCATCTCTGGGTCAACGGACGGCCCATGGGCCAGCAGGTGCATCGACCCCGAGAGGTGAGAGCGAAAGACGCGACTGTGCGTCATGCTGACCGGGCGTATTAACAATAGAGACTCGTGCGGCGCTCGTCCCGACGGCGGTATTCCCACCACCTCCGCGCGTCGAGCAGACGTTCCTGGAATCCGGCGGCGCTGTCTGCTTTCTCAATGGGGGATTACCCTTGTGGTATGCGGTGGACCAGAAAATCCGTCTCCCGTGCCCGCCGTTACGAATAGGCGACGACTGCAGCGCAGTGTTGTCAGTGCTACGTCACTAGACAGAGCGGCGGGTTCTCACGCGCAGCACGGGTGCCTGGCCGCTAATCTCATAAGTGGACCTTACAACTCCCCCCTTTAAGAGGGTTACTGGACCTCTTGGTTCAGTCAATCCGAAAAGAATTTAAAAGGACCACTCGTTTCATATCTCCTTCTGCAATAACACCGGAACAGACAAACAAACAAACAAAACACGTGGAATGAGCTAGGTATAACCACAAATGAGCCCCCTTCTATTTCTGCAGCTGATCCGAACTCTCTCTCGCCTAAACAACAAACACAACCCATTCACTAGCCGTTCAACAGGGACGGAATACTCTAGCAAACCGGAAACACACCAAAAAATACTAAAAACACTAAGTGCGGGTAAAAAGAATTTGGGTAGTGTCTCCGGGGTGCGTAAACGCCACGAACCACGAGACAGCTAAACCTATAACACTGATGCGCGCTATTGCTGCACACACGCACACACATTTCGGCACTCGACAACAAGAACAAAAGGAATAAGGAGTGGCAAAGAACACGGGCAATTTTGCAGTCAACCAAAATAAAACGTTAAGTTTGCATTGTCACTATGCGCACGCACGCAAATGTTCTCCGCGACGGCGTAGCATGATAATGTTCCTTTGAGAATGTTCAGCTGTGCTTTCGTTCACTTGCGGTGCACAGAAAGTTCAGTTCGGTGCGCGGATCGGTCAATTCGGTGCACGGATCGAGCACTCAAGGCATCTCGTTGCGCACAACCGCGAGACACACCCACACACACACACCACCAACGAAAATGGACAGGTGAACGGGAACGTTCACGTCCGTCGTGGCGGTGTTAAGGCTTGGAGGGAATTCAATACTATCCTATTCAACTATCCTACTATACTATCCTATTCAACTATCCAACTATACTATCCTATTCAACCTTTAGCTCTCAGTATTCACTATTGTGTTTCTTACCTAATTTTTCTTCTGTCTGTAATCTGTAATCTTCTTACTGCTATTTTTCTAGTCATCTACTGGTAATCCCTTCTAATACTTAAATAGTTTCCTTTACCCCCCAAAAGCTGCATTGTTTCTTTCGGCGAAGCACCCATTTCCTGGGCAATCCCCTGAGCAGGTATGAGTCATCTCACCGGTATATACCACCACCACTACCTTGGTGTCTAGAGCGTCGGCGGAGGGTCATCCCTCTCCTCGTGGCCAGATCGTCAGCCTAGTCCCTGTCCTCTGCAGCTCAAGCACCCAGACTATCATGACAGGGCGTATCACGGCGAGCGCATTCTCCAAAAACGCGTTTATCTATTGATAAGCCGTCTAGCCTCCTTCCTAGTGCTTACTACTTCCAATCTAGTTACTATTTCTACTCCTACTTTTCCTTGCACTATATAGCTTCTCCCCTTCCGATAATTTCTTCATTTTTCCCCTACATTTGTTTGCTATAGAAACAGTATTTAGAAAAAAATACGTTGTAATAAAATGGCTACTAATTAAAATGCGAAGAGAAGAAGTTTCTGGTAGGTCTTGATTTGCCCACTCCTGGCACATGCTATTCAGTCCACCACTTTCGATCCTTGGGGAACAGTAATCTTGAGGAAAAAGTAGCTGAAGCCATTAACGCTGATTATAATTATCATCAAATAATGACTATCAATAGTCATGCGGCTTGAGTGCATGCTCCAATACTGAGGGACAGCCATTCTCGTTGCGCTGTACATTACGGTCCAAGGCATTGCTTTGTGAGTGCAACTGATGCCTCAGGTATATTCGAACTGTTTCCTGCAGCCGGAGAACATCCAAGGGCAAGCAACCAGCCTCCGCAACTGTACCAGTGCACGAAGTGCCCCTAGGCAGACCAAGACAGGCGCGCAGACAATTATTTCTTGCTCCGTCAAGCTGCTTTTTGCTTGAAGTCGACAGCCGCTGTAAAACTGGTAGGCTGTAACGTAGCAAGCCATCGCGCAGAAGCGATAAACTCTATAAACATTTCTGTACCCCCTCAAGCACGACAAACCATGCCGTCTGATTTCCCTCCCTGGACTCTCTCACCCCTTTGCATAAACATTAGCATACCCGGTCTTAACTCCAAGAAAACTCTGCCACAATTTTGCCTCCTACAACTCGCGCTTGCCCACATCAATGCCCGATATTCACATATGGCCCACATTTTTACTGACGGCTCAACTACGCCTCACGGTAGTTCTTCTGGCGTCTTCATTTCGTCGACCGGCAAAGCCTTGTCCTACCGCCTGGAACGAGCAACCTCATCCACGTCTGCCGAGCTCCATGCACTTAAACAAGCCCTGCGCTACATTCTTCGGCAGCCACCAGCCGAATGGGCTATATTCACGGACTCGAAGGCGGCGTTGCAAACCTTACAGCGTGCCAGCTGCTTCAGCCTTCACGAGCATGTATCCCGTGACGTCACGTACCTGCACCATCTCGCCTACGTCGCCGGTCACCGAGTGACCCTACAATGGATTCCTGCACATTGCGGCATTCTCGGCAACGAGAAAGCGGATGAGACAGCTCGCAGAGGCCTACAGCTGCGAAATGTAAGAAAGATTTTTTTCACAAAACACGAGGCCGCGGCGCTAGCGAAGGAGCTTGCCTCAGCGGAGCGAAACCGCCTCTGGTCTTGTCCTGAAACTCGGCACCCTTTCCTGCACCATATAGACCCTGGACTCAGAATGAGGCTACCAGAGCGGATTCCACGTAAGCTTGAAACCCTTTACCACCGGTTGCGTCTCAACGCAGCGCTCACGAACTCTTACCGCCATCGCCTCGGTCTAACTGCAAACCCCTATTGCGATAATTGTGGATTGCCCGAAACAGTAGAGCACGTCCTTCTAGAGTGTCCGGCATACATCCAAGAAAGAACTCACCTCGCAGAAAAGATTGAGTGCCTCAACAACGCATCTATATCTTTGAAAGGTGTCCTTGGACCCTGGCCCTCTCCATCGTCCCAGAGAAAAGTGTTGGTTGCTTTATTTGACTATTTACGCGGAATCGGCCTCGCAGAGACAATTTAGAACTTTACGTGTCAGATCGTGTGGACTTTTAAGTCACCACGCAAAGCTTCGTGTTCACTTTTCTTTTAATCTCTTCTTTTCCCATCTTTCTTCTGCCCTACTTCTTTTAGGGCCTTTACTCCCTTCTCCCCATCCCCGCAGAGTAGCATGCAGGCGGGAACATGCCGGCAAACCTCTCTGCTTTCATCTAATAAAGAGCTCTCTCTCTCTCTCACAGCCATTCTGAAGGTTCGGTAGGAAGGATTTGAACAAAACAATGGTGAACCTGTGTCTGGCATCATGCGGCAGTTTTTCAGGCGAAGCTTATATCGATTGACTAGCGCCATTGGTGGTGGCGTACACCGAAACGCCTTGAGGCAAAGCCAACTTTATGCACGTGATCTAATGACTAAGTCGGTGACGACGATGATGCCCTTGAAGTCGTTGGACGTGGCCACTCGGGGAACTGGCCAGGGATAAAGTGTTGGCTTTGCCTCCGTTGGAGCTCATAAACAGATTGTTGGAGCTCACTGTTCGCAGTTGGCGCCGGCGCGCGCAGAAGTGTTGCGCTTCATCACGCAAAAATGGGGGCCAATCGGCGTCATCCCGCGAATCACGTGCATCGTGGGTGTGGTCGCTCGCTCTCGTCGAGCAGTTCACCTTCTAGATCGGCACGGGTAAAACGCGCGTGCTTTGCTCCACGGAATAGCCGGAGGCCTTATAGGAATGTAAATCTTCTCGATAATTGCAAACAGTTATCTACAAGAGCAAAAACATTTGCGTCCGGGAAAGCACAACGAAAGCAAATGGTTCCGTTTTGTTCGATCGGTCGTCTTTTCGGTCATTGCGTTTTGATTTTGGCAGAAGTGTTTTCAGTTTCGTTTTGCGGTCATTCCGTTTCGATTTTGGTAATTTTCGTTTTCGTTGAGCTCAAGCTTCGCGTGCACCCGTATTTCTGGGGAGAATGGGTTCGGTAATTTTTTTTTCTTTGCGTTTGTTCTGTTCACGCTGCCGGTCATTTTTCGGCCCATGTTCAAGGCACATGAGCACCGTACGCTGCATTTTTGCTTGAATGGGACTGTATTGTTTTTGCATTAAACAGGAATCTTATTTGCCCATTTGAGCGGTTCGGACTTAAGCTAGAAACCTCGTATTCATTCGGCGCAACCACCCTCATCCGCGCAAATAAATTCGCTCCCAACTACACTATTTCATCTCGGCCACCGAAAAACTATTCTGTTACTTGGAAATGAAAAAAAAATTGTCGAAAATCGGAAACGAAAAAAATTACGCCCACCTTCCCTCGCGGGAACCCTGGTGGGATGCGACGCTGAGGGGGGTTCAAGCGCATGCGGAGAGCAACCGTAGACCGAAAGGCCGCCGGAGAGCGGCACACCGGTCATATGCGCAGAGCGCCCGAAGGAGAGGAGACCGCGGAAAAGAGAGTACTGCACATGCGCCGGCACTAGTGCGTCTGCCGCGGCTATGACGCAGCACAATCCAACACAATCCACATTAATCCAATCCAAATCCAATCCAAGCCAAGCCAAGCCAAGCGTTTCATTCGAATCCAATCCAATGCCCCTCGCGAGAGAGGGGCATCGGAGAGGAGAGGGGGTGAGCGGCGGAGAGGGCAGCTCGCGCGGCGAGAAGAATGGGGGAGGGGCGGACGCCGACGACGACAATGCCAATGACGCCGGATGCAGGGACAAGGCGAGTGAATGAGATGCAGTCGAATCTAAAAATTGTCTCCAATACACGCTGTGAAGATGGTTGGAAAGCAAAGCTCTGAACCGCCCCCAAAACAATTCCACATGCGATGTCACTTGAATTCACACACGTAGCTCTAGAAAAAGGGAAACCAGAGATTCCGGCAGCCGTTGCGTGGGATTCGCGGGGGCGCCGTCCCGAACGCAGCAGCAGCGTCGGCCACGGCTGGGCTAGAGCGGTGGACGCCGCCGCTGTGGCCCAGCCGTGCGTCGAAAGAAAGAAAACGGAGAGGAGCGTGTTTCAATGGGTGAGACAGCGGAACCTACCCATCGTGATGTGCTAGCTCGGGGCTACACCATGGCGCGACACAAGCGCAGACAACGAAACAATCCGGGATGTGAGCATAGTGATTCTATTTATACAGATTTAAACTAACTAGTTTTTTCAGTTGGAGAATTGCGAGAACGCTCGCGGAACTTTTATAACCGGTATTTATCAGAACCAGTTGCTCCATTCGTCTTTTGTAATGCCTGTTAAAACACAACCGCATTTGTATTCAGCAATTTAGAAAACGCTGTCCCATTCGTGACAAGCAGTGTGCAAAGGGTGGCGTTTCTCTTGCGGCCAGATGTCTGTAAATGGACTCTACATTTTGTTTTCCCGCCCCGCAAGCCAATCCTTAACGCATCTTTGCCATAAGACCACTTAATTCTTTCGTGTCCGGGTTACCCAGCAGGTGCTGTCGAACAAGTTAATCAAGCCGTGCGAAGTAACCGCGCAATGTACGCGAAGCTGCGCCAAAACAGGCCCAACACCGTTGGTTAAGCCGACTGCAAAGGCGACGACGGAAGGAGCCCTCCGAGGCGCCCGCCGGGGTGAGAGAGAGAGAATAATTTTATTTCTGACGAGGCTCAGTCCTAGCCAGTGTCCCTCCGGTGAGGGAGGTGCGCCAGGTAATGCTGAGCCCTAGTGGCGGTCAGGAGCTGTAGCTCGGGCGAGGAGCTCCCGGTCACCGAGGTGAGCACGGCGAACGCTGGGTAATGGCGCCCTATCGCCGCGCCGCCTACATTGTACTCCGTCAATGAAAAGCGCCCTCCGCCTCCCCGGCCGCTTTGGGAGTTTCTTAACCGCACGCCACGAAAGAATTGTTGGCTGGTACAGGTAGAAAGCGTTGCTTTAAAAATATAACTTGGAAACGGAACGTCGCACAGCCATGCCAGAGGAGGAGAAAGAAGAACTTGCACGCGGTTCGAAGGAGAAGGAAGAGAAGACGAAGCAACTAAGTTTCCTTTTACAGCCTCTTTGCGGAAATAAGTATTTTAAAGTCCCCACGTTTTTAACCGGTTTAGCCCTGGCCAATCCCCCCTTGTGGGTACGTGCCAAAATATTTGAGGACATCATCATCTTCATCATCAGAAGACGAAGCAGGCCAGCTTGCTCGCGGCATCTCGTGTTCTCTCGTGCAAGGCGCCGTTTCGGTCTTCTCTGTCCACAGCGCGCAACGACGCTTCGAGGGCGGCGACAACTGCTCACCAAAGCGACTGCCAATCTTCGTCACGTGAGTACGGCATTTTATGGCCCTTGCCATGTTGGCGACGTTTCGCGCAGCGTCTGCTATGGTTGAGAAGGTCCCATGGTAGGGTTAGACGACTTAGGGTTAGGGATGGTTAAGTGGTATGGGGTCAGCCGACTGTCGTAGGCCGAAAGAGTTTTTCATTACTTAGTTGCGTGCTGTTAGTGAGATTTCGTCCAGGGGTCTTATTCTCGACTTCGTGAATTTTTTGTGAATTTTGTATCTTGTCTTGAAGCGTTGCCTGCCAGAACTGTTCTAACCGTGCTCTTTGGCTGACAAAATAGCGGTGCGTATATTTGCCACTTTGACAGTTTGTGGCGTTTGGGGCCCTTTAAATGTCGTAGCGAATCAGCGTTCCTGGTTCTGGGGGAAAGGCGGGTGCGGTGATGGCGCGCGGCGCCCCGGCATCAACGGCACGGCGTATTTTAGTAGCGACGAATGTCGATCGTCGTTATCCGTCACACGAGCTTAGTTGAGTTTGTACAGTCGCAGCAAAAGTTTGCGGGATGTGCAGCGCGTGGCTCAGCGGAGCAAAACTGCACTGATGCGCCATCTGCAGCCAGCGGGTGCCGGGTCGAGGCTCAAGGAACTGGCGTGCTAGGCGTGCTTTGCGCATGCCTGTCCTTTATTAGTTACGGGGCATATTTGATCCTTCGCGCGCTGCGACATGCTTTGGATATTCGCGGCAGCCGCTGTGGCGCCGCGTGACCATCGCCGTCGTTCTGCTATCACTGGTGCAACAAAACACGTGGGCTGCAGCCGCCGTTTCCGCGGCGCGCAACATCGAATAAGTCTTATATGCCGAGTTATGCATTTGTCCACGAGTAAATTTATTTTACTTGAGTTTTTTAGGCTAGCCGTCGGAAACTGCGTCTCGTGACGGGGTGCATAGGAACAAGTCGCGTCACCAAATAAAATATAGCAGCAAAGCAAACTTTCTTGTTTAATGTAGATATCATGTAGAAACATCATGCAGAAATTGGCCGCGAGGAGGGCGTTAGCTATTACGCCGAAGCACATTTCCTTGCCACAGTTAGTTTAGAGGGAAGCTGTAAACGATAGGGAATTCCCGTGTGCTGTCATTACATGACATTCAAAGGAGGAAGTATGGTTACGGAAAACTGCTGTAACTCTCGTTTTATCGGAACAACCCCAGACCGAATGCTATGATAATTGGCCGCGCAGGCGACTACAGCGTTTTGCCAGCCAGTTTCAGCCCCTTGCTTGTCCTATAGAATTAAACATTAGTCCGTATTGCTTTCATTCACCTATATAACTAGGAAGTAAGAGGAACATTACCCACAACCTGCTTCTTTCGTGACCTTCTTGAATTCCGCCCAGCTCGGCTTGTCATCCTTGATCCCATACTGGAAGGGCTCGAAACTTTTTCCCATTGCTTTTCACTTAAACTTAGGTATGTGTACCGCCTTTTACAACGCTGCACCCCCTAGTCCCCACAGCAAGAACCTTGCGTACTAACTGGAGTACTTGCTCTGCACTCAGCAGTTCTGAGTTTGTTTTCGGTTATAGCGAGGTCCGTAAAAGTGCTTCGCAGTCATCTGAGTCTGTAATTTCTTGACACTTGCCCTCACGACTTGCCATTTGCCACTTTCACTCGCCACTTGCACTCGCGTCACTGCCTACTTAGGCTGCCCGTAAGGCGGGCGATATGTCTTCTGTGTTCCTCCGGGACGGGTGGTGGCATGGTCCCAGAGCATGCATCAACATCAATTGTTGTAGCTATAGAGATGAGCGGCGAGCGGCAATTCTGGGTCAGCTGACAGTTCATCGGTGCTTAGATTAAAAATTAGAATATAATTCGTGCTGGACCAGCTGTGGCTCGTGAAAGATAAGATTTATTCAATTTTGCGCGCCGTGCAAACGGCGGCCGCGGCCGACGTGTTTTGTTGCACCAGTGATAGCATAACGACGGCGGTGGTCACACGGCACCACAGCGGTTACCGCCATTATATCGAAAGCATGTCGCGGGCGCGCGAGGGATCAGAGATGTCCCGTAACTAATAAAGGACAGGCATGCGCAAACCGCGCCTAGCCTGCCTGTTCCTTGAGCCTCGACCCGGCGCCCGCTGGCTGCAGATGGCGCAGCAGTGCAGTTTATCGCCGCTGGGCCACGCGCTGCACATCCCGCAAACATTTCCTGGCGACTGTACTACATATAGCCCGTCGTTTACAAGCTATGAATAACGCTGAAAAACACGGAGAGCCTCTGCAGGCCGAAACGCCGCTACACGCGCGAACACGTAAAGCAACGGTAGACAAGCAGCGCACTCTGTGGTGTATGCAGAATACGGCATACATCGCTGCAGCTGAAACTTGTCACCGCCCGCCCGAGCGGGACTACTGCTGAAAATCACTTTATAAATAAGTGAGAGGGGGTGATAGTGCAGTAAACATTGCGCTGGTGATGGTCGTCGGCGCGGTTTCGTCAAGCCATCGATGTCTTTTCTGAGCCTCGGCCTCGGAGGAACCTGTGAGGCACAACCACACGCAATGTACTTTCGGCGTTTTCTCGCGTCGACTTGCGTCAGCGCGCGTCTCCAAAAATGCATGGCGACGCGAGCTGACGCGCGAGCAACGCCGATATCTACGCTCGCTATATATCGGCGTAGACTACGCGCGAGAAAGCAGAGAAAGCGGGCAGCATCGGTCGGGTTTCCAGTCCTTCGCGTGCTTTGGGGTCATTCCTTTCAGCAGAAAATAATCAATTTCTTTTAAGTGCGAATGCACTTTATAAGCGACCCCAAACCATCCACCGCCGGCGTCGGCGGCGTCGGCGTCCGCAGTGCTCCTCTACAGCATCCGGCGCCAGGTTTCGATCCGAAGACTTTGCGGCCGCAGCGCGACGCTTTACCGACTAAGCCACGGACGCGACGCTGATATCAGTGTTAGTAACGCGCCTTATATCTTTAACGCAGTCCTCCTCTCTATATAAAAAAAAACAGCATCCGGCGCCAGGTTTCGATTCGAGGACTTTGCGGCCGCAGCGCGACGCTCTACTGACTAAGCCACGGACGCGACGCTGATATCAGTGTTAGTAACGCGCCTTATATCTTTAACGCATTCAAACTACGTCGTCAGCGGCGTGCGTTGGCGACTTAGCGGCGTTATAGCGGCTTGATAACTGCGTGGTGTACACGTGATACTAAAAACCCGATGGAAGAGATGGAAGGGAAGGCGGCGAGGCGGTGGGCTGCGGGGGCCGAGCGCAAGCGCCGCAAGCGGGCCGACAACCGTGCATTCGCACTTTCACATTCTCCCCCTCGGGGATATGCGGGGGAATTTTTTTAACTCGCGGTTATCTGGTGCCTTGAGACAAATTACAATCTATTTCTCTTCTAAAGCGCTCGTTCATTTGTTGCGTGTTTGGCTTTCGGCGGGGAGATCCGGTATTTGCGATAGCTTTTTTTCTTAGTTAAATAAGCGAGCTCTGGCTACATGGCTTGTATTATTAGCATGACGGGGCTTGGCTGCAAGATTGGTGCGTGACGACCAAGCCTTATCAACGCCAAAATGCTAGCGTCGCATGCCATTCCATTCGTTGCTACCGTGGCTTCCGTAGGGGAGAACGAGGTTGTGCGAGCTTCCCTTCATTCAAATAAGGGGGCTGTGGTTACATCGCTTGTAGTACTAGCATACCTGTCCTCGTATCCAAGGTGGGTGCATAAAAACGAGCGCTACAACGGCTCAAATATCTCAAATACGACCAAAACAAAACACTCGACAATATTCATTGGCAGCCCCTGTTGGGGTACGAAATTCTTGGACCCGCTTCGTCTTCTGGCGTGGTCGAGAGGTTGGGCGCTTGGGTGCTGGTGTTTTGTATTGAAAGTCCATGGTTCGAATCTTGGCAAAATCTCGGTTTTTTTTTCCAATGAGAGTTTCTCCGGTTTTTGTTCTTTCAAGGCAAACGAAGGGGGCCCTAGTACCTTTGCGTTTAACCTACAATGACGTTCAACAGTAAGCTCAGTATCAAGGCAGCCCCGAAATTTGCTTAGCCTACACTTGGAATTCATGAAGCTGCAAGAGGGGCATAACATGAACGTTAAGTTTAGTAGCAAGTAAATTTGTACTAAGCGCCTCTTTGTTCATCATCCTATCTTTTGTTCAGATTCTACCGTAATGACCTGGAATACCTTTCGCAGCATGTCAAAATTTTCCCGCAAATCTTTTTGATAAGGCTAGGGTGTAGATAACTGCAGTTCAACAATCGACAATAATTGCACCAAAATGACGAGCGCTATCGTGTCGCTAGTCGTCAGTGTAAATCTTGAATTACTGTCTTGACCGAGCATGTATTTTGGTTCACCCCTATCTGGCCTACAAACATTCGTTCCCCCTATTCTATAGGTGCGTTCACACTTGCGACGAAAGCGAGCGAAAGCGACGCAAATCCTGTCGCTTTGTCGCGCCGCGACAAAAATTGGTCTCGACCATGGAGGAAAGAATACTCAGCAGAGGCCCCTAGCATCCCAATGCATTGCGAAAAGTGTGGAGGAAGTTACGTAATTTTTCTTGAGCCCATGGGCAATGTTGCTTACTTGTTTACATTTGCGGCGGCCAAATTTGGGCAAATAGAACGGACAAATTTTTAAGGCACTTGGTGTGTCACTGCCTCGCTACGCCTGCAAACCAGCGCAGTCGCTACGACAAACGTTTTTAGATTAGGCCAGTTTGAAAACTCCGCCGTCAGAGGCGGCCTTAACTCGTACCCCAGCCGCAGCGCCGCTTACGTCGCGTCAAGATCGCCGGAGCCAGTCGCTGCCGGCGCCGGCAATCTGCCGGGAAAATCCCCTTCGCTCAGCGTTGGCAAGAGCCACAGTTCATTCTTTGCTCACTTTGTGTTTCTTCGTTGTGAAGTAAGGTGAAATTTATCGCTGCTGAGACGTAGCGCGCAAAGACCGCAGTGCTGTACGACCCCAAACAATGCTCCCGTCGTCTGCGTTCGCCATCCGGCGAGCCTGTTGCTATGACAACGACAAACGCTACTTTGCCAGGCTTAAGAGCTGAAAAATCGTCCTTCTATCTCAAAAACTAAGGCCGTTTTTCGATAGAAACTTTGGTTGAGGGTTATAATGGGCAAATTGAAGGCGAAATTAACAGCTTAGAACATGATCTCGCACCGAGGAATTAGCGACGAAGCTGTTTTCGCTTCGAAGTGGGAGGGTAGGGCGACGCCATGTTAGTCAAATCAAACCGGGGACAGCAAAGGATGATGGGATAGGGTGCTGGGCTCCGTGGGCTCAAGTCATGGCGGGACTCGGCTTCACAAATGTGACGTCAGGGCCTCTCCTAACCTTTACCTTTTCTTTCCTCCATGGTCTCGACCATGCCACAAAACCAATCGTCGTGCGACAAGGCGACGGAATTCCCGTCGCTTTAGCTCGCTTTCGCCGCAAGTGAAAACAAAACTCACGTGTTCAGGCCCCACTCGGCAGTTATAGGAGAAGCCTCTGCTTCGGCTGCAAAAAGAAAAAAAAACTCCCACCTCCTCTCGCGGGAACCCCTGCGTAGATACGACGCATAAGGGGTTTACGTTGCAGAGTTGGAAGCGGAGGAACGGCGTTGGAACGATGGAGCGGAGCGGCGCAGGTAACGCGTTTTATAGAGCGCATAACGGTGAGGGGACGCGCCGGCGCCACTGCGTCTGCCGCGTCTATGACGCAACACAATCCAACACATTCCACTTTAATCCAATCCAATTCAATCCAAGCAAAGTCAAGCCAAGCCAAGCAAAGCCAATCCATTCGAAACCAATTCAATGCCCCTCGCGAAAGACGGGCATCGGAGAGGAGAGGGGGTGAGCGGCGCAGAGCACAGCTCGCGCGGCGAGGAGAATGGGGGAGGGGCGAACGCCGACGACGACGACGCCGCATGTAGGGACAAGGCGAGTGAATCAAGTCGCATCTAAAAAAGGCGCGACATTCCGCCGAGCGAAGCCACTGGCTGCGCGCCTGTCGAACCTTGCCCCGTTTCTCTGGGTGGTCTTGCGCCTCTTCGGTGACGACACAGCTTCCGCAGTGCTTTGGAGGCGCGATGAGAGGGCAAGAGCTCTAGGCCTTGTTGCTGGCCCTTTTAAATGCAGAGCATTTCAGTAACTCACGATGTCACCCGCGTTGGCGTCCGTAGTCCGCATCGCTCCTCCTACACTATATAAAAAAATAATACTTACCGGCGCCAGGTTTCGATCCAACTACTCTGTGGGCGGAAAATAAGGTGCATGGTGCTGTACCCACTGCGCCACAAAGCCGACACAGAGCGGAACGTTACAAACGCGCCTTATATCCTTGACTCATTCAACCGTGGGCCACAGATGCCCCCTCTCCCCCGCGTCCTCCTCGCCTTCTCTCCGCTCGCAAAACCCTCTCTCGCCGGGTTGGGTTCACGCTGAGCGTGGCCTCCGCGATTTGCTGCCGGCGCCCGCCGGTAGCCGATCGCGGAGGCTACGCGCTGAGCAGGTCGGTTCGCGCGCAAGAACAGGTGGGGCCGCTCGCATCGCGCTCTCTCGCCGCGGTCGGGTCGCGCTTAAACCAGATATGTCGTTCGCGCACGCTCCGGTCGCGAACATCTGTGGCGTGATCGTGACGTCAACATCACGCGTTCGTGTGGTGGCGCGATTTCGGCGCTATAACACTCTCTCGCGAGGAGCATTGGATTGGATTCGATTGAATTGGCTTGGCTTGGCTTGGCTGGCTTAACTTGGATTGGATTGGATTGGTTTGGTTTGGATTTGGATTGGATTGGATTAAAGAGGATTGTGTTGGATTGTGTTGCGTCATAGCCGCCGCAGGGGGTTCACGGTACGTTTCACCATCGACTTCATCGACAATGTCTACGCTGGAAGACAACAATTACAACAACCAATACGTAATCCATACGACTTGCAAGCGCGCCCCCCGCGGAAAGGGTCTGCATTTGATCGTGCCCCTCGCGAGGGGGATGTTTTCTTTGCGCCATAGCAAGTTTTTATTTTTGTTTGTTAATTGATAGCTCTCAAGCGTACCTATTTCACGTTTTTGTATAATATTGATAGCCACTATGCAATCAACCCTAACCCCGCGCGCAATAGCTTAGACCTTAGGCTTCCAAGCTTAGGCTTCCACGTGGGCTATCTGTTAAATATTTCCGAGCCCCGCTGTTTCCGTAACCATTGAATTGCGATCACGCAGAAACAAGCCACGGTTTAAGCAGCGCCGTCCATTTTGTCACGAGAGGACTGCTTTACTTTCTGAAGCCAATTCTGAATTTCGGATGCGCGTGCTTCCTGGCACAAAAGAACGCCGAGGGGTAACTTGGCGGCGCGGCTGCTGAGTGAACAAGGTAGGCATCAACATAGGTGCCCCTATAATTTACGTATAGGAGGTGGAGGAGACCCAGAAACAGTTTAAAACACAGAGCAGTAGCTCCGCCTTCCGTGAATGGTGAATTGTGTTTGCCCGCTGCTTCGGTCCTCAGTTCTTAGGATTTCTACTTACTGGCCTCGGAACACGGAATTTTTGTGTAGTAGATACAGCAGCGATCAGTTATTCAATCAATCAATCAATCAATCGATCAATCAATCAATCAATCAATCAATCAATCAATCAATCAATCAATAAATAAATAAATAAATAAATAAATAAATAAATAAATAAATAAATAAATAAATAAATCAAAAATAAATGAAAATATAATTAAACAATTAAATCGATTAATCAATCAGTCAAACAAACAACAGTGATTCGATCATACTGATTGATCAATCGAACTATCTAGAAATTAATGAAAAAAATCAGTCGATTTAGCATTCTATCAGTGAACCAATCAATAGGTCGATCAACCAATCAATCAGTCTATCAAAGCATAGATTAAGAAGCCCATCGACCGACCAGTCAATCAATAAAACGATGAATCGATTGATCGATCCACCGACCAATCAACCAATTCCATAAATCGACCAATTAATCCGTCGACAAATAAATCACCCAATCAATCAAATCAATCAATTATCAATTAGTATATCTATCGACCATCAATTGGTTGACCGATTAGTCGATCAACTGACCAATCAATGAATCATATTGACTGATTGATCGATCAATCTAAGAACTTCTTTAAACTACCGGCGAACCAATCAATAGATCGGAAAGCCAAATTATCGGTCTACCAACGCATAGATCAACCATTCGATAGATCGACCGGTCAATCTTCGACCAATCAATAAAATAAACGATGGATCGATTGACTGGCGAAATAATCCGTCCACAAATAAATCAACCAATGAATCAAATCAATCCCTTGATCAATTAGTATATCTACCGACCAATAAATTGATGGACCGATATATCGATTGATCGACCAATCAATGAATCGACCAATCAATCAGTGGATCATCGAATGGCTTGATCGACCCTAAAGTAAGCTGATCTATCCACTGACCAATCATTTTAATAAATCAATCAATAAATCAATTAGTCTACCGATTCATCAATCAATAAACCTACCGACCAACCAACCGGGCCTTCCATCGATGGATAGATCGACCAATCCTTGCATAATATTTACGATTCACCAGTACTTGCTGAGAAACGGTGGAATGTCGGGGTCTACGGAATGTGTGAAAACTTATCACAAAATAAGGAAACGCGAAATGGAGCTGTACGCTCCAGTCGACATTAGCACAACTTCACAGCACCACCCAGAAAGTTCGACAAGTGATGCAATTACAGCGAAGCACTGTTTAACCGGGATGAAACGTGGCCAACGCACTGTGCAGTTATTGCAGGAAGTCGGGAACTTGGTTAAATCGAGAAAGCACTGAGTAGAGGGAGAAAGTGAAATAGAAGCTGAATTCCTTTCTTGTATCGCGAAGAAGAAGAAGAAACGCGTCTATTTAATGAACGATAACTCGGCTAATACTCAACGCTTTCAAACCACTTTTGCTGCAAGGCGTTTCTGGGATGCTACTCCAGTGATTGCGCCCGTGAAATCGCAACCTTTGGAACCCTGCTTAGGGCCCCTTTAGGTAATGCGTTGTGTGCGATGGAATGCAACGTGGGATATATTCTAAGCTTTTGACAGGAAAGATTGCTTCACACGTGACCAACTTTTCTTTGTTCAGGGTCCGCGACGTTTCACTTCAGGGAATTCTTTTTGGTTAACATTGCCGAAACATCCGGAAAATATTAACAGGCGTCCGGCGCCGTGAATTGCCGGTGAATGTGCCCTCTGCTGCAATTTTGCATTTACGACTTCTTAAAACTTTCTTAGCCGAAGGCTGACTGCTGGAAGGTCCGAAATGCGTGGGCATAAAATTTATGTTTTGTGGCGTGCTTTCACGAGTAGGAATAAAATTGTAGTTATTGGTTTGGTATTGGGATGAAAAAAGTCAAAATTGTGGTGTTATACATTACCGCCATGTTCGAGGGAATGAACCAGTGTGATTTTTAAAGGAGTACTGACACTAAATTTCTCGCTTTCAGTTTTTATGCAGGAAAGAATACCTATTGGCCCAGTAATTACGAAAATCACACCGAAAGCCGTCAGCCGCCAACACAGAATTAATTATAGCACGTTCATTGCAACCAGTTTCAACTTCGGTCGCCGCGCGGGAAAATGGCCGTTCGAAGGCCAGCCTACAAGCGGGCCAGTCTGACGTCACGGTCTCACCTGCGACGTCAGGGACGTTCGCCGCATTGTCTGCTACGATTGCATTGCACATGGTCCGCACTCGCCCGAGCAGTCGACCGTCTTCGCCGTCGTCCGTTTTTTTTATATCACTGCGGCTCGAACCGGCGCAGACCGTGATGGCAACAGCTTGTCGCCACTCTTATAATCAATCTGATCGCGAAAAAGAAGCTCCACATGCGAGACAGTAGATGTTACTGTGGTGAAAAATTGTGCTAGGGGTTGTTATCAGCGCTGAATTTAAAAGCGGCGTTCAAATATTTCCCGCGATGGTAAACCTACGCTTACCGGCAGCGGAGGTTCGGCGCTCCGACCCAGCACTGCCTAGAGTTCCTGTATATGCTCCCTACGGAAGCAGAGTTGCGCCATCTTGACCGCCGAGCGTCCAAAGCAGCGTGGGAAAGCCAACCGTCGGGCTTGAAGGAGTCGTGCGCACTTCGCGAGGGGAGCGTGAGCGCGCCCCGACGTCGCTGCTTTGTTTTAGGGGCGAAGCTCCTAAAGCCATGGGTCTGTCCATCCCTTGTGTCTCGTGGTACGTGACCGCCGCATGCTTTCGGAGATGTCGCAAAGTGGGCCGCGTTGCACGCGCAAGAACCGGCTGCAACTGGCAGCGCAAACTCGGCACCGGGAGCGCGAGCTTCTCTGTGTTCGCCAACGGAGGCGCGAGCGCACGTGCACTGCGAGGGGGAGATCACGCAAGAGATCACGCCACGGACGCAGGCAGTCGTTCATCGTTCTCGGAGATCGAACGAGACGCAAGGACCTTTGCTCGTTTCCTCTCGTCTTGTTCGGGCACAAGTTCGCCCTAAATAAAAGTTCTTTCTTCAAAGACGCACTCAGATGTATCCATATGAACCCTACCACGATCCGAGGAACGTGTATACACTTAGTGTTTGCAAACTTCCCATCGCAGCCAGTACAAGAACCTCTCTCGCTTCATTTCACAGATCATAAAGCCGTCGTAATGAAGGGACCTCGCAATCCAGTCATGACAATGACGAAATGAAAAGAACAAACGAAGAAACGAAACAACAAACGAACAAGAACAAAATAAAAGAAGAAAATAAAAGTTGATTTGTACAATGTACACGCACCGTCGTGGGCGAACTTTCACGGGAGAGTTACGGTTACCGATGATCTCCCCCTCTCTAGCTTCGCCCCACTTATCATCATTCATTCCGTGGATATGGCGTGATTTTTTTTGTAACGCGCGCGTTGCTTTATTATTTGGGGTGTTTTTCTATAACGCATATCCGAATATCGGGAAGATATGGCTGTGCAAAATGTTCCGAAATATCCCTCCAGGTCTTAACAAACATATATGTGTTACTATAAATTTAACGAAGACGTGACTCGTTTTGCTCAATAAACCTCCATACTGGTTAGATGCCTGTTATAGAATCAGCACGCGCGTATATACACACTGGGTTATTTGGAACTCAACCTACAGTTTTTGCAGTCTATAGTGCTTGTCGGCAAAGTTTCATGCCTTGACAACGTAAAGTGATGTGACCAGGCATCTAACCAGTATGGAGGTTTATTGATAAAACGAGTCACGTCTTCGTTAAATTTATAGTAACACATATATATTTGTTAAGACCTGGAGCGATATTTCGAAACATTTTGCACAGCCATATCGTCCCGATATTCGGATATGCGTTATAGGAAAACTCCACTAAAGAGAAGGAGGAGGAGTAAGATGAGGAGGGGAAAACTTTGTTTAACAAATAAATCGCTCTGGTTAGCCTGGGGAGGGGCGAAGCATGCAGTGTATAAGGTATTCAAAAATTGCGGGTCTCTCTCTTGCCACACGGCGTGTTTTAACCCTTCCAGGCGCGAAGAACAAATCCTATTCTACTCGGGATGGCGTTCTATGATTTGAAGAAAATTACTTTTACTCTCTTGTCCCGGACTGAGGACCCGGCCGACTAACCAGATTGATTTAATTGTTAAACAAAGTTTTCCCCTCGTCCGCTTACTCCTCCTGCTCCTCTGAAGTGCAGTTTTCCTATAACGCATATCCGAATATCAGGAAGATATGGCTGTGCAAAATAGAGTTAGGCGTCAGCTTCTCATGTAAGCATTCAAACAAAAGGAGCAGTCAGCTGCTAATAACCGACAACAGCGAAAATGGAAGACCAAAACAAATTCTAGGCCTTCAGGGCTGTCGGCTTGACCGCGTACTCAAGCTGTGCAAAAAAGATACTCTTCATGTACTAGCGTGTTGCGGCTTGTCACTCTCGCGCTAAGAACTACGAATGCGACATGGCAGCGGCACAAAATGTACGAAAGACGCCGACAGCAGAGGGCAGCAGCGGCGTTGCAGCCGCATCGCCGGCTTCTCTGCGGTGCGTGGAACCTTTTTGTGCACGTGACGGCGATCAGCTAATAGGGTCGTGAGCGGCGAATGGAAATCAAAGTCGCAACTCTTGCTCCCGTAGGGAGCATATACAGGAACTCTAGCACTGCCAGCACCGCGGTGCGCCGACCGGCCGAAAGATGGCGCCACCTGTGCGCTAGAATCAAAACAGGCCACGGCAGATGTCTTGGTCACGGATCGCTGAAACGCCAATTATTGCCAAAATAAAGCTCAGTATGCGAAAAATGGGACGATAGTGTGGTGAAAAGTTGTGTAAGGGATGGTCATTCGCAGTTGTACAGATACTGGCGATGAAATATTCGCCACGATTCTAAGCCTGAAGTTCCCAACACCCAAGCTGACCCGAGCAATGCCGAGCCCGCTGGCTTGGGCGACAGTTCCTCCGGCCGCCGCCGTGCACGAACTGGGTCAACGTTTAGCGCTGCATGTCGTCGCGCGGAAAATAATGCATCTTGGCGTCGTCGTCGATTTGCTCGGACAGGCTTCCACGAGAAGTACTTTCCATTCCGCGAGCTTGCCATAACACAACTTGGGTGAGCTCGGCGGCCGCGTCGCCGCGGTGCGCGTCGACATCGCGCACCGCGCGGTGCCGGCACCGCGCAGGTTTTGGCGGGCCAGTGCAAGATAACACCCTGCGCCGGCCACAAACTGTTTAAAAGCATTGCTCACACAGCTTAAAGTTTAAAAGCATTGCTCACACAGCTACACCCGTACGTCTTCTGCCCAAACGAATACCACCGAAAACAGCAGCGCAGGATATTGTACCCGGTTCCGAAAACGACTATATGACGTCACCCTGAACCGGCCAGACACGCCGGCCGATGTTTCATCACGCCGAAAGCGATTTCGCTAGTGCTGCCGACTTGTGGAAGCTCGTGGCCGGGACAATCAAAATCGATTTTAGATGTGATTCCGTCCTCGGATCGCTGCAAAAATTTCTGTGACGCATGTGTACAAACTAATGAAGCCCGTTATATCATTTTTAGGCGTCAAAATTTGGTGTCAGTACTCCTTTACCAAGGAGAACCACGTTTTTCGGCATTTTGTCTTTCTGTAAAGCATTTCCAGAAGTGAATATTTTTTAACACAAAGTGATCGACTCCTCCTATACATGCCGCGCTTAGCTTTCTTGACTGCTGGATTCCTTGTGTTCACTCAACGAACCTTCCGCTCCAAATACTGATTCGCTACATGCTCAACGAAGGCTTCGGTTCTAGAAATTTTGGTGTCATGCGTTGTATTAGTTAGCTTCTCCCGTCGTAGACCCTCGAGTCACGGTGAGTGTTTGCTTCAAGATCCCCTTCATCCCGAGACGTCGACCGTAGCTGCGCTGGGTATACCACGCCCATTCGCTGGAAACAATTATCTTAACATAAATACCCCGGAAAGTGGAGGGGAGCACAGACTTGGTAGCCTAGTTGGTATGGCACCAGACCGGTATTCTAGAGTTTATGGGTTCGGGATCTACCGGGGGAACATATCTCTTTCTCCGATTTTATTTCAAGCATTTAAAAAGCTTATAAAACACGAAAAAATTCCCCCGCACCTCCCCTAGGGGGATTGTGAGGATGCAGAAATGCGAACGTCGAACGCAACGTCCTCGGGAACCATGCGAGGAAGGCACCGCAAAACCTTCGATACGTCGATGGGCACGTTCACCGCCTGTCCCTTGATTCCAAACTGCCTGTTGCCTCGAGTCAGCCCCCTGATGCTCATGAAGGGGAGTCAAGGTGCGATGAGCCGCTCTTCGACCGGGTTCAGATCGGGAAGATGCGCCGGCCGAGGAGGATAACGGTAGCCAAAACTCACGTAGCCCTCCTCTTCGCAGCTTTGTCTTCTCCTTCTTCTTCTTCAGCGGTTCCCCTACGGGAAGATGACGATGGTGGTTGAACGCGAAGCTATCTCGTGATGGAGTGTTTGGTTGGCCAATCCCTAGGGGCATCATGCCACAATAATCATCAGACGCGCTGCGCCGCTGTTCGACCGGGTTCAGATCGGGAAGATGCGCCGGCCGAGGAGGATAACGGTAGCCAAAACTCACGCAGCCCTCCTCTTCCCAGCTTTGCCTTCTCCTTCTTCTTCTTCAGCGGTTCCCCCACGGGAAGATGACGATGATGGTTGAACGCGAAGCTATCTCGTGATGGATTGTTTGGTTGGTCAATCCCTAGGGGCATCATGCCACAATCATCATCAGACGCGCTGCGCACGCCGGCCAAGGGACGCACGACAACCCCCGACTATAATGCATTTCTGCATAAAAAATGACGAACCACATCCATTATGCACTCGTTAGCGTTTTTGTCTTCTGTGTTTCCTTTCCATGTTAATGAAACCAGACCATCATTGCGGAGTCAGTTTTGCTACTAGCACGTCCTTTCCGAGCTGAACACGGGCACCTTAATAGACAAGGCCATTAGTTTTGTCTGTATATCAAATATTGACCGATATTAATTTTTGTGCCGCAAGCTACGTGCCAGCCGTATGCGGTTTTTATGTGTGTTCACCATTATCACTCAATTTGAAATTGCACAAGGGAGGAAATTAACAAAACAATGGGCAACTGATGGTCGCATAGGACATCATCCCGTTGCTTTCTATTTTGCACTTGAATAGCTTTTTATTTGGCCTTGTTGTAGTTTTTACCTTTTCTTTCATGTGTCTTTCTTCCCGTTAAACACCTAGAAATAAAACCATGAGTACGTCCCATAAATTATAGCTTACTGCTGGTCGCTCTTTTAACGTCATTTTTAGTTTCCTAGTTTTGTTACGTTTCATTAAAAAGAGAGCTCTTTAGAATTGGCAGATCCCACGCATCCGTGGCAATCGACGCATGCGCAGCTTTCGACGTGATAGCTACGTCGAAATGAACTCTCGGGTAGCATTTCTATGAGTGCTATTGCGATTGGCATAGCTGCTAATTTTTTTGGAGTAACGAGAACATGGCAGCATCTCCACTCCGTGGATGATTGCGAGGGTGCGGAGTACGGTGACTCGAAATGACATCGAAGTTGCGCTCCATGTTACATCCAATTTCCGTCCCGACCGTCATTCGATTTCAGCCGTGCGTGTCACTTTGATTAATCCATAACTGAAAATCACGGCTCAAATCGAATTTCGCTTGATTTTCGCTTGATGGTGGTGTGCGCACGGATGGACGCGGACGGACATTAAGAGGTCCTAAGGTACTCCGCACCGTTGCAGGCGAGGGAGTAAGCCGTTTGACTCTCGAGTTCTAACTCACCGTTGTGGCCCAATGGGTAAGACGACTGACACTAACCCTGTCAGTTCTACCAGACGCATGCTCGAGCACTCCCAGTGCCTGAGTGTTTTTTGCGATTTTAAATGCTTGCGCACGGACGCGGATGGACATTGTGCAGACCTAAGGTACTCCGCACCTAAAACGTTCAACGTCTCAGTGGCCCCGGCGAAGGCGCCTCTGGCTCCACGTGCAGAGAACGTGATACGGGCAGGCGCCCCCACCCCCCTTCGTCCTTGGTACGTGTAGGCCAGCGTTATCGCGTGTAACTTCCCCGCATCACCTCCCCCTCCCCTGGCCTTCCCCGCCTTCCCCGCCTCTCCCACAGCTGCAAGTTGTTTATGCCGCAGGCGCGATAGACGGAAGGAAGCGTTACCCATCGGCGCACCCGACCAGAAAACAGCAGCAGCCCCCCACTTCCCGCAAAACTGGGCGACTAGACAAAGAAAGCGTCGCATAAAATGGCGTTTCCAGCTTCCGTAAAGGCCTCTCCCTAGGCCTTAATTTGCTCCACGCTAGGCGCCAATTCGAAGCTAACGCGCCTCCAGGCGTCCAGATATCGCACCCTCGTAACGGCGAATGAGCAAGCACCGGCAAGTTTCATGTCGCGCGTAGGTTCGTGGAACTCAACAGCTTGCGGCTGCGAGAGGCACTGCGACTACTGCCCTTTGAAAACTGCGGCGCCCAGTCCAGCATATGCCAGTCTAAAACATGGCCGTTGGCTACATGCCGGCCTTCGTAGGTGGCGCAGTGACAGCGCTCAGCAATTGCTCTCCGTCACTTCTAATCTGACTGTATGTGCCGATTGTGTGTGCTACGGTCCATGCAGATCGTTTCGTGAAACACTAACTGGAAGAACAGGGTTACGCCAGCTGTAGCGTTCCTTGATATATTCAGCTGTTGTCATGTCGTCACCATCATAATCATCATCATCATCATCAACAATAACTCTATTGAGAAAGGGTGGAAGGGCTAGGGGGATGAACTAGTGAGAAGCCCTCTTTCCAGAGCACCTGTCGCGCTCGCGCCGGTCCAGGCTTTGTCGATCAACTTGGGCTCGTCCTCCATGTGCTTGCCTCCAGTGTTTCCTGAAAACAAGGTCTATCGCTCTCTGCTGGCCAAATGAAGGAGTTATTCCGTGTCACAAAATGGTCTGCTCGGCGACGGGGTTTCCCAGCGCGGGCTGGCCGTATTTCCGCATGTGATGCGGCTGCGGCTGGACAGCTTCCTACCGAAAGTGCAGCCTTTCCTTCCAAACAAAAGTATGCACTAAATTTCAAGCGCCAATATGCAAGCTTACAATTCCTGTTCGGGTTTGACTTTGCACGCCTCAGCCAGTCCCCGCATTATTTTAGACCGGGAAGTTATGCCTGGCCAGGCACCTGTCACTTTTCTTTGATTGATTGATTCATTGATTGATTGATTGATTGATTGATTGATTGATTGATTGATTGATTGATTGATTGATTGATTGATTGATTGATTGATTGATTGATTGATTGATTGATTGATTGATTCATTCATTCATTCATTCATTCATTGGAGGGTTTAACGCGCCTACGCAACGCAGGCGATCAGGCGAGCCATAGTGGAGGGCTCCGGATGAATCTTGACCATCCGGGGACCTTTAAGGTGCACCGAAATCTCGTACGCAGGGCCGTTTTCGCTTTTCGCCTCCATCAGAAAAGCTGTTCCTTTTCCTTATTTTGTTGAATGTGGTGCGAGTGTTATTCCGACGTAGAAACTGTTCGAGTGAACCGATCTCGTAGTTCAACTTCATGGCGCCCTGAAATGTAGGCAGCAAATAATTTTGAACACATACCGTTCTTCCGCTAATGCATACATATTTATGTGCTTCGCTTGGCTTGTAATGTGGAACGAGGGTGCCGGTTGGATTACCGGACGCGGCTGCTGCTTTTCTGATGGAGAAAGGCAGAAAAGCCCATGTGTACGAGATTTAAGCGCACGTTAAAGATCCCCAGGTGGTCAAAATTAATCCGGAGCCCTCCATTACGGCGCGCCTCATCGCCTGCGTCGCGTCGGTGCATTAAACCCTACAATCAATGAATCAATTAATGCCAGTAATGCGTGGCATCGCGCAACAGCTTCAGTTCTCCCTTTACTGGAGAGGCAGATTTGCCTTTACTGTAGGCAATACCAAAACACTGAAATAGAAAATAAAAGTAAAATCAAATAAAAAACAAATGTTCAGAAGCAAATAAAATAAAAGAAAGAACCAAGAGAAGTATTCAACACAAAAACCTGAAGATGCACTAGCCAACCGAAAAGGCAATTCAACCCTGCTATTAATAAATAATAATAAATAACCCCTGCGGGATTAATAAAAAAACAAAGAAAAATCCTCTATCTCGTTTAAAATGGCGTCGAAGCGACAAAAAGAAAAGAAGAGTGCGAGAACACAGTATGGGGAAAACTTAATGCCTCGCACATCAGGGGAATTCCAAAATAGGGTGTTTCGGCTCTTTTTAGGGGAAAAGCACCTTGGGACCTCGCTTTGTCCGGGGCTTGGTATCCGTGTACACAGTGTTTTGCGCATGCGCGAGGAGCATTGGATTGGAGTGGATTGGATAGGATTGAAATGAATTGGATTGGATTGGAATTATATATAGGGCACACACGCATTGTCACTCACATGCGCGAGTGGGCAATGTCACGGGTGCTTTATGGTAAGAACGATCCCTAGTGATTCGCCTACTCGTCATGACTTACTTCATTCAGATGCATGAATTTTTTTTTCGATTTGGAGAAACCGTTGAGTTTCTGATCTTGAAGACCGGGGGTCAAAAGTAACTCGCTAAGAGTTCTCGCTGCGACGCTCTTTGCTTTCTTTTGTGGAAGGATCAATAAGTGATATGAATGAATGAATGAATGAATGAATGAATGAATGAATGAATGAATGAATGAATGAATGATTATGGACCGCCTGCTCAGTTTCCGCTCCCGTATACCGAAGCAACTTCGCAGTTTGTTTTGGTTTTAACCGTGGATGTTGGCGTGGGAAGGTTTTTCGAAATGGGGGTGCTTATCTCATGTCCTCTTTCGCAGGTGAGAAAGCGAAGTACGACCCAGGCTAACCAAGATGGCAGGCGCGTACGGTAAGCCCCAAAACACTTTCTGCCATCTCACCTTTCCAACGAAGTCGCTGTTCCCTCGTATCTCAAAACGCATTTATTAAAAGCGATAGTATTTATAGGGAGAATCAAATGCGAAAATTTTGCGATGTATGTCTGTCTGTCTGTCGGTCCGTCCCCCGATTCAGCCGCTCGGCCAAAAGTTAAACACCATTGAAAGTTTGGTCTGCATGAAGCTCACAGAATATACACATTAGAGCACTGAAACGGGCCCGGGCCGGAGCTAAAGCCCGGGCCCGACCCGGCCCGCGGGCCGGACCGGGCCGCCCGAAGTCGATTATGGGCGGGCCTGGGCTGGGCCCGGGGTCAGTGTCGCGGGCCCGGGCTGGGCTGGGCCATGGCTCAGTGCCACGGGCCCGGGCCGGGCTCGGGCTCGACGCCACGGGCCCGAGCCGGGCTCGGGCTTGAATTCATAGGCCCAGCCGTTAATAGTTCCGACGTGAACTGTAGAAAAGAGCATAAATGGAGTATTATGAGTATAGTTCGACGCGCTTCTTGATGTTAGTTGTACACATCGTTTTAAAAACGTGTTTTGCTAGGGCTGATAGTCACTGTACTGTAACTTTAATGACATTTCATGTACTCCATCAATATTTTATATTTTAGTGTATAACAAATCAAAGATACGGTTACAAGGAATGCCCTAGCGGGGAAGGAATTAATTAAACCACCCTCGAGCGGTGCACCTGTGTCTATGTTCGTGTGTTTTAGATGTCGAACCAATATAAATGCGGCTGGCGTGGCTGGAAATCAAACTCGCGTGCTAGAGAAGCGCCACCGCTTAACAACCACTCCAGGGAAAATATTTCAACGCACGCACATACTCGTGGATTCAAATGGAGAGCAAGAAATTTCATTAATACCAACTTGTGACCGAAACAACCACATGAAGTTGCCAAGTGTCTGGTCATCAAAGGTGATGTTGTCTCTCGTGTAAGAATACGAGCTATTATTACGCCGATGTGGAGTGAACTGCAGACCGTGTCAGTACGTGTACTTTTAAACCCTTATTTTTTGCGTTACAATTTAGGGCGTGCATGTACAGACAAGATGCTCCGTCTGATTTCCCGCTACGAAGACACTCGACCCAATAAACAAATTTTCTTCAACGTCTAAGACCAGGCCTCGTAACACACATGCGAGGCCTCCCTAGGCTAAAAAAAAAGAAAGAGCGTGCCCGGGCTCGGCGTGGGCTGGAGACGACGGGCCCGGGGCAGGGCTGGGATTGAGACGACGGGCCCGGGCCGGGCCTGGGCTTGAGACGACGGGCCCGGGACGGGCCCGGGCTCAATGTTAAAGGCCCGGGTCAGGCTCGGGCTTCACAAAGCGGGCTCGGGCCGGGCTCGGGCTTAAAATCAGGCCCGTGCAGTGCTCTAATTACACAAAGACAGACTGAGACTGTCGTATTCTCGTGCAAGCTCAGCCGCACCTCGTTCGTGCACGTTCTCCGATTTCATTTTAAGCAGCGTAGGCGTGAATTCCCTCAACTTTTGTAGACGTGGGAAGAACGTTGTCTTATCCATACCATGTTTTCAGCTGGCCTGGGATGATTATTTTGATGCTTCTGTTTCGTAATAGTCGTTCCGGGCCCAAAATATCATTTGTAGCTGATTTGTTTTAGGTAACTGAAAAAAAAACGATCTTTTACTCCTCTTTTGATCTTTGCTCGGTACGCAAGCGAGGGCGAACTGTTTGTAGTAGAGAAAAACTGTGTTTGATTCCTGTTTCATAGGAATCGGTAAAACACGAAAGTGAAATGTGCAGTGAAATCTGCAGCTGAGCATGCTTTGCGGGTCGGCGGCTGTCTTCTGGGTGTGCTTGGTGATTGGTGAACGACGACCTGTTGGCGGGTCGCCTCGGTAAATGTGCCCTGGTGTCACTTCAATGACAGATATCGCGGCAGTGAAATCTTGGTGTATCCCGTCATAAAACACTTTCTTGTTTAAATATAAAACCCGAAAACGAGCAACCCTAAGTTTAACGCACTTTTTAGCAGTAAAGGTTGGTGGTCGGAAAGAACACCCTGTGTGCAGGGTGCACCCTTTACAGGCCACTTGCTTCGTTGTACTAGCGTCCATCCCGTGACTAATATGACGTAAGTGAAATCTTCGGGAATCCCTGAATAAAAAACTTTCCTGTTAAAAAATATCAATATAGAAGAATAAGTAACTGGTTACTTCTAGTTGCGTGCTTCCCTGGCATGAATGCTGTTATTGACACAGGATAAGTCGCAGATCTAGCGGGCGTGTGTCGCATAGCTGCATTGACGAGGTTTTTGCACCATTAATCACTGCTTCTGCCATACGTTCCCTGAAATGAATGTCTTTATATTAATGAACACCTCAAAAACATTTTACTCCTGTGCTTACCGTCTTATTATTTACCTTAACTGCGTAATTAGCCGTACGGCATTCGCTAATGCACGGGTTAGGGACGAAATACTACCTTTTTTCGCATACCGCTTTACCAGAGAGAAAACGTGTACATTCTTTCACCTATAGTACGCGTTAATGTTTTGATCCACAGGCGGACAGTACTACCAGACTGGAGGTAAGAATAGACTCTGCGCGCACCTCCTCATAAAAAATATTCCCCACTGTCAACGTGGATACCCAGTAAGCTTGAAGTAGAGGGGAGAGTTAATTTAGGTAGAAGGCATGAGCAGGATGCGTTTCTCATAAGCGTCGATTGTGGTCACCGGTAAGGAAGACTCATGCAGTTAGATCCGTTTTAGATGCGACTGCATCTCATTCACTCGCCTTGTCCCTGCATCCGGCGTCGTCGGCGTCCGCCCCTCCCATATTCTGCTCGCCGCGCTAGCTGCGCTCTCCGCCGCTCACCCCTCTCCTCTCCGATAGCGAACACTCTCTCGCGAGGGGCATTGGATTAGATTCGATAGTATTGGATTCGATTGGATTGGCTTGGATTGGCTTGGCTTGGATTGGCTTGGCTTGGCTTGGGTTCGATTGCATTGGATTGGATTGTATTTGAATTGGATTGGATTAAAGTGGATTGTGTTGGATTGTGTTGCGTCATAGCCGCGCCAGACGCACTGGCGCCGGCGCGTCCCCTCGCCGTTATGCGCGCTATAAAACGCGGTGCCTGCACCGCTCCGCTCCATCGTTCCAGCGTTGTTCATCCGCCAACGCTGCAATGTGGCACCCCTATGCGTCGCATCTACACAGGGGTTCCCACGAGGGGAGGTGGGGGTATTTCTTCTGAGCATTCGTCATAAAGTTGATTTTGCCTCAAGGCGTTTCTGCACAGACGCATGCAGTTACAGCCGTTTTCTGCTAAACATTCGCGCTAAGACTGGCTTTCCCGCAAGGAGTTTTTGTACACGCGGAGGAAAAATGTGCAAAAAGGGAAGTACGTCTGTCCCGCGCTCGGACAACTTCATCCTGTTAAGTAGCATCAACGTTCGGGGCGTGCGGCGTGGTCGAGTCCACGTCCCGAGCTCCTTCCGGGAGGATGCCGGTATGTTCAACTTCCCAGCCTCCGTCAAAACCATCGACCGATCCAAACATCAGGAAAGACACACCGCTACGTTCATCAACGCCTCCCGCTGCAGAGACACTTGGAGCCTCGGGAGGTTTTGTTGAACAAAAACGGATGGGTCCCAAGCCATATACGTTTCACTCAGCCAGTTTTGAGCAGAAAATATCGCTAACCTTAACCAATTGCAAGGCTGAACTTTCACTTCGTGTAAGCAAGGCCTTAACTTTGCGCGGCTAGAGTGTTGCATTCCCATTCAGACCCAGCAATGCCATACTATACTCTCGCGCTCTTACGCTCACGGGCATCTTAAGTTAGCGTAGATGTCTGCGGTATTTTAGATGCGACTGCATCTTATTCACTCGCCTTGTCCATGCAGCGTCGGCGTTGTTGTCGTCCGCCCCTCCCCAATTCTCCTCGCCGCGCAAGCTGTGCTCTCCGCTGCTCACCCCCTCTCCTCTCCGATTCCCCTCTCTCATCGCAACCCTCCCCCAACACTATAAAAAATAGTTAGCGGCGCCCGGTTTCGAACCCACGACCCTGTGGGCGGAACGCGAGGTACATGGTGCTCGTCCCACTGCGCCACAAAACCGAGACAGAATAAAATGCTACGAACGCGCCTTGTATCCTTGACTCATTGAAACTACGTCAAGAAGCTACGTCAAGAAGAAACGAATGATGGGGCAATGATTAACAGTTGCAATAAAAGAAAAGAAGCTCCCACTTACAGCAACAATGATGGAGTAAAGGTCGTTGCGACAGCGAAGCCCCAAGCATCCCACTTAGAGAGATTGACCAAGATTGGCCAATAAAACATAATAATAATAATGATAAAACATAATAATCATACGCGTTCGCGACACGTTTCACGCGATTTCAGAATCAATCCAACAGGAACACCAAGTGAACCCCACGATGCGTCGCATCTACACAGGGTTCCCCTCGCGGGGAGGTGGGCGCAATTTTTTTTTTGTAAGTGGGCTCAACGTTACTTTAACCTTGCAACATTTCATTTTGCATGGAATGATTTTGTCGGTGCTCGACTCCTTAATATCTCCTTGGTCCTGCTAAACACTTATGGTTATTTATGCTAACTGATTTCTTTTCCACGAACCTAAATGATAAAAGTTCTACTCCTTATGGCATTCTTTTATTCTTGAAGGTATAGCGAAGTGTTGATACAAAATATTTATGTATTTTCTTATCACTTAAGAAGGGAAGGAGTAGTGGTCGGTCACTTCTCTTCTCTGATATGAATACCGTGACGAATTTGCAAAGACTCGGAGATCCACCGTCTGTGTAGTGCGCTAATAGTTTGGCAAAGTGGTTCGGGTTAGTACCAATTGGGTAACAACCAAAAGCCATTTTACTCTCGATCACAGCTCCCCAAAAGGGCAATAACCTACTCAGCCCCTCCCTTTGGGTAAATTCATGCGTTAGATACAAAATGTTGCCTTATTAACATGTATACAGCTTTACCAGAGGTCAAATCAGCCCCTTGTCATCTAACAGCGTATGTTTGCGCTTTTATCCACAGGATACGATTACGGTGGGCAGCCAGGTAAGAATACAATCTCCCCGCATCTTCTCCATAAACAAGTTTGAACCCAAAAGGGCGGCAACCGAGCGACCGCATTCTTTAGACACCGCAAAATGCCTCGAAGAGTGGCAGCCATCTAGGACGGTGTGGGTCCATGCGAGTGGAGAAATCACCCTAACGAAGCTTGCTGTTAGAATGATGACGTATGACAATGATGATGATGAGAAGTAGTGGGACGCGCCGTCATATGTGCTTTGTATGACGGCGTGTTCTAGTATTATGACCTTTTTTTCGTCTTGAAGGTATGGCGAAGTGTTGATACAAAATATTGCCGCGAACCATGCATTGGGTTTAGTTATGTTTCATTTTTACCGCCCGGCTGCCCCGGTTTGTGTTATCTGTGTACCAAGGGAAGCGCGTGTTCCATTCTTTCTTTCTATGCCGCATGTGCTATCTCTTCTGATAGGGAGAGCGTTCCGAACAAACGTGAACAGCCTAGAATATTCTTCTTTGTTCTGAATGTAAATCGACGGTTCGAGAAACACTCGCGCTGAAAGATAAAAGTCTGCAGAGCACACGCCGCGGTTTCAGTTCGAACAGTCGCCCTCGCATTCGCACGTCACTTTGTTGACTGCTGCTTCGCCACCTGCATTCTTTGAGTTGTTAGGAGAGCACAAGTTCGCTACAATAAACTTGTTTTCCTTGAAGACAACTGCGTCGTCTTTCGCTTCTTGACAATATCTATGTATTTTCTTATCGCTTAAGAAAAGGAGTAGTGGTTGGTCACTTCACTTCTCGGATGTGAATACCGCTACGAATTTGCAGAATGAAGATTCACCGTCTGTGTAGCGCGCTAATAGCTTGACGAAAGGGCTCAGGTTAGTACCAATTGGGTAACAACCAAAAAGCCATTTTACTCTCGATCACAGCTCCCCAAAAGGGCAATAACCTACTCAGCCCCTCCCTTCGGGTAAATGCATGCGTTAGATACAAAATGTTGCCTTATTCACATGTATACAGTTTTACCAGAGGTCAAATTAGCCCCTTGTCATCTAACAGCGTATGTTTGCGCTTTTATCCACAGGATACGATTACGGTGGGCAGCCAGGTAAGAATACAATCTCCCCGCATCTTCTCCATAAACAAGTTTGAACCCAAAAGGGCGGCAACCGAGCGGCCGCATTCTTTAGACACCGCAAAATGCCTCGAAGAGTGGCAGCCATGTAGGACGGTGGAAGTGGGGGGTCCATGCGAGTGGAGAAATCACCCTAACGAAGCTTGCTGTTAGAATGATGACGTATGACGATGATGATGATGAGAAGTAGTGGGACGCGCCGTCATATGTGCTTTGTATGACGGTGTGTTCTGGTGCTTATGACCTTTTTTTTGTCTTGAAGGTATGGCGAAGTGTTGATACAAAATATTGCCGCGAACTATGCATTGGGTTTGTTTATTTATCTTTTATTTTTACCGCCCGGCAGCAGCGGTCTGTGTTATCTGTGTGCCAAGGGAAGCGCATGTTCCATTCTTTCTTTCTATGCCGCATGTGTTATCTCTTCTGATAGGGAGAGCGTTCCGAACAAACGTGAACAGCCTGGAATAATCTTTTTTAGTCTGAATGCAAGTCGACGGTTCCAGAAACACTCGCGCCGAAAGATTAAAGCCTGCAGAGCAGACGCCGCGGTTTCAATTCGAATCGTCGCGCTCCCCTTCGCACGTAACTTTGTTGACTGCTGCTTCGCCGCCTGCATTCTTTGAGTTGTTAGGAGAGCACAAGTTCGCTACAATAAACTTGTTTTCCTTGAAGACAACTGCGTCGTCTTTCGCTTCTTGACAATATCTATATATTTTCTTATCGCTTAAGAAAAGGAATAGTGGTTGGTTACTTCACTTCTCTGATATGAATACCGCTACGAATTTGCATACTCGAAGATTCACCGTTTGTGTAGTGCGCTAATAGTTTGACGAAATGGCTCACGTTAGCACCAATTGGGTAACTACCAAGAAGGCATTTTACTCAATCACAGCTCCCCAAAAGTGCCATAGCCTAATTCACCCCTCCCTGTGGGTAAATGCATGTGTTAGATACAAAATATTGCCTTATTCACATGTATACAGCTTCACCAGAGGTCAAATGAGCCCCTTGTCATCTAACAGCGTATGTTTGCACTTTTATCCACAGGATACGACTACAACACGCAGACAGGTAAGAATCCACACGAGACGTACGCTACAGTTACAAATTAACCATGATACTAAAGTCTATCCTAACGACACAATTTTCTGCAATGGCGGAAAAAACCAGCAGCAGTTGACAGTTAGTCAAGTACACACACGTGCTAGATTGAAAACGTATCACGTAGTCTGGCGCAGTTGATGCTGAGGCGTTGAAAAACCGAACTTGTTGGCGCCCTCTTGGTAGATGACATCGGGCACACAACGACGCACAGTCGAAGCCGGCGATTTAACGCGCAGTCGACGAGGTGCTAGTAGGAGGGGCTGTCCCTACTGTAGGCTGGCTGGGTCTCCGGCCGTCCTGACGACGGCATCGTGAGACCACGGCTACCGCTTCATTTAAGGCAGCCTTCCGAACCGTGGATCCTTCGAATCCATTCCTGCTTCGTCACAACAAATTAAGTTCTCTACTTCTTCTCCCGTCGCCTTTAACCTTCGGGTTATTCTGCAGTCTCTTCTGCTGGTTCACTTGGGGCACATATCCCCTGAAGGCGATTGTCCATGTTCTGTCGTCGCATCTTTTTAATCAACTTCCTCGTCGCCGACGTTCAGTCTGCCGCACACCCAACTGCTGTCCGATATTTCATCACAACGTGGTTGCTCGGTACGAAGAAACAGGAAATAATGCCGCCAAACAGATATAAACAATGAAACAGCTCTGAAACAGCATAGGCAATGAGCGCCAATCAGGGCAACACTTTAAAAAGCTTTATGGGTTATTTTTCGGGGCTAAGTAGCCTCGGGAGGTTGGAACACCATATCTATCCTTCTGAAGAGTGCCCGTACACTCGCAAATAATTGGCACGATTTGCCGATAAAGCCGCCCCGGCGCTGGCCCACTCGCCCCGGTTCCATATGGAAGGCCACGGCGAGAACGGCGTTCAATGCCGGCAGAGGCGAGTGACGTCAGTCCAAGACGGCTGCGCCCAGGCCGCCGCTCTGTAAACCGTGTGTGGAACTCAGAAACCCCATCGAATTCAAACTCAGCAACTCCCTGGAGCTCCTCAGCCACGCAAATGTGTATGTCCCCTTTGGTAGCGTGAGCTACACTGGCCTAGGTTCGGCAGTTATGCGAGGCTCCTGGGGAGCAGTGCTGCGCAAGCGTGGCACGTGGCGGCCCAGTCCACTTGATGATCATGCGAGGGGTGGCCGGGGGTGGAACCGATTGCTCGTGCGTCGCAGCAACAACGTACAGCGCAAGCGCGGCGCGTGGCGGCCCGGTCCACTTGATGATCGCGCGAGGGGTGGCCCGGTGTGGAACCGATGGCTCATGCGTCGCATCGCAGCAACACCGGCGTGCGGCTGTGGAACCAGCTTGCGCGATTGGTGACGTTGCGCCGAAGCCACTTGATAAATGTGCATGTGTCCCATAATGCGTATACCATGAGTGTTTGTCATTGAAGCAGCAGTAAGCATGATAATCAAGCTAATCCTAGTCAACCAGGAGAGCCAAGAATAACCAGCTGAACCTTAACTTACGCTACGTATATCCTGGCATAGCTGAGCTAAGCCACTGCTAATTTGTTTTTGCTTTCTGCGTGTTGTCTCGCCCGGTGTGATTTCTTTTCTGCTCTATTAAATAACAAACTTTGAGTTCCTTCCTTGCGTTGTGTGCGCCTTTAGCAATGGTGAGCTGTTTATGAAAATATGTGTTGGAATCAGAAGTATTAGTAAGTGGTCAGTTCTGTGCCGCGCGGTTCTGCAGCATAAATACTCGTGTTAACGTAGCAAAACTTGGCCATCCGGGAATCCCGCATCTATTTTGACGGATTTTTTCATACCATGTTTCCGTGCTTTACCCATAAATTCGTTCCATTCAATGTAAATCGATTAAAGACTCCAAAAAAGCCATTCAAAAAGGGGCCATAACTTCATAGTAAGCCCCACGGCGTTTGTAAGTGCGTTCGTTAAATGCGAATACTACCTCAGCACATAAAGCTTTACCTGTTGCAAAACGAGTGCCCTGTCATCTAACTGTATTTACTTGCTTTTATCCACCAGGTCAGGAGGACTACACCTGGGCAACAGGTAAGATCTTCTCTACACATCTTCTCGAGAACAAATCTTCGAACCCAAAGAAGTGGAAAAATGGTTGTATTTCCTAGAAATCACAAAATACATTTAAGAGTGGCTGCCACTATAGGGCTTCAAGAAAAGGTTACAGGGAATGCTTAGAGCTATGTGAGTATGCGAAGGCAAAAGCCTGGTAGGACCTTCTGTTAATCTGCTGTTGGTCTTTCTGTCAAACATAGTGGCCGCCCCCGTTACCATTGACCGGCTCCGAGATGGCACTTTCTGAAGCTTTTTCAAATCTCATACAGCCGCACAATTTATCTAGGACTTTTATACTATCGCTCAGTGGTTTAGACGTTTGTTCATTGCTATCAATGTCTTTCAAATAAAGACTACGGAAAAACACATTTTACTCTCACCATTAGCGCTCCGAAAGTGAATCACTCCTCTGTCAGCCCCACAGAACTTTCAAGTGTGTTTGTTGGGCGCGTAATATTGCCGGATCCACGTACAGGTTTTCCTTAATAACCCGTCTCCTAAGAGTGTAATTCTTGCTCTCAGGTGAAGACGCTGGTCCATATGGCGGCACCACAGGTAAGCATACAATCTCCGCACATCCTCTCGAGAAGCACGCTTTGAAGATAACAGGGGAGAAAAAAACGAGTGCATTCTTTGTAAACCACAAAATTCTTCGAAGGGAGGCAGCCATGTACGGGCAGTGAAAGAAGGTGGTGATGCAAGTGGAGAAATTACCCCCCGAAGTTTGCAATCGGAAGTAACATGAAGACGGTGATTATGATGAGAAGGACGAGTGATACGCGCCTTCTATATGGGCGGGAATCGTCAACTCATTCATAGAACCCCTCGAGTCTGCTTGAAGGGTTTGCCACGAAATGGAGGCCTTACTGATAAAGGAACAAAGCGGATACGAGGTTAGTACATCCGCAGTCTTCTCCCACTCCTATCATATGAGTTGTGGCGGAGGCAGTGGTGAATGGGCAGAGCGTGTCGTGTAACAAACAATGGACTAAAAAAATATGCACCCTGAGGAAATAACTGCCATCGTGTTTCCAAGAAACCCTGCGTCTATCGCAGAAGGAAAAATAATATTTCGCGAAAGCCAGTCTTTTATTACGCAAGGGCCCATGTGCGCGGGTATTTTGTCGCTAGGTGATTGTCATTTGAAAGATAACAAATCTTGTTCAGAAAACCCGCGAAAAAAAAGGTTCGGTGTGTCGTCTTGGCTTGAGGTAGTAACTGCGAGGTGAAAGCAAGTAGAATAACAAATTAGGATCAAATTGCTCGTGGATGCGGCGGATGTCACATGGATGCCGCGTATGAGTAGAATGCAAAAGAGAAATAACCCTAGCGTGCTTGTCAGCTACATTTACCAAGTTGTAACCGAACGGGTGTAAGCACACAAGTCTGGGTAACATTATCTTCAAAACTATAAGTATTTATGAAGAATTTATTGCGCCATTTTGGCGCAAGGTTCCAAACGGCGGGAAATATGCTCATTCAAGCTAACATATAGGTGGAAAGGAAAAGAAAATAGGTACAGAAAAGACATCCAGTGGCGCAGCCAGTTCACAAACTACTGAATACTGCACAGACCAGTCTAAGGAAGAAAGTCCAATAGTTTCTTGTATAGACAACCATGAGTCTACCGAATATAGCTGGAGGATGTCCTTGCTCGATGTCGTGTGGCCACCATGTGCCGTGTTCGCACTAGTTCGAGTCTTGGAAATGTCCCTATAGCAGGTGGTCCGATGTAGCTTCCGCAATGAGAAAATGGCAATAGGTTCGGTCGAATAAGTCTCTTCAGGGTAGAAATCCACGATGCTCGAAAGGCAGGCGTCGTCGCAACACCCGGGTGAATTCTCCGGAGGGCGACCTCCTCGAGGCTACTCACAGGTGCCATGCAGACAAAACAAAAGTTTGGTTCCTTCTGAAGATTGCCTCGTTAGAATCGTACCGACCCCACTATTAACGTAAATTTCAAAAGCAAACGGAAATTAAGTAGTGCCTATGAGCTTGCCGAACGAGCTATTCGAGCTTACATTTGCGCTTAAATGGTGGGGTAAACAGTGGAAGTCACGAAAGTACACGTAAACATAGAAGTACCAATGCGTACTGCTGTTGATACTTCGCTTACTATGCTTGTTTTAGCTGCACAGCAGTGCGACCCTTTAGGGTTGTCTCAGACGACACTGTCCGATTGGCGTCAGGGACGGGGCCCATTGGAGTAAGCGACGGTGTTGTACCTGACCATACTTTTCGAGCGAACACCTTGTTTCACGAAACGATTATTTTCTACCTTAACAAAAGAACCAGGTGCAAATACGGTCAAAACAAAGCAAAGGCAGAAAACCGCCGGGCGCACTGTGGTCGCGCCATCTAAGACTGATGGTAAACAACGCTCCGCAGTGGGCTGCGGAGTCTAGTGACGCACTAGGTTTCGGTTGAAGGCCTGTTCTTCTGACATCATTGCAGACGTCACGAAAAAATATTAATTGGCGGGATAATAAACATTTCAACCTAAGGTAAATAATTTATCAGTGTATAAAGCATCGTTTCCTTCCGGACAAGCGATGTGGGCACTATAAAACCCGAAATCATTCGAAGAAAGCAAACTTTTAGATGCGGCGCCGAGAGCATCTCTTGTCGGCGGCCCTGTCCTTCCTGCGTGGGTCCATCGTCGTCGTCGGCATCCGCACTCTCCTCCGCTCACCCCTCACCTCTCCGATAGCAAACACTCTCTCGCGAGGGGCATTGGATTGGATTCGATTGGCTTCGCTTGGCTTGGCTTGGCTTCGATTGGATTGGATTGGATTGGATTTGGATAGGATTGGATTAAAGTGGATTGTGTTGGATTGTGTTGCGTCATAGCCGCGGCAGACGCACTGGCGCTGGCGCGTGCCCAGTTGAGAGCGAACACTATCTCTCAACGTCTGCGGTGTGCGGCCCAGCGCGCTCTCACTCCACCGCTGGGCGGCGCTGCGCGCGGTGCTGCACATGTGCAGTACTCTCTCTCTCTCCGCTGTCTCCTCTACTTCGGGCGCGCTGCGCATATAACCGTTGTGCCGCTCTCCGGCGGCCTTTCGGTCGACGGTTGCTCTCCGCATGCGCTTGAACCCCCCTCAGCGTCGCATCACACCAGTGTTCCCGCGAGGGGAGGTGGGCGTAACTTATTTGTCTGCATGGCCCCCTTAAGACGCAAGGAAGTTCAGATCCACGCTGAGAGAGAAGAGAACGCGTGGAGCGCCGTGGAGACAATTGCTGTTTGAGAATATTGCCACGAAGTAGCAGCTCCAGAATCGGGTACACCGCCTGCTGCGGATGAACAGCCAGGTATATCAGAAATGCACAACACCGTGTGCAACAGACAAAGCTGGACAAAATGCAAGCTTTTGGAACCAAGCAACCCTTCCACCCAGATTGCGAAAGGTCCTGACAGCCTGGCAGTGCCAGAGATTGCGCCTCTCTCGGAGCATGTGGAGGCTCTTCGTTTAGGAAGACGCGCTTGCAGACGTACCCGCGTTGATTGCGCTGATGAACCATGCAGCTGGGGCCGTTGTCTTGAGGTAGACCTACCTGGGTACGGCTGAGAACTGCACGTACCGTAATTACCCGATTCTAACGCGCCCCCGATTCTAACGCGCACCCGATTTTCCAGGTAAAAAACCGAAAAAACTTACACCTTCGTTTGTAACGCGCAAGGAACTTTGTGAGCAAGAAAAACGAAGGCGAGAGAAACGGGCGATTTATTCTCCGAAGTAATCTCACTCATCTCACTCCTCGTCACTCTCCGAGAGCTCCTTGTCGCCTTCCGCTGACCGCAACATCTCGTCATTGGTGCCGTAAAGCGCGTTCGCGATGCCGCACTTTTGAACGAACGTTCAACCATGTTCGATGGGATCGTGGCCCACGCCTCCTATGCCCATCCCGCGAGCTTCTCCAGAGGCATACGCTTCAGCCAACCGCTTGTTGTGAACGCGTGGGAGCCGCTCGTAAGCCGCGGAAGCGGCGCACCTTCGTTGCAGCTGCTGCCATTTCTGTTATCAAGCACGCAAGTGGAATAATTTGACGATTTGTGTGAATGCCGAAAGAAAAGCCTAGGCGCCTAGATCCGAAAAATTGTTGCTAAAACTTTGGCGCCATCTTAAGAAGGCGATGGCGGTGGGTGGAACGAAATTTCATCTGTTTCGGCAGTTTCGGTTTCGTATCCGATTCTAACGCGCATGCGATTTTCCGGCCTATTTTTGCGGAAAAAAGGTGCGCGTTAGAATCGGGTAAGTGCGGTATATACTCATTTGCATTGTACTACAAAAATGACACTCTTGTGAGGTGTGGTGCACACGGTTACATTCCATTTCTTTGAGTTGTTGGCGATGGAGTAGACGTGGAACTACCTTGGATCGGCATAGAGGCTTTGTTTAAGCACTTTGTTGTTCTTGTGCCTTGCTTACGCGGTTTTACCGGCTACCGGCGGCTACTTCAGAGCCCGGAGGCGGGTGGTCGCCTGCCCTATCCAATTTTCAGCCGCGGAGCTGCTGTAGGTCAAGCATTTCTGTAAGTCTGCTACAGGTCGCGTGTCACGTAGAGGTATGAGTAGGTTCCCACAGTAACCGACAGAAGGCGCAGCGGTCTCGCCGCCGGTAGAGCCACTAGTGGCTCTTGCCGCCGGCGGTCTCTCAGAAATCAGTTCCCAGACCCAACGATAGAGGGCGCAGTGACCTCTCAGCATATGTACGTCTCCCTCGTTCTACGGGAGGGAGAGGGGAGGGAGCCTCCCGCTGCTGACGTTTAGCGGCCGATTCCTCCACGCGAACCATAGAATATGCCCGGCGAGGGCGCTGCCGTCCTCGCCCGAGTGCCCGTCGACATTCGAGCAGACGCAAGACAGCCACAGCTCTGATGTTTCAGCAGGTCTCACACTAGACGGAATAGGGCTTAAAGCATTCGTGAAGAGAAAACAGAACTTTGGTTCATTCAAAAGATTGCTTGTAACAATCATACTGACACCACTTTAACATAACTTCGCTCAAATTAGCTAAATAACTAGGAATAGCTCATTTCCGGACACAGAGCCTATGATGTCATACCAGACAGCTCTGCGATTGCCGGAGGGCGGCAAAAGCGAACGCAAATTTGGCAGAGCTTAAGCTTGCTGAACGGGCTGTTTGCGCTTAAATTTAGGAAACATTCTATTTAAACCCGTAATAATGGGGAGACAAACAGGGGAAGTTACGAAATCACAGGTAATCATAGAAGTACCGATGCGTATTGTTGTCGGTACTGCGCGCACTATGCTTGGTTTAGCTGCACAGGACTGCGAGGCTTTGGGGTTGTCTCAGACGACACTGGCCGATTGACGCAAGCAACAATGTCTTAGGTGACCATATTTGTGGAGGGAGCTCTATGTTTCACGAAATGATTATTTTCTCCCTGAACATACACAAGCCAGGTTTTAAAACCGTCAAAAATAAAGCAAAGGCAAAAAACGGCTTCCCACCGTAACGTGGCGCCATCCAGGTTCACTAACGGTAAACAATACTTTCGAATCGGCTGATGTCATTGCAGACCACGCAAACGCATGAGTTAGCGGGAAAATCAAAATTTCAGGTTAATTATAATTTCGGACAAGCGCTGGGGCACTATAAAACACGAAATCGTTCGAATAACACAAGCTTGTGTTTTGTCTTCATGACTCCTTTATGTGTTGTGCTTCTTTCGCCTACGCAGCTGAAGCACATTACAGAAAGGTGCTCATCCTTGTCGCATTGCAGAACCGCGCTTGTGGGATGTTTTTTTGCAATGTTGGGGGAAGCGATAGCAGTTGTGCCCGATAGTCGTACGTCGTGCGGCTGCGAAAGCACGGCCATCGGACCACCGCGATTTTAGTTTTGTTTGGGCAGTACATTTGGCGTGACGTGCGAGTGTACATGTTTTTGTGGCCTACAGATCTAAGCGCCAAAATGGTTATGCGCAGAGAAAAAAAATGTCAGAATGAGCTCTCGTCCTGTAGTTACTTTTTTTTTGCGTTGTCTCTGCGCTGTTCGCTTTGAAATCGGTGTCTTTACCGGTTTGGCCAGTGACACATCATTAGGCTCTTTAAGTTTTAAAAAGTTCACGAGAAGGAATTACAACTTATATTGGTTAGCCGATTTTCCATCGCCTGGCAAATATGACGCACATATGCAGCGTGTGGGCTTTGTGCATCGAACCTGCATGCCTTTTGGAGTGCACTTAGGGAGGTTACCGTGTGGTAAAATAAATGGTCAAAATACGACTAAAAAAGCACCGAAGTTTTAGATTTCTGGGAAGTAAACACCCACCCTTATTCGGCCAAGCATAATTCGTTAACATTTCCATGCACGTGTGTCTGGTACTGCTCTTAAAAATATGTTTATGTGAGCGGATGTGTCAAAAGGCCCCTTGAAACGCGATGATCATACCGAACGTTTGGGAAACAGATGCATTGTTATCTAAAGGTTGTTTTTGCGGTGCTGTTGGCAGGCACCAGTCGTACGGGTAAGTACGCGACCGTGTTTTGTCCTCCCTACTACGAAATTACGGATTTAAACAGATGCCAGAAACAAAAGTGGTATCCGTAAATCTCAACGTATATTTATGAGAAGCAGCCTTCAAGGGTGCCGTAATATAGTATACTCAGGAACAATTTGAGAACGGCAATAGCTCATGTACAGTATCTGCGCCTAGGCGACAGACCCGGGTGTCATCGGGCGCGCCCGTTTTGCAAGAACGTTTTTAGTAATATTAATGCGTGATACCGTCTGCCTTTGCCTAGCTTAGTTTGTCGTTTGTCGTCGCTTCAGTAGTTTATAAGCTTATTAAATCCAAATGTCACGTACACGGCTCGCACCATCTTCAAAAGTATTTCCAGTAACGCACTACTTGTGCGCGGAGCAACATCCCGCTGCGGTGGTGAGGCACAGCGGCAACTTCCGTTGCCGTTCTTAAGTTTTACCCCAGTATAAAAATCAATCAATCAATCAATCAATCAATCAATCAATCAGTGAATCAATCAGTCAATCAATCAATCAATCAACCAACCAATCCATCAATGAACGATTTATACTGCAGACCTTCTCGGTCCAAGCAGGAGTGTTACAATGGGTATACAGACAACGATGTCACGTACAGAAAGGCGCAGACACAATCCAAGAAAAGAAAAAAAAACTATACAATTTCCAGTAGTTAAAACAACAGTGTCAAAGCAAAGTTCAAAATCCTACGGAAAATTTCAATCCAATGCAAGGGAAAAAACTGCTTACAATAAATCCCCTATTAGTACATTTGCGTCTATTGTTCGAAACTTATACTTTTAATCTTTTCAATAAAGAATTCTACTGTGTCACAGTTCAAAGCTATTGATTGAAGTTGATACCAATATGCAATTGATTACGGAAAAAGTTTTTGTGGGTGTTGTTGTGACTTGATGGCAGTCGTAATGTCTTATTGTGGTTAGTTCTCGTGGAATGCCTGAAAGGTTCAAGAAGACGGTCTGATCTGGATATTGTATAATTCCAATGATAGAGAAGATACAGGAACTCGAGTTTAGAATGCATTCTCCGTTCTGAAAGACAATGAAGTTCGGCTCATTTACGCAGACTAGTAACACTGGTATACCTGGAGTAATCGGAAAACACAAATCGAACTGCTAAGTTTTGCACTAGCTCAATTTTATTAATGAGAAATTTTTGATATGGACTCCAAATTATATCTGCGTATTCTAGTGCTGGTGAAATCATTGTATTATAGATGGTTAACTTTACTGCAGGGGGAGTGTTACGGAGTTTCCTCTTTGGAAAACCTAGTTTACCTTTCGCTTTAAAACAAATAGCAGTTATATGTGGTTGCCAATTAAGGTTGGATGGTAATGTAACTCCCAAATATTTAACTTCATCGCTTTTAGTAATTTCCAAATTGTCTAATGTATAAGCAAAGTTGAGTGGTTTTTTTCTTATTCGTTAAAGTTATGGCTACGGTTTTTCTCGCGTTCAATATCATTCCCCACTAGGAACACCAGGCTTGAATTTTTGTTAATGAGTGATTAAGGTTAATCTGGTCCTCAGTTCGATTTACCCTTGTGTACACGACTAGCAATAGCTCAAGCCTTATAGCAAAGCCTTATAGGCTTATAGCAATAGCAAAAGTCTTATTTGAACGGAATCATCAAGGAATGTCGTTGATGTAGATAAGGAATAAAATTGGTGCTAAGACTGATCCTTGTGGTCCACCCGAAAGGATGTTCAGGCTGTTGGACGTTTGGTTGTTCACAGCAACAAACTGCTTGCGGTTGTGTAGCTATGATGTTACCCATGTAATAATGTTATCTTCAATTCCAATTGCATGCATTTTTGTTATTAGGTGAGGGTGCCGAACGACGTCAAATATAGAAAAACGGCGTCTATTTGTCCTCTTTCATTCAGTATATTCGCAATGTCGTTGGTAATCTCGGCTAGCTGCGTGAATGTTAAGCCAGGTCGAAAACCATATTTCCCATAGTAGAGCAGGTTGTTAGTTTCTAGATGTGTTATAATGGCTTTAAAATTATATGCTCTAATATCTAGCAGCACGTGCTGGTTAATGAGACCGGGCATGAATTACTCGTTTCTAGTTTGGAACCGGATTTATGTATTGGAATGATCTTTGCCATGCGCCAATTAATAAATCAATGAATTGATCAGTCAATTGATCATTCGGTCAATAATAAATAAATAAACAAACAGTAAATAAACAAACAAACAAATAAATAAACCAATAAATAAAAAATAAATAAATAAATAAAACAATCAGACAATTGATTGATCGATCAATCAATTCCCCTACAGCTCAATCAAGAACAATCTCTCAATTTGTCAAAAATAAAAAAATCGTATGTGTGGATTAAGACGGATTAGGATTGAATAATTTTGCTTGATTTAAGTTCCTAAGTTTATGGGCGCGCTCAGTACATCGGCGGGTCCTCTATTTACAAGCGCATCGCTAGTGTGTGCATTTAACACAGGCCCCATTGCGGGCCAATGGGGAGGGAGTTTGTGTGCGGATCGCAGGACGTTACAGCCAATGAGCAGGGTGGAGCTGTGTCTCTCTTTGAAAGAAGAGAATTATCTGGCATCCTAAAGCATGCCATTGCCTGCCGCGTGATTTGGAGCGATATTTTCCGGTACCACGTTTTAGGAGTTGCGTCATGTAGTCCAAACGATAGTTTCAATATTTAAAATGCCTCTAGTCCCAAAATAATTCATTTCAAGGCCTTCGCCTATGTCCAGGAAAACGGACGACAGTGTTTATGATAGTTACAGATGTATCATCGCGTTTTCTCATCTCCGGTATGTAGCTTTACGTCCTGCATGCTCGGTACGTAACCTATTCGCTACCAAATCATGCAGACAACAATCGGTTCATTTCCTTGGAAAGTTAGTTAAGCTAATAGTGTGTACACCTACGTCATGATTTACAATTGGAACACAGTGAATACATGTCAACGAAGGTCTTTTTCATATCACAGGACCGCACTTACATGTGAAGATAGATTGGGGCGCTTTTTCAAACGTCACCTCTGCTGACAATATGACTGCCGATATCACGAAGAAATGAACTGGCACATTTTCGTACGAAACTACACCGGAGAGGAGAAGGCTTCTCGGAAGCCACTCCCAAAATATAAAGCAGGACTCAAGCCTTCTTCGACTCAAATTGAGCTATTTTGTTTTTATAAAACCAAAGGGACACGTCTGCGGAGAGTACCAAAAATTAGCTCTCCTTTTGTAAGTGCAGCCAGTGATTATTGACAGTGATTAATTTTCACATCGATACTGCCGGCTAATGTCCGTGTTATATTTGGAGTGAATCGGCCATGGGTACCTCACCATTCACCGAACGCTTTGGATTTTCACAGGCATACGGCCAGAATTGGTCATAAAGCTTTAGTCAGCAAATCCAATATGTAGTCTCATTCTCTATTTTTTTTTCAGGGCTTGTTGCCACGAAGGAGTAAGTCCAACTTTGGCATTGGAGGTTGCGCTCACTATCTTCAAGCGGCCGCACACGCATCTGTTATCGCCGCTGAACAGAGCTGGGGACTAACATTATTTGATTCCTCGCTCTCTAAATGGCGTCGAAGCCAAAGTACAAGTTTCATGGATAAAAAAGACCTCTTTGTCCCAGTAACGACATCGGTATAATATTATCACTAACTTGGAATAAGTAATATAGATATTGAAGAAAATGGTGACGTAGGGGTGACTCCCGGCAGCCACTTTCTGGAGACTTTTGTGTGACTTCACAGAATCCTGTTTTTGTAATTGGTGGCCGCCGATCTGAGCCACCGCCAAGAAACGTGACTGGAGGATTTTAGCGCGGCCTCGACTTCCGATTGACTGCAATAGGTGAATGCAAATGCACGGTTAAAACACGGATAAAAATGTCTTTAGTGCTTGCCCATAATACGTCAGTGCTGCCCATTATACGTCACTGCGGCGCGACATTTGAACGTTTTTAATGCTTATTGCGTTCTTTGTGATTAGGAAAGTTTCTCTGTGAGCTGAGTGAGGTATTTTCTTCTATTTCTCTCAAAGGCTATTTTTTTTCACATTGAGCAAAGTTGCATCTTGTTTTCATGGCTCCTTTAAACCACGATACGCAGCCTAGCCTCATGGTAGCTGCTTACGGGCAGATCAGTTCTGTGCGGATTGACGCCAGCGTGATGTTGGGTTCTTCCTTCATGCACGCACGCACACGTGCATTCCCGTGTGTGCGTGTGCACCAAACGTTCGAGATGTTCCAGGACCGTGCACTGCACAAGGCATGAACGTAAAGTACTCGTGCTGGGTGAGCAAGCGGGATGTACGAATGTATCGCCAACACTGAATGGCAGTTTGCAGTATTGACGAAAAGGCAGCCACACTAGCCGGGCAGGATGGCTGCGTTTGCAATGATACGCAAAATCAGCGCTTTGAAATCTCAGCTCAATCCTTGTCCCCGTCCATTTTCCTAGCGTGACACATAGCGCTGTCTTGCAGTGCCAGCCACCTCCCCCCCCTCCCCCCTTCCCCCCGCCCCCTCCTGTTTCACCATCCGTCAAAGAAATGTCGTTTTGGTGCTTTCCGGGATGAGGGTGCTTGTAAAGCTAAAGTCGGGATGGCTGGCTCTGCACAATCGGTCTGCGATCGCCCGACCCCGCAGCCTGTCCTGTCCAACCGCTCCACGACGAGTCGCATGCGAGTCTCGTGTTTTTCGCGCACGTGTGTCTCGCACTGTAGCAATGGTGAGCGACGAATTCGGTGTCCGCTGTAAAGCTGCGTAAATCATCGTCGCATTCAGAACAACCGCTAAATACTGCATGGAAGACACGGGTGGGCTGCAGGCCGATCTAGGCGAGCAATAAGGCCATGCTAGCAGCGATATGCTTAGCTAAACTATCTCAGCCGACGTTTCGACCCTTCCTCGAACACGCCAAATGGAGCAGTGGGCGTCCTTGACGTTCGCAAATATATCGTTTGAAGCAGTGAGAGATCTTTGGAAATGCCCACATATCGCACAGATTTATCGGTACCATCCTGCGATTGTCGCCAAATTTAAGAAAAAAAAACTTGGCGTGCGTTAATATTGAGCATATAAATGTAGCGGGGGATGATCTAGACACACGCACAATAAAAAACCCCAGGTAATGCCTCCCAATAGCGTGGGTGCTGAAATAATAACTGCGCAAAGGGAAATAAGAAAAATAATGAAAGAGCAGTCAGCTGCTGTGTGTTGGTTATACGTTAGAAACATTGATTACGCCTCCTCAATCTACTGGTCAGAGCTAGTTGGTATCTCGCCACCTACCACAGCTACGCGCAAACATTTTTCAAGGAAAGCTGTGCCACTCAACCCCTCTATTGTCTGAAATGTTTCGCGCTTTATTAGAGCGGCCAGTTCGAAAGAACCAGACATTGGTAGCTCGCTCAAATCCTTAAACGCCACGAAAGACGTTTGTAACCGAAAAAACCGAGAAATATAACTTAAAAGTCGCGCTGTAGTAATGTAAGAAGTGACGTAACATGGGTCGCCAAAAAATACTGCGCATTTACATTCAAGTTACGCATTTAACAGACCTAGAGGCCCTAGTACATTGCACGGCATTCACTAAAAAGTTAAGCTGTCAATTTCTTCGCTTGGCAACACTGGAGACGGCGACATACATGGCCGAAGCGCCATGGACATGGCGTGGCTTGTGCCAGTGCACCCGCACGCCGCAGAAAAAATAACTCCGGCCTGCGTCGTCTGCTTCGTTTCAACCCGATTTTCAACGGTGGTGTTAACAAAGATGTTATTAATCGCACTCACATTGGAGTCGAGGCATTACTTTGCTTTGGTGGGGTAGAGTTTGGAACGTCCAACGCACACCCCGTGCTTAGCACGCACTAGTACCAGGAGGCGGACTCTTAGCCTTCAACCCAGCGTCCGGGCTAATTGCGACTCATGCGGCATATTCCCCCTGGTGAGCCTGGGGAAACATTACTGCGTTGTTGTTGCCCTAGCAACGCCACCGCCATGTTGGCCTTGAAGGCGTTATAATTGCCATGGCAACAATGCGAGGGCACGCAGCTTGCATGGGGGAGAGGTAATGCTCTCCCCTCTCATGCCGGTTGGATTCCTTCCCTCCCCTCCCCGTGTCCCCCCCATTCCCACCCGGCAACCGCCGCCGCCATCCCGCTGCCTCCAACGGGCAAGCCTCGCTCAAACGGCACGAAGCCACGCCGCTTGAGCAGTAACGACGTCAGCTCGAATATCACTTAAACACTTTATTCGCGTTACGTGCGCGAACGCGACGTGCGGTGAGAAACACCGAAGACCAATACAACACATACAAGGTTGTCTGTCTTCAAGCACAGCACACACACGACACAAGTCCTATCCTTCAGCTCAGCTTCACGTACGGCATACGAACGACGTTCTCACCTTTTGCTAACAGCACTCAAAGAGTCTTCGCGTTACGATTCATCCTGGTGTTTTTGGCGTCCCTTTTGCAGCACCGTAATGTCCGAGGGAGCACATCGAGCACATACGAGAAATCGCCCACTACATGAGACGCGCGTCGGCCTCGCTGCTCGCCGTGCGGAAGCACCAACTGCGGCACAGAACAGGCGCGCCCCCAGTCGCGCTGGAGAGAAGCGGAAAGAAAAAAAAATGAGAGGAGGAGTGTTTCCCCAGCGCCACTGCCTCTAGGCGCGCAATAATAGAACCGAAACTAGAAAAAGTAGCATTGGCCTGGTAGTACCGGCATCCCGCGGAGCCTGACATAACCAGTGACGGCGCACACACATGGTTGTTTGCATGCGTGTCACGCCAGTGAATACCACCTATAGGCCAGTCTTGGTGGTGGCTTACGTGGTGTGCCGGCGGGTAGCACGAACCTGATTGTCTGACGTCATGCAGGAATCGCGAGAAAGTGGCGGTGGAATCGGCTCTGCCGATAATGCTCTCCGATATGTCGCCTATTTGCTTGAAGATTGGGATAAACTGGTATCATTTGTATGGCATCAGCGTAAGTGTAATTGGTATCAATGAAACGCACCCGTATTTCTTTTTGATTCTCCTTTAACTGTGGCAGATCGCGCCTCTTGCCTGTAACACGCTTCTTTGGAGCCTGTCCGCTTAAACCCTTCACACCTCGCAGGGCGAGCGCTGGAGACGGTTGTGGAATCGTCTGTGCCGTGGTGATCTGCGTCCTGATCCTAGTCGTGGGCGCCACACTCGGCTTTTTTTTCTTAGTTTCTCCGAAGCCAGGTACGAGCGACAGTTCCTGTGTTCTGTTTATTTAGTATATAGTTTTAATTGGTTTTCACGAAAGCGAATGAAAAAATGGCCCCGTATCTGCTGTTTTCCTTGCAAATGTCGACGAAAGACGATAGTCAACAGGCGCCCCTGCAAAGTAAATGCCTCCCTTCTCTTTCCCGCTCACCGCTCATGCTATTCCTCTCCCGTATCGTTCTTCCCAAAATAACACGCTCGAGGTTTGTTCAAGTCAATTTAAATTAACCGCGTTCCACTCCTCCAAGTAGGTTGCGTGGATGCCAGCGCTGCCGTAGAGTGGAGACGCGCACGAATCGAGTAACCCTATCTGCAACGTTTATAGATCCACGTTGGCCTACTCCACAAGCGTTCCGAATGGAACGTGGAGTCAATCTAGTGAAACCTTTCGTTACTGTTGCACTTTTGTTTCTTTAATGCCACCAGAACTGCGTGCAACAGCAGGCGGCGGCTATCTGCAGCTGGTGTACTAATTCATTAATACGCAGAAACCAAGTATCCATAAATTTTCAATAAAGCAACAGTGCAAATATCACTTGCGTATTGATTTTCTGCCTTAGATTGGCGTAATGTCGTGTTCTTGTTCAACAATGTCGACAAGTATGAACGTTGCCACAGGACGTAGACGTTTAGATTTGGCTATGTGTATATAAAACTATTCCGCAGCATCTGTTTCACTTTGTCCGCTCGCTGCATCGAGTGATCGACAGACATACAGACAGACAGGCAAAAATATTCCCGTTCAATTAGCCCAACAAAGACTATCGAGAAAATGCTCATTAAAAACGGCGTCACAGATGGCTGAGATAAAGCAAGCACTAAAACAAGAAAGCTTAAGCTGCATGAAAAAAAAAACACAAGATCCCAACGAAAAATGGAAATTAATTGAGCAAACCTTCTTTGCAGTCTTCACGAGAGAGTCCAGAGGAAAGGACAATAGCGTGAAGGGGAGAGGGGAAGAGAGGAGGGGGGGTCACGCGGCAGAAGCGGCAGAACACGGTCGTCCTTCGACGACATTTGCTGCCACTTTAGTGGATATCGGGCTAATCATTTCAACGGGCCGTTAAGGTGGAATACAAAATGCAAGTTTGCTTCCACAAAACGACTGCTTTTTCCCGATAAAAAATGACAAGTTTTATCGCAGGCTACCCCAAAATATACGATATATTAGGAAGACAAGTGTTGTAGTGACTCCACCGCCACTTTGCGGCGTTTTCCTTGTGGCGTAGCAGAATCTTGTTTATGCGACTGGCGGCCGCTAACCTAAGTCACCGCAAAGAACTATAACGGGATGGCTGTAATCTTGACTGTAGTTCATTTTGATCGCATGGCTTAATGCTGACGTGCACTTAACACACCGGCAACTGTTTTTATTGCTGATTCATATATGACCTCACCCACGGTTATAATACACCACTGCAGCGCGAAATTTTAAAGGTCTTCAAGAAAGCTTCGAGTTTCTCGGTTGAAAATGTAGGAGCTGGGTGAGTTACGTCAGGCTAGTTCTGTCGAACTGAACCAAGTTTTATTTTGTCTTTACGGCCAATTTAAGCAACAATTCATTGATTGCAGGGTTTAACGCAAGGATGCAACGCCGGCGATGAGGAGCGCCGTAGTAAAGGGCTCCGGATTAATTTTGACCACCTGGAGATGTTTAACGTGCGCCGAAATCTCGTAAACGTCTAGGCAACCAACCTGACCTGGGACAATTGTCGCCAGTGTTTTGCGGCCGAAGAGTTTCGTGAAAAAAGCCTAAATAAAATTCTAAAGCGAATTTGTTTAAAATGGAAAACAAACATTTGCCGAAGCAATTGCGTATTTAAGCTGAAGTCCCTCGTATCCCATGAAGCGAGCTGAGTGACATTTTGATAGTGGTTACAGCCTCGTAAATAGCGCATCTTTGCTCACCGTCACGACGATACCCCCTGCCTTTGAGTGTCTGCCCGTGGCAACGCCAGCATGTCGTCGTTTGTTGGCGGGCTCTATACCTGCGGTTCTCTCCCGGGGTGATTGTGACGTCACTTTTCTCCTTCATCACTCATTGGACACTCTGCGCCGAAACAAGTAGCGATCCCAGGGAACTTCCCGAGCCGTATACCCAGAGGCGGCTTCCAAGCACATTCGGTTCATCAGCATCGAGTATTATTACGAGTGAGGGGGCTCTAAATTGGCAAATTTCGATGACAAAAATAAATTCCCAAATTTCCCCACCATGATAATCCCCGCATATGCGCACAAGTACCGCCTGTTACGTGTTTCATACAGCAGCCTGGCACCGTATCACAGCCGGGACATGTCAGGCACTGAGCGCCGGTGAAGCGCGGTGGCTTGTCAGCGATCAGGGTAAGTTTACGGGGCTTTTACGATCGCGAGTATTCCTGCCAAAAATCTCGTTCATTCTTATTACTTCCCATAGGGATATTTGTGCGCTACGAAGGAAGTGAAGGTGTAATTTTGCGGCTTTACGGGTGTAAACTCGACCTAAACCCGAACTTCTGATGCTACGCAGATGAGGATGCTGACTTGGGGTCCGGCGGATCAGAATCAGGATCGAGTGGCGGCGGCTCAAGCCCCCCCAGTATCTCTCTGGAACCAGCTCCTGAGGTATACACAGTGTTGCCTAGACCAGCCGCTGGTACTGCCCGTCCTGATGGTGGCTCCACCGATACCGACGCAGCCTCGCACACCACACCACCACGGCCCGAACCACCACGGACCGAACCACCACGGGGTGAACGTCCAGACGGTACGCTGACGAGAATTGAGATTGATTGATTCATTGATTTATTCATTCATAGATTCTATTACCTGGAGGGGGAGGACCGGAGGTCACTGGCGTGGGAAGAGGGGGATAGGGAAGGATGTGGGCACCCATCAAATCACGCTCGCCAGGCTGCTAGCAACGCCAAACTTGCGTAAAGCGACTAGGTGCTGAGATTGTCTATAGTAAGTCCTTATGCACCGCTTGAACGTCGGAATGTTAAAAAAATAAACACCACAGTTGTGTCGATGCCGACGAAAAGAGGACCAGGGCAGAATAAGATGTTTCATGTTAGCTTCACACAGAGTGGCACAATCTGCACTGTGGCAGTGGTGTCAAGGCTCTTTTTCCGGTCAGCAAAGGCATGACCTTGATGGATTATATCAGGGGCAGTTGGCAAGTATAGTTGATAAGTATATATCTTATGTTCGCCGGTGCCGTAAGTCCTTAAAGGGAACCTGCAACACTTTCGATAAACGCTTTCACTCTTTCCTTCGCGTCTGGAAGCACTATGAAAGATATAGTTATCGCCTACATGGAGTGGCATTGCGTGATTGGCTCGTCGCTCCAGATACGCCTTCCGTTTCGGCTTTGTTTTTTTTTCCTTTATTTTTAAGGTGGCCATAGAAACGCATTGCTGCACCTGAAGGAAAACTGGCAAGCAGCCTTCGGAGAACGTCGAGACAGGGAAAGAGATAAATCTTTTGAGTGAGTTTCTTAGTTATCTGATGGGCATAAAGCAGTAATTTTTGGCTGAGGTACTTTCGGACTCCTTAATCTAAGTACTGGGTGTGTTGGGTAACTACGTTCTGCCATCATTTGATTTAAAAAAAAAAAGTTGAAAAAAGTGTTGCAGGGTTCCTTTAAAGGGGCATTATAGGGTAAAAAGAAGTTGTCCTGCATCGATATATTACGGTGCCGATAATATAAATACACCATTCTCTCTACAAGCAATTGTTTAATAAGGCAATAAACGCCAGAAACGTCACAACAGGCGACGACGCCTCGCACGTTTTTATACACTACGGTTTGTGGCATCACATAAGTTGCGAACGGGGAGAGCTCATTGGAGAAGCATGAACAGTTTTCCCGACATAAACAGTTTTCTTGACATAGACTTGTGTTGTGCACCTTCCTTTCTGTTGTCCCGTCCGTTCGAGCGCCGTGTTTTCGCAACATAAAGACTTCTTATGTGGTTGAGCGCGTGAAATGTAAATCGAAACTTTACGTAAGCTAATCTTATTTAAAAAAGAGTGACTTGAGGTCTTACACATTGCCTGTTTCCCTCACGCTTCAGAGTTGGCCACCATGTTTTCAGTTTCGTTGTTAAAAAGACGTACTCTGCATTGGTGCGCCATTGGCATCCAATAATCAACGACGGCGAACGCCCATGCTTCAGCAAGCAATAACCCGAGCCGAAAGCGGCAAAAGGAACAAGATGTCTAAGCGACCCGCTTGAGTTTCTAATCTTCCGTTCTCCGCGCGCCGATGTTAGTATCGGTAATGCGTGCTCGCGCCCGATTAGAACTTTTTCGTCTGTGAAAGGTGAAGGGGCTATTACCTTGTGGTCATCCGTCTACCGCAAGCCGCTGTTGATAATCCCTAAACGCCGCATAGCTCTACGTTTGGGCCCGGGAGAGCCGGGCAGGACTACTGTAATGTTCGGAGGCCGTAATACGTGGCCGGTACTTATTCAAGGAGCATACAAAACGACAGTCGGCTTATCGAGACCGACTGCTCAAACGGAGAGCACCGTCGCAGTGATCGAACTTAACCGACGCACGGTTCACCACGCTGGGAAGGCGCCACCGCGGAGCTCGCTTGAGCGGCACCGGAAAAGGCTCGCGTGCCGCACCCGTTTCACGCGTGACCTCGCAGGTGTGTGGCCTGGGGCAGCGGTTGATGTGGTGTTGCTGCCATGAGCATCACTGGCGTGTCAAAAAGCATATATCGTTCCGTCGGGGACAAATAACACTCCAGGCTAGCCACCTCGGCCAGAGAAGCGTTGTCGGCGTCGCCCAGGCTTGCAAACGTAGAAGCTACCGCTGTCAGTGTGAAAGCGCCTACTCCTCACGGGCGCCTCGCTCAGGAGTACTTTGTTACGCAATGACCACCTCACGAAAAAAACGAGAGAAATGAAGAGAGAGAGAAATTCCAGCTTTATTTACTTGATTCTCAGCCAATAAGGCATCGTTGCTCGTCGAACAAAAGCCGGGAGAGGTACGAAACGTGTGATCTTTCAGTTCAAACATGTCATTCAGCCTTGAGTGTCCCTTTAAAGATGTGGGGACGGGTGATGCGTATCAGCCCCTCGCGGTGAAGGCACCGCCAGTATACGTCGCACTCACGCCATTTCTCAGAGGCCTCCTAGCGGCACTACCGTGTAGGGGTTTTCGCGGGGTTCGCGGAGGTCGTGACGGGCTGCTCCAGGCGTAACAGAACAAACCAAAAGAGGCGCGTTGTCATAGCAGATTGCGCGCGGGAAGCGCGAACAGGGGAACATGGAGTGGCACAAACCTTCACTGCGAGTGAGGAGGGTTAAGAATAAAAAGAGGGGGGGAGGTTTCGGGGCACGAGTGTCAAAGAATATCCTCTTCCTCCAACAGTAGCACGCGGCAAGAAGATACGAAGCGAATAATATTTTCCATTGCGATCAGCATCATCGACCTGCTTAGTTCACTTCGCGGTGCGGTTGTCACGGTGCGGCATAGTTCGCCGAGCCCCTTATGTGGGGAGAGATGTCGCAGAGTGCAGGATGGGGCGAGTTGGCAACCCATGATTACCGACAGCACGGCGAAAAACAGCAGGAAATTGAACTTGAAGTTCTTTATGCCAGTCAAGTACAATGGCCGAGGAGGCGGGAAAAAAGGCGCTGTACTTGCTGAGCTCCCACCCCCCACGACACAATCAGCAGGGACGAGGCAGGAAAAAAACATAACAAAACAAAAGTGCAAGCAAACAAGAATCAAGAAAACAACAAGAAAAAGAACAAAAATGCAATGTAATAAAATATTTGTTTGAAACAAATACATAGAATCCGCGCTTTATGCAGTATTGTAACAACATATTCCCGATGGTATCCTAAGATATAGAGCGAATGGATATATCGTCGAAATCATATTTGTTTAGCGCTGAAGGCAACGTGTCTGCAGACCGTAATTTGTGCAAAGACAATCTGGAGACCGTAATTTGTGCGAGCAGGTCTTATTTGCAAGTCTTCATGGTGTCGTGTGTAATGGGTAATTAAGTTCTGGTGTAAGCTAGTGCTGTCAGGCAGAAAAGTAACATTGTTTTGCATTTGAGTTCTGTATATAGTTGGAGAATGCGAAATTCTTAAATGTGATTGACGTTTATAACGCGGTATTTAGAAAACAAGGGACTGGAAGATGATAAGGGTGGAACACGAGCAATTGCCCGTAAGGCCTGTTTCTGTAATACTAAAAGTTTGTGCATATTTTTGGCGGTTGTGCTCCCCCAAACTCTATGACAGTAGTTGAGATGTGACTGAAATAGTGCATGTTAAATCAAAAGTTTAGTTTTTGTTGGCAGCATCCATTGCACCTTACGAAGAATACCTACTACACGCGCAAGGCTTGTTTGGATTTGCTCAAAATGGCTGTCCTAGAGCATGATATCGTTGAGCCGTACTCCTAAGCTTTTAACAACGTGAGCTATTTCAATTACATTAATAAAAACAGCGCCAAGGACAGGACACGAGTGAAAACAGAAAGGGGCAGCGCCCGTCCCTGTCTGTTTTCACTCGTGTCCCGTCCTTTTTAAGCTGTTTTTATTAACGGATTCCTACCGACTCGCCCAGCTTTGCACTCACGTTCAGTGTGTTTCAATTACATCATTTCCAAGCCTGAGGGGATGAACGATATTGTACTTGCGTTTTCAGATCTAAAAAATATTGCTTTGGTTTTCAGGGGGTAATATTCAGTGCGTACGAACCATTCATTCAATTTTTACAACAGACGATCAGCCTTAAATACTAAGGGGTTAGCATCAGTACCAGAAAAAAATAAGCCGGTGTCATGAGCATATATTACATACTGGAATACGCACATGACGAACGAAAGGCACACAGGACGAACCCTGCGATGACGACAGCGTTCGTCCTCTGTGCCTTTCTTTTGTCCGGCTCTTTGCGCGCTGTAGTTGATCATGATTGAAGAAACGTCGGTAAAAATTTACGGGGAGGGGGTGGGGAGTTGATGGCAGGTAGCACTAAACTCCATTTTGTGCGCAACAAAAGTTCGCTGAGCATAGGCGCACAGATTTCCAAAAGAGGCTCGAAACGAACGAAATTCGACCTAGCGCAACTAGAAAAACGTTAGGCTTATTTCTCGTAGGTACGCAGCCAGACTTACTAGCTCGGATAACTGCAAGGCGGAGATGATTTCCATTGTCGGCAAGCCGGCTGGTCGCCAGCTCGCGGCGAAAAAGGAGCTTGTGTCGCGAGCGCAGACGTCAACAGAGCCGTACGTCAGCTACATCCTTGACGTATTGATCCTTTTCCACAAAGTTGATGATCAGATGCCCGAGCAAAATAAAGTCGACCACATTTCGAAAGGCGTAGCTGATGGTGCATTTAATCTGCTTGTGTGCAAGGACTGGTCTACCGTAAACTCAATTTTGAGTGAGAGCAAGCGTTTGGAGCAGGCCAAAAGCAGTCGAATTACACATCAATTCAATCGCCTTCCTAATACCGCCGCCACTTCTTTGTGTGAGGCACCGTTTGCTCCTTCCCGTCGATAGATAGATAGAAGCAACTTTATTGTAGTCACCTGCAGAGCGACACCACCATTAAATGGCGCCGCGACGCGGGCCCCTAAGTCTCCTCAGCGGGTGGTCTTTACTTGACTACGGCGCGTGCTACTCCCGCGTTCGGTCGCCCTTGGGGCAACGTCCCGGCGGTTTCGCTCGGCCTTTGTCTTTCATGAGCCGCCGAGACCTGCTGGACGGCCCAGGTTTGGATTTCTTGATCGTAGCACTTCACCGCAGCCCCGAGCCGCGGCGGAATCGTAGTACTTGTCGACGCTTCGTCGGGGAACTTGGTGCAGTTCCATAGGATGTGCGTCAGGGCGGCGCTCTCCCGCTGGCACACGTGGCACACATCACTCACATACACTTGCGGGTACACATACTTCATCAACACTGGGGTGGGTAAGGACCCAGTCTGCAGTTGTCTGAACAGCACCGCCTCCGCTCGGCTCAGCCCCGGGTGCGGGGGTGGGAAAGTCCTTCGAGCCAAGCGATAGAACTGTGTAAGTTCGTTGAACGTCGTCAAACGGTCCTTGGCGCTACACCACAGTGGACGGTCGGTTGCAGCGGCGCAATTGGTTAGCGCTCGTGCCACTGCATGTGCCGTCTTGTTGTGGTTGTCGTGCTTGTCCGACGCATCGTTGGCCGCATCCGCCGGGAACCACTTGATTTTGACACACCTGTTCTCGCTTTCAACTTCGGCCGAGCACAGAACGCGCACAGCCTCACCGCACACTTTGCCCTTGGCATAATTCCGCACTGCACTCGTCGAATCACATTACACTGTCTGGAACCCGGGGTCGGCAATGGCTACCTCCTCCGCCTGGCACGCCTCTCGGACCCGAACGCTCGCCACCGCCCTCGTCGCGCCGGACGACGCCTCGATGACGATAGCCACGAATGCCTCGCTCTCTCCCTGGTATTCGGCCGCGTCCACGAACCTTGCGTGCTCGTCCTTGGCGTACAACTCGATGAGGGCCTTGGCCCTCGCCGCTCTTCTCTCCTTGTTATACTCCGGGTCCATGTTCCTCGGGATGAGGTCTACCCGAATCCGTCGTCGGGTCTCGTCCGGGACAGGAGCGTCGCTGCTCGCCTTCGTCGCCGCAGGCATGAAGGCCAAGTCTTGCAATATGCGCCTACCGGTCTCGGTCGTAGAGAGCCGCTCCAGCTGGGCGGACCGTTGCGCCTCAGCAATTTCCTCGAGGGTATTGTGTACCCCCAGGCTCAGGAGCTTCTCGCTGCTTGTGCATTCGAACAGCCCGAGCGCCGCCTTGTACGCTCAGCGTATCAGGGCGTTGATCTTATTCTTTTCGCACTGCATCCAATTGTGGAATGCTGCAACGTATGCGATGTGGCTGATTACGAAGCAGTGCACAAGCCGAAGCAAGCTCTTCTCCTCCATCCCGGCGTTGCGGTTGGCGACCCGTGTGATGAGACGCACTGCGTTGGTGATCTTGGCTGTAAGGCGGGCAACGGTCTCGCCGTTGCCGCGACGCTTGTCTATAATCATGCCGAGCACCCGTATCTTGTCGACCTCCGGGATCACGTGGCCGCTACTCGTCACGATATTTATCGCCTCGTAGTTCCTGGGTTCGCTCTTGTTTCGCCTGACGTATTTCGGTGGTAATACCAGGAGCTCCGACTTGCTCGGCGAGCAGATCAAGCCGGATCCCTTTCTCTGGTCTTCGATAGTGTCGACGGCCTCTTGCAGCGTGCTCTCGATGTGACCATCGCTGCCTCCCGTAACCCACAGAGCGATATCATCGGCGTAGATGGTGTTCCGGACCCCCGTCGATCACCTTCGGAGACAACTGCGGACACAGTGACACGCATTGTCCGCCGCGAGATCGAGGCGATGACGCCGGTCACTGGTGATGACGCCGGTCACCCATCCATCGGCGTCCGTACAGTGTGTTCCATACTGAACGGGGTATCATCCAGAAAGAGGTTGACAAAATGCTCGCCAAGGATATTATCGAACCTTCCTGCAGTTCCTGGGCTTCATTGGCCGTTTTGATAAAGAAGAAAGATGGCACTTGGCGGTTCTGTGTAGACTACCGCCACCTGAACCGAGTAACCAATAAGCACGTCTACCCTCTTTCCACATTTGACGACGCCGTAGATTGTCTACATGGTGCCATGTATTTTTCGTCCATGGACCTACTCTCAGGTTACTGGCAAATTGCAGTCGATGAGCTGGTCGGAGAAAAGACCGCCTTTGTCACACCAGACGGCTTATATCAGTTCAAGGTTCTGCCTTTCGGTCTATGCAACGCGCCAGCTACCTTCGAACGCATGATGCACTCTCCCCTGCGGGAATTCACATGGTCCACATGCCTGTGCTACCTCGATGACGTCATTATCTTTTCTCCATCGTCCGAGGCTAATCTCCATCACCTGTCCGAAATCCTTGCTATTTTCCGTCAGGCGGATCTACAACTGAACTCCGCGAAATGTCGATTCGCCATGCGCGAACCATCGATCTTGGGCCACCTTGTCAACGCTAATGGAGTGCAGCCAGACCCCGACAAGATCAAGGCGGTTAGAGTTTTTCTTCTGCCCCGTTCATTGAAAGACGTTCGAAGTTTTGTGAGCCTGCGCTCCTAGTTCCGTCGCTTCATCCGAGGCTTCGTGATATCACCCACCCTCTCACCGACCTTCTCAAAAAGGATTCTGTCTTTTCGTGGGGAAGTGAGCAAGCTTAGGCTTTCAAGACCCCGATATCCCTCCTCACAACTTCGCCCATTTTAGTTCACTTCTATGTGGCGGCTCCCACGGAAGTACGGAGTGACGCTACTGGTGACGGCATTGGAGCCGTCTTGGCTCAACGCCAATCCGGTCCAGACTGCCTTATTGCCTACGCCAGCCGCGTGCTGACACCAGCTGAACGAAATTATTCTATTACCGAACGGGAATTCCTTGCCCTAGTGTAGGCTGTCGTCAAATTTCGCCGATACCTCTACGGCGGACAATTTTACGTCGTGACAGATCACCACGCGCTATGCTGGCTTGCGTCCTTGAAATACCCTACCGGACGCCTCGGGAGCTGGGCTCTGCGGCTGCAGGAGTATTCCTATTCTGTTGTCTATAAATCCGGGCGTCTACATCAAGACGCTGACTGTCCCTCTATCTCTATCCTATAAGTTCCGACTCTATCTCTATCCTATAGGTTCTGACTCACTCGCCACCTCTGTATTGTCTATTTCCTCCTTTCAACACCTTGCTGCTGAGCAGCGCCTTCATGCCTCCTTGAGCAGGATCATCGACCGCGTAACCGCTGCCCCTTCCGACCCTTCACTTCGGTTGTTCCAAATGAAGGATGGCGTCCTCTATCCTCACAGTGTTCTCCCAGATGGTCCTAATCTGCTTCCTGTAGTACCTGAGCACCTTCGTTCAGATGTCCTCCGGCAGCTCCACGACCTTCCAACAGCTGGCCACATAAGGGTTTCCCGGACCTATGACCACATGTCAAGGCGCTTCTTCTGGTCGGGGCTTTACCGCTCGATCCGCCGTTACGTCGGCACACGTGACATGTGCCAACGCAGAAAAGTGCCTACCACGCTACCCACAGGACTTCTTGAGCCGCTTGATGTACCAATTAGGCCATTCTTGCGAGTTGATTTAGATCTACTTGGTCCCTTTTCCTTCTCTGTGAACGGCAATAAGTGGATTGCAGTAGCCACCGATTATGCGACACGATACGCAATCACGAGGGGCTCTTCCAAGCAGCTGCGGAACCGATGTCGCCGATTTGCTCCAGCACAACGTTATCTTACACCACGGTGCTCCTCGTCAGCTACTGACAGACCGCGGTCGATACTTCCTTTCCCGGGTAGTCGACAACATCCTCCGCTCATGCGCAACCGTTCACAAGGTTACTACCGCCTACCACCGTCAAACCATCCGCCTCACAGAGCGCCTTAACAGGACTTTAACAGATATGCTTTGTAAGTGTTTCTAACGACCATGGCGATTGGGCATTGCCTTGCCTTACATAACGTTTGCCTACAACTCGTCGCGCCTTGATACTGCCGGATTCTCTCCCTTCTACCTCCTCTTCGGCCGAGAGCTGACGTTACCGCTGGACGCTTTATTTAATAACCCTAAGCCACCTTGCGTATATGCACAAGACACCATCGCCCGGGCTGACTTTGTCCGCAACATTGCTCGCGTCAGGCTCGCTTCTTCCCAGCGCTCTCAAAAGGATCGCTACGACTGCCACCTCAGCACCCGTCACTTTTCACCTGAATCCCTGGTGCTGCTGTGGTGTCCTGCACGCCACCAAGGGCGTTCGGAAAAGCTTCTAGCCAGGTACTACGGCCAGAACCGTCCCGTACGCCAAGTGACTAAGCTCAATTACGAAGTCGCCCCGCTGGTTTCAACAAACTCATCTCGCTCTCAACAAACAGACGTCGCCCACTTCGCGAGTCTTAAGCCATACCGCTGGCAACCTACAGATTTACCTTGACAAGCACCGAGACGGCGCCCCTACCGCGGGGGGATTGTTTTACGGGGCATAATTAAATACCCTGTAAAGAGGACGGTATACAAGTACTGTGCTAGCCGGGATCATTATCAAGAAGAAAGATAAAGAGGACGCCGGCGGTGAAGTGCGTTCGTTCCCTCACTTGCGTAGTGCTTTCTTCCACCGTGTTTTCTAATAACTAGCCTCTGACTTAGTATCTTAAATACACCATTGTAAATACCGCTTTACCCGGTATCAATATCATGACAGTGGATCAATGTAATCTAGAATGTTCTATTCTGAATCTCAATGCACAACCTTATAAGGGCTATGTGTCATCCGCCACTTAGTAAAGATATCTGGTAATAATCGATGGCCATCAGAATAGTGGTACCGTGACGTGCGAACGGATATATGTTTCGTTGAACGGGCCTGCCCGATCTATTGTATGACAGGTAGCCTTGCCTTCAGTACGTTCAATGGTCATACCAGACAAAACGCGACACCCCTTTCAATACGAGCTCTCACTGGTTGGCGATGTTACGTCCGAGCAATAGGCAGAAAAAGTGTCGCACCTCCTTCTCAAAAAGTCAGTCATGACACCGAAACAGGTAGAGTGTGAACACGTCACGAACAGCTCTGTCACGCTCTTCGTTCACAAACTATGGCGTATGACGTTAATAAGGGCAGTGCCCCACAATACGACGAGAAAATGTGGACGTATTCAGTAAGCCATTAGAGAACAACTAACTTCGACTCTTGTCCGCTATCAACAATTCAGTTACGTCGGGATAGGTGGAAACACTCAGAGTGAGTTGGAATGAGAAAGCTTAAAAGCAGTGTAATAAGACGACTACAGCAGCAAGAACTGGAACGGCGCTGCGGTGACTAAGACAAAAACATGGTAGCCGACAAATGGAAACCGTAATTTTGTAAAAGATCACTGTATTATTACAAGCAACACTAGTCAATTCAAGAAGCAAACAAAATCATGCCAGGAAATAATAAATCGCCCTAAGCATTTAAAATAAAAACAAGTTTTTCTTTTGTACATTTTGCGAAATGGTGGCGCCGGCGTCTTTCTTAGTTTTGACAGAAAAATAGGCTTCCCAGATTTTAATACTAAAGGGAAATCTGCCGCTATATGTCTAGGCGAGCCGGGCTTCGGCGAGCGCGCCATCATTTACCACGCTGAAACATTGCATCGCTATACGTTTCAATGGTACGTTGCTACAAGTTTGTAATGGCGAACCAAGAAGCTCAAAAACTGCCTTCAATTGCAAAAAACCGACTATTTTGTGAAAGATTGTTAAAAGTAGTTATTTTAATAGAAAAGTGGACCGTTAAAAAATATTGTCAGGAATTTAGAAGCTTCATAGATTACGAACAAGAAAAAAAGCAAATAAACCAAGTTCAACCGAGCGTGAAATCTGCTGAACCAGCGGAGATATTGGTTGTGATTACGAAGACACCGTTTAGCTTCCGCGTTTTCCTTGTGTGTAATGCCAGAGTTACTGATGAGGCGGGGGGTAGGCGCTAGGCATTGGTAGCAGCATACAGGACTCGACCGGAGTATAATATAACGTTGGCCTTTAGCCGTATACACTCCGTAATTGGTCATGCTTCACTGCGCAACACGCAATGTGGGAAATATAGCTTAAAACCACCAAGCTTCACCGATATCAGTGAAGTCGGTTTAACCTCTAAGCACAAATACATTGCTGGGACGGCATTTTTTTGGTCGTATTCAAGACATCTAAATCTGGAGTTTTTCTTTTTTTTATGAAATGTTTCGTACGCTGAACACAACTCCTCGAGTTGCCTCCCACGCACCGAGTTTCCGTTCATACGGGAGCGAGAACTGGGGGGATCGTACATATACATCCTCACGTTAAAGAACGTTACCCTCTTTGGCTGGTGTTGGCTTTGAGAGCGAAAACAATCCCCGCGTTTAGCCAAGCCAATTTGGAGAGGAACGCTGCTAGGTGCTATGGTGGCGTCCTCTACGGCACGTGATTGCGGGGACAGAGTTGCTAAGCGATCCAAGAAAGCACACCTATTCTTTGCACTCCACGCTATCTCCCGTACCTCCCCATTCATTGCTTGACCGCAGTAGCAAGCCACCCCCGTGCGTACGCACATGCTGATGTGCGTATGACGCTGCCGGGTGAAGAATCTGGTGGGTACTGACGAAGGTAGGAATCCTCGACTGGTAAAAAAAGGGACGTAAAAAAACGCAGATTACAAGCGGGCAATTTGAAAAGGCCTTTTGGCGTCACAAAGTTTCATTCATATCAGAAGGGGGAACAATGCTCAAACGCGGAGAAACGGAGAGACTGTTTGCAAACAAATATGAAAGGGATACTCGCATGTGATAGAGCGAGCTCGTGCCATCAGCTCTCTTGCTGAAAACGGTGGGAAAATGGTTCGCGCTTGGGGTGAAGATGCGATTCAGAGATCACAAAGTGCGCAATTAAGATATTCGGCACTTAGATGGTGGCCATTGAGCTCCCTTCGCAACATGTATAAAAAACTATGAGCCAATCTGTAGCCGAGCTATGGGCACCAGATGTTTCGAGGCAGGTGTACTAAACAACCTTTTACTTTACCTTATCTAGCCAGTTAATCCCGCACGGCCGCTGGTCTTGAAACCGCTGCCGAGATGATAATCGCAACAGTGCTTGTTGCACACACTTCATATTCTCATTTCTGCACTTCAAAGCCCTACAGTTGGTATGGGACGTCGCCGAACTTTGCGTTTCAATTGGCACCAGCACCGTCGTTCTCGGCGGATCTCCGGCCATTCGTTTCCACTTGAGGCCACAAGATCGCGCCACCGTACTGTCACGCTGCTGTGCGAAGGAACTCCATAAAATTATCTTGGAATGTTCAAACTTTCTACATTGTCAGTGTGTATCGTACATTATGCATCAACGAGAGCGGATGTTGTATCTTCTTGATCCATCTCGTGGATTTTATATGAAACTCCCATGTTCCGTTCTTTACACTTACAGTTCATGTTTAAAAATAATTGCTTTGTCCAAGGGGAAAATTTTCTTTCGTGTTCCTTGTTAAACTGGTTGTTCTCTACCCGTTTTAAGGCTTATTATAACATAGTTGACTTTACAAGAACTTGAAAAATTAACGCGAGAAGGAGTATATGCCGTGTATGTCTGGCGCCAACCTCTCTTTTTTGTCAGGTGATTAAATAAAAAAGCTGTTTGCGTCGATGCCTTATAACGTTCACCCACGTTATGGCAGTTTTGGTGCTTAAACTAACAGGAGACGACACCCTTCGGTGTATATGTTCCAGACTTTGCGATGGATGAGCAATATGAGTCTTATGGTAGACAAATGCCATCGTCACCATTATTATGAGAGAGTGCGAGCAATACGAGAGCTGCAACACGCCTTTCTCACGTCGGGTGATGCGCTATGCTTTTTGCAGTTTCGGGCCCGCATCCTGCAACTTCAGCATCCCCGCATGAACGAAAAATAGATACGACAACCCTGACCACCACGAAAACCACGACAACAACGACTCCAATACCGAAAATAACGCGTAAGAATGTGTTCCATTTCCTGTGCAGGTAAATATTAAGCAGCAGAGAGCTTTGTTTACAGGTACCCGAGGCGCCTAGAAAGTACCCGAGCGGCAGCTAATAACGAGTTGAAGCTCGCGAAAAATACAGCGTCGGCCTATGTTTCAGCACGAATCGACCTTCGCAGAGGCCTGTTGTGTGGACAGTTTTCTCGCAGTCCGGCCATGAAAAAACAAAAAAACCAGGTCTCTTGCTCTGCTCGGCTGCTAACGGTTCACAGGACAAACGTTTTGCGCACCCTGGTCAACATATTGCGCCACACGAAAGCAGGCAACATATCAGCTTTCTTACGGAGTTGACGGTGCTAAAACACGGATCGTAAGGCTCACACGAATCAATACGTCCCGGTCGCTTCACGGAAACACGGGAGGACCGCCCATAGCGGTCTGGTAACACGGTAAGCTAAAACTCTATAATTTTAAATATCGCTAGGTTACCGGGTTTACTGTACCGTTTCCATAGCACCGTATGCCACTGCACATGCGCGAGCTGTTGCCGTGAACGGTAGCTTACGGCGCAGGTTTTACCGTCGCCACCGAACTTAGGTCTTGATTACAGCCAATCCAGTGCGCTCGGCGATTGATGCTTGGCTCAGCCGATAAAAGTAGTGGGAGATCTTTATTACGCTTTAAAAATTATGCCCAGGAATTAAAACAAAACGATGAGTTTATCCGATTCCGAGTGAAATAGCCGCCCCTACTCGTTCGAACCTTCGCCCGCCTTAAAAGGTTCAGATAAGCTTCTGAGCTCACAGCACCTTTGCGCCTGAAGCATTGTGCGAGCATAGGTAACGGAGGCAATTGTGTTCACGGTTGCAACATATTTTACTCATTTCACGCCGAAATAAAAAGTGGTGGTGCGATTTCTGGTTTACTATATTTGACGCTAAACGTGTGGCCACTACATGAGAGGATCGACATCGTTTCCTTTTAAAACCGCCATGGAAAAAGTCTGCAAGCATCGGACAATAATTTATTTTGTGCGTGTAATTTACAAATTCTATGATCCACGTGATTTCTCGAGTCAGTGAACAGTTCTGTGGAACAAAGATTCTGCCGTTTGCTTTTAGACTTATTTTTCAGATGTCGCTACTTGCATTTCGGCGGCCGGTACACCAGAATACCGATACCGAGAACGGTGTGCTAAACCGTTATGAGCGCGTTCCTAAGCGTTCATATTTCTATGAAAACGTTCCTTTTCCTAAAAAGTTAGGAATACGTTTGCACGTGCAATGGCGTCACGGTACAACGATAACGGTACGCTAACATGGTAACAAGGTCAGCTACGGCCACAGTGAGGCCTTTTACTTGGGAGCAAAACCGCTAGGCACAACAGCGTACAAAGGACCCCATGTCCCGTTACCGCCGCCTGAGTGAGAAGCACCCCGAATGAGAACTTGAGCTCCCCGCGATGACTGCAAATTCTGCTTCAGCACAGCTTCTTACAGCGCGAGTTTGGTTCGGTTGCCAGAAACCGGTCAAAAAAAGAGCTTGAAGGGAGCAATTAAAGGGCCGCGCCGCCAAGACAAAACACAACTGTGCCCAGTTTGAACAAATTAGGCAACTCAATCAACCCCATTCCAGACGCGAAGGACGTTATTACCTCGCAAAAATATCGAGAAATATCGAAAGACCAACTTTAGCGCTAAAGATGCGTCAGAAAGACAGGCGTTACGCAATGAGGGCCAGCATTCAAAGTTTGGTTAATCGTGTGTTAACGAATTTTTTTGTCGGCGGTCTAGGTGGGAGGCTACCAGTCGCGCATAAAAGAATCTGTGACGTCATAGAGAAATTTCCGGGATGCGGCTGCTGAGTTGCCACTGCTGAGTGCGTTGTCCTTAATATCTCTTTCTTCTGAAGTTTGCGATAAAATGGCAATCATTCTTAACGGGACAAAGCGGTTTTTCCCTGAACAAAAATTTCACGCGAGCAAGGCACTTTGCGACGCACACTGGGGAAGCTGCGGATTAAGAAGCAATGCTGCCGCTTAGCTAAACTCTCTGCGTGCGAAATAAAGGGACCCTGCAACACTCTTTGAGCAGTGCAAGTAAACCTGCGCGACGTTTAGATTACACTGCCAGGAATACCTGAGCCAAATATTACACGTGCACGTGAAGCGGTGAGCGCGCAAATCGATGTGAAAGACTCGGAAAAACCAACCGCTCTCTCTTCAGTTGTCCTCATTATGCATGGCCTAAAGGACGTCACATAGGCCATGGCTGCCCGATCGGCTGTCGGTGGTCAACTTCGCGGCTAGATTCTCTCATTTCCGTCGTCGTCATCGCTGTATACGAACCTCTTCTATGCCTAAACCTGTAGGCACAGTTTTGCCGTTTCTTTTGTGTTTTCAGTGCGCGCGGTGCTTGAGTGATCAGCTCAATACTTCCCTTTCAACGGGACCACTCGACTACAAACGTTTATTGCTTCAAAAACGCCCTACCAGCCCGAGCGCGCACTAGCGAGCAGGCACCCATGCCTGCTTTTTTGTGGCACCAGACCGGAAATATGCCCCTCCGCGTTGCGGAGAAAAGGAGAAAACTACCCAGCATGTCATATATCGAAGGCCGCCGAAGAGAACGCCGCGAGCTGCCCCCCTCTCCGGGAGAGAGCGGGCAGCTTTCGTCGCGTTGTCCGCGGTCGAGTTGAGAGGGAACGATTATGCGCGATTTGTCATCGCGCGTAGTTTCGTTAATTGTGAACAGATTTTCATAATTCTTGCGGGAGATTTCTCGGACAATAGACTTTATCCCAGAATACATTACTAGTAGTCGATGACAAGTGTTGCAGGGTCCCTTTAAGGAACGAATTAATGCCTACAAGAACAGAGTGCGAATTCGTTCGAAGGAAAATATAATTTTGCAAAGAAACACAGCGGACTAACTTTGTCTGATGCACGGTGCATGGGCTCAGTCGGTAATACGACGAAAATCACTTTGGCAATTTTAAGCGAGTTGCCAATTCACTTAAAATAAAAAATAAAGGCGAGTGCGCGTGCAACTAATCGGGCATATTGCAAATAATTGCATGGAAACCGAAAGCTGCTTGAATTGACTTAAGTTCCTATATATAGCCTTCATAGATTATCGGAAAGCATTTGAGTCGGTCGAAGCCTCAGCAGGCATTCAGGCATTACAGAAGCAGGGTGTAGACGAGCATTATATAAGAATACTAAAGGATATTTACAATGGGTTCACAGCTACCATCATCCTCCACAAGGAGAGCAGTAAAATACCTATAAGGAAGGGCGTCAGACAAGGACACACAATCTCTCCAATGTTATTCACAGCACATTTACAAGAAGTATTCAGAACATTGGATTGGGAACAGATGGGACTATGGGTTAATAGAGAATACCTCAGTAACCTTAGATTCGGTGATGATGTTGCCTTGCTAAGTAACTCGGCGGGCGGATTGCAAAGCATGCTTACCCCACTGGACAGAGTAGAGCCGTGCACGGGAAAAATAATTCACAGAAAACTAAAGTAATGACCAATAACCTCGGGACAGCACAGCGATTTGAGATAGTTGGGGAGGCAGTGGAAGTGGTAAGCGAATATATCTACTTAGGCCAAGTTATGACGACGGATCCCAACCATGAGGCAGAGATAATTAGAATGAGAAGAATGCGGTGGAATGCACTCGGCAGGCATTCTCAGATAATGAATGGACCAGCCGCAGTGGCTCAGTGGCGAAGGCGTTGCGCTGCTGAGCACAAGGTCACGGATTAGATTCCCGGCAGTGGCGGCCGCTTTTCTGATGGAGGCGAAAAGCAAAAACGCCCGTGTGTACGGGATGTCGGCGCACGAAAAAGATCCACGGGTGGTAAAAATTAATCGGGAGCCCTCCACTACGGCGCGCCTTATCGCCTTCGTTGCGTCGGCGCGTTAAACCTCAATCAATCAGATAATGAATGGCACCCTACCATTGCCCCTGAAGAAGAAAGTGTATGACAGATGCATATTACCGGTACTCACCTACGGGGCACAAACTTAGAGGCTCACTTCAAGGGATCAAGTTAATTTGAGGATGACTCAGTGAGCAATGGAACGGAGGTTGGTAGGTGCAACATTAAGGGACAAGAGAGTGGAGTGGGTCAGGTAACAAACGGGTGTTAAGGACGTTTTAGTAGAAATTAAGGAGAAATGGACGTGGGCAGAGCATGTAATGCGAAGGCAGATAACCGTTGTTCATTAAGGGTAACAGAGTGGATTCCTAGAGAAGACAAATGTGGCAGGAGGCGCCATAAAGTTAGATGTGCAGATGAGATCAAGAAATTTGCAGGGATATATTGGTTGCAGTTAGCGCAGAACCAGGATAACGCGAGATTAATGGGAGAGGCCTTTGCCCTGCATTGGGCGTATACAGGATGGTGATGATGATGATTTCTTCCGTGTTTTTTTTTGTGCTTTTTGAAACATAAATTGGACATTTTAGCTGTAAGAATTGGGTTTATTGTTTATTTGCGAGTTCGTTCCCCGCTTGTGCCACTGCGAAAGACACGATTGCAGCGGATGAGGCTCCCGTACACACAGAACACAAATAAGCCGGGATGGGAGTAAATGGCTTGTGTCATAACTCAGTACCAATTCGGAGTTTTCAAAACTCCTTCCAATGGGAGTTTCGCCTTACTCCCATTATTTCGGCAGTTTTTTCAGTAGCATATGGGAGTTTCATTTTACTGCCACTACAATGGGAGTTTCCAGGGGTACCATTGGGAGTGTATTGTTTCCTCCAACTGGGAGTTTTCAGGGGCGCGTTGGGAGCAGTGTTGACCTGCATTCGAGGTTTTTTTTGTGTGTGTTTTTATGCGCTTCATATATATGCGCTGCAGTGGAATTTATTACTGTATTTGGGAGTTCCTAATAAGGGCACAGGCCGCATTTTTATTTTGCGTTGGGGATCACGTTATTTCTAGTCTTTTTCCGCTTCAAACGTTGAATGGCGAAACGTGATAAGTTTGTTTTCTGCACAGTCAATTTATTGCATAAAAATTACATGAATACGATATACGTGTGAACACGTTAATAAGACAATAAAAAGACTGAATCAACAAAACACCTACATCGAGAACACAAGGTATCTTGGTAAGAACTTTATCTACTACAACACTCCTCAACGAAAAAAATTTAAGCCATTTGCAAACAATGAGGTCAGCATGTCGTCGGTGCGCTGTTTGCTTGCACCTGCCTCCCAAACACTGACGTTGCCGCACCCCGTGGCACGTTCCCCTGGAAGCCACAGCAGCACATTCATTAGAGGGATAGCCAAACGCTTTAAATCTGCGGTAACAAATACAGAAGCATATTGGGCATCTGACCTGAAAAAAAAAAAAAAAAAAAAAGAAACGGCACTGTAAAGACGCTGAACTTGTCACTCTTGTGTCCAACTTTCCGTAATGTCTGAATGTTTATTTAAAGCTACGCAAAATTGCACTTCTGTCCGAGACACGTGCGCTCACCAGTTCGTCATAACGAAGTGCTCTGCTGTTCATAAGGGTGCGCGACCCTTGTGGTGACCAACTTCTCAAAATGCTTCCTTTCCCCCTTTTCCTTGCCTGTAGTGTTCTGGGAACGAACTTCAGGTTTTACTACCCGCACTGCCCTTCTCTCCCCTCACCGAAAGTTAAGGAAAAATTTCGGTCGGTGTGACGCCCACGCCTGCCCCCCTTCAAAAAAAAAATAAAATAAAATAAGCAGTCGTCTGTCGACTCTACAGAATGCTCCCTCAAATGCCGTTTGCTGGTTATAGTTACACGCGCCTAGCGTACGGAGAGCTCCCACGGGGCCCCGACCTTCTCCCTATCCAGTGAAAGCAATTAATCGCCGGCGGCACGCGGCAGTCACCGGCCTCGTAGCAGGCGCGGCTGGCACCACACCTACTTCTCAAGAAAAGCGGCCGCCCTGCGACATTTGACCGGCCAACTTCACCCTCGCCTGCCAGTAAGCCACAGACACAGCCTAACAAAAACACCTAACAGCCGTTCAGAGTTCGGACAGTTTTCATTCTGCTCGCGAGGGTGAATGAGTGAGTGTTCTGCTCGACACCCGCGCAAATACGCACTGCTTTCACACCGTTCGGCCTCCCCAATGACGTTCCGGGCATGGCGCCGTCTTTCACGCACAACGCTCACCTCCAGCGGCGGAGAATCGCCCGTGCAGTGGCGCGGGAAACATGTTGAGTTTATTTGACGCTAGAAGGGGCACAAGTCTCCCAAAATGTTGCGTACAATAAAAAACGTGAAAATCTTACCTTCAACCACCTCGCAGAGGCACAACCGCGTTGTTTTTAACGAGCCACTCTCAGCGATCACTGCATTTAGCCCTCGCGTCGGCTCGCTGGCGTATTCCGTCGGATCGAAGGTCGGTGACACGGAGGCGACGTCGGCGACGTTGCAGTCCGTCGCACGTCAGTCCAGGCTGGTTCCACAATGTTCGCAACGAGCTTCGGTTGTTGGGAAGCACTTAACATCCGTTCGTGCGGCCGCAAGTTCACACCGGCAATAAATTTTTGGGGACGCTGGAACTCACACGACACACGACACCAACTGGCAGCCATTTTGTAAGGAGGCGTAGAGGAGGAAGGGGTGAGAGAGGAGGAGAAGGAAATGGAGGAGGCGTGGGAGTTTTTAATACTCCCATAAGGACAAACGCAGTAATCACAGCTAGATACTGCGTTTTGTGAAGAGGTACAATCGTGGTAAATGCGCTTATTTACTACGGCTTGTGGCCCCCGGTGTAAACTGGCAGTTTTTCCACCATCATACTACCACACGTGGGAGCAGGCCGCCTGCCGTGAGGAGATTAAAAGACGTATCCCAGCCAAGAAACTCCCATTCAGGCTAACTTGTGTTTTGTGTGTAGCTTGAATGACCATGGAGTGTGTGGACGGCAGGTCTATCTTCTCCTCCTCGATTTTCAGTGTTCATTTGCACAGTCGGAGTAGCTGCCACCTCCGGCCATACCTACCCATTCGACGGCCTATGCGACCAACTGTACTACAGCAGCGTTTTCATCGCGGGGCAAGAGCTGCGCAGCACAAGTGGGGACATCGGCGTGGTTGCGTTTCACGCCACAATGAAGAAATACCAAAAGACGAAGGGTGGTCTGGACTTCGACTTCTTGTGAGTTGCTCGCTTTCAATTATGCAATCATTTAGAATTTTGCAAATAGTGGTCTGTACCTCGTTTGCACTCTAAATATACCCAGACTTCCGCGAATTTCGCCCGTTAAAAGCTCCTCACAGGCATTAAAGACTGCTTAGACGTAAGAATACAAAATCATTAGTTTCGCGAGTGAGACGTTTTTACATGTATCAAAGCTGTTTCTGCGGGATTGTGAGCGACGCCATTTGTGTGTGTGTGTGTGAGTGTGTGTGTGTGTGTGTGTGTGTGCGTGTGTGTGTGTGTGTGTGTGTTGTGTGTTTGTTGTGTGTGGGTGTGTGTGTGTGTGTGCCCGCGCTCGTGTGCGTGTGCGTGTGTGTGTGTGTGTGTGCGTGTGTGTGTGTGCGCGCGCGTGCGCGTGCGTGTGTGTGTGTGTGTGTGTGTGTGTGTGTGTGTGTGTGTGCGTGCGCGCGCGCGCGTGTGCGTGTGTGTGTGTGGGTGGGTGGGTGTGGGTGTGGGTGTGTAAAAAGCACGTACACACACGGGCGCGCACACGCAGACTGACACGCACGCAGGCCCAAAACTATAATTGGAAGCCAGCACTTTCTAGTTCACATTTTAAAAGTTCGACAAATGAAATGGGAGGTACACGAACGAAAAAGAAACCAATCAGGCCACCCACACTGTGAAGAAGGACCAGCAGCGAGGATGTGTTGTGTTTCACCTCAATTGCCGCAACTATCCCCGAAAAAAAGCACGCGTGTTCGGGATTTGCGATTGAGCATACCTGTTTTTCAATGAAATGATTGACGCTTGGAAGGTCAAGACTTTTATTGCAGGAGGCTAATATGGGAGTGTCCGTTTCCTTCCACTTGAAACCCATGAATTGACAGCATACAGAAATTCCGCAATATTTACAACTTCATCGGAATCTCCATAACTATAAATAGTACATGAAACATACGTGGGTCGTTAGGGTCGTCATAGCGGCGCATTACCATAAAACTTGTTTCGCTTAAACACGTTTTCGCAATTTTATAGCCATGCCATGTATACGCCTCGAGCTTTGCGATCGCTGCGCCGCCTGCCGCCCATTCCCCGCGGCGTTGACGGGATTGGCGCTGCGCGACTGATAGGGGCTCATGCAGTGTTTTGGTTCTCTTTCGCTCCTTTCCGCCCTTCTGCGCCCTAAAAAACTTGTTATGGTGACGTCTGTAAGTAAATAGTCCGTTTAGGTCCCCTCAAAAGCCGCTCCGTCTTGCTAGGTTGCTCAAACCCCAACAATAGCTATCCTAGAACGCGGTTCTGTGCCCTTCTTGGCCGTCCTTACGGGCGTCGGCGACGGCCGCAGCATACCGGCGCTGTCACCTCCAAATACGTGCGGCACAAGTGAATTTTATTGCAGCCTAGTTTAGACGTGATTCTGGCACAATGAGAGGTGTGTTTCGTTTTGCAGCGCGGTCAACAAATGCGGCCTCGTTTAGAAAATGTACGTCGTAGAAAAATGTATTTCGGGGAAGTGATTATCCAATACCCGATAATAAATTGTGCCTTTTATAAGAATATAACCCACGCAAAAATGTTAAGTATATTCCAAGGCTGTGCGTCGTGAAAGATGTGCAGTCCTGCATACCTTATAGCAAGAACCGAGAAAAGTTAATTAGACCACGGAAAAATTAATGGTCTGCAAGTCCGGGAGAAACAGAATAGCTCGTATGGACATGAAAAAAATAACTCAGTGTAGCTTCTGAGATGCTAAAAACGGTCGTTTAAACTTACGCCATGCGGGACTCACGAGACCAACTAGTGTGCGAAATGCACTGCTGTATCGCGAGACGTCGGGAGGGGGGATGGAGGAGGGAGACGCTTAACTATCCTTGTGTACCAATGCGGAGTAATCAAGGAATGAATGTTTTAGTATAATCACAGCCCACAAGCTACGCATCCACCTTACTCAAGTTTTTAGACTTCAACGAACAGCTGTTCATTCGGCGGACGCATTTTTTGAGGCATACAAGTTCACAACTGATGAAAGGTGCCGTAAGAAAAGTGGGATATCTTACAAGGCCCTCTGATTTCCGTGTGTGCTAGATTCTGCAGGCTCCCTGCATCATATGACTATCCTACGAAAAAATGTTTAGCCGTGGACGCGCATTACTAAGGAAGCCCTTCTCCGCGCTGCTCGCGGAGGATATATGTAGAATATATGAATGTTTGCGGGCGCTCAGCTCACGACAAGCCCCCCAAGCATTAATTTTTTTGTCGTGCGCTGATCCCGGGTATAATTTTAGATTTTGCGCCGTACTTATTTCGTAGAATGTTCGTGAAATTTATGTCCAGAGTAGTCATCAATAACTGAGATGTTACTGGCGTGCTGTTAGGTATGAGTACTCCGTTAAGTTATATAAGCGCACAAAACTGGTTTAAGTCATAGTGTATAGCCATAGCATGACCATTTGAGGAAACTGCGCTTATGGAGACACTGTTAGTAAATTTCAGGGCCATGGAATCACAATCATCTCCATATGCATATCCCACTTTCGCGACGCCGACCTGTGATGCACACCTGGCGCTTGTACAGACCGAATGTACCAGACTAAGATGGCCTCAGAACATATTTACACTCTCGTAAATGTGCCACATTTGCGAACAGAGTGACTGCTCGACATAAATATGTATTTCCAGCGCCTTCAAACGGTAAATCTCAGTCGTGAACGGACCCCGAAAGCAGCGGTGACACTGGGGTGCGTGCCGGAGACCCCCGTGGCTGCTTTCGAAACGGGCGCTAGGGGGATTTCAGTGGCACCCCTACAGGCCGCGCTCGAGGCGTATATGAAACAGGCGGAAATTCCTAACGTTTAGACTTTCAATGCGAACTAATTATCACAAGTAAATGGAACTCCGCGTAATCATAAAGCCGTTTCAGTAGCCAATTTGTGCACGATTTTTTCACGATTTCTGCATTAAATTTAAAGAAAATTTAAAAAGAAAATAGAGAAATTTTTCCCTTTGGATGCGACGCCTTAAAAAGCTGACATCGACCACCGCCGGAAGGTAGCTATTGGCCCCGAGGAAATACCGTGGCGCCACCTAGGATTGACGTCACTTGTAGGACGCCGGGTTATGTTGTGGTCTGCTAGAACACATTTCCTATGCTTATGCTAGCGCTCATGTGTAGTTGTGACCACCACGTGCCCCTTCTCGCGGTTTTGATGCTAGTTACAGAAACAAGTGGTCTAAAGACCGAATAATCCGGGAGAGCAATCAGCGACTCGCTTGTTCCCGGCGACACCGCCGCGGCTAGGTAGTTGCTACCATCGCCACCGTCAGCTTGTACACCGCCAGCTAACGCCAAGGACGATGCAACTGGTACCGAGAAAAGGACGCTGTTAATTTATTATGAAATACTTTCGACTTGACATGAACGAGATCGTTTGTGCAAAGATAATAGACCTTGCAAGAGCGACGGAAACATGCCGCTCAGTTGTGATATCACAACGCGTACTGCGCGCATTGCCTCGTGAATGATTCAGTACTTGAGAACGGTGAGCGGATTGCTTCGCCGCACACGCTTAGAAGTGCCGGTACGATCTGCATCTCTCTGCTGCATTTCCCCAGCAATGTTTTTTTATTTATATTTATGCCCTGATTTGATTAACGATCACTAGTATTCTGCACTGCTATGTTTACTTTTCGCAGTGTTTGAATGTTATTAACGCAAGTTTTCAAAGCCTTTGAGCGGGTTCAGAAGTGCCTATGTTTATTTTTATTTAAGGCCTCGCCATGGAAATTTATTATTCAAACACGGCTTTTGATTGTTTACAATGAGCCTCCGCCTTACTCTAGCATCAATTTCGAGAACTCACGACTGCTCTCGAAAGGCGCGACTGTGAACGAAACGAAACACGTCGTGAGGTAATGGGGGTTTTAGAATAGTGGACCAAGTGTTGGGGGCCCCAATCAGATAGGGGAACCCAAAACAACACGCTTGCGCGCGACACGTTTTCGAAGTGGGTCTTCAACAGCTAGCTCGCCGCCGGTTTCGGATGCGCGGAGTTCGATGTCGGGAACTTTAGGCTTAGCGTCGCGGCAGATATTTCATCGCCGCTATTGGTGCAGTCGCGAATGACAGTCCCTAACACCTCTTTTCACCACACTATCTCCCCCTTTCTCGTATGTGGAAGTTTGTATCCGTGGTGACTGCGATTTAAGCGATCGATGATAAAAATACCTACAACGCAGTATACCACATAGTGAGGGCCATCCCGAACACCCCAGATCTGCCTCCACCCCAAGCCTCCCCGCGCACAGAAGTCCGGCAATAGCCAAAGAGTCCTGAACTGAGGACAGCCCTCACGGCTCCGGAGTAACCACAATCGCTGCAGATGGGAGAAGTGAAGTCTCTCCTCCTCCTTTTCCTCCTCCATCATAGGCAGCCTAAGTGGCATCAATCCAAGCTGTATAACCTCGATTATCCGCCTACCCCGCAACAAAATAATTATGTGGGGGCGAAGCGGGGGAGGGGGGGTCGGAGGAGGGAGGGGGCTCTTGCCTTTCTCTTGCGTACGCAGAGCGTATACATGGTTTTTTTCACCGTGCATCGCCTTATCTTCCATCTTACTCATATAAGATTTATATAATAAAAAATCTGTATGAGCGTTAACTACAAGATTCTCTCCGTGCCCTCATTTTCCTATCACACGTTTCGCAAAAGTGTTGCGAGGGGGAATTGCCTATAGCCACTGGCATTAAGGGGCATATGCTTATCGACCTTCAAATGCACAGCCCCTTTCATCAGACCGCCGCTGAGGTTCAGTGTTGGGACATTTAAAAGTTTCCTATCGAAGAAGTGAACTCACCACGACGTCAGGCGTTTGCGCTGAATGGGAGGTGTTTGGAAGTCTAGAATATTAAAAAAAACACGGGAAAATTGAAGCACTTACATAAACTTAAATGGGCGCGAGATTCTTCGCTGTGCATGAAAAAAAATTATAAGAAATCTTCTCATGGCATCCCACCATTGTCATGACGCTCTTTGACCTCGTCGGCCTTGCGCCATAAAACCCTAAATCCTCATCATCAAATAGTGTAAGCTGCTTAACCGACTCCCCAAAACAACACGTAACGTTTGTGGCTTTGTACACTTCATCCGTCCCCAGTAACGCCGATCTCGGGCAAACATGGCGTAAATACAAAAACAAACACAATTATAAAGCTTTCACTTTGCGCAGACTGGTATCGCCAGCGGGGAGAAATTTGTCCCGTCATGTGTAACCGCATTGCTCATCGCTTTGCATCTGCTACCCGATGGGGATAGAAAAAATTGCTCGCCACTCCACCTTGCGAACGTGTATGCTCAGCAAAGCTGTTGTAAACCACTACAAATGGTGATGATGAGGATACGAAACGTTCCTTGTTGTGTCTGCAGACTTGTCGCTTGAGCTCGGCTTGTGTCACTGGCTAAGGGTACAGAGTGTCGGCCCTCATTTCTCCTATATTGTTCCTCGCCGCCGCCATGATCATTGTTCTGTTCGCATCACATGACATTTTACTCTGTGACAGTTCATGGGCGCCGCTATTTTGGTAGTCGGTCAACTCTTCTAGGTTTATTAAATTGTCCTCCCTGCTCTGCGGCTGCGCGCGACTGACGCCGCTCCGAATGCGAATCAAAGATAACGCGTGCAACAGGAGATCGGGCGTAACTGGCGATGGCTACGTCGGCCTTGGCTCCAGTGAGCGGGAGCGGTTGGGCCGCTTGAGTAAAAACCAAGACCGACTGCTCTCACCGCGTGCATCGTTTTGCTGTTACAAAACGCTAACCACGTGGCCACACACACACACACACACACACAAAATAAAAAACACGATGCGAGAATCGAACCACGGACTACAACGTCCGTAGTCAGCGGCTGAACCACTACACCAAATCCAAGAACGAGAAACGGCGGCTAATCGGCTGGTTTTGATTTTGTTGTATTGAGGGGGCCCCGTCACTGTAGTGCAGATTTTAAAAGGACGGGGCCCCGTCACTGTAGTGCATATTTTAAAGCGACGGGCCCCGTCACTACCGCACGTGGACTGGCGAGGAGAAAAGCATGCGAGAAATCACGACACAGACACTATACAGTGTTCTTGAAGGTTTAGCTGGCCGATGTTCGGCAGGCATCTAAAAGCACAGGCTGACGTGCGCTCGGTTAGCGTTTTTACCTCTTTACGAAGCTTTTTACCTCCACCGCCCAAAGGTTCTGTAGCGACCGTTAGGGTCAACAGCAAACTCCCGCGAAGAAATAAAAGTTACTGGCAACGCCAGGAATAGAACCTGGAACGAACAGAGAAATGGAGTGACAGCCCGATTGCCGATTGCGCTACGAGCCCACGCGGAGAAGGGGCAGACAAACGGTGCACTCACCGAGCACATCTTCCGGGCTAGCCCTTGCGTTCTGAGCGAATGCAACGTGACAGAATCACGCGACCTCTCGCGCCGCTGTGCGCCCACCCACGGCACTTGTAGCGGGGATGGCGGCGGCAGAGATGGAAGAGAAATGAGATCTTCTAACACCGGGTTTGAGTTTCCTTTCATTTTAAAAAAAGCTTCTACTCACGTGCTTCTACTCAACCGGCCACCGTTCATGTACCATGCCTTGATTTAACTTTAGCAAAGAATGTTTCTTTGAAGTAATAAAGTGTGTGGTTAAGTGCATTTCACCTTCTCTGGTTCACGCGCTGCAGAGCCACATGTGTTAATTCATGTGACGTCGCTTGGATAATCGTTGTGCGTGTCGTTTCCAGCTTCGCTTTCCAGCCACCTTCACAGGGTGGATTAGCGCACATTTTTTAGAGTTAGTGTTTTTTGGAGTACTTGAACGCGGAAGTTTTGGTCTGTGTATGTGAACAGAGAATTTCATACAAGACCACATATCAGCACGCAGTAGCTAGTGGTAACAGCGCTTGCCTAAAAGCACAACAATCCCAATTAGTTTCCAAGTGCTCCGGGCAGTGCACACTTAACAAATGTCTGTGGCGGTTAAACAAGCTACTGCAAAATCACTCCACAGGAAGTTCAGAGGTGTTCACAGAAACAGTTCAGAAACTAGCTGAAACTCAATACGGTAGAACAGTTAAGTTCCTGATCACCATGAAGCGCGTGAACCAGCGTAACAGAAAGGCTGCTTCGCCTAGAGCTGCCAACTCATTTTCTAAGTGACTCAGAAGGATCGACCGTACACACCACAGCAGTGGAAACATCTCTCGTTGCGGTCGGGCGCGAATAGACGGTACCACAATTTCGCAACAATACAAAAGCACCAGCACACATCAGGAAGTTCAACACGTCATTAACATGTGCTCATTCTACAACCTGCTTAATACCGAACAACCTGCTTGACACAGTCGAAAACGTCACAGCTACAAGACAATGAAACATAGCATGTTCCAATAGTGCAGTGTGCCCGCACTGCGGGCACCGTCATTCAGTTGCACGGCCAAAGTTAGGGCAGATGCTGCACAACAGGTTTCTACACCCACAGCCAAATACAAACACCTAAGCCGGTGGCAATGTTCATACTTCCCAACTTCTCGACATTGTTGACCCAAACCAAAATATTACACATATCTGAGGCAAGACATCTATACGTGACATTCGCAGTGTCCCTTTATTAAAAATACACGGATTGTTAATTAATAAAAAATCATTCCGAAAAATACAAATGCGGTAACCCGCTGTTTCCCCAGAGGAATTTCGAGAAATCAAACGGCAACAGGAACGAAAGGTTCCACTAGATAGTTTTCACCTTCCGCTTGGAGCGCACGTGCAGTACGGTGCCTCGATTGACGCGCGTCTCTGTCGTACGGCAGCGCTCGCATCGAGGCACCCGGCGCGAAGCAGTGGAACGCGGTAAATTTAAATGAACTTCAACAAACCGCTAGCGTTTTTTTCTTGGGAAGATCGAGACAGGAGCGGAACAACATGAGAGGTGAGCGGGAAAGAGATGGGAGGTATTTACTTGGCAGGGGCGCCAGACGACTGTGTTTCGTCGAGATTTGCTACGAAGTGAGCAGATACGCGGCCGTATTTATCTTGTTATTTTTCGAGCTCCTCACGTGGCGCACACTCACGTGCGCTCTGGTTGAATGTTCTGGTGAGGCTCGATGGCGGAACTAAAAGCTTAAATGGCTCTGCTGTCAAGAAAAGTGCAAGTCGCGCGAGCCGGGATGCGTGAGCCTGGGATCGCGCGCCTGGAACGGGAAACCTCGAAGCCAAGGAGAAGACGTCCAGGACGGGGCGGGCCTTCAGCCCGTTACCTGCCACCACCATTCGGACTTCGATTCTCCTTGAGACACTCCCTCAAAATAAAGTTTATCTCTCTCTCTCTCTCTCTCTCGAAGCGGGAAGAGGATGGGGGGAAGGTTGTAAGAAAGGGCGACCCTTCACGCACCAGAGAAGCCAGACAGCAGCGCTAAAGCAGTGTAGGCCGCTGCCGCAGCTGCAATAGAGGTAAAGGAACCAAAATGGCGACAGGAATGCTCTATAGGCGATGGCTAGCGAGCGGCAGTAACTTTAGATTGTGCTGTACATGGGCTGGTCAAGCAGTAATGTGTCCGCTGCAAAGTTTAAACAGAAGGGGCAATGTCGTCAAATCAACAAGAAAGTCCTGGCGAAGTCAAGCGAACAGATTTATGTTCGGAAGGTGCTGTCTTAGCGGCTAGTCAAGCGGTGACGGGCGGTACCGCAGAAGTAATGAAAATTCCTATGACAGACGAACGAAAGATTAAAGTAGGCTTTCGACTTCACCTTGTTGGAAATCTCTGAGCAGCCTCGCAATTTTGGCTTTCGCCTTGTTGCTACGGTTGTGGCAGTAGACCGGGAAACAATTTTGTGCATTAGCCTTCGTTTTCGGTTTTAACACCTCAGACGTCCGGAAACGACAGTGCGGGAGCGCCCGGTGAACGGGCTCTTCCTCATTCCGGAATCCAAACAGGCTTCCTCCGCGGTCCGACAAAAATTAACGATGTGAATCGCACGTTCTGGTTTAATTTTCACGCGCGACCACCTGTGCAGCTTTCTAATTGGAAATAATTCTGTGCCCCATTCTTCGAAAAATCGCCCTTGCCGTCCCGCACATAAAATGGCCGCACCTGTAAAAACACACCGGAACGATAACTTCGGCACAGGCGCTTCAAAAGTTAAATGGAGCCCGCCAGCGGAGACCAAACCGGACAAAACTAGGCTTACTCTCTACAGCTCGCATAGGAGACCAGAGTGGCGCGTACATGCGGCTTTTCGAGTTTCCACACGGGCGGAAAGGCCACCCGTCGGGCATGCATGCAGGAGCCGCCGGTCCGGTTGCAGCGACAAGGCGATGTTCACTGTAGCGAAGTCGGTGCGTGCGTGAACTTCCGGCTGCAGCAGTCTCTGCGCGGAGCAGCAGCAGACCTGCGCACCCAACTAAAAAAAAAGAAATTACGCATCTTCACGTTGTGAATCATGACGAGTGGGCGGAGCACTGGAGATCGTTCTTACCGGAAATCACCCTTGAGTGTGCTTACTCCTGCTATAGCGACTTCCCATCGCATCCAATCGAATACAATTCAATTTATTTCAATCCATTTTATTTCAATCCAATCTATTTCAACACAATCCAATCGAATCCAATTTTCCTCCCGCATGCGGAGCACGGCTCTCCAGAGCACTCTCTCTCTCCCACTTTGTATCTCTCTCTCTTTAAGCTTTTGTGCACAGATATTTTTATTTACACGGTGCTGTGCGTCTCTCTCTCTCTCTCTCTCTCTCTCTCTCTCTCTCTCTCTCTCTCTCTGTCCCTAACATTTTGTGAACCATTTATTTTGTTAACCCTTTGTGAACCTTTTGTTCGCAGATGTTTCGATTTACACGGTGCTGTGCCGTGAGCACGGACGCCGGACAACCCTCGGCCTTTAGGTGCTTCGCCCCTAAAAAAATCTTGCTTTACATTTAAAGCAAAGCTTTTTTACCTTACCAGCCACCGGTGCTATCATGGCGTGCGCGACAAGAAACTCCCAACGCGGCTGGGGAGGTGGAGGGCGCTTTTCACTCACGGAGCAGAGTGTAGATGGCGTAGCAATAGGGCGCTATTACCCAGCCTTCCTCGTGCTCACCCTGGCGGAAGCGTTGACGGGACGCTTCCGTCGGCTTTGTCTGCTTTAGCAACGGTGTTGGGCTTGTTTTGGAGCAGCGTCGCGTCCATTGCGTGCTAACTTCGCATGAATTGATTAGATTGTTCCTCATGGGTAACCCGGACACGTCAAAATGAAGTGGTCGTACGGCAAAGATACGTTAATGATTGTTTTGCATGGCCGGAAAACCATGTAGAGGCCCCTTACAGACATCTGGCCGCTGGAGAAACGCCACCTTTTGCGCACTGCTTGTCACGAATGGGGCTGCGTTTTCTAAATTTCTGAATACCCATTCGGTTGTGTTTCAACAGGTATTCCAAGAACCGAATGGAGCAACTAGTTCGTATAAATAGCGATTGCAAAAGTTCCTTCAGCTTTCTCGCAATTCTCAAACTTACGAAACTATTTAGTTTAGACCTGTGTAAATGGGAATCACTGAGCTCACACGCCAGATTGTTTCGATGTCTGCGCTTGTGTCGCGCGGTGGCGTAGCCCCGAGCTAACGCATCAGGATGGCTAGGTTCCGCTGTCTCACCCTTCGAAACACGCTCCTCTCCGTTTTCTTCCTTCCGACACACGGCCGGGCTACAGCGGCGGCGTTCGCCGCTCGAGCCATGCCGTGGCCGAGGCGGCCGACGCTGCTGCGTTCGGAGAGGGACCTCCCGCGAATCCCATGTAACGGCTGGAAGAATCTCTGGTTTCACTCGTTCTACAGCCACGTGTGTGAATTTAAGTTACATCGCATGGGGACTTGTTATGGGGGTCGTTTACAGCTTTGCTTTCCAACGACCTTGACAGCGTGCATGGGAGCCATTTTTTTAACTCTAGCATGCGCATTATGCATCATCATTTTGCTGAAAGAAACGACCAGGCTAGAAGGCACCAACGTATTTTGGTCGATTTAAAATGTTCAATTCTGGTATCCACGTCGACTGCATCGAATAAGCTTGCTTCCCAAAGTTGTGGGAACTTTCACGCAGTCAATAATGTTTTCATTTGCTAACATACACCCAAATTGTTGTAATCGCTTGCTAGTGCACTAGTTTGCCAAAAGAAATACAGACGTAGCGTTCGGGTGCTGTTTGTGACAGCGCCCTATCGACGGTTACCTACGTCATGGCAGATGAGCATAGCTTGTTCACCGGAACGTTAGTCACTTGGACGTCACTATTGGCGGTAAGCGCGACCCCGGGCGGCGCTGCGAGGCGCGCCTCCGTGACGTCGGCTTTAAGGATTCTCGCATTTGTCGTCTGCTTCACCCGGGCTCACTCTCCATGCTGTTTCTTTGCGCTCGGTTGACGTGTATAGATGGTCCTCAGCAGATTTGGCATGTGCGTAACTTTTTATCGCCATAATGGACATAAAATCGCATACACTAGCTCAAGCCGTGAGTTAAAGTACAGTTTTGGATACTGGTACGGAAGAAACACTGCATGTGTCGCTCCATTCCTTGCGAGGTCAGTCGTGTGCGGAGCGCAGAGTCGTAGCTAGGGGTCATCTTCTGTATTAAGTAATCTAAATAACAAAGGTAATAGCCAGCTGCTAATAACCGACAACAGCGAAAGTGCAAGACAAAAGCAAATACCAGACCTTCAGGGCTATCGGCTTTGGCAGAAGGAATTACGATTCCCGGTAATCGTATGCAAGGTAAGAGTTTTTGCAACCTTTCAGAACACTCGAAATCACTTTGTCACATCACTTTACTTTGTCATAGCATGAAAGTATGCCGACGTGCACTGCGCGTTGCGAAGACGATAGGTTGAGTTCGAAATACCCACTGTGTGTAGAGGCGCGTGCTGGTTTTATACTAGGCTTTTGTCAATGTGGAGGTTTTTTGAGCAACGAGTCACGTATACGGTAAAGATAGAGTAACACTATGTTTGTTCAGACCTGGAGGGCTATTTGGGTACATTTCCTACAGCGATATCTTCCCAATATTCAAATATAGGTGATAGGTAAACTGCCCTCAAAAGGAGGAGGAGACGCATGAGGAGGAGAAAACCTTTTTTAACAGTAAAATCGAACTGATTAGTGGGCCGGAGCCTCAGAACAGGAAAAGAGTAGGAGTAATTTTTTTTCAATTCATAAAACGCCGTCTCGAGTAGACCAGGATGTGTTCTTAACGCCTTGAAGGGTTGGAAAACAATAAAGAGCTGCTTATAAATATTCAACCGTTTCGAGTCTTGTAATATATGCACGTATACTTTTTACTGCGTTCGTTAGCCAGTATGTCAAGCTTTCAACACCGTAATCATGTCATTTTATTCGAGTTGAGAGTAAGTTCGTTATGATAACGATGGTTACGATAGAAATTCAGAGCCCAAAGCCGCCTTCAAGTACTCTGGACAACGTTGTATGAGGGCGAGATCGCGGTGGCATAGCACAGACCTAATTATATTTGCATCTGAATAAACAACGCACTCTACTGATATGTACCTTCTTGCACGAAGCCATAACGAAAGCCAATTTGTGGAGAAGGCAATGTATGCCATACAGTCTGAAGAAAATATCCACAAGATCTTTATGAGCCTCCCAAACATCCCCAAACGTACTTGTAACACGTTTGTGACCGTGCAGAAAAATAAATGCGCTGGGCACAAAAAAAAACATTCATCCGATACAAGTCAACAACAACGAAAGAAATAGAAGACAGCGGTGTTATTTCCTGCTGTGCGATGCGCGTGTACGTAGCACTAAACTGTTGAGTCGTCGTAAGAGCATCTCAAAAACACTGTAGCTAAGCCACGCACTTTGAACACTTATCGAGGAGCCCTGAGCGCTGAACCTCGCGAATAAGCTAGGGGAGATGGGTTGAACACAATCTTTTGACCGATGCTTTGAAGAAAGTTGTTCTTTCTCTTCTCGTTTGTTTCAAACTTGTGGGGGATACAGCTTGAAATTATTCAGATGTGTCAGAAGCTGACAAAGCTGAATTACCAGGGAACACGTTTTTCTATATATTAAAGCATCAAAGCGAGCGATTTCTAGCACAGGCACTGCTGCCCCTCACAAGCGGAGTGTAGAAGACGACTGCGGCGCGAGTCCCTAAGCCGACGTCACAGACAGAGGGTGCCACTCAAACATCTTACCACCAATAGTCCCGGTTGTGCACGACAGGCACAAGAACAGGAGTATAAACGGGTGTACAAAAATTGCCGCTTGTATGCTCACATCCTTGGCTAGGTCTCATAAGACTACAGTCTTCTGACGCCTTACCACGTAGAGGCCTTTGTTTATTTGCCCCGGCCGCCTCTCATGCTCTCACCTTCAGTTTTGAGCCGCCTAAGAAAAAAGAAAAAAAAAAACACACTGAGGGGGATTTCTCAGGTCAATTCAATTTTACCGCGTTCCACTGCTCACTCCATCTACTGAAACTCTCTGTTACTGTTGAACGAGAACATTGCCGCAACGTCCAAATCTCTCGCGAGCCCTTTTTGTTTGTTTGGGTATGTATGTTGTTTTCAACGCGTATTTTCATTTGCTATCAAATATCGAGCAACACTTACCTTTAATAAAGGATACCAGTTGTATTTTGATGTTTTGCCTCAAATTTGTCACGTCTTTTTTTCGCTCAGTATTCTCGACAAGCATGCGGGGTATTTCTAAATCTAGTGTCCCAGGAAGGTTTTCGCTGAGTAAGCTTCTTTCAGAAATCTTTTATCTTTCGTTCGGATGGTGACCATTGCCCTAAAAAACTGAACTGCCTTCCACACAGCGTTGCGTCCTGGTAGATGCAGACGGAAAATGACTAATGTATCGTCCACACCAAGGTGTGAGATTAGACTCTAGATTCGGCGGACTTTAGGCCCTTTCAAAGCTGCAGTAGTTACTGCTAGGGCGAGCAACGTAAATGTCGCCAGGGATGGGGTCCGTCTGTAGGCGACTCTCACCATTAGTTTTGTTCGCCGGTTACTTTCATCCAGCTAACCTGCTTTATTGCAGCTCAATGACTACGGAAAAACTGTCACTGCAAAGAGTCACTAAGACATTGAAAGACATGGCAATGGACAACGTCATCCACTATGCTGTTTTCAACGTCCTCGCACAAGGACAGGGCTTGGCTGGTGAATTCGCAAAGGCGCAGAAAATCCTGGCGGTAAGTGACGGCGTCCCTACTATTCTGACTGAGCGTGGTTTTCATTGGAAAATCCCGTGCTACAAAGTGCATCTGCGCACCTAAAAATTAACAGCACGATGTTCGCGTACCTAAAAATTAACTGCACGATGTTCGAATGGACAAAGTGCATCTGCGTATCTAAAAATTAACTGCACGATGTTCGAATGGACAGCGCCTTCCATGAAGATGTACAGTTGGAAATAGCTCTTGTAACGTGTTGTTCTGTGCGATTCGGGGCTTTTATTTTAGTGGTTGCAAGGCGGAACAACCATAAAAGGGAAAGCAATTTGGCAAAGTCGTAAAATTGGTGCGTCTTTGGCATAACTACGAGTTGGTGTTGTACGCCCGTGCGTCGTACATGCCCTACTTCAAGCATTTACGCCGCGTGTCTGTGAAGCGAGTGAATGTAGGAATGTAGGGCGCATGTCGTAAAAAATCCGCATGCACCAGCTCCGCCAAGAAATGAAGAAATATATATATATATATATATATATATATATATATATATATACATATATATATATGACAGAAATAAGGGTTAGCAGTCAAGAAAACCTCGGAAAGCAAAGGTTAGGATGTGGTAGGTAATTGAAACAGATAAAGATTTTGCAAAGGAAGAAAGAGGAGAAAAAAAGCCCGTCAGGTGGGATCCGAACCCACGACCTCCAAAATACCGGTCTCGTGCGATAGCCACTACACTACCGGCGGGGCTATATTTCCCCTCCACTTTCTGGGTATTAATGTTAGGTATTTTTGTTTCCTGCTCTTGGGGGTGGTAGCCAGCGCGGTAGTCAGAGTGGCGCTAACTCGTGGGCGAGCGAGCGCGATTCTTTGTTGACGGTACCGAATTGACGCAGAAAGTTCCGGTCGAGGCTTTCGGGGAGAGGCTTTTGCCCTGAAGCGGGCGTAGATAGGCTCATGGCGAAACAATCGGCCGTTATTTATGGGATCACTATAAGTGGGTTTGACTGTGTATGCACTAGGGGCACGTAGGTACGGTGGGCTCTCGCGTTCCCCCGCATGCATCTTTTGACCCCGCATGTACACATTGTGACCCAAGCAGACGATCAGCGAAACTGGTCGCACACAGTTATTTCACATTTGTGCGTCCCTGGTTCAGTGTTTGCTTCAGATCAACGAAATAGGCAATGTGTAGCGATCCCGTGGTTCGCCATTCTGGAATCACCAGGTCACAAAATGTAGCCCCGGAAATTGTAGGCGGTAGCAATACCGCCTTCAACGATTCCGATATTTTGAGCTTCAATAAGCCGCAGCTGGTGCTTGAGTGACATGTTTGCATAAACGACAGTCCCGTCTACCGAGATAGCTTCACATCTGACCCTGGTTGCCGAGCCCCGAGGCACGGAAACTGGTATTAAAGACGAGAGCTTTCATTGGGCTTCCTAAATGTGAAAGGATTTTGGTGCGTCTCTCTGTGCGTCGATCAAGCTACCCGGCAAAAAATGGAACCTATCCAAAGTACAAATCTGGTATCATAATTAAAGCAGCTCTGAGAGGCGTTTTGGGCGCCCTTAATGAACTCGCGAAGTCATTAGGTTGGGGGGGAGTGGGGGTCAACGTCATCTATGCTAAGTATAACATTTTTACGTGCAGCTGAAAGTTCCAACTTTCGTTCAAAAATTTGTTGCCACGTTGCCACCCTTTCCTACGTGTTTGTGGGCTCCACCATCTTCCCGCATCTACGTCATCGATTCTCCCTGTGCACTATTAAACAAAAACCTTGCAATTTGACGGCTTTTTCTCTGACTTCCATCGAAGAGAAGCGTTGTATGGTCTGCGTCGACGGGTCGCGGGGTCGCCTTTGGTTAATTAGCGCTTCCTGCAGCACCTTAAGCGCTATTGTGTTCGTCCATATTTATTTTATTTTCTCTAGTATACCACGATTGTCGGTAAGGCGCGTTGGCTAGGCGGACATGGCGATGACATGACGCCAACTTCCCAGTTGGCAGACCACCTTGTCACACGACGCCGATGGCGTCACGAACACTTTGGCCGATCGAAAGTCCGCGGGGTGTGACTGGCTCGCTGACCGAAGACGCCGACAACCCGGACCGGCCGAACGGAACGTCGTCGGGAAAGAATCGATAAGCGAAAAAAGCGCCCCGACAGCATTCGGGCCGTAATGAATGCGGCTGTATTAGTCTCTAGAGTGTGATAAACATAGTAAGGTGCATGGAGTTCATACAGCTAAACGCATGCGATCGGGATTTTAGCTTACGACACTCCGGCCATTCGCTTTGGCGACAATTCGTTTCCCGGAGTTGCAAACTGTATATTCGTGTGCGACCATCCACGCTTGTAAAAAATATAAACTCCATTAAGAGCAGAAGCGGAGTTACGGAAAGTGTATTTGGTAATACCGAATCAATATCGACCAAAGATTTTAGCGTAGAGCGTAAAACAAAAGCACTCGAGCTCTACTCCCGCAGGGCGAACTCGCAGTCTAAGCCGAAACAGTGCTGTTGCAGGAGGTCAGCTATGGGGGCTTTATGGAGCCTTACTGCGCAACTGTTATTCAAGAAATGTTCATTTAACTAGCCAGGAATCCCGTAAATAAGGTAGAAAAAAATTGATGTGACACAATGAGGGGGGTCTCACTGACAGGTAAAATTTCAACGCAATTTGCCATTTTGTCGTTGCGCAGTGGACTAATGCCTCGTGCCCGCTTAATCAGCCGCGGGTTCACATTCCGAAAGCTTTTCGTTTTTTTCTGCATTATAAGCGGCATTGTTTACGAATCGTATTCGCTAATCGAAAACAAAACGTTTTGATTAAACTATGAAACTACAATATCAGCCATAAAACCTTCGTTTAAGTCATAGGCACGATTTCTTCAGTTTTAAACTGGTGCTTTGTATATATAAAAAAGCGTATTGTACTTTCATGGGTCGAAACACTGTGTATTTTGCAAAACTGGTATGTCTTTATACAGAGTAAACGCAGTTTCCTCCCAGCCACTTAAAGAAGAAACAAGGTAAGCTTGTGGGGGAAGGGGGGAAGATAGGGCCGCAGCCGGCAACTAAACCTCCACATATCAAACACTCAGTATTGAGCTCGTAAAATATGAACGAACAGCCTATACGGAGCAAAAATGGACTCCAGGCCTTCAGGTAAAAAAGGGGGAAATAATTTTGTGCATTCACATTCACACTCGAACAATGGGGCAGGTGTGCAAGGCCCCGCAACTCACACTACTGTTCTGAGACCACTCGTAATATCTGTTACGGCATACTTGGTAGTAGTTGATAAATACAGGATCGCGTAGGAGTTTCCCGGAAAGTAAGGGGGAAGGGAGGGGAAAATGGATGTTCTCAAAGGAGAGGACGGAAAACTTCGCCAGGACATAGCGAAGGGGATAAATTGCCTCCGGCCGACGGCCCCGAATGTGCTCATTGCAGTCTGCACCATGCCGGAGGTGACACATCAGGGCGTGCACATCGAAGGGGAAGTACTCGCTGCTAACAGCGAGATCGTGAGGCGCGGCAGGGAACTTGGGCTTGAAGTGATAGACGTGAACAGGGTAGTGGGCAGCATCGGACATAGGGAAGCTTTTCAGTGGGACAAGATTCACTTCAGCTCCAGGCTAGGAAACAAGGTGGGGTGGCGCTTAGGTGGGAGAGCGGTAGCTTTTTTAGGGGGCCCTGCGCAGCTAAGGAAGGCAAATTCGGATACAACGGGGAGGCGAGGGACACATGTCCACTCAACGCTGGAAGGCAGCCAGGCCTAGAGCTAACCGGAGAACCTGCAGACATAACTGAGAAGATAGACAGTGGATTTAAGGGGAACAATAGCACGAACAATTTCGTAAAAGAGAAAAATAGACCCCGTAAGCGGAAAGGGAATAAAATGCAATCAATATTTAATCAGCTACATAAATATGCAGGGAGGCAGAAAGCCTGATAAATGGGCAGAAATTCAAAACCAACTTGAACCGGAAGACCTAAACGTGTGCGCTTTAGCCGAGACTCAACTCCTAGACTTAAAAGCCCTTCCTGTCATAGACAGTTATGTTTGGGAAGGATGCAACAGGACCACAGTAATGAACCGAGAGGAGTCATTGGCAATTCTTATTAAACAAGGGACCGACTGGCAGAGAGTACTTAAAAGCTGTAGAGAGCATCAAAGGTTTAGGAGAACCATAGAGGGGGAAAATACATGGTTAGTAGTTGTGTATCTGTCGACCGGAAGTAGTTCTAGGGAGGAAACTGAGGAAATGGTAAAATGTTTGAGAAGAGATATAAACGAGTTCAAAGATTCGGGTCAAATAATCTTAGTTGGAGATATGAATGCCCACATCGAATGTTTCGATAGATACACAGACCACAGCGGTTCTCTAGTGCTAGATCTATGTCAGGAAAACCGGTTTGTAAGAGTAAACATTGAAGGAAAGTGTTACGGACAGATAATGTGGAAAAGCGGTAACAGACAGTCCAGCATAGAATATAGTTTAGTGTCCGAGACAGTATACAAAAGGTTGCGGGAAATGAGGATTGATGAAAATGGAACGGACGGCTTAGGAAGCGACCACAAGCGGCTTACCTTGCACTTTTGAGGCGCAACCACGAGAAATTTAAAAATAGGTACAATCGGATGAACTAATTTGAACAATGAGCAGTTAAACATCATCGCTGATGGAATGAAAGGTGAAATCAATAAATACCCAGACAAAAATTGGGATCACGACGAAATGATTGCGTTCATAAAGGATCTGGTGGATGAAGCAAACAACGAAACCGATGGAAACGAAAGAGAAGGCGGTGAAGCTGGTGGAATAGGGCAATAAAAGAGGCCATTGACCAGCGAAGAAAGGCGTTGAGAGAACATAAAGAAAAAAGAACTGGTATGAAACCGGAGGTAGTAAAGGAAAAGTTCGATATCTACCGGGACAAAAAACTAGAAGTGCAGAGAATGGTGCAAGCAAAGATCAAGCGGAAAAGGGAATAATGGATGGCACAAAAACGGAAGCACGACAAAAACGCATCCAAGAAGTATTGGAACCATCTAATATACTCAATTCAAAAAATGATATCCATAAAAAATTCTTATTGTGATGTGGAAGGGAAACATTTAGGAGGAGAGCACGGGTTGGCGCATATTCATCGAGTGGTTAGCGAGGAGTTTAGGGCAATAGTGGTAGGGAAGCCTGCACCGATAACATCAGTGCCACAGAAGACTTCGGAAAGGGAAATAAGTTTGTACAACCTTGTTTGGAAAAAGCAGAGTGAAAGGTTTCCCCTCGGACAGCATTGGGCCCGTACCGTATACGGATGCAACTAATAAACCTGCTTTGACCTAAAAGTAAGGAATCGTTTATGAGGGTAATAGGTAAGGTGATACAAACTAGACACATACCAGAGGACTGGCTAGAAAGTAAGATGAATTTAATATATAAAGGCAGAGGAGACAAAGCCAGTATTGATTCATACAGACCACTCAGAGTAACGTCAGTAGTGTATACATTCGTAATGCTGGCGATAAAATCAGAAATTCAAGCATGGCTGGAAGAAAATGAATTCCTTGGGGTGCTGCAGAATGAATTTAGACAAGACAGGAGATTGGATGATAATTTGTTCATGATAACGCATTCCATTGCAATTGCGTAAGCGCAGAATAGACCATTATGAATTACGTTCTTGGACATTAAAGTGGCATATGACAACTTAAATAGAGAACAGCTGTGGAGAATGCTGAAACTCCAGGGATTATATGACGAGTTACTACAGTTCCTTATAGCAATCTACAAAGACAATATAGTGCACCTTACATGGGAAGGACAGACATGCACCCAGCAGGTCAACACCCATCGGGGACTGAAACAGGGATGCCCTTTGAGCCCACTACTGTTTATGCTTTACATGGCAGGGTTGGTAAAGAAACTGGAAGAATGATGGTAGCATCTCCACTCCATGAATGATGGCGAGGGTGCGGAGCACGGGGACTCGAAATGACATCCAAGTTGCGCCACGAGTGACATCCGATTTGTGCCCTGACCGTTATTCTGTTTGAGCCGTGAGTTGCACCTCGAGTATTCCCTAAACGAAACGGCAACTCACGGCTCAAATCGAATTTTGCTTGACGGTGGTGTGCGCACGGATGGACGGGGACGGACATTGGGAGGTCCTCCTGAAGTACTCCGCACCGTTACAGGGGAGGGAGTACGCCGTCTGACTCTCAGGTACTAACTTACTTTCGTATCCCACTGGGTAAGACGACTGACACTAACTCTGTCTGGTCTACCAGACACACGCTCGAATCCTACCGATGCCTGAGAAATTTTTTACGATTGTAAATGCTATGCGCACGGACGCGGACAGACATTGTGTGGTCCTAAGGTCATCCACACCTAAAAGTCGAGTAGGGTTCAGCCTAGCCCATATGCTGCAAGGCGAAGTAGTACTAAAGCGTATTTCGCGAATGTTATACTCAGACGGCATTGTTCTTTTAGCTGATAACCAGGCGGATATGCAGTGTCTATCCAGCAAGGCGAGTGAAGGAATATAAATATTGGGGAGTGTCGATAAACAAAGGGGATAACTGCTTAAGAACTCACGAGGAGCAACTTAAGGGTAAGCGAAAGTGAAACGCAGCTATAATGAAGCATATAGCTCTGGGGGGGGTATAACAAATATGAAGTAGGAAAGGAATGGGAAAAGGAATAATGGTTCCGGGTCTCACATTTGCGAATTCTCTACTCTGCTTAAAATCAGACCTTCTATCATGCCTTGAAGTGAAAAAGAGAACAGAGAACAGTAGGCACTTGAGAGTAATGGATCAACGAAGTTGGGCAGTTGAGGTTTTTAGGTACCTATACTTGAAAAGCGTGAACACGCAGTGGTTAAGGAAGACTAGAAGGCTAACGATGAAATACGGAAAGAACACTGGAAAAACGAAACCAGCCAAGGTAACCAAAAAAAGAGGCGAGGTGTATTGAAACCATTAAAGAATTTCGTTAGAGACGCACACGGCTGAGAAATTGAACATCATAAAGGAAACTTCCTACGATAATTCGAAGGCCAGTGCTTTGCTTTTTGAGGCTAGAGCAGGTTGCTTGCGAACTAAGAGCTTTCAGGGGAAGTATTATGAAAATGATGGGGTATGCGGGGTCTGCGGAAAGAAACAAACTATACGGTACATAGTGTTAGGATGTGAGAGTATATATCCAAATCTACATGAGGGAAATATTCGGCTTTCAGAAGCCTAGGATTTAAGTGTAGCACAGGGGAAATTAACTTCAAAATTGTCGAGGCGACGAAAAGAAGATTAGAATAATGGTGGACGAACAGCAGAGAGGAGAATATTCCCTAGGACAGCTGCCACGTGTAAAAGGAACAAAAAGTATTTTGTGACTAATAAGCTTTATGTGCCTGCCCTAAGCAGCACTTGTATTGAACCGAGAGTGTAAAACATGGGTATATTAGTCCTTTTTGGTAAGATGACATGTGATCACCCCGCTACAAAGGGGAAACCAATAGCAATCATCATCATCACTATCATCATAATCGGGATGCACGACTCACTCCAAAAAAAGTCCTTGTGCTGTACCGTGCAACCCTTCGGATGCATTTTGTTCCGGTTGTAAATGTTTAGAACCGATCTGTACAACGAAGTAGGACACTACAACTGCCTGTATTCCCTCGTGCATGGCGTCACCACATTATGACCAAGCTCGACATTGGCGCCAACGAGCGACAAACTAAGCAGTATACAACTCGATGTCGCTTCTGAACGCATACACATGACACTTAGAAAATTTTGATGCGTCTTTTGTTATTCGCTCAAATATTTTAGTCTGCATTATGTGCCAAGACATGTCGTCGCCGTGACGGCGTGGTGACAGGGTTGTTCTCTTTCGGCGTAAACTTTCGGCGTGGTGTAGAAGCGTAAAAGTCCCGTCCAATTCCTTCGATCAGCCTTGACAGCCTTGAGCGGGGTGCAGGACTCATGAGCGAAATGATAAAAAAACAGCCCAAGCGGAACGCGAAACGTAAAGTAAAAAACTGCGCAATTTTGGACGGCCAAAAAAGGAAGGAAACACAGAAAAACGTCCATCCAAAATTGCGCAGTTTTTACTTTACGTTGAAGATGCACCAACTCGCCCACCAGCAAGTTCTTCTAAGGAACACAGAAAGCAGACGACCGCGTCCCCGAGCGATACTGCGGCGCAGAATATTGCAGTACCAGACGACGCCCGCAACGTGATGTTCTTGTAGAGGACACTAAGAAGAGAAGCACCATGGGCAGTCACGCACGCGTATTGCGAGGAGGTTGATGAAACGAGGGAAAATCGCGGCGCGGGCAAAAATGTCATATTTTGATTTGCAATAACTCCACTACTACTGCTCGCTTTAACAAACTTCTTCAGGGAGGTGATTACTAGGAAGGATATTGATTTCCTGAAAATTTGAACACCCATGTATCGGCACAAGCTGTTTCAGGGCCTTTTTATATCTGTCAACATTGTTAAGCGGAAGGAAAGCGTTAGGCATATTGGGTAAAAAACAAATACAATACTACTAGCACCAGTGTTTCTTTAATAACAGACATTGGCTTGATGTTTTGTTAAAGTAAATTAATATACGTATAAAAACTGTTTGCAGCAAAAACATCACCGAACTAGAGAGGGCACCCAAGTGCGAACGCGGGAATTTTGAATCGAATGAGGCAAACTTCCATTGCGTTTTTTGTGGTAGTAGAGGGGCAGGAGGGGAAAAGCGGTACAGATGGGCGGCTAAGAGAAGAAAGAGTTTCCTGACAATGGCAGAATACTCATCCTTCAGTGAACTGTGTAGCCAAGCAACCAGAGACGCAAAGTTGTTTTATTCCGGGGAACACAAGCATGTGAGTGATGTCATATCCGTCACGGAAGTGAGGCCGGTACAATGAAACAAGCGGCCTGTAAAGGTGTACCCCTGCACAGGGGTCTTCTTGAGGGGAAGCTACGTTTAAGACTAAAGAGTAGGTTATATTTAGAATTGTTCGTTTTCGGGTTTTATATTTTATCACGAAACTGTTTTAGCCGGGATACACCAAGATTTCACTGACATCATATTCGCCAGGAAAATGACGCCAGTACACCTTTGCCGAAGTGACTCGCCAAGCACACCCGCAACACAGCCGCCGACCCGTAAAATAAGGCTCAGCTGCAGATTTCGCTGCACATTTCACTTTCGTGCTCTACCCATTCCTACGATAGAGGAATCAACCACATTTTTTCTTGAGCGGGACGCTCAGCCCTTCAGACGCCGCGGGGACAAAACTTGCACACATATAGAAATGGAATGATGCTTTTCGTGGGCTGTTTCTGCCATATTTACATGCTGCAATGCCTTGCAGGAACTGAAAAAACTCCAAGGGATTCACAAGGACCGGCAAACAGCCTTGGGCCTTGGCTTGTACCCGGAGAGTGATGCGAGGTCGTTGCCGACGTACAGCAAAATGTTCACAGATGCTGTCGAGTAAGTCTGGTGCTTCATCTGCTGCGTAATATTGCTTGTACAAGGCTGCGCCCTCAGAAGAGGAGATTCTGACCATGCGGGAACTGCTGGGCCTATTAATTTGGCCCAAATACAAACAAACGCGAAGAAAAACTGGCAATGAGGTTTTAGCTGCACAGAAGGAGAAGTGCCAGGCTCGCCTTTAACGCACGCAAGGACACTTAAGTTAACCTCTAGGAACTTTTGTCTTCGTCTCGGATAATTTTTTATCGGGTTGTTGAAGTTGAAGTTGAAGTAAAGTTTATTTTTCTTTCCGCATACAGGGCGAAATGACGGAAAGACCGGGGGAAAAGCAAAAGGCTAGAAGCCTGACAGAGGCTTTTCCCCCGATGGCAGGTTTGCACAGCTATGCATTTACACAAGAACATATTAGGAAAAGTTACACAGCACACATCTTTGATGTACCCCGAAACACTATTCAAGAATCGCACACATGAACAAAAAGAACACAGTCTCTAAAAAGCGTACAACTGGTAATAAATCAAAACATGCGATGTTAGCATGTTACAAAAAGGCAACAAAAGACACAGAAAAAAGATACAAGATACAAAGTTTGCCCGAAAGTGAAGCAGCTGGAAACAAAAAACAAGTTCGAGAATGCTGTTTACATACACAATCTGAAACATTACAACAATTGTATGTCATTTTTTATAAGTAGTATTTTATATTTCTTTGATCTTATATTACTAAGGTCGATGAGGTGGCCAACTTTATTTAGAAGGGTAGGAACTTGGTAGTTTACGTGTTGCTTGCCATAGTTAGTTCTAGTGAGTGGTCTCTTTAATTGCGGTTCACGGAAAGTATATTGCGGAGTTAGGGCGCTAGTGTCGCTAACGTGTAATTTGTTGCAGCTGGTGTAATGTAATAACTTGACATAGTAAACTTGGGTTGCTCGCAATATATCATGTTTTTTAAACAGTGGGCTGGTATGGAGAAGTCGAGGTGGGCCTGTATATCCTTCGAATAGCCTTAAAATCTTTTTCTGAAGTATAGTTAGTTTGCTGTAGTTTCTACAGGTCGTGGTGCCCCATGCTAGCGTGCAGTAAGTTAACTTAGAATAGAACAATGTGTAATACAGAACTTTCTTTAACCATAGTGGAATAAGTCGTGACAATTTGTATAAGCAAGCAATCGATTTGCTAAGTTGCACAGATAGTTCATCGACATGAGTGTTCCGACTCAAGTTTTCCTGGAACCACACGCCTAAGAATTTTTCCGTTTTTACACGCTCAAGCTTATCTCCACGAAAGACAATATCAATGTTTTTATCCAATGGTTTGTTAATAGGTGCAAAGATTATGTATTTGGTTTTTTTTAGCGTTCAGCTGTGACTTATTTATGTGAAGCCATAGAGATAATTGTTTTAAATAAGCATTCACTATCTTTTGGAGTTGGATAAGCGAAGATGCTGTAAAAAATATATTGGTGTCATCGGCATACATGATCAATTTGGGGGAGTCAGGAATATGGCACAGATCGTTTATGTATATGAGGAACAGCAATGGCCCAAGTATGGATCCCTGGGGTACACCATTTTTTATGCCTAAAATTGATGACGACGCTTGGTTCACTTTCACAAATTGGTTGCGGTTAGCTAAGTAGCTTGCAATTAATTTTAGCACAACGCCTCGAACACTGTATTTTTGTAACTTAGTCAAGGGAACATCGTGGCATACAGAATCAAATGCTTTGCGTAGGTCAACGAATAGTCCTAGAGTGTACAGTCTATTCTCAAAATTAAGTATAATGTCACGTTTGATACTTAGAAGCGCTTGTTCTGTTGATTTCCCTCTCTGAAAACCATACTGCATATTGCTAATTACCTCATGTTTATTGAAAAAATTCTCTAATCTGTTTTTTATGGCACCCTCAAATACTTTCGACAAGACAGGTAGGACAGAAATCGGTCGATAGTTAGACAATTCCTTTACGTTGCCGCCTTTATGTACAGGAGATATTCTGGCTATTTTAAGACGGTCGGGGAAACTTCCAGTTTCAGAAGTTCTATTTATGGTGGCGGTTAAAACTGGAGATATGATGTCGGACACATATTTAATTGCAATTGCTTTTATCTCGTCGATACCAGCGAGAACATTATTCCTAATGTTGTTGATGCTTGTTTCAATTTCGGACGGTGTGACAGGTGTTAGGGCTACTGAATTCATAAGCGCCAACTCGGTCAAGCAGAGTGTTTGTACATCGACATCAACAAGGGGAGTTTCATCGTAATTAGCACTACTTACAAAATATGTGTTCATTGCTTAAGCAGCACTGTCACCGGTCAACGCTCCAGTGGGAGTTTCCATATTAAGCGTAGGGCTACTATGCTTTTTTGAAGTCAGATTTTTTATCTCATTCCACACTTTTTTCGGGTCACCACTAATTTTAGAGAATAAGTTTTCGTAATATCTGATTTTCTTTTTTTTTATTTCAGCGTTTAACTGATTCCGAAATTTTTTATATGAGTTGAACTTATTTCTATCGCCGGTTTTTGCGAAGGAATGATACATTTTATTCTTCCCTTTAATTTTTTTCAACAAATCTGCGCTAATCCAGGGCTTTCGTGTTTTACTAAGGCCTGCTTTACCTCGCTTGAGAGGAAATGCTAAGTCATAACATGTAAAAAGCTTTTCATAGAACTTGTTGTACGCAGTGTTTGGGTCTTTTTCAATGAGTATGCACCTCCAATCTGTATTGCATACAAGTAAGCGAAAGCGGTTCAGACTGTGTTCATCAATCCTACGCGTCAGCTCATGCTGTTTATTTTCACTTTTTCGTGATACCGGCAAGAAGCAAAAAATAGGCAAGTGATCACTTATGTCAAGTGATAAGAGACCTGCAGCGATATCAGGTGGATGCACATTTGAAATGCAGAAGTTCAATAGCGTTGCGGTTTTCCCAGTGAGTCGTGTTGCCTTAGTAATAAGGCTTGTGCAAGCGAAGGAATTAATAAGTCCTTAAAGCTGTAGTGATGGAGCATCATCTACCAGCATATTTATGTTTAAATCACCCATAATTACAAAGGACCTGCGGTTGCTGCAAAGGTGGCAAAATAGGTCTTCTGATGCTTGTTTCCAGCGGGTGGGCGATAAATAACAACAACGGTACAGATACCCATATTCACAGTTAAGCAATCGATGTCAGGGTTGATAAAAAAAATTCTGCTACTACTTCATGAGGTGTTATTTGCTGAACATAAATGGCAACGCCCCCACCCCTGCCATGTGAACGCGTCAGCCCGTTATATACACAATTGGAGAAATTGGGGGCTTTTTTATCACCCACCCATGTCTCCGTAAAAAGCAAGACATCAAAAGTGTAGGAAATGGATTGGAATAGACTACACAATTCATCTTGTTTGTTCCTGAGGCTCCGCGCGTTTAAATGAAACACAGAAAATTGCTTAGGCCGACCCTTAAACAAATTATTTAGAGCACATACATCATGATATTTACTTGCTTCAGAAACTTGCATTTGTGACTGAACACTGTAATCGCCAAGTCATGTCAACGAACACCTTTTACCCCGGCACCGAGGTCATCTTGTCCAGGTCTGCCATGCTAGCAATACGCAAGGCGGGAGCCTGTTCGTCTCTCCGCACGTACACCTTCCCTCCAGCGGTCCACGCAAATTTCCAATTCACCTATTTTTTCTTCTGAACCGCAGCACCAAGAAGCTGTTTGCTCTGTCTCGTTAATTGCTCGTTAACGTAGACAGGGAAAGATGACTCGAAACCAAGGTCCGTGGCAGTCATTCTCAGCTTTCTAGCCTTTGCGAGTACATCATTCCTTTTTGTCCGCTGGACGAAGCGGACGATGATATTTGACTGATCATGCCGTGCAGTGGGCTCTCTATGGCATACATCGATGTCAGCATCCGTTAATTCTACCTTCGCGAGTGCCAGAAATTTTTTTTAGCACGGTGATGGGTTCCCCGTCGAGGGGGACGCTATTTATTTCCAAGTGATTCAGCCGCTGGTACTGCTCCAGATCCTCAATTCCACGGAACAACTTGGAATTTTCAGCCTTCAGTTCCTGGTTTTCTTTCAAAACATTTTCTATCATCTCTCTTAGCTTATTCATCTCAGTCAATCCGTCCTTTACAGCACGGAGATACGCTCGAATGTCGCGACGGAGATCATCAATTGCCTTCATAGTATCGTCCTTCGTCATGACTAGAGCGAACAATGGGCAGTCAAGTACAGTAAAAAAAGAAAAACGACAAGGGGAACAAGTGCGTTCGGCAGCTACCAATTTTTTGTACTACAAAATATCTCATATATGCTATTAGAACGAGTGAATGCGTTAATGTTGCACTTTATGCACATTTCTGCAAATACAGGGAGTTTACAGGGTTAGTCTCTTTTTGCAAGTGTTTTATTCGTATTTTCGTAGCCTTTCCGTGCCTTTGTTTCTCTGTGTTTAGTGACGGCGGTGCATAATATGGGCACTCTTGATTACATTCGTTCATTTTTGTAAGTTTTAGTTGTGTCTTTTGTCTATTTTGTTGCTTTCTGACTTAATTTGCGCTGTTTTAAATTCAGCACATTATGAAAACTTTAAAAATGGAGGACTTAAATGGTTGTTCCCTTTACACGATTTTTCAGTTACAATTTCTGCTTCCCTCGTTCTTTCGCAGCTTCTCTTATTTTTTCTTCGTTTCCCTGGCGATGTGTAACATACTTAAATTTGATTTCGTCAGTTTATTTTTAAAAAATATTTCTTCTCTTTTCACAATTCAGGCTGTTTAGAAATAACGTTCTACCAATGATCTCCATACACTCTATTGTAACGATTAAATTTGTTGACTCCCCTAATTATGCATTTTGGTGCAAATACAGGGTCTAACGCGGGTGGATCTGGAGAGGGGGGTCAGATAGCTGCGCATTAATAGTTTTGTCACAGTGGATATAGAAGTCATTGCTGATAACATAGCTTGCTATGGTACCTTCAGCAGTTTATTGTCAAATATACCTCGAACACGGACTTACGAGGAGGCAACAAGCTTATCTGTGGTTTGAACAAATATCTTGCCCGTTAACTTCGGAAAATGAGAAAAGCTGTTTGCCTTTCACATACACGACACAAATCATGTTTTCGCAATCAAATATTTTACACTGTAAGAAAACTGATTATTCTGCTGACACAAAATTGCGGCATGGGGCACGAAAGGCAAGCTTCTGTTTTCTGTTGCAGCAACAACGTGGCGGACATTGTCATCGCCATCACTTCACTGGGTAACTTCAACGAAGACGCCGGATGCGAAGTTCTTCCGCCGGGATTTTTGTATTCACAGCCACTTTACCCTGGATACCCGAATTTGGTAAGTGTTGTCATGCTTATCAAAAAAATTTCGCCGCTTTCGCAATTGAGATGCCAAGTCTGAGCGGATCTGATGGTCTTCGCTAGCTTTAACTAGGATTTTCTGGGTCTGTCGAGCGCACGCCGTTGCTCTCGAGTAGAACACCTGCACGTGGAAGCTTAGACCGATTCCCGATGCGCGCTTTCCAACCAAGACATCTTTAACACGCATATCTTTTGTTATGCAGATATATTAAGAATATCAATATTGTCACGAAGCCAGAGACGACGAAGTTGTCTTGACGGTGACACGTTTATTGGCGCGAACTTCTCCTCCCCTAACAACTCAAAGAATACACAGGCGGCGAAGCAGCAGTCAACAAAGTGACGTGTGCGGGCGAGCGTCGACGATCGAAAATATTGTGGCGTCTGCTGTGCAGGCTTTTATCTTTCGGCGCGAGTGTTTCTGGAACCGTCGATTTACATGCAGAACATTGTAGATCACAGAAGATTATTCTGGGCTAGTGACGTTAAGACGGAACAGTCTGCTTATCTGAATAAGATCGCCCGTGCGGCATAAAAATAAAGAATGCAAGACGCGCTTCGCATTACACAGATCACAGGGCCGGGCGTGGCAGGGCAGTAAAAACAAACAATAAATAAACAAACAAACGCATACACGGTTCGCGGCATTACCCCCCCCCCCTCTAAGAGTGCACCGACCGGATGCTGAAACAAAAAACCGTCCGAACAAACAACAAAACAGTCCGTCATCTTGCATAGTAATGATTAAAGCGAACCACGTGAACGACTTCGGGCCGCGTGCGTCGTCTTGATGTTGCAGAATCACCATCGGGAATCACGTCGTAGGTAAGTTGGCCGACACGTCGTAGAATGTGGTAGGGTCCGAAATAGCGTCGCAGAAGCTTCTCACTCAGTCCACGTCGTCGGAGGGGAGTCCAAACCCAAACACGATACCCTGGGTGGTACTCAGCGTCTCGGCGTCGGAGGTTGTAGCACCCGGCATCCACCAGCTGCTGGTCCGTTGTACGCACTCGAGCGAGCTGGTGGGCCTCTTCCGCGCGCTGAAGGTGTCCTTGGACGTCGTGGTTGAGGTCGTCGTCTTCTACATGCGGAAGCATGGTGTCAAGCTCCGCAGCCGGCCGTTTTCCGTAGACAAGCTCGAACGGCGTCATCTGCTTAGTCTCCTGGATAGCCGTGTTGTACGCAAGCGTGACATACGAGAACACTTCGTCCTAGGTCTTATGTTCAACATCGACGTAAATGGACAGCATATCCGCAATCGTCTTGTTCAAACGTTCCGTTAATCAGTTCATTTGTGGGTGGTAGGCCATTGTTCTTCGGTGATCCGTGTTGCTGTAGCGTAAGATTCCTTGCATCGGCTCGGCAGTAAAGGCCGTACCGCACTCCGTAATTAGAACTTCGGGGGCTCCATGTCGCAGCATCCCTTGGCCTATGAAGAACTTTGCGACTTTGTGTGCAGTCCCCCTCGGAATAGCGGTGGTTTCTGCGTAGCGTATCATGTAGTCTTTCGCTACGACAATCCACTTGTTCTCGGATCGGGATGTAGGGAACGGGCCCAGAAGATCCATTCCAATCTCTTTGAAGGGCCTCGATGGGACGGCGATCGGCTGCAGAAGTCCGGCGGGTCTCGTCGGTGGCGTTTTTCGCCGCTGGCAATCACGGCAGCTCCGCACGTAGTGGGTGATGTCGGATGTAAGTCGGGGACACTAGTACTTCGCCGTGATTTTTCCGATTGTGCGGGCTGTGCCGAGATGTCTGGAAGAATGGTCGTCATGGCACGCTTCGAAGATTTCGTCACGAAGGTCTGCGGGTATGACAAGAAGATAATTCGTTCTCCTTCCCGGGCTGAAATTCTTCTTCACGAGTACAGAGTTTTTCAGGCTGAATGCTAGTAGGCTGCGTTTGAAGGTCCTAGGCACGGCGACGTTGCATCCTTAGAAGTAGTGGATTATGACGCGTAAGTCGGGGTCGGCATGCTGCTGGGCGGCTAGGTCGCTCTCCGCCACGACTCCGAAGAACGCGCTGTCTTCATCAGAGTCTTGTGCTGGTCGTTCGAAGGGAACGCGGGACAGGGAGTCGGCGTCGGAGGGTTTCGTGCCAGATTTATAGACGATTGTAACGTCCAACTCTTGCAGGCACCAGCTCCACCGCCCAAGACGGCCTGAAGGGTCTTTCGAATTAGCGAGCCAATACAGCGCATGGTGGTCTGTCACAACCTTGAATGGTCAACCATACACTTATGGGCGAAATCTTGAAATCGCCCATATATAAGCGAGGCACTCTTTTTCAGACGCTGAGTAGTTTTTCTCCTCCTTCGACAGACCACGGCTGGCAAAGGCGATTACTTTTTCGCAATCGCTTGGTTTTTGGACGTCGACGGCACCCAAGCAAATATCACTGGAGTCAGTGTGCATTTATATTTCGGCGTTTTCGTCGAAATGATGCGAGTACGGGCGGGCTTTGCAGGCGTTTTTGGAGCTTGCAGATTGCTTTTTCTTGGTCGTTTTCCCAGCTAAAAGGGGTGCTATCTTTCGTCAAACGTGTGAGTGGCTCTGCAATGCGGGCGAAGTTTGCGACGAATCGCTGGTAGTATGCGCACAGTCCGAGAAATCTTCGCACGCCCTTCTAGTCTTCCGGCCTTGGGAAGTTGGCAATGGCTGAAGTTTTTGCCGGGTCAGGTAAGACTCCCGCGGCGTTGACGACGTGGCCTAGAAACGTGAGCTCCTCGTACGCGAAACGGCACTTTTCAGGCTTCAGCGTTAACCCCGTTGTAGGAATGGCCTCGAGTACAGACTCCAACCTTGCAAGGTGTTCGTCGATAGTCCGGGCGAATACCACAACATCGTTGAGGTATACAAGGCAGGTGTGCCACTTGAGGCCAGCTAGCACAGTGTCCATGACTCTTCGAAACGTTGCTGGCGCCGTGCACAGCCCAAACGGCATCACCTTGAAATCGTATAGGCTGTCCGAGGTTATAAATGCGGTCTTCTCTCGGTCTCTGTTGTCCACCTCAATTTTCCAGTAGCCGGTCTTCAGATCCATCGATGAGAAGTACTTCGCATGGCAGAGGTCGTCGAGGGCGTCGTGGATTCGTGGCAAGGGGGTAGAAGTCCTTTTTGGTGATTTTGTTTAGTCGCCGGTAGTCAACGCAAAACCTTAATGTGCCGTCTTTTTAGATGCAACGCATCTCATGCTCGCCCCTCTGTCCTTCCTGCGTCTGTCCGGCGTTGTCCGCACAGCTGCCCCTCTCCTCCTCTCCTGTCTCCGATAGCAAACACTCTCTCCCGAACAGCTGCGGGTTGGCGCAGCGCGCTCTCACTCCGTTGCTAGGCACCGGTGGGCGGCGCTTCGCTCGGCGCTCCGCATGTGCAGTACTCTCTCTGTCCGCGCTCTCCTCTCCTTCAGGCGCTGTGAATATAAAGCGGCATGCCGCGCTCCGCCGATCTCAGTCGAAGGTCGTCCGCCCACCTCCCCTTCGCGTGCGAATCCCTGCTATAAGCGTAATCAATACGACGGAAAACGCCAATGGAACCCCCCAAGAGATGCGTTGCATCACACCAGGGTTCCCACGAGGGGAGGTGGGCGTAATATTTCTTCACCAGTACGACCGGCGCAGCCAAATGGCTTTTCAATGGCTGTATAATGTCGTCGCTGAGCATGTCGTCGACCTGGGTCCGGATGGTTTCCCGCTCGTGTGAAGAGATGCGGTACAGTGACCATCGAGTAGGTCGGGCTCCATCCTCGGTTATTATTCGGTTCTTCGCTAGAGGTGTCTGACATAGTTTTGAGTTCGACGAAAAACACTCGCTGTAGCGACGAGCAAATCCAATCATTTTTTCGTTATTCTTGCGGTAACGCCGGATTCAGGTCGAAGTGATTCGGAAGCTTGAAGGTGTCTTCTGGTACGCATTCAAAGTCGGCAACCGCGATAACGTTACATGCTTCTTGCATTTCTTCGAGGAACGCAATTGCAGGGCCCCTACTAAATGCTGGTATTCCCCGCCGAAATTAGTTAGCAAAACTTGGGATTGGCGTTGCTTAAAGCGCACAATGCCTCTTGCGACGGAGACACCGCAGTCGAGGAGCAACCTTTGGTCCCCGTCTAAGATAGCGTCGACGTCAGGAACCGCATCTTAACAGTAGACGCTGATCATCAAGCTTGCTCTCGATGGCAGGGTGACATAATCGTCGGCAATCCTTACAGCAGCATGGTTTTTTGGGGTTAGGTTCCGGCATCATGCATTGATCGGAGGAAAATGTTATAGACTTGGCCTCTAGATCAAATATTGCACCGTTGTCCGTCAAAAAGTCCATTCCGAGAATTAGGTCAGGAAGCAGTTAGGCAAAATGACGAATGCCGCAGGGTACGTTGTGCCGTCTATGGTGACGCACGATGTCCACGTTCCACTTTACGTCACGAGGTGGCCTCCCTGCTGTGCGAATGTGCGGGCCGTCCCATCTGGTCATAACTTTCTTCAGCTTAGATGCACATGGTCCGCTCATGACTGAGTAGTCGGCTCCCTTATCTATGAGGGCGACTACTTCAAAGCCGTCGATGGACAGTTCAACGTCGGACGCTGCTTTCTTCGAGTTCCGGGTGCGTCGTGGTGTCGTATCTCGGCTTGTGCGTGTTGACGGTCGGACACTTTGCCATGGTCGTCGTCTTCTCAGCGGAAGGTTCGGTCAAGTCGGGTATGCGTCGCACCGTGTGGTTGTCGTCGTGTTCGAGAGTCACGTCCGGGTTAGACCGGGTCGTCGGGCTGAGGGCAAGTCGGGAATCATCGTCTTCCGCGAGTGGTTGCGTTGTTGGAGGGTTTTCATTTTTCCGCGGTCGTACAACTTTACCTCCAGAAGTTGCTGCTTTTAGTTTCCCTCGCGTGGGCTGGGGGAGCTTGCACATGAGAAGCCAGCAGTGCTGCGGTGGTTTGGCGACTGGTACGGGTAGGGCGACGGTGAACGGTTGAATCGGGCTGGTCCTCGGTTGGTGTTGGACAGGTATTCTTCGATGTCGGCAGGGCGCTGGCCGGGTCGGGGGCGTGGGGCGTCGACGGAAAAACCACGCAGTCCGAGTCTCCTGTACGGACAGCGAGGATAGATGTAATCTGCCTCTCCGCAGTGGTAGCACAGCGGACGATTATCGGCGGTTCGCCATACGTCCGTCGTCCTCGGCGCCTGGTTTTGGCCTGCAGCGGGTCGGGCGGGCGACAGTGGACGGCGGTACGGCGGAACTTCTTGATGACGGGTTGCAGCAGGGCGGGGTCGTCGAACAGCCGCGGAGTAGGTCATAGCTTGAGGCTCACGTGGTACTTCGGAAGGCGTAAAGTCCCCAAAGCGAGTTGAATTTCCTCCCGGATCACGTCGCTCATAGAGGTGACTTTGGGTTGCGGCGTTGTTGAGAAGAGTTTCCGCAGTTCTTCCCTGACGACAGCGCGGATTGTCTCACGTAGTGTGTCAGAGCTAAGAGCCCCAGCATCGATCGTGTCCGCAACTAGCACATTGATGTAACGGTCGTACTGCCTCGTGCGAATTTCCGACGTCTTCACCGTGGCGGCCGCTTTGGACGCGAATTAGGCCACAGATTTGGGGGGGGGAGTTGCGGACAAGGCAAGCAAAACGTTCTTGCTTTACTTCTCCATCAGAAACATCAGTTTCTCTTCTTCCGTCATATCCGGGTCCGCGCGACGAAATATTCGCTTCCTTTCCTCAACGAAGATTACAACTCCTTCGTTCGGGTGTTGCTTTCGAGTTTCCAGTAAACGCGCAGCTCGTTCTTTTCTCACCACGGCCGTGAAGGTCTTAAGGAACACACTTTTTAATTGCGTCCAGTCGGTCAAGGCACTCTCGTGGTTTTCGAACCAAGTTCGAGCTGCATCCTCCAAGTAAAAGAAAACATGCCTGAAGGTTTCTTCATCGTCCCACCTGTTAAAGAAACGCACGCGCTCCAGCTTCTCCAACCATTCCTCTGGGTCTTCAGCGGGGGCTCCTCAGAATGTTGGCGGTTCCCAGGGCTGCTGCAGCAGGATTCGCGACGTTAGTTCTTGCACCATGGTGGTGGTTGCAGCAGTCGTTGTCTTGGGTCGTTCTGGCAGGAGGACGAACTCGGCGGCAATCCTTGCAGTCGGAGGCTGGCTCTAATTGGACTGGGCTGGCGGCTTCCAGAGGTCGTCATAAAGGGTGCGTACCCCACACCCTCACCAGATGTCACGAAGCCAGAGACGACGCAGTTGTCTTGAAGGAAAACACGTTTATTAGAGCGAACTTGTGCTCCCTTAACAGCTCAAAGAATACACAGGCGGCGAAGCAGCAGTCAACAAAGTGACGTGTGTGGGCGAGCGTCGACGATCGGAAATGCCATGGTGTCTGCTGTGCAGGCTTTTATCTTTCGGCGCGAGTGTTTCTGGAACCGTCTATTTACATCCAGAACATTGTAGATCAGAGAAGAGTATTCTGGGCTAGTGACGTTAAGACGAAACAATCTGCTTATCTGAATGAGATAGCCCGTGCGGCACAAAAATGAAGAATGCAAGACGCGCTTTGCTTGACACAGATCACAGGGCCGGGCGTGGCCGGGCAGTAAAAATAGATAAACAAACAAACACATAGATGGTTCGGGGCAATATCTCATAATATAAAATATCTTTATTATCTCTTCAATGCGCACTCCCAACGGCTGCTCCTCGGTTCCTTGTATCCTTTCCACTTCCCCTAGCATTTCTTGTCCGAGCATGTTGCCCCTCTCCACTTTGCTGCGCCGAGTTTTGAGCGCTCCCAGGAACCGATGTGCATCGAGCTTCGATAGCTCCACGCCTAAAAAGTAGTTTTCACTTAGGGGGAGTGTGCACACAGGGAGGTTAGGCACAGGCTTGAACTGGCGTATGCATGTGGGTCTGAAATTTTAAGACTGTAGACTTTGGGTGGGCAGTGTATCGGACAACGCGTTTCATCGAATAGGGATTGCTGATTAAAACCTTTCTTTTGTTTTCTCATCTTGCATTCACCCTTGTCTGAAGAATCAATCCCCAGGGTTAGTGGTCTCACCTCTTCAGCCTTCATGAAGCCTTCGTGGTTCTCTTTTAGTTCATGTAGATGAAGGATCTTACCACCATGATAGGGGATTTCGCAATACCTCTTAAAAGAGCCAGACAAAAACAAACAATGGGAAGGGCCTTGTAGTATTCCGTCCGGGGTCTTAAAGTTACTTCTAATTTAAAATTGATTCCTTATCTATGCTTTTGTTCATATTTTTGTTGTTTGTTTACTTTTTTTTTAATTTTCTCTCCCATTTTAGATTGGGGGCAGGTAGTCTGAACAAAAATATGCGTACGCCACTGCAGGCATGTAACCATATACGCAGGAGTGCTTAGCATGTGACGTCACCTGCAGTCGATACGACTGAGGCATGTATACCCAGCCACAACGACTTTCACGATGCGATGAAAATTTTGTAACAGGGGACGCTTAACTGCAGCCATAGAACTACATACGAAGGAGTGCTTAGCATGTGACGTCACCTGCAGTCACAATGCGACTGAGGCATGTATACCTAGCCACACCGGTTTTCAGCTTGCGATGAAGATTTTGTAACAGGAAACGCCTAACTGCAGTCTTGGAACTTATACGCAGGAGTGCTTAGCATGTGACGTCACCTGCGGTCCCGATGCGACTGAGTCATGTATATCTTGCCACAACGACTTTGAGCGTGCAGTAACAGGTGCAGTAACAGTAACAGTAACAGGATTTTGTAACAGGTGACGCTTAACTGCAGCCAGGCAACTATATACACAGGAGTGCTTAGCATGTGAGAGAGGAGCTGCGGAAACTTCTCCCCACACTGCCGCAGCCCTAGCAAGCGTTAGAAACGTCTACGCCACCTGAAGCACCCCGCGTGCCACAAGCTATGACATACTCCACAGCTGTTCGTCGACCCCGCCCTGCTCCAACACGTCGTCAAGAGGCCCCGCAGTACCGCCGCCCACTGTCGCCCGCCCGACCCCCTGTAGTTTGAAACCAGACGCCGAGGAAGACAGACGTATGACGAACTCCCGATAATCTTCCTCTGTGCTACCACAGCGGAGAGGCCGACCACATCTACCGTCGCTGCCCATACAGGAGACTCGGACTGCGTGGTTTCTACGTCGCCGCACCTCGCCCTCTCCCTGGCCAACGACCACGTGAGATCGACGACTACCTATCTTAAACCAGCCGTGGCCCAGCCCATTTCAATCGTTCGCCGTCGCCCTACCCATACGAGTCGCCGAACCGCCTTAGCAATGCTGACTTTGGACGTGGAAGGTCACCCCAGCCCACGCAGCTGGAGGTGAGGTTGCACAACGGCCGAAAAAAGAAAAATCTCCAACGATGCAAGAGCGCACCGAAGAAAGGGATTCACAACATGCCCTCATCCCGACGACCCGATGAAACTTCCTGACGAGACTTCGGACCCTGACGAGACTTCTGAACACGCCGACAGTTACACGGCGCGACGCGTACCCAATATGACAGAGACGGCCGCCGAGAGGACGACGACAACGACGACGCACAGTGCCCGATCGCCAACACGCACAAGCCCAGATACGATGCCCCGACTCACCCGGAACTCGAGGAAGGCGGCGTCCAATGTCCACTTGTCCATCGACGGCTTTGACGTAGTCGCCCTCATCGACACAGGAGCCGACTACTCGGTAATGAGCGGGTCATTCGCGTCCAAGCTGAAGAAAGTTACGACAAGTTGGGACGGTCCGCATATACGCACAGCAGGAGGCCATCTCGTGCACATCATGTGCATATCACGCGTCACCATAGACGGCACCACGTACCGTGCTGTGTTTTTCATTTGGCCTAAGTGCTCCCGTGACGTAATTCTGGAATGGACTTTTTGACGAACAACGGCACAATAATTGATGTACAAGCCAAGTCGATAACATTTTCCTCCGATCACTCCACGACGCCGCAACCAAACCCCGATCACCGTGCTGCTGTAAGGATCGCCGATGGTCACGTCACACTGCCACCCCGTGCAAGCTTTATGATCGCAGTCTACTGTGAGGATGCTCCTCCTGTTATCGACACTATCATAGCGAGTGACCAAAGGTTGCTTCTCAACCGCGGTGTCTCCGTCGCAAGAAGCATTGTGCTCTTTAAGCAATGTTAGTACCACGTTTTGGTCACATATTTCACCGAGGTGTACTAGCATCTAAACAAGGGCGCTGCAATTGCGTTTCTCGAAGCAACGCAAGAAGAAAGTCAAGTGATCGTGATCACCAACTTTGAACGCGCACGCGTAGACGCTTCCAAGCTTCCGCATCCTTTCGACGTGAACCCGGCGCTGCCCCAAGAAAATCGGGACACATTACTGCATTTGCTGCGTCGCTACACGAGTGTTTTTCGTCAAACTCAAAATTACGTCAGACGCCCCTAGCGAAGCACCGAATTATAACCGAAGATGGAGCCCGACCTACCCGACAGTCACCGTACCGCACATGAGCGGCAAGTCATCCGGACTCAAGTCGACGACATGCTCAGCGACGGCATTATACAGCCATCGAAAAGCCCGTGGGCGGTGCCAGTCGTACTCGTAACGAAAAAAGACGGCACATTAAGGTTCTGCATTGACTACCGGCGACTCAACAAAATCACCAAAAAGGACGTGTACCCCCTGCCACGAATCGACGACGCACTTGACCATCTCTGCCACGCCAAGTACTTCTCATCGATGGACCTGAAGACCGGGTACTGGCACTTTGAGGTGGACGAGAGAGACCGATAGAAAACTTCATTTATAACCCCGGACGGCCTATACGAGTTCAAGGTGATGCCTTTTGGGCTGTGCGCGGCGCCAGCAACGTTTCAAAGATTCATGGACACTGCGCTAGCTGGCCTGAAGTGACCCACTTGCCTCGTACACCTCGACGACGTTGTGGTATGCGACGGAATTCGGACGAACACCTTGCAAGGCTGGAGTCAGTACTCGAGGCCATTCGTATATGGGGGTTCAGGGTGAAGCCTGAAAAGTGCCGTTTTGCGTATGACGAACTGATGTTTTTGGGCCATATCGTCAACGGTGTGGGAGTCCTGCCTGACCCGGCAAAAAATTCAGCCATTGCGAACTTCCCAAGACCGCAAGACAAGAAGGGCGTGCGAAGATTTCTCGGACTGTGCGCATACCACCGGCGCCTCGTCGCAAACTTTGCACGCTTTGAAGAGCCACTCACACGCTTGACGAAAGATAGCACGCATGTTAGCTGGGAAAACGATCAACAAAAAGCATTCTGCGAGCTGCAAAACCGCCTGCAAAGCCCGCCTCGCTCATTTCGACGAAAACGCCTAAACGGAAATGCACACGGACGCCAGTGATATAGGTTTGGGTGCCGCCCTCGTCCAAAATCAAAGCGGTTGCGAAAAGGTAATTCCCGATGCCAGCTGTGCTCTGTCGAAGGAGGAGACAAAGTGCACAGTCTCCGAGAAAGAGTGCCTGGCTTTCATATGGGCCATTTCAAAATTTCGCACATTCGTGTATGGCAGACCGTTTAAGGTTGTGACAGACCACTCTGCGCTGTTTTGGTTCGCCAATTTGAAGGACCCCTCTGGCTGCCTTGGGCGATGGAGCTTGCACCTGCAGGAATTCTACGTTACAATCGCCTACAAATCCGGCAAGAAACACTCCGACGCCGACTGCCTGTCCCGCGCCCCCGTCGGCCCACCCCTACAAGAATCCTATGAAGACAGCGCGTTCTTGGGAGTGGTCATGGAGAGCGACCTAACCGCCCAGGAGCGTGCAGATCCCGACTTGCGCATCATGATCGACTACCTCGAAGGACGCAACGTCGCCGTGCCTAGGGCATTCATACGAATCTTACCAGCATTCAGCCTCAAAAAACTCCGTCCTCGTGAAGAAAAATTTCAGCCCCGGAGCAAGAACGAATTACCTTCTTGTCATCCCGGCACATCTACGTGGCGAAATTTTGGAAGCGTGCCATGACTACGCATTTTCCGAACATGTCGGCTCAGTTCGCGCACTTGGAAAAATCAAGGCTAGGTTCTACTGTCCCCGCCTTACATCCGACGTCACCCCCTACGTCCGGAGCTTCCATGACGGCCAGCGACGAAAAACGCTGCCGACAAGACCCGCCGGACTTCTGCAGCCGATCTCCGTCCCATCGAGGCCTTTCCAGCAGGTTGGAATTGACCTTATGGGCCTGTTCCCTACGTCACTATCCGAGAAGAAGTGGATTGTCGTAGCGACAGACTACATGACGCGCTACGCAGAGACCGCTGGTCTTCCGAGTGGGACTGTCCAAAAAGTCCCAAAGTTCTTCATAAGTCAAGTTGTGCTGCGACAGGGAGCCCCTGAAGTTCAAATTACGGAGCGCGGTACGGCCTTTACTGCCGAGCTGATGCAAGGAATCTTACGCAACAGCAACACGGATCACCGAAGAACGACGGCCTACCATCCACAAATGGACGGATTAACGGAACGTTTGAACAAGACTATTGCGGATATGCTGTCCATGCACGTCGACGTTGATCATAAGAATTGGGACGAAGTGCTCCCGTATGTCACGTTTGCGTACAACACGGCTATCCAGGAAATTACGCAGTTAACGCCGTTCGAGCTTATCTACGGAAGCGTGCCGACTACGATGCTCGACGCCATGCTACCGCATGTAGAAGACGACGATCTCAACCCCGACGTCCAAGGATACCTTCAGCGTGCGGAGGAGTCCCGCCAACTCACTCGAGTTCGTACAACAGACCAGCAGCTGGTGGATGCCAGCCGCGACAACCTCTGACACCGAGACGTCGAGTACCACCCAGGGGATCATGTGTGGGTTTGGACTCCCATTCGACGACGCGGATTCAGTGAGAAGCTTCTACGACGGTATTTCTGACCCTAACAGATTCTACGACGTATTGGCCAACACCTACGAAGTGATCCCCGATGATGATTCCGGCACATCAAGACGACACACGCGACCCGAAGTCGTCTACGTGGTTTGCTCAAACCTTTCTAGGCATGATGACGGACTTTTACTTTTTTTGTTTCGGACTGTCGCTTATGTTAGCATCGGGTCGATGAACTCTTTAACGGGGGGGGGGGTGTAGTGCCGCGAACCATACATTAGGTTTGTTTATTTATGTATTGCTTTTTCCCCCAGGCTGCGCCGGTCTGTGTTATCTGTGTGCCAAGGTTAGCGCGTTTTCCATTTTAAGTGCGAATGCACTTTATAAGCGACCCCAAACCTTCCACCGCCGGCGGCGCCGTCCGTCCGCAGTCCTCCTCTCCCTAGCAACGGCGCGGAGCGGAGGGAAAGCGTCCGTAGCAACGGCGCGGTGACGTCACTTCACCACGTGACCGCGCTCGCTCCGCCTCCTCGCCGTGGCTGCGCGGGTGCGCGCCGCTCCCCGCACCGCTCCTCGCGCCGTGACGTCATGGTATGACGTCACAGCGCGCCTCCTCTCCCCAGCAGCTGCCGCGCGCCTCTCTCTCCACCGTGACGTCACACTATCTCCTCTCCCCCTCGCTCGGCTGCAGCTGCCGTGCGCCGCTGTCCCTCTCCCCTTGCGCTCGCCTCCTCTCTCAGCCACCTGGCTCGGCGCGGCGTACCCCCCTATATACACCATTTTCCATAAGCAGCCGGGAAAGGAGGAAAATACTCTCAAACCAGTTCTCTCGGCGGCCGACCAGTGTTGCCTGTGCGCGCTGGGCTGTTAACATCGCTCGGCGCGGTATGCTCCGCTGCGTATACAGGGGGTATTTCGCACCGCGTGCTTAGTTTTTGCGGAACTTTCAACTGTTTTAGCCAATGCTGCGATGCCGTTCAAGGCGCAAACGTCACTTGGTCAGCACTGCGCGGTGGTGGGTTATTGAACAACCAGAGAAAGCGAGAAACAGTCGCTGACAGCACGCATGTGCACGACACTGCCTGGAGAAAATGCAGTGCGGTTGCGGCGTGTTTTTGCTGCATCGCTTCCCAACACACACCGAGTTGAGATATTGGTGGATGCCGCTGATAAATCGCAACGACTTTGTACCAACGACCAACTCCAGGGTTTGTTGGGTGCACTTGGACGGCAAGCAGACGGAGCAAAATCCATTTATCACACGCAAAGCTGCGACAGGGAACGGAACCCCCTGAAATGTTAGAAGCAACTTTATCCTTTACCATACAGCATTGATTGATTGGTTGATTGATTAATTGATTCATTATGATGTTTAACGCCCCGACGCTTCTGGGTGATGAGGCGCGTCGTAGTGGAGGGCTCCGGGTTAATTTTGACCACCTGAGGATCTTTCACGAGCGCCGATACAACACAACATTACAATACCTTCTGGTTCCTTGTAGTCAATTTAAAATACCATATATTGTTTGGTCATTACAGCCGATTGGCATTAAACAATACGCTTTTCATCGAATCTAACCTTTAAAATCACGGCGTTTTGTTTACTTTTTTTCAGGCCAACGCATTACACTGCCAAACGATATGAAAGGATAACTTTCTCCTTCGCACACTGCTGGTCGATAGCAGGATAAGCAGGCAGCCCAATGTGGAAACGAAGCTCGAGATACGCGTGAACGCTGCATTTGGAAAATAGCTCAACCTGTTCACAACGCGGTCAAAGGAAAAGCTTCTAATTCTTTTACGTTGTCACGGAATCTAATTACAACTACAAAACAGTTACTGCTGGTCGCGTAAAGCATTTGTGGTGCAAGTAGCGGTTTCACAAAGGTGGGCTCCGAGCGACAGGCCACATGCGCTGCGCAGAGTTAGGTCAATCACAATCACGATCATGATCAACCAGAATTAACTCGCCCGAACGTCGACCCTTCTGCTCAACCTTCGAATAGTAATTTGTCTGGTTGTGCAGTCGCGTTCTTTTTCCGCCCAGATAATTTCGTTTCGTCAGTAACCGTCATAAGTCTAGTTAAGTAAGATTATATTACATTGCAATGTCAACAGCGTAGCAATCGCCTCGTCGAAAGTCCATCGCGAGCACGGATCACCGTGACCCACATATGCTGTGCGCGCTTCGCATTCGACGCCCGCGCTTCCGTAAACATGACTAATCGGTGAACATAACGAGCACGGTGGCATTGAAAACACGTATTTACTCCCCGATATCGATTTCTATGTCAGTCGGTGCCATACCGGTACGTTTGCATCCCGGAACTGCGGAGCACCACCGGCACCACCACTACACTGCTACTGCTGCTCGCAACAGCCGGGAGCGGCATTTTCCGCTCTGGCAGCAAATGAAGACCTAAAATCCGTCCGCAGATGATGAAAACAAAACAGAACACACACACACAAGCACTGCAACCGCTAACTTAACGCCAAACCACTACGGTTTACTTGGTAATGCACGGGTACCGAGCAGACGCACGGAAAGAACGGAGCACTTAACAGCCCAGCGCGGAAGTTTCGGCGGTCGCTTCATAGACGGCGCTAGCGTCCGGTCAGAAAAAGCAAATGGCGGCGCCCATCTCTAGCAAGGAAAATGGTGTATATGCAGCGATAAACTGGCAGACCTCCGTGGGTCGGCTCGCGCGCCCTCACGGGCGAATGCCAACGGATTTTAACTTTACTCCCCCTCATAGCATCACCCCGTGCATTCGCACTTAACCATGTTCACCCTCGGGGAAATGCTTGGGAGTTTTTTTTCTTTCTGTGCCGCATGTGTTATTTCTTCTGATAGGGAGAGCGTTTCAAACTATCGTGAACAGCCTAGAATAATCTTCTTTGCTCTGGATGTAAACACGGGGCGGCCTCTGTAGCATCCACCATGGTACCGCGTAATTCGCGCGAACAGTGCCAAATACTCACTTAGTGGTACGTGGCGTCTGCAAAAACGTTGCATTAATCGTTATGGCAATGAATGGAGAGGGGGGAAAGGAGGTTGGTGACGTCTCGTACACTGCTGACATCATTTTTGCCTCCGGGCGCCGGCCGCAGCAACCTACGTTCGCCCAACCACGGCCGGGCTGGAGGAGCGGCGGGCGCACACTTTCATACGGCCTGCGCTTCGGGTCACGGCCGGGCTGGAGGAGCGGCGGGCGCGCACTTTCATACGGCCTGCACTTCGGGTATAGTTCCCACCTTTCACCGCCGCTAGTTTGTGGCACTGCCGACCAACCCTCGCCGGTTGACCTACAGCTCGGGCGGGGTAGAGCGGCGGCGCGCGCGCATTTGTAACTGCCCTAGCCATGCCGTGGCTACAGGTGATACCTGCCCGTGTACATTTACATGTGCGTCAACAAAACAGGCGACTCCTTCCCCCTTCTGAATTTTCGGTCTAATAGGGTCAAACAGCCTAACATTATAACTCGGAAGCGCCTAATCAAAAAATTGAAAGAAACATTTTAATTCGGGGCACATGAAGAAAAATATGCGAGGCCTTCATATCTTATCAGCGACTGTATTATATGAAAATGGTGAAGCAGTCAATAAACGCGGCATTTTCAGTGATTGTCATTTCAGTTCTTACTTTTACTTTCGGATGATGCCTTGGTTTCCACAGGCAGAGGGAACGACCAGTGACGCGAATGATCTCCCGCCGAGGGGGATACGGTTATCGCTTAGCTAAACATGTTTCTGCTGCTCACGCTCCGGTCGGGCTGAGCGGACTGCTTGCGGCGAGCGCACTGTCAAAAACATACAGCGAAAACTCTTAATCATGCAACTGAAGTGCACAACGAGTCTTATTTTTGGTGTGATATAGCAGCGAAGGCATTCATTGGTACCGGTGATATTTCGCGGCAGATACAAAAATCGGTATCGGCTCTGTTTTCGCTGAACGGGCCACCGGTACTGGAGCGGACCGTCAAAATTCCTCCGCATTTCCCCGAGGGGGAGAATGTGAAAGTGCGAATGCACGGTTGTCGGCCCGCTTGCGGCGCTTGCGCTCGTCCCCCGCAGCCCACCGCCTCGCCGCCTTCTCTTCCATCTCTTCCATGGGGTTTGTAGTATCACGTGTACACCACGCAGTTATCAAGCCGCTATAACGCCGCTGAGTCGCCAATGCACGCCGCTGATGACGTAGTTTGAATGCGTTAAAGATATAAGGCGCGTTACTCACACTGACATCAGCGTGGCGTCCGTGGCTTAGTCGGTAGAGCGTCGCGCTGCGGCCGCAAAGCCATCGGATCGAAACCTGGCGCCGGATGCTGTTTCTTTTTTTAAATATAGAGGAGCACTGCGGACGCCGCCGCCGCCGCCGCCTGCGGTAGATGGTTTGGGGTCACTTATAAAGTGCATTCGCACTTAAAACACGTGCGGCAAACGTTGTCGGCTCGCTCGGCCAGAGGCGATGCGTCCACTAAGAAAAAAAGAGGGTTGGGAGGGTAGAGGGTTGGTTCGAAGCGCCCTCACTCTGTCAAGAATCTGCTGTATCGTTTCCTTGTTGGGTGCGCAGGCCGTATGAAAGTGCGCGTTCGCCGCTCCTCTAGTCCGGCCGTGGCCCAACCTTCGCGCCGGTCGCTGCTCATGTGCCGCTCGGCAACGGCACCAGGCGCGAAAGTTGGTCGAGCGGCGGCGATGCCTCGGAACGGCCGCCGCCTGTCGTTTGCTATGAGTGTGCAGTAACGCGTTTAATAATTGAACGAAGAAAACATGTAGGTAATAGTGCGTTTTCTACTGCCGAATTGTTGTCTTCGTGGCGATATTAGAGAGTTTTAGCTGACCGTTTCTGACGGCCCGCTCCGCTCCGATAGCTAGCGGGAGCGCCATTGCGCATGCGTGGCGCGCTAGGCTGCTAGCGGCGATACCGGAGCGGGGCCCCGCTTCGCTAACCGGGGCCTCTTAGCGGACCGTGGCGGCAGCTTACGTTACCGTGCGGAAAATCAACATGGTTGCCCCGCGATGCGAGCGCGCTCCCGCGAACTCCGTTTTTTTAGTTGAAACGCGAGCGACGAAATCGCGAAACCTCGTCCCTATACGCAAAGTTGTCACACTCCTCAACGAGCTTTAGTACGGAAGCGGAAAACGCCGACCGAAGCGCGGGGCTGCTTCTATGCAGCGCCGAGAAAAACAGCTTTGTCTTGGCTATTCCAAAGTTTATCGGCTTCTTTAAAATAATTTAGAACCACTATACCGTGTAAGCAACTACATTGTATTAAAAAGATGAAATAATACACTAAACACGGTAGTTTACTTGAGCGACCAAATTCCAATTCGTATCTTTAAGTTTCCGATGACGTTTTGGTTTGCACACGCACAGGGCACGACCAGTGACGCCGATCATTCTCCGTAGCCGGAGATACGGTCATCCCTTAGCTAAAAGCCTTTCTGCCACTGACGCTGCTGTTGTGCTAAGCGGGCCGGCGGGAGCATAGCGGAGCGTCAAGAACGGTTAGCTAAAACTCTGTAATAATTGGAGCGTTACACAAACATTCTTTTCGGTTTTCTTTTATTCAAAATTCATATGAGGGCATCTTTGATTGGAAGTCATAAAAAAACATGCACTTCTCTCATATATTGCACATATATGTTATTAACACACTATTGGACTCTTAAGAAAAATTATGACAGGCAAATTTAGGTATACAACATTGCACAATAGGAAAGAAACGTACGATATACACATTTAGGTACACAATAATTGATTACGCAAGAAGAACTGCGAAAGTATTAGTCATTATACTGATTTTTTTTCACGCACTCCTCGGCGGGAGAAGAAAACAACTTGACAGGCCCAATCAATGTATACTTATATCTTGGGCTCGCCTCGAGACGGGAATATTCCTAGACATTGAAGAAATTCATTTTAGTTCAGAGACACAGTAATCGAGAACCTCTAAATTAAAAGAAAGCACGCACAGGTATGCTTCAAGGCCTGCCTTTTGGTCCAGTTAACGCAAACTCTGAAAGACAGCGTTAACCCGGCCATTAACCTGCATACACTGCCAAGAAGTCATGTTCACACCAACAAAATGCAGCGAGAAAAAACTGTTGCAACACAATAACCGCACTACTGACCGCTGATTGCTGGATTATATCTGCGTACCAAAATAATGCGCAACCACGTCGTATAGCACAGAACACAATCGCGATACAAATCTACCGCACCGTGTTCTCTTTTAATAGGGGGGGGGGGGAGAAGACGCGCAGAAAAAAAGAGTTCGTGTATTGTAAGACGAATGTACCGTGCTCATTACTTGCAGATATCGGCTAGGTTGTCACAAGCTACTCTCTAGCTCGTATCTGGGCCGCGCCTCTTATCTCATCCATCCTGTCTGATACGGCATGACGATTTTACCTTTAGAACTATGGAACAGCAAAGCCACTCGCGATAAGATGACAAGGCGCGGGCGTGCAGGTTAGATTAATGGGCAAAGCCGGCAATGCTACTTTGGTTTTTTTTTTTTTTGTTTTTGTTTTTTTAATGAGCGAAGCGCTTGCAATGGCGGCTGCAGACAATGCATGTATTTCGGCTTGGCCTTCCACTGCTCCCTGTGCAAATCGACTAGCATTAAACACCGCGGTATTACGCCAGATTTTTCGGAGCACTGAAGCAACGCTTGGTAGCAGTTTTGCCGCAGTTTTGCTGCACCACAGAGCTGCGCAGGACTGGTGGCGCTCTTTCCCCGTGGCCGCATATTTGGAATACATTCGAATATATTTTATAATGCAGCGAAACTTTCAGGCCGTGGAGCCGTTTATGCAACCCGCGCAATCCTTCGCACGCCGGCTCGCTTACGCACGCACCGAACTGGCCCGCCGCGCGCGCCGAGAGAAAGAAAAAAAAAACTGGCGCCGGTGAGCTGTTTCGGATTCGTTAAGAGGCGCGGAAGCATGCACGGTGTGGAAAGAAAGAAACCCTCAGGGAAAGGGAAAGGCCACGCCGCAGCACCCTGCCGCAAGGATCGCCCCAATTTTGAAACAGAAACTAGCCAGAGTCGCCGGTTCGAGAAACAGTCGCACCTAAAGATAAAAAGCCTGCAGAGCGTACGCCGCGGCGTTCCATTCCACTTTCCGACGCTCGCCGACGCACGTCAAATTGTTGACTGCTGCTTTGCCGCTTGTGTACTTTTTTAGTTATTTGGGGAGCAGAAGGTCGCTCCAATAAACTTGTTTTTCTATAAGACACCTGCGTCGTCTTTGGCCACGTGACAATATACGCAGGAGTGCTTAGCATGTGACAGCACCAGCAGTCCCGATGCGACTGAGGCATGTATACATAGCCACGCACACTTTCAGCGTGCGGTGAAGATTTTAAATGCATAGCATTTTAGTAACTCATAATGTCACGCGGCGTTGGCGTGCGCTGTCGTAGTCCGCATGCGCGTCTTGTAGTCCGCATGCGCGCCCTGTCGTAGTCCGCAGGCGCGCCTTGTCGTAGTCCGCAGCCAGGAAGAAATAACAGTTTCCGGCGCCCGGTTTCGAACCCATGACGCCGCGGGCGGAACGCAAGGTGCCCGGCGCACAACCGACCGAGCCACGAAACCGACACAGATTTCGATGCACCGAACGCGCCTTATATCCTTCACTCCTTTCTCGTTTGTTTCGAAAGCGCCACAAGTTGTCCCGCGCTTCCAAAAGATGGCGACACGGGTCCCGCGATCAAGAGATACGACTTGCCGGCGCAATCCCTCGGAAATGCTGTGCATTTGATCGTGCCCCTCGCGATGGGGGATGTTTTGGTCTTCATCCTGCCCTGTACCCCAGCCGTCCTCGACGCCTTTACTGGTTTAATTCGTGTCCACTCTAACCAATTTTAATGGTCGTTTATTCTGTGGCCTTTTGTAGCAGGGGACGCTTAACTGCAGACATCGAACTATAGACGCAGGAGTGCTTGGCATGTGACGTCACTTGCAGTCCCGATGCGTCTGAGGCATGTAGATCTAGCCACACAGACTTTAAGCGTATGGTGGAGATTTTGGGAAGGGGGACGCTTAGTCACCTTTTAAACGCAGAGCATTTCAGTAACTCACGATGTCACCCGCGTTGACGTCCGTAGTCCGCATCGCTCCCACCTACACTATATAAAAAAATAATACTTACCGGCGCCAGGTTTCGAACCTACGACTCTGCGGGCGGAACGCAAGGTACATGCTACTCTACCCACTGCGCCACAAAACCGACACAGAATTGTAGGGTACAAACACGCCTTATATAATTGACTCATTCAACCGTCGGCCACAGGTACGCCCTCTCCCCCGCGTCCTCGTCGCCTTCTCTCTGCTCGCAACGCCCTCTCGCGCCGCGTTCGGTTCGGGCGCACAACAGGTGGGGGCGTGCGCAACACCCTCTCTCGCCGCGTTGGGTTCGCGCTGAGCAACAGTCGGTTCACGCGCAAGAACAGGTGGGGGCGCTCGCATCGCGCTCTCTCGCGGCGGTCGGTTCGCGCTTAAGCCACATATGTCGTTCGCGCGCGCTCCGGTCGCTAACATCTGTGGCATGATCGTGACGTCAACATCACGCGTTCGTGTGGTGGCGCGATTTCGGCGCTAGAACACTCTCTCACGAGGGGCATTGGATTGGATTGTATTGGATTGGCTTGTCTTGGCTTGGCTTGGTTTGGATTTGGATTGGATTGGATTAAAGTGGATTGTTTTGGATTGTGTTGCGTCATAGCCGCGCCACGTTGCGTCATAGCCGCTCCATGTTGCGTCATAGCCGCGGCAGGGGGTTCACGGTGCGTTTTCACGTTTCACCATCGACTTCATCGACGATGTCCACGCTGGAAGACAACAATTGCAACAACAACCAATACGTAATCCATACGACTTGCAGGCGCGCCCCCCGCGGAAATGCTCTGCATTTGATCGTGTCCTTCGCGAGGGGGATGTTTTTTACAGTGTTGCTGTTACAATCAAATGTGGGGAACTTGCAGCCATACAGCGCAATGTGCAATCTAAATATTTGAGATTCTCAGCCGTAATAAACCCCTGCACCGGACAGGGGAGACTGTGAGCGCCGAACGTTTACTTACCCTGTTTTGCGCGCTATAGGGCATTGATGAAACATTGGCGGTTATAAGCAAGTTATTGGCCACTTAGTTCTCTTCAAGAAGCAAGTCTGCCGTGTTGACTGGGGTCGCCAAGTGGAATGAACAAGTTCATCCAAATGCCTGTCAGGGCCACTGAAACATTAAAGGGAAAGACCGTTAAGGCAGGATAGGGCTAGGTACAACCTGTTAGGAGGGTATTTAACCGCGTACACGCGCCATTCACTACGTAGGGGCGGGATGATTAGCCCCTTGCAAACAGATACCCCTCAGCCATTGTTAAATAATTTTAAATTGCATACTACATTGAAGCTAGTAATAAACCATTTGCTGCCAATGAAAGCGAGTGCTGTTATGTGAAATGAAGTAATAGCAACGCAAGTAACGAAACACAAATATTACAAGACATAGAAACGACAAAAAAGCAGACGTAAATACTGGAGGCCGCCGTGTAGGCCGGAAGGCAGCGTCCACCTTTTCAGCCTTTCTTTCTGTGATTTAACAGCCACCTCACCAAATAAAAAAAATCAGGTTTAATGGCTTTCGGTGAGCTCCTTTAGACTTGACGCGGTACCGCAAATGTTTGATTGTTTTGACTGCCAACATTCTATTGGTTACACCAAATCACCCACGTCAATTCGGCTATGGCTTCGGCTTCGCCTGAGCGAGTTTTCAGTTTTATCGCTGCAGTTGAAGTCGGAACAAGCATCACCGCATGTCGTTAGGGGACGGTACACCATAAAGAAGTATCTGTGCTTGAATTGGAGCATCGACTATGAAAATACTCTTTGACTGTTTGTGGACAAGCACACCGATGTCACTATTCAAAGTATTAGAACGTACAGAGGCCGTAGAGTTTTGCTGAATTATAGTGTGAAATTTCCAATCACACCAATCACATAGGCAAACTAAATTTTGTAACCACAAGTTCACTGCACTGCGCAAGTTTGGTGAGAATTCGCCATTAGGCGACAACACAAATTCGATAGGTGGGGGTTTTATTGACTTAAGTTAATGTGGTTCTACACTATGTTAGGTGGTTAATCACCGGAGATATTTCAAGCCCGCTCATGTGTCGATTACGATTACGGGTACGAACTCTACGTCTCTGCCTACCACAATTATCGCCCGAATATATTAACTGCGGGGCTGTTGTAGGTCTCGCCTTCTTGCGCGCGTGCCGGACGTCTTTAATCCCGCATGGGTAGAAGCAGGTTCCAGACCCGCCGTTAGAGTGCGTAGTGGTCTCGCCGCCGGCAAGCCCCTCCCACCGGCAGCCTCGAACAGGCGGGTTCCTCGCCCTACCACTAGGGCAGGAAACGGGGAGGCAGCCTCCCCCCTCTTACGTTTAGCTGCCGATTCTTTTGCTCGAACGAGAGAACTCGAGCAGCGACAGCGCTGCTGTTGTCGGAACGGCGCCCGTTGACGTTCGAGCCAAAACAATACCAACCACACCTCCGCTGTTTCAGCAGGTTCCACACCGGGTGGGACTGGGTTGACTTTCTATATCGACATGGGCTGCTGTTTTCTTTATCACGCAGGATCAGTACAAGCCCCTGCTCAGTGACAATTCGACGTACAAAAAGAATCTGAGAATAGTGGGAGCATCTTTGGAGATGGGGGCGTTTCTTTACACCCTGCCGTCCGAGCTCACCTCAGATACGAAGAAACTTGTGTTCAAGACATGCGACGGTGTCAGCATCGTCAAGCCATCCTCGGTATGTACACTTGTAACATCACGGCCCCCTTTCGCAAACGGACAGTGTCCAAACTCACCTCTTCTTGTTCAGACGCGTATTAGTATGATAATCATTAAAACTTAATATGCTTGCAAGCATCCGGTATATATTACCAACTCGCTCGCGGCCGCTTCTCGGGGCGGTTTCATGGCATCCACGTATACTATGTGTCATATAGCATTGTTTAAACTAGTGTGATTAATTTCGCCCTAAAGTTGCAGACGGGAGTGCAAAAAAGCAGTGCAGTAACTTTAGAGTGAGCCGTTCATGACAGCTTCAATTTAATTGTAGTTGTCCTTTTCGGTGCAGGGATGCGTTGGATCGCTAATATTAGTTAAGTATGCTGTCGGTGATCGTCGGAGTGGCCTGTGAGAACATATTGCCCAGAGGCGCCTGAAAACAATCCACTGGAAGTCCTGCATTTATAGGCATTTAACTGGGAAATAGGCGGAGGAAGCTCAAAGACGCCGCCTGTGGATGTGGATAAGTTTTAACGCAGCGTCAGCAGTCGTGACTATTAGTTGGGTCTACGTCTTTCTTGCAGGTTGTAAGCTGCCACCCTTACGCGACGGCAATGCCAGCGGCAACGCTTGTTCTATGCTAATCATCAGAACAAGAAATCACACTCTCTGTGTACCAGCCATTTTATTGATGCCAGTTCTTAGCCTTCAGAATTTAGTTCGCGGCGTGCGTGGGAGTACAGTACAAATAAACAAAAAGAGGGGAGAGGCAGAGGACAGCTGGCCGAAAATAAGGAGACCGAGGATCAGCTATGTTCCCGTACTCGATCAGCCTTCGATGGGGCTCCCACGAGACAAACAGACGGCTGGGTCATGCTTTTGTTGTGATCCTTCCTGCGCAAAGCGAATTAGCAAAAAAGAAGCGAATAATTCTTGCGGTACAGGATTACCTTGCGAGGCTGTCCTGATATTTCATTAGCGTTCACGTGGTCGAACCATTCGTACGGCAGCAAATTACCCGAGAAAGCGGTCTCGGTTTTATTGGACTGTGTTACTGTCTGCAGATGCTGCTGCGCTGTAAACGTCCAAGCAACTCCCACCACCAATTGCGGATGTTTAGCAGAACTGTATAGGTTGTATTCACTGGCGAGGCACGCATGCAGGCAATTTTGTGGTTGCGCCGTCACTGGTTACGTCACGCTCCGCAGGATGGTTGTACTTGTCCGTGCTAAGCACATGAATTGTGATGGACCCCACCAAACGCAAAGTAGTGCCTCGACTCCAATGTGAGTGGAAATATCTCTGTTGACACCACCGTTGGGAATCGGGTTGAAACGGCGCAGACGACGGACACCGTTTTTTCTTTTGGCGCGCGGGTGTAGTAGCCCGAGCCGCGCCATGTCCATGGCCATTTCCAGTATTGCCAGACCTAGAAATTGACCGCAAAACTTTTCAGTGAATATGATGTATAGCACGTGCAGGTGGCGGAGGGCAATGCTGTCTCTTTGTCTTACAGAGCCGCGGCCCAGCACCGCACAGTAAGGAATTCTTTCATGTCCCACAGGCTTTGAATGTTGCCACGTCACCTTTTTTCAGAAAATAAATGCAGTGATGCTTGCATTGCACGTTTATGTTTTTGAGAACCTTTCAACCGCTGGAAATCAAAATAAACTCCTTCTGAAACCACGCACAGTCTCTGGTGTACCGCACAAATGAATAAAAAAATGTCTTCCGGGTACACTTCCAGCCCGCGGCGGCCGCTTTTCTGATGGAGGCGAAAAGCAAGAACGCCCTCGTGTACGAGATTTCGGCGCACGTTAAAGATTCCCATGTGGTCAAAATTAATCCGGAGCCCCCACTACGGCGCGCCTCATCACCTTCGTTGCGTCGGCGCGTTAAACCCTATTACCAATCAAGAAATGTCTCACCTGAAAGTCCCGCTAAAATGTCGCACACGGAGCTCGGTGCTCTTACAACCTACTGCCGTGGTACCTTCGTAGCCTCGCAGCTGCTGCTCGCCGCTCCTTCGCTAGCTTTCCTCTTCCGGCAAGAGGTGTCAGTACACGCCGTACTGATTTGCCGTGCTTCCCCACAGGGACCAAAGGGCGTTCTTTTGTTCACTGCGGTGAAGACGAGAACAAAGAAGGCAACCGTGACAATGATCCGACAACATAAGTGGAGGGTTATCCTGTCTTCATTTTATTAAGGATTGCATCTTTGCTCATGGAAGATGTTGGCGTAAAGTACGGCGGTAGGCGAGAGTGTTACATCCTTTATGCCAGTGCATACAGGGCCCCAGGAGACAAGGGGAACGCTGTGAAACCATCTGGATAAAAAGGGAAACGGTAGGGTCGCTCTACACAATAAAAAAATTATGTGCGATAAAATCATTAGCCTTGCATTGCTGATCATTAGGAGAGTGGGCATTTAGCATTGGATATATCCTTGTCAATCATGACTTGGTCGCATTTCATTCATTTGTGGATCCAATAAAACCGAGTTCAACGACCGACTTTCCTGGTCAATATATTGAAGAGCTTATAAATCCGTCGACCTGCGGTTTGAAAGCGTGTTTACTACATTTGCCCCTACGGCCGTCATTCGAAACTTTTGCAGCCATCGGGTCTCGTTCACACAACCGAACATTCACAGGAATCCTGACGCGTCAGTGATTGGGTGGTGCGATGACATCGGGGTACGAACATTACGGGCCTCTTGCAAATCCCGTCCAACATGCCTCCGATCGATCGCATCGCTCCCAATTAACGGCTGTATGAGCGAAAACCATGTATTAACCAAGTCAAGCCAATCCAGCGCTATACGTTAAGCCAACGCCGCCTGTTGGTTAATAGACAGCAATGAACCTTGAGCTTTGGGATTTCCTGCATTAATATCCAGCTTGCCTTCACCCAGGAATACAGGAAAGAGGGAAATCCCCCTTTATTCCCCCGTCAGGCCCCAATTAGCTTGTACCTGTTTATACTGCTGGGCTTAAATGACCTGCCCGTCTTCGGCCGTCAAAAGGTCAATAGGACACCGCCAAACACAAAGGAGCCGTCATGTGCTCAGTATTGTCTCACTTTGCCTAAAGGCAAATAGTCACCAGGCCTGAAATCTCCTTCCATGGGCTCATTAACTGGGACGCTAGTACACACTCAGCAAACGGGTTGAACGTGGTGCCGAGGTACTTCGTGCTTTTATATACGATGGTCTTTCTTGGGCTTAAACCAAAGTGGTTGTCTCTTTGTTCCCGACTGCATCCACACGGTCAAGGGTTAAATGAATCGTTGAACGAAGTTTAATATGCAAATCATTTTCAAACTACTGTATCGGGTAGCATACTTGATGGTTGTCAGCATTGTTCAGCAAAAAAGAAAACCTCAGGCGTATTTGCAGGCGAACATGACTTCTTGACAACTACTCCTAGCACTGCTCTTTTGGTTAAAAGTAGACGTGGGCGTATTTTTTTCGGATGTAGAGAAATAGAGAACCTTATTAGAAGAACAGAGCGGTAAACTCGCGTATACCAAACCCAAAAGCGCGTCAAAAACAATGTTCAAACCACAAAACCGATACAGGGCTCGCGATCGAACATCCAGCCCGTGGCTCGAGTGACAAGCCACAGAGTGAAGAAAATTCCTAACACATGGCACGCCAGCAGTGCTAGCGTAGGAAAATTTAATTCAGTTCAGCAACAACTGCTGCTGTGTTTTATCATAAGAGGACTGAGAGTGGGGAAAGCAGCAGAAGAGTTGGGCGGGGAAAGAGGGGAGGTAGTTGCGTGGCAGTGGCTTCCGAAGAATACCGGCTTTGGACGGCGTTTACATAGACGCGCGCCGATACGCGGCCGCTTTTGCGCCTGGTGCTTTCAATTACTTTTAATAAGCCGTAAGCCGGGCTCTTCAATGCACTCGGACGCGCGTCTCGATACAAAGAGGGGGCATGAGTACACGGAGAACGGCGCCTTAGCGTCTAACGTCTGGATCTGTTGGATGGGGATTACAAGGGAATTACAGGTACATGGATATACAATGATGTGCAAGCTTACTGGTGGGATTCAAGGCCATTGCCGAGAAAATTTTTCCTCCAGTTCCATCCATCCTCCGAAACCCTCGTGGAATTTTACTTGCGACGCAAGTGAACTCTTAAACCAACTTTGGAGAGTGATCACTGTTCGTTTACCTTCCTATGAAACGGCTTCGGATGTGTGTGCGTTTTGTGTTTGTATGAATTGCGTGCGTATTACGAAGTTTTTCAGTACTTCGAAGTGCTTAAGTATTACGAAGTATTGCTAAATCAGCCATTGTCATTTCCGCGGTATAGAAAGTAACCATAACGTTTTTGTTAACCTTTATAGGTTTGCGACTCGGATACATGGGAGGTATCTGGTCTCGATGGTGCATTTGAATACCTTGTCGGATTCATTAGAAGTATCGGCGGGGAAGATAAGATGCACCTTTACTTCATGGAATCCTTTGTAACGATCGCCAAAAAGGTTGGTACATCAACATACGTTCTTTGCATTACGTTTTAAAGAACGTAAGAGCATAGTCGCTATAGACTTGGGGGATGAAAAGTTGGTGCAGTGGCCTCGGGCTTGAGAAACCAGGTAAGCCATCAATGGTTTAGGCTTGTCAAACGCCACTGTATATTCTAGCAAGCCTTTCACATTTCTCCCACTTCACAAGGTCGGATTTAGCATCCATTTCAAAATCTACATCATCATCAGAAGATCGAAGGAGGAGGTCAAGTTGGAATATCGTTTTCATGTACGTGGGTCATGAAGCACGCCGTACTAGATATCTAAGGAATAAGTTAAGCCACCTTGGTGTCAGTCAAGTTTTCTTTCGACTTCCTCCTCTAAAGGTAGATCCGCTGGTACCGCCGTCAGCCAATGAGGATCAGACTAGATGTTCGCAGGTGCGGCCGTAGATCTGTTAAAGCGCCGGGGGCGGCCGTAGATGAGTCGATTTGTTCGATGGTTGCTGTTCTCCGGCAGCCATGAGACGAAGGCTTGGGTACGGTATAACTCGAAGTTTACAGGCAGTACTATTTACAAGCAAATATTACAGTATATACAAAAAATGGGGAAACTCGTTACAGCTCTCGGCATAGCCTATAGTATAGAGTACCTGCAAACGAGAATGGACCCAAGTGGTGGATCTTAGAAGGGAGGTCACTTGGCACAGCCTATAGCGCGTAGCGCCTGCGCGAAGCAAAATCCAACCCCCGGTAAAAGGGTTCCTAGCATTTACAGAATTTGTGCAGTGCCCCTGCTGGTGTGCCCGTTCACATGATTTTAGACGGCAATGCGGGCTGACATCAGGGTGACATCAGATCTCAAAGCCCCGAGTGGTTCACTCCAAACAAATAAAACACACACAAAAAGAACCGACCAATCATAAACATGTCTCCACCTGCGGTCACCTGACCCAACACTCTCTCTCATGCAACTCCTAGTACGTTTCCCGCGTACGTTATTGCAACCGACAAGCAAAGGAAAGACATCAGCTACCCAAAGTCACCGACCCCGGTTATATTATACGGTTATACACTGACCACATGACTGGCGGGAAGAGCTGCTCCGAACTTAGGCGAGCCTTCTCGAGGTGAATGGCCCATAAACGAACAGCACCTACGCCGGCTTCGCAAATCCACAACGCCTACGCCACGTGCCGTTTTGACACTAAGCGACGGCATCCTTTCGCTTCCCGTCAGCTCGTCAGCTTTGACGACAACCGAGCCACTTCCCAATGTCGGCAAGCCTTATAATAGCGGCGCGCGCGCTGTCCGAGGGAACCCCGCGCCGAAACTGCGCACCCGTCCGCTGTTCACTGAGACCTCCCGGTCGAGCTGACCGCATATCAATGCAACAAAGGTACTCGGGGTAAGCACCCCCCGTCTTTTGCCACACAAAAAGAACGAAAACAAGCATGCACTCGGTGGCCCCCAACTTCGCGTTTCGCCTGTAAACAAAACGAGAACGAGGTGTTCTTCTTCCATTGAAAGAAATACCAGAGCCCCAGAATGGGAACTCATGACCTTGGGTGTCGTCAACGAACACATATTCTCAAAGCGTGGGCCGGGCTAAAAGATCTCTTTTTCAAGAATGGGCCAGAATACTGTGTGCAGCATTTTAAGCAAAATCGCGTTTTCCAAAAGCCGGTGGAGTAACGCTGACCTAGTGGCACATGCAACTCATATTACCAGTGGGTGCATTAGATTTAAATTTCATACCGTCTATCCGCACCAAAAAGCGATTATTCTAATATAAATAACATGATAATAAGTCGGGTACAATCACACTTCATTCTGGGGTCTATCGTTCTAAGCATTACCTGCTGCAAAAAATTAGCGCGGAATCTTAGAATGACGTGCTAATTAATCCAAGTTACAGTCGAGCTGTACAATTAAGTGAGTGATGAAAAGCATGCCGGTGCTTAGCCAAGAAATTGCCGAGATTTGGTCAATGTCCCACACTCCTTTTATATATCACGAGTTCATGCCTTCAAAAGTTCTTCCCAAACTTGACGTACGCCAATGTTACAGACAAGTGTTCGGAATAATATAAACGTCGTGATTGCAAGGCTTAGCTCTTCCTTGTTAATGCACCGTAACAGCACCGGTCCGCTCTGTAGCCAGGGGAGTAGTGCTGTTTTGGAGTAATCATGGTACGGGGAGTGCAAGTAGGTTGTGGCGCACAACGCCATAATTACTCGAGAATGCGGTGGTCAAACAATACGTTTGGGGTTATGCTCCTAACGGAAACGAAGGGGCCGTGAACCCGACTTAAAAGTTTGGTTTATTCGAAAGATTGCCTCGATTAAATAACACTGACACCTCTTTTAACGGAAACATGTCTAACGAGGGAAACTGCAAATGAGTATGCGACATCCTAGTTACTTTTCCGCACTGAACCTATGAGGTATTATTGAATTGAACTGAATTTATTTGAATTTAGATTTTTTCTGAATCACGTTGCAGAAAGACCGGGAAAAAAGCTATTCAAGCGCCTGAAGGGCCCCGACAACCTTACTCAGAGCAGCAAGTCAAGCATGACGACAGAAATTACAAAACAAGCGTAGTTACAAAACAAGTGCAGAAATAGTGCGCTAGTACAAAAACAAGTGTACTGCTAGTAAAAAGTGCAGTACAGTTCTCAAAAAGAAGCCAGAGCAACTAGAAGTGTCAGGTGCATTATGAATGGGAAATTTGTTGCGATTGGCTCAGGCCTAAAAAATTCAAAGAAAATTAAAAAGGTTAAACAGAGACTCCAAGCATGCAGAACGATTTATAGGCGCCTAAATTAGTGTCAATCCTTTTTACAGCCGTAAGAGTGTTGGGATAAGCAATTAAATTTACGAACGAACACGTAGACATAGCACTCGTGCGTACGGCGCGCACTATGCTGGCCGACGTTCGTGGAAAGGTCGTGGAATTTGGCCAAGAGCTTTGCAGACAAACCGGATGTAGGGCGTGGCGCCCAATGCGAGACAACGGCATCGGACACGTACAGGTGCCCAAAAATTAAACTAACTTGGGCGAGCGGGAACTTTTCTTTGCATCAGCGTCATATGACGGAGTCAATATGCAAACAAGTTAAGGGTAAACGCATGGTCAGAAGATGCGTTTAGCAGGGACAATCGTCTGCTGGGCTGTTCCATCTTAAGAACGTCACCCCATACGAGGGAACAGCAAATGAGCAGCCAGTGGGAGTCACCTAGTGGCTTTGATCGCAACTTATATTCTGAAGATCAACGTTGCAGGAATTATTCCCCAAGTAACAAATAAAAAACATGTTCCTCGGCTTATCTTAACATTTGTGGTGTTTGTGGAAAGCTTAAACTTCAATTTCTCTAATGGTTGCTCGACTTTGACTTTCACAACATAACATAAGAGCAAAACTATCATGCAACGTAATTGGATGGTTTCGCTGCTCAAGGCATTGGCTGCAGGTGTCAGTACGTGAAGGTGATGAACTCCGATGCTGACAGTTTGTATATTCCGCACGAGTAATATCGCTCGCGAAGCCGTGGCTTTACGTTAATAATAACAACTAAGATAAGATTTGGAGGATGCGCGAATATTAGTGCAGAAATAGCAAAGTTACAAAGCAAAAAGGGGAAGATTGCTGGCACAGCGCTCGAGTCCTTCGGGCAGAATACGCAGCAGATAGATTTGGCAAATGCAGCAATTATTTTTGCCCTTAGGTAGCTTGGCAGAGCGTTAGCGATAAAGAGAGGCGGTAGGCTGGAGTACTCTCAGAGAACGATTCTATTGCCGCCTGCGGGGTGTGAGACGGAGCGTAAGCTTCGGCATTATTTCGGCTGGAGCTGTGAAGAACACGGGCGTGATGTTCTTGAAATCGAAGAGGCCAAGGACGAAGGAAGTTATATGTTTTAAAAAATCTCTGTCAATGCTATGCTTGGTGGTAGGGGAGAACGCATAACTAGCCATTGTACAATAGGAAAAAGGTTTTTATGGATATAATGGTATAGACACTCTTATTTGCAACCGCATAACAATTTGGTTAGCATACGAATATTATGCGCAATGACCTTGGCAGCGAAAGCGGGATTCTGTTATGCAAGCACTGCAATAATACCGACGTAATGGCATCAATGTAAAGTGGAGTTGGATTGGTCGGTTCACAGTCGCTGTATATGCAAGGAAGGACGTCATGATGGCCATGGCCTGGCCACAAAGTCATGGCCAAGCGCGAAGGTATCACTTTTTTCTTGAAGCTTTTCTTCAAGGGCGCAATTATCGAACAATGTTGCCCATTAAGGAATAGAAATACAAGCAAAGGAATATAAACCTCACTAGTGCAGTGCAGTGACGCCGGGACGAATCCAATACTGACACGGGGGTTATCAGTGTGGTCAGCTTCTGTGGTAAAAAGTGGCATTTATTCAGGCGAGTTTGCAAAGAAACATTGGCAACTCACATCGACACGTTCTCCAGGCGCATGACATGATTCTCGGACTCCGGAGTACCAGTGACGATGCCGAAATGACAACGACCCATCTTGCACATTAGGCCATGCAGAGTGTTATCTCCCCTAATGTTGCAGAGGCGTTCTTCCAGCGAAAAAGCATGAAGTTAAGCCTGTACTGCCCGCGCAGAAGGAAACAGAGCACGCGAGCAGTTACCGAATTAGAGTCCCTGTATATCGCGTGGCGCAAGAGTTGTGTGCCTGCTTGCTACATGCCGCAGGTTACATTTCGACAGGAAAGCACGTTTTCAGTGCTGCGCACAAGACCGCGTATTCAGTCAGTTCTGCTCTATTGAGCATCGGCGGTTGTAGAAGCGGCGGCAGCGGCGGCCGCTCGGCTGATAAGCAGCCGACTATATTGGGCACCAGGTTTTGTTCACTGCGCTCCTGGCCACTCCTCCGCGCCGCTGCCGCTGGCGCTTGCGGTCCGGCGGCAGCTCATATATGCTAGACGGGTTGCTTTACCGCACGACCTGGAGTTCAAAATGGCGGATGGACGCGCTACTCGGCTCCCCTAGACTCTAGGCATCGTGGCGTCGCCCCACGGCGTCCACGGTAAGCAAAGAGTGGTAGGCTGGGTAGGCGGGCACAGAGCCTTCGCCACACTATCTGACAGTGCTTAATGGTCGCCCTGCTGGCGGGTCCGACGGCGCGTGGCAGTTTTCAACGGGCAGCGCTTGGCTGTGGAATGCCGCTGGTTACATTGCCGCTCGCTGCAATGATTGGCAACCGAATACGCGGCTGTTGAGTTCGACTAACCCATGTCCCTTACATCACGCCTTGTTCCGCGGAATTGAGCACAGCCGTCGGTGTTCTCGTCGCGTGCTGCATAGTATTGACCGCCTATTAGGCGAAGTTTTTTGCGGGCACACGCATTTTTTGAAACACTACTGAGTTAATTACTGAGAGCTATTACTAAAGAGCGAATGAGGGAACCCCGAATAAAAGATCTCTGAAGCATCGATTATATCGAAAAAAGCATAAATTCTACAGATTTATTCTTAGTTTGTGCTAGCTATATTCCGAACCCACATTTTGTTGTCGGTTTATTTGTATTGTATTGCAAAGGCAAGCAGATAATTCCATTCATGGTGGAAACTGTGCATAAAAGACGAAGGCAGGGATAGGATAAACACAAACACGCCGCTGTTTATCCTATCCCTGTCTTCGTCTTTTCTGCAAAGTTTTGACCACAAACATAGACCAACTTGCCCAGATCGTCACACTCGTACATAATACAATTCCTCCAGTGGGCAGGAACCCGATGCCTGCGTGGTATTGCGTGTAACAAGGTGTGTTTTCAAGCACGCAGCTTCTTTGAACTCCTGAGCGCCCGATTTCATCGCCGATGAATGCAGCGAGCGGCAATATAACTAAGGCCATTCAAAACCCAAGCGCAGCCCCTTGAAACCTGACGAAGTCGGCCATGTCAGCAGAGCGACGATTAAGCATTACCAGTACGCAATTCATCCCGTGAAGGCCGCCAGTGTCTCCCCGTTGGCGTTTCTAGGCGGCGCCGCGATGCAATTCGGGTACTGCTCCCGGGCTCTGTTTACTTCTAGGCGGACGTTTTTATTTTTATTCGTATTTATTTATCACACACCGCGAACCAAATAAGGTCCAAGCAGGAAAGGTACAGCAAGTTCGAAGGTAAAACAAAAGTACAACAAAGTTACAACAAAGTTGTTACAAGGATACATCAAATGTAAGAAAAACATGGAAATCACCATCAAATTTATTCGTTTCTATAGGGCTGAGTAAACCCACTGCAACATTCCGCCAAGACTGATTAACTTTGTTTTCGCATATTGCGCCTCTGCCAAGACTGCCGAGCAGTAGCCACGCCACAGATAGACCGGAGATAACTCCCTGTGAGAGAGAGCCAAATGCCGAATGCAGAAGATGAACGCCTCCATGAGTCATTCTACTCCCTTTCTAAATACACAGCAACTATTTATATCAGGGGACAGCAACCTCAGACCCTCGGGGAAGTATTATGCGACCCCCGGATGACGCCAGAACCACCACTTGCTAACTGAAGGCCGACAATGGCAGTTTTAACCTCAAATGTGGTTAGACAGGAACAAAGCGACATCGCTTCCAGTTGGCATTGCCCCTCATATTTGAACTTAACCAGATAACATATCTTCACTTCCTTCTTTGCACCGGTCCAAAAAAATTGGCGAAGCTTTCACTGTGTCACGCAAGGCTTGACCCATAGCGAAGCGAGATGATTTATTTCTATCTAAGCACTGAAGCACATACCACCACGTATTGCATGTTGTTTCAGATTGTTTACATGTTCCGTCGTCGCTTTGTACTTTCCTACTCGTAATAATCGTCATATGAATCGATATCGTCGTCTTCCTCGATATCGATATCGTCGTCGTCGATATCGTTGTCTTCATGACTAGAGCGCACGAGTCCTTTTGTCCGCCGGATTTCACATTTCCCCCTAAGTGGACCGCGTCAACACGCCCTAGAGCCGGCGGCAACAGGTTTCGCAAACTTGGCGTATGTACGCCGCACATCGCACACATTACGGCCGGCCACAACCGCTGCGCTGTTAAAGAAGCAACACTCGCACCCCGGCCCCGATTTGCCGCCCAGCCCTTGTCGTGTCGCCTTCATGCAACTGGGGTGTCTGACCCCTGATGTAAATGAAACGGGTTTGAGCCTCTGGTTTGCCCACTTTTACTAATAATAGTAAGCACGTACAAATTCGTTCGCGCACAGAATATTACGTCTCTGAAATAATACCGAAGCCGCAGGCAGCCTCCGGCGAAAGGCAGCTGCCGCTACGAGTGAGCTCCATGGTTCCGCCAACGTGCATGTACAGGCCTGCAGTGCGAGGAAACACATGCGATGCTTACTGAAGCCATGTTTTTGCGCTCGCCACGAGTAGGCAGGATGGGTTAGCGGCAGTGCCAAACTTCAGCACTCCGGAGACGTCGGCGGTGTGATGAAAGGCGTTTGTTGCACTCTACATGGACACTGCAGTGAATTTGACAATCTGTTTTTGCTCGCATTGTGTAGACTGGCACAAGTAAAAACAATTCCGCGGAACAATTCCGGTGGATAAAGCAATATTTATTTTATAAAGCCTGAAGGGAGAAAATCTACCACGCCCAGTCTGTGGCAGCCGCACCAACTAAATCAGTGACGCCCATACAAGGTGCTACTGTGATTGGACGATGTCTAATATTGGAATTCAAACAAGTTCTGGTGGCCGATTTGTGAAACATGTTCGACATGCGACGTTAGTGTCGGCGGAGAATTCTCGATATCTCAAGAATCGCTGTACCACATTTGTGCGATGTTGGCGGCTGTAAACTGCGTCAGATAATCCTACTATCACGGGTAAAATCCTAAAGATCACAAACAGAGGCTGAACGCCCTCCACGTCACCGGAGACGCTGATATGTGGAGCGCTTTCTCCCCCCCTTTGGAGCTTACCTGGCTTGTGCCTGTGTCGGAAGAGGCGTGTTCGCGCCGGGATGAAAGTCCTCTAGTTTGGCACTGTGCCCGTGCGGAAAGCAGTGCATTGTGGCCAGTGAGACTTCCATGGAAATTCATCCCACACGTCCAGGTCCCCATCGCAGTCGGGTAAATCCGACTAGGGCGCAAGTTGTCCGCTGTGGCTTCCACATTTTATAACTGCGCACAACACAGAGCTCCAAAGGCAGACCACGGTGAAAACCGAAACCGCCCCGTGCTAATGACCAGTCGTGGCGAATGCGCTGGTAGCATCACCTGTTGAATTTCACCCCAACTGCTCACTGTTGTCGGTCTATAAGCAGATTAGATACAAAACTGGGGAGGTAATTTAAGACACAAGCCAGGCCGGGGTCATGGCTGCCAGAAACGTTGATTAACGACTTATAGACAGAGTTCGTTTGTAGGGATGCCTAACGTAGACAGAGCCGTTGCTGTAAAGCGTGAACAGCACGTAGCGTTTTCGCACGTGATTCGTGGGCGCCGACGTTGCGTGCGTGATTTTGTCAAGTCGGCGCCGACGATTTCGGGCCCGCGGCAGTTTCTACTAGAGTGAACTAGAATACCCAAGTATTCTAGTTCACTCTAGTTTCTACCTCGGTGTGAATATGACGCTCGACGCTCGCGGCAGTGGCAGGAGCCTGACGGCTTGCGCCAATGGGGAGGTGTGCTATCCATGGCGGCAGTTTGAAAGTTCTCGGAACTTTCAAACTCGAGCTGGCTCCGCTGCAGATATTTAAGCTACCAAGGTGGCGAATATTTGACGGGCGCTTTCCCTAGCGCCGCGTATGATACACTATAGTGTCGTTTTTGCCCACATTATCAGGTTTTTTTCTGCACAAGCAACTTCGTTTGTGCTTTGAGTGGCATTTTAAAGCGCGGTTAGAAGCAGTCGCTGCAAAAACCCGCACCACTTCGTGGCCGGTGACGCCGCTATGTTGCCGCCGCCTCCCACGCCGCGCGCAGCACGGCAACATCAGCGCGCCTAGGTCGTACGCCGCGCGTTTTCGCAAGCAGAAAACGCGTACCCTTCCAAGCTCGTTCCACTCTCTCCCCATGGCCTCGAGAATCCTGTTCCCACCTCCCCCTTGGTACCCTCACATCTCAGAACGACTCTCATTGCACATGCAGCAAAACGGAGGCTACCCTATAGTTTGGCGCTGGTGTTTACCTTTCCTGGCGTGCGATCACCGGCTCACGCTCATGCTGATCCCAGGTTCAATTCTTTTAAATGCAGAGCATTTCAGTAACTCACGATGTCACCCGCGTTGACGTCCGTAGGCGTCCGTAGTCGTAGTCCGCACCCTTCCCCCTACACTATATAAAAAGAATACTATCTGGCGCCTGGTTTCGATCCTTCAACCCTGCGGGCGGAACGCAATGTACATGGTGCTCTACCCACTGCGCCACAAAGCCGGCACAGAATGGGAGGCTACGAACGCGCCTTATATCCTTGACTCATTCAAATTACTGCTGACGAGCGCTCTCTCGTCAGCAGTTGTCACAAGTGCAACAACATTAACGTAACGTAAACTACCTAACGTCGTGCGCCCCCGGAAATGTTCTGCATTTGATCGTGCCCCTCGCGAGGGGGATGGTTCACGGTGTCCCCATGCAAACAGTTTGCCATTATAGTTTTTGTACTACCTATTTTCTGTGCCATCCCAACGAGGTTACTTCAAAATACGCGAGGAAGAAGAGAGGTAGAGACCAGAGAGGCTAGGAAAGAAGGAGGACATTGTTGAGGGAGAAAGTTAAAACGCAGAGATGGCTTAGGAAAAGAAGCCTTGAGGAGGGGTCAGGTAGGGAAGGGAAATGTAGGAGGAGGAGGTCAGAATGGAAGTAAAGGGATGGGGTGGAAGGCAAAGTTCAAGCAGGGATAATGAAGGGTGGAGAAGATAGGGACCATGTGGAGGGGGATGAGATGCGCGGAAAAGGAGGAAGTGGAGAGTGGGAAAGAGTATGATGTGTTATGTAGAAAAGGCTATCGCCTTGTGACTGCGCTTGTGGCGAAGCAAGCAGATGCGCTCGCCATGGTTTGATAAAAGCTTTTTTTCAAACATCTTTGCGGCGGTGGTTGAAACGCAACCAGCTACCACTTGCATCATTGAGGGAAAGTGTTTTGGTGCCTCCCAAAAGCGTCTGAGCACGTGTGAAATGACCCACATGGCTAACTGTAGCCAAACTGTGCACGCAGGCAGAGCACGTGATGAAGTGGAAGCCCAGACGGTTCGCGTGGCTCTTCCTCAACACTGACCTGGACAACCGGAAAGATGAGTGCAAGGCCACAGAAAACTTCGACAGAATTGGCAAAGTCAAGCTAATTTTCACCGGCACCCCCTGACTTTGGGAAGGCAGCCCATCTCACCGGCCTTCTCGTCACTTCTCCCACTGTCATCGGGAGGCTCGAAGTGGAAAGAGAATAAATCTATAAATTCAACGGTGTTTTATTTTTTCACTGGAGGAGGCTTCAAGTCAAAGGAACGAAGGAAGACTTCCTCGAGTGTGGGCTCCTGGTATGAAAACATTTACTCGCATTCTTTCATGCACTCCAGCTGGGAAATCTTCGCTATGCTAAGGTGTCAGCGCGTGCATTCAAAGCGGATGAATTGCGACGTACGATTAGACCGAAAAAATTGGGCAGGGCCATCCCTTTGTTTGATGTTGCAGACGTCTTTTCAAGCTATCGTGACCTGTGTTTCTGAATCGCAGCAACGCTATCCGTCTGGTGAGTCGTTTAACAGAAGCCGGCGATCAATTACAGGGATGTAAGAGAAATGCTGATTTTCGCTCTGCAAAAATTTTGCTGCCGCCTTAAAGGGACAGCAACCGATGTTTGTCGCGTATATGTTATCTAGCTTATATGAAAGCCAGCGTTTTATATAGCGCGGTAACCACAAGCAATTTCTAAACGAATCGTTGGAAATAATTTTAATTTGGCAGCACACTTTCAGAAATAGGAAAGGTGGCGGTTCGTAGTGTCGAACCTTGGCACTACAATATGTGTCCCTGTCACGTTACCTGCAAACCTAGCAGCTACTGTAACTGCTGAAATGTTTATTTACGTATTGAAAACCTTTTACCACAAGTATTTGTACAAGATTAAATCTTATATGTATTTCTAAACATTATTTTGAAAATTCTAAAAACCCGCCGCCCGCCGCCGTTTTGTTGCTCTCAGTGTTGCTGAGCCACCATGCCCAGAATCAACGGCAGGGTTCAGTAAACAGACCCAGTGAACGAGCTTTGACGATTCTGCCTGAGTCAGGGGCGTTTGTTCGGCCAAAATATTTGATTTCAGTTTCCAAATACGCCAATGGCAGCTAAAACGAAAAAAAACGTCACGCCCGGGGAGAACAGAACTTCCCACCTCCACAACGTGAAGCCAGATTCTACCTATCGTCTATCCCAACAGATGGCGCATTCATGCATAATAGACCGTTGCATTAAAAACACACATGAGGAAACAAGAAAGCCTACGATTCGAACTTTTTTTAACTGGGGAAAAGTTTTTAAATGTCGTTTTTCATTTCGCATACAGACAAAAGTATGCTGCCGAGCTACTCTGTCATGGTTGCCAGAATTATTTTTGGGGGGGACACATACGGCTCGTAGATCTACAAATTTCGATTTAAAAAGCTCTAGGGCCTTATCAGCAAAGCCATTTCTCGTCAAGGTGCTTTAAGTGATGCCCCTTCATTTGGGATAGAGAATATACACTCGACAAAAATCGGTTGTCTGTCCCTTTAAAGAAATAACTATGGTGATGGCAGGAATGTATAAGGCGGCTTAACTTGATTTTTATGAATAGCATTTAGTCCCGTGAACTGGATGAGCTCACGAAAATAATGAAGTGAGGGGTTCAATTTTTCTATTAACCTCAAGCAGGGTCAATTCCCAGTCTAAAACTCGCTGGGGCACTATCGTCAAGTTCGTCTCTTCAGTCGACGTCATTGATCCCTCGAGATGGATTAGAGGGAGGGGTCGTATAACCCTTGCCCATGTTTATACAAATATTACCTTCCGGAATATTTAATCGCCATGGTCTATTATGATCCTTCTATAATCTCACTGGCCCCCATCTCTGTCTACAACCCCCTTGTAACTTCCTCTGTATTCTGTGAGTTAGGCAACTTCCTGCACTCGCTTCTGCCCACCACCAATATGATCCTTTGGGGTTCCCTTCCATGCCCCTCACAGTCTTTGGGGCTACGAGCAGACCCTCGAACCCGGCCGCCTTCTCCACTGCCTTATACAGGAGAGCCACGTCACCCTTCTTAATACTCTGGCTCCCCTACCAGAGCCCGCACTATCTCACACCAGCCCACGACACCCGACTTTACTTTACCTCGGGGATTCTTTCAGTTCAGTGGCGGGTCACAGCCGAAACCCTCCTCAGCGACCATTTTCTGACGATGTCGCCTCGTTACTCACATTGACTGGGCCGCCTTCCGCACAGCTCTGGCCTCCCATTCCTTTGAGTCGTATGACGACTAGACGTCGGGCATTGCCGTGGTGCTTTCGAGTAGTAGTCTCCGTTCTCGGATCTATCATCCGATCCAAGACCTTGACCCTTATTTTTTCCGTTGATGGCACCGCCGTAAACCACTGCAGCGCTCTTTCTGCTCCCAACCCCAAAATACTCAACTCGCTTCCAGAATGGCTGCTCTACGAGACGAGATCGTTACCCACTGCGCTTCTCTTGAACATTCTCGATGGAGGGCTCTCTGCGACAATCTTTACATTCTTAAATCTCTCCTAGGTACTAAGCCCACGCTTGTTCCGACTTTAGCTAAAGCTCTTGCTCAAGGAACACCCTGCGACCTCTTCAACCAACTAGCCTCTCTTTATCTCCCGCCCCCTCTTACTCCTTGCTATAAACTACCCGGGTGAACCTAATTCTGATCTGGACTGCCCTTTCGCTCTCCGGGAGCTCTAGGACGCCCTAGTTGCAAATGCTACGTGTTCTGCTCCTGGGGAAGATGCCTGGGGAAGACAACCTCCCCGAACATATGAAAGAGATCCTCCTCTAGATTTTTAACCAACCATGGTTCAGCGGCTGCCTACCTAGCTCGTGGACTTCTTCCTTTATTACCATGATTCCCAAACCTGAAAAGCCTCCTTCCATCACTAACCTTTGGCCTATATCCTTAACGTGATGCGTTGGTAAAACCCTTAAGCGTATGGCTCTGACTCGCTTTTCTCAATTTCTCGAAAAAAGGGACTTCTTCCCTCATTCTCTCTGTTCTCTGTGTCGTGTCTGTAAGTAGGATATGTTTTTGCTTCTCCACCACACCTTTCTCTCTCCCACACCAACCCAAATCCACGCTCTGGTGACCGTGGATGCCTGCGAAGCCTTTGACAGTGCGGGCTATGACCACATCCTGGCACAGCTTCCCGCAATGTCCTGCGACTCCCGCATGTGCTGATATCGCCACTCCTTCCTCTCCCACCGAGTGGCTCGCTTTCCAGTCGGCTTCCACCGGTCCGACCCCCACCACTACACTGGAGGCACTCTGAGGGTGCTGTTCTTTCCCCCCCCCCCTTTTTCAATATTGCTGACTCTTATCGCTTCCCAACTAGATGAAATTCCTGATCTTCATCACGGCCTTTACGCCGACGACATCACCCTTTGGTGTTCGTCAGGCTGTCCGGGTCACGTGCTGCAGAGTACCCTGCAACGCGGCTTGGATCTAGTGGACTCTTTTCACTGCTGTTGGTCTTTTTCCGAGCTTCTCGTTCTCGACCGTTCCTCTTACCAGCGCGCCCACAATTCCCTCGTCTCTCTCCACATTTCTGGTTCTACCATTCCTGTCATCAACAAATGCAAGGTTCTTGGCTATCCTTTGTATGCAGCCATGAACGTACAAGCCCTACACAGCGCCGTCGTGACCTGCCAGTCGGTAACCCACCTTCTGCGCCATGTGGTCACTCGACGAGCGGATCTTAATGAAGATAATGTCTGCAGGGTTGCTCACGCGCTCTTTCTCAACAAGTTATTCTACTTCATCCCTTACATCTCCTTCACAAACACTCAACGTAATGCCCTCGAGACCGCCCTTGTGAGACTCTACAGGGCAGCATTGAATCTCCCTATCACCACTTCTACGGATAAGCTTTTTGCCACGGGCCCCTTTCACTCCCTTCGCTATCTCGTCAACCTCCATCGTGATTCCCAGCTTTCTCGGGTCTCCCTTATCCTACAGGGTGAGTGGCTACTGGTTCAGGCGGGTATACCTCCGATTCCCGTCTACCCCATTGCCCCTCCCGACGAAAGTTTGGCGCCCAACCTTCGTATCCTCCCTCTCTCGTAAAACATGTCTGCTGCCCTTCATGCACGTCGTCGTCATGCGGCCCCGCAGCATCATTCTCCTTTTTTCACGACCCGGGGAACTGCTTAGACAGATGCCTCCTTTGTGGCTCCTGCGGATCGCTCTGTACCACCCTCACTTTCCTGAAGCCAAAACCCACAGTAGCGGCCCGTACCTTCACCCTTCGGAAGGAATGTTTTTTAAGGTTCTGGCCCATGCCCTTGAGGCCCATGCCCTTCAGTCCTCTGCTTCTCATCCCCCCGTCCCCGAATACACAGTCTTTTCTTACTCTCACGCCACTATTACACACATACAAATCAGTCACTACCCTCTACCCTTCAACAGGAGGTCGAATGAGCGTCCTCCACTTTACAGCCATCCATCGTTTTCTTCCTTTGGGTCCGTCGACACTCCGGTATGTACGGCAATGAGTTGGCGCATCAACTCTCCCGCGACACACTTTACTGGCACCGTTGATCCCCTGGCCCGTGCCCTCGGAGGACGCTAGGAAGCTCTCTCAGCGCCGTGCCATCAAGGAGGTCTACCTTCATCTTCATCTAGACAAACGCCTCCACCTGCCTCCTCACCCATCAATCACCGTAACGGAGGCCCGACTCATTCGGCACATCCAAATTCATTTATCAGTATAGATCTGACCCCTCTTGTCCCAACTACCCCACTGCATACGCTGATTTACCTCATTGCCTATTGCACTGCCCGTCGGCTCAGCTATCAAACTCGTATTCCTCCCCATCTCTCTCTATCACCACGTGGACCGACTGGCTTGGCTCTGAAGGGGAAGAACAGCGCAGAGGGGTCGCCCAGACGGTCAACATGCTCGACCTATACTTCGGCCGAATAAAGGTCTTTTCTATTCTACACTTACATTCATGACTTATATCGCTATTTGTACGAGCTGGCGCACTAACATCCTGGTAGACAGGCATACTAAGAAAAAAGGATGGAGTAGTTTCTCCTTTAAGGGTGAAACTGGTGTGTGTCATATATTTCTCCCGAGAGGTAGGAAGTTTCTCCTTTTCAGAGGGATGAGCGCATTTCTTCCTGCGGGAGTGGAGGAAGATTTCCCCCGTTCATGAGCTAATGGAGAAGCGTTCCTACCCTAAAGCGCCATGGCGGCACTACCCGAGCCCGGCTTGTTCAGCGAGAAATTGTGAGCGAGCAGATCCCTTAAATGGTCGAGGAAGTACATGTACCTAGGTTACCCTAAAATAACCAAGACATTATGTACCAAGCACCAGATTTACAGTTAGCACGTCATGAAGCCATTCGTATGCGGGGCCTCCATTTGTCCCGGGAGGTGCTCCGCCTTCGCTTTCACCGCAAACGCGCCGCCGTTCATAGAGAAAGTCACAACGGTTGCATTCAGAGTGCCGCCTTTATTTCCTACAGGCTTTTAATCCCGCCGTTCCTCGCAACACGATATCACAAACATCCAGTACGACTGTTTGAGAAGAACTAGTTATTAGTCCGCTCACATTGATATAGCCGTGCATCGACACGCCCTACGTCTGCAACCATGCTTCTCAGCGCAAAGGCGGCGCAGGCGGCGCGAAGAGGGCATCCGTCCGAGCGAGGACGCCACTGCACAGAAGAATGCACATATGAGACTGCTCGCCATCTAGCGACTTCGAAGTGAACCAATGAGTAAATGTTTAAAAGGGACCAATTGATGGCGCCAAAAAAAAGGGGAGGGGGTAGTGGCAGCTACTAGGCGTCACTATCGTTAGGAGTTTACACAAGGGCGTTTCCCCTATGGCTAACGTAGGCAACATTACAGAAGCCGCACGTTGACGACCACAGATTGGGTAGAAACACAGCACAACACAGCATCATACACTTCATTGAAGGCATTGACAACGCAAAAAACATGCATAATACATGTATGCATAATGCATATACACATTGCACAACACATAGTACACTTTCCCCATGTCTAAAACATTCGCGTGGTCATAAAGCACAAGCTTAAAACGGCTACAAATTAATTATAACACTAATCGCAGAGCATTCGTGTAAGAACAATGAGCTTATGGTTTGTTCAGTAACCCACGGCAATGCTTGAGCCTCACCTGTGTTTTGTTATTTCGTCAATGTAAACTGTGTAACTGCTACTTTTTGTTAGTTTCAAGTTTCGTAAGAAGGACTATCATAGCTCAAAGAACAAAAATGGAACGTGTGGAGAAACAGGACGGTGCGTATGTTTGAGTAATAACCCTCATTGATTTGCCTTCGCTCCTTTGGCCTAGAGCACACCCCTGGTCTGGCAACCACGGAACGCGGGCGATTTGTTGTTGGTAACTGTTCGATTGATTGTAGGGTTTAACGCGCCGACGCAAGGCAGGCGATGAAGCGCGTTGTAGTGGAGGGCTCTGGATTAATTTCGACCACCTAGGGATCTTTAACGTACTCCGAAATCTCGTACACAGGGGCGTTTTTTGCTTTTCTCCCCCCATCAGAAAAGCGGCCATCGCGGTCCGGAATCGAACCCGCGACCTCGTGCTCGGCAGCCCACCGCCTTAGCCACTGAGCCACTGCGGCGGGTGTTATCGGTAACTGGCGCATCGATATGCTGCGGTCCATGCTCGTTGGTGAAGAAAGTGGCAGTTTATCACCATCGCTATTGTCTTTTATCCTTGCTAGTAAGTATAAAGCGTCTAGAAATGCGGTGGTAATGTTGAACAGGGTGCAAGCGAGTCGCACACACCATGATTGCAGCTGTGCCCAAAGAATGTGTGCCATACATACCGCTGGTGAGCCGTGCTTTTGCGGGGCAGGCACATGGTGGTAAAAAAAGAGTGAGAGGACAAGGATGCAGCACAGTGAAGGGGCGGTGCTGCATAAAGTTGTCGTGCATGCCCGGCCGGCGAAAGCCACTGGGAAACCAAGAACGGTTTCGCTATCCCTGTCGTCGCCGCAGGCACATCGCAGACGACAGGGGTGTTTGTTAGAGGCCACACAGACGGTGTGGCCTTCGTTTCGGTGTTTGTTAGAGGCCACACAGACGGTGCTACATGTAATGAGCTAGAGCGAGAAACTCGCTGAGCTTGTGGGGAAAATCCGTGATTTTCCCCCTTTTCTTCCTTTTTTTTTCTTAGAGTGGAGGAACGAAGCTGACAGACGTGAAGTACGACACCTCATCTAGCCGCCACACAGAGCCTTGTTAAATGAAAAATGCACACGGCGTAGGGCCACGCGTCCGTTTAAATGAGCAAGTCGCTCCAAGTGATCCGGAAGAGTCACAAGCCATTGCAATTTAGGGTTCGTAATCGACCTAATAATGGCTGTGGTACATTAACCAAGATCGTCTCTGTAAGGAGCTTCAACTAGGCGCGCTGTGAACTAATTAATTGGCATTGCCAATCTCTCGGTGTGCCTTACTTTCCATTCTTGCTGTGAAAAGGAAGATATCGTTGTTGTAGTCCTTGTTAGAAATAATTTTTTGTGCATGGCGCGTTTATTGAGGGGATTGGTTAAGATTTCACTAAACGTCTACCGGAATAATAGTTTGTATACAGGAATAGCAATCAACCCATTAACAGAATCTAAAAATTGCAGAACTAGTGTCGCGCTGAAGGCCTCCTTTATGTTTACTGCGCAAGAGATCCGAGCCTAGCAAACTCGCTTTTTTTTGTAAGAAGCTTCCCCTAATCTCGTGAAAAGAAAAAAGAAATTATGCATGCACCGGCGTCAAATTGTAGCACTTACCCCCATTGGGTATAGAATAAACAGCAATCTATACTGCTATGGCTAGATATTTTGTGCTTGGCGCCGTGATATCACGTAACCAAAGCATTTGAAAAACGTTCCATGCTCGTCACCCGAGCTTGCATATCGAAAGGTTTCAAAATATCTGGTTATTTTTTTCCTGCAAGAGAATTGTCAGTGCGAACGACAGCCGCCAGATTGAAAGGGCCAGCCCAGAGACACAATCCCGGTCCCCACCGGTTTCCGATTGGTGGCTAAGCACCGGTTTGAGCACGATGGCACAGCGGCCATGCCCCCACTGCAATCACTGGCTCCGGTGGCGACCCCTACCACATTTCCCATAGCCGCGCAGGAACTGGGAGGAGCCATGGCTTCGGCACCTGGCAAAGCGTTTTCATCGGAACCCAGCCGTGCTGTCCCTATGGCCGTTTCGCCTGTTGTGGATCCGGGGCTGGGAAGAGCCCAACCCCTGTCACCGGCTGTGTTCGCTTCTGTGCCGGGCAGGTCGTCTGCGGGGCCTATGATCACGACCTCTGCGCCGGGTTAAGTAGAAGTACAGCGTTCGAGTGGCGACGGCACTCCGCCAGTGCTGTCGTGGCAGCTGGTCGACCGTATGCGGGAGCTGCACATTGAGGCCGAAGGGCGGCAATACCGCAAGTTGGGCTAGTTGGTGCATGATATCGAAAAAACTTCAAAGAGTGCCTTCCCGGTCACTGTGGTGTTTTAGGAAATGAGAAGGCGGACGAAGCTGCTCGCAGGGGCCTGGAAATGCGCAATGTGAGGAAGATTTTTTTCACTAAGCGTGATGCCACAACTATGGCGAAGGAGCTTGTTTCAATGGAACGGAACCACCTCTGGTCCCTTCCAGATCCCCACCATGCCTTCCTACGCTACATAGACCCTGAGCTCAGGATGAGGCTGCCAGAGGTACTTCCGCGCCGATTAGAGACATTATATCACCGACTTCGTCTCAACGCAGCGCTTACGAAGGCATACCTTTTTCGACTTGGTGTCACCACAAACCCTTACTGCGACAACTGCGGGTCACCGGAAACCGTGAAGCATTTGCTGCTGGAATGCTCTGCATACATACACGCAAGATGCAGTCTTGCGCAGAAACTAGAGCGCCTCAGCACAGGACCAATGACCTTGAAAGTACTTCTTGGTCCATGGCCATCTCCACCAGCTCAACGCAAAGTACTGGAGGCGTTGTTCGACTATCTGGACGAGATCGGCGTCGCTGCAGTGATTTAGAGTTTAGAAGACAGACTTTGTAATCTTACTACTCACAAACTGAGTGTCATTTTCTTGTTGTTTTTCTGTCTTCTTTTATTTCTTCTCTTTCTTCCTCTTTCTTCTGCCCTGTAATCTATGGGGCCTTTTCTTTCCCCCTCCCCCTTCCCCCGCCGAGTAGCATGTCGGTGTCGCAATTCCGGCAAACATCTCGGCCTTCTTTTCTAAGAGCCTTCTCTCTCTCTCTCTCTCTCTCTCTCTCTCTCTCTCTCTCTCTCTCTCTCTCTCTCTCTCTCTCTCTCTCTCACACACACACACACACACACAAATGGACGGGAACAAAGAGGAGGGAAACACACACGCGCGTATGTGTGTCCCTCCTCTTTGTCCCCGTCTATTTGTGCGCTTTCAAGTTTTTTCGAAGGGGGGCGCCACACGTCGGCGACAAAGCGCAGAGCAACCTTCGCACCGGGCGACAAGGCAGCAAATCGTTTAGAAGGCTACCACATTCCGCCAGTGGCTTCGTGGCATCTCGAGAATGCTATGCACGAGCTCTGCATCGAAGATGAACCGAGGTGCCGGGGCCGTCGTCAAAACGCCTGCGCCTCGACGTTAACTCCGCCGCCGACGAACAGGTCAACGGTCTGCTTAGGGAGCTGCTTGCGGTGACAGGGAGAGTTCTGGCGGCTCCAACGCATAGCCCTCGTCCTGGAGTCTTGGAGCTGCGTCTTGGAGGTGTGCTCGACACAGATTTTTTATATATAGTGTTTGCAGCCATCGTAACAATCTTTGCGAGAAGCGGGCAACCATGCATCTGAGTGCTCTTCTGGCCTGGATGCATCGGACGTCTAAGAATTTTGTGGAAACCTTCGCTGATACTATCCTTTCAGCCACTCCTTTTTATTTCTTTCCTGGTGCTGAGTACAAGGGAAAATGGCGGTAGTTGCGAGCCGACATCACACGAGGTGGCTACCTCATGAGCAATAAATTCGTCTTAATTTTGCATTGTATCCTTCCATTGTATCCATTGTAAACTAGCGTCTGCGCTCCCACATTTAACAACCATTTCAGTGTATTTTAGTTGGTTTTTACTTAGGGGTCATACATGGTTTTTAGGTTTAGTTAGTGGGCGTGGTTTTTAGTTAGTGGACATTTTTAGTTAGTGGGCATATACAATGAGTACACTTTTCTTATAATGCTCGCATCAGCTTTTCTGCATGTTTACATCATCTCTTACTCTGCCCTCCGGTCTTCTTCCCACTACATCTTCCCGTTGGTCAGGCAAGTGAACAATTAGCACGCCAAATGTGGATGACAAAAAACATTACGATCCCTTCCCCAATAAAGTTAAGAGAGACACCAAAGCTAAACGTGCGTACAACCTATTTTGAAAGTGCGCCCAATCGTTCGTCAAATCTTCGAAGCCCCATCCAAAATAAAAAACAAACCTTTGCGCAGATTTTTCGCCAACTAAGTAAACGCATCTACGAACAATGTAATTGTGTACCGGTTATTGGCTTATGAGATAAAGGCATACAATTGAACTCCTTCTCAATGATCGATGCGTCCATTGTCTTATTTGGAATCGTTCTTTTTTGCGGTTTTCAAGTAATTGTTTTGATGAATACAAGCCAGGTTTCAGGCGCGCACTGTGTGTCCAGAAATCTTAACTGGTCCACAACCGGTGTATGGGGAAATGCATTAGTTGTTAGACTAAAACCATCCATCCAAAATAAAAAAAAATCTTTTGCTTTAAAAGCAGTATTTCGAAGGGGGTAGAAAAAGGGCATTTTGCGGCTGTATGCGGCCGACAAGCTATACAGCAGAACGGGCGACGAGGAGCATTCGTTCGCGGCGACGCCGACAGTTTTGCTTTCCGAGGCTGCGACATCCGGCTACAATGGCTGCCGGTCCACTCCGGTATCAGGCGGTTGCGAGCAGACGGGTACACGTTACAGAAAACATATCCGATTAGAATTACTTTCGTGAAATGTAATTGTTCACACTTGCCAATCACATCCCAAAACAAGTACCTGAGCAATTACAGAAATGTAATGACTTTTGTGATTTTTCCTACTAACTTTTACTGCCTAAAGACAATAACACAAGTTTCCTCGCACTACAACGAACTACTGTAGCTTGCACTACAACGAAGTACTGTAGAGAGAAGGCTGGAGGCTTTCTGTAAGGCTGGCAGGCTAGGCGTACTGTGTCTTCTACGATATAGTGGTAAACGTTGCTAACTTTCAACGCGATTTGTTTTTCAGAGTTGTCGGCAATTCTTACGCTTTTTCTCGTTAAAAAGTCAGCTCCTACCCTAACACTCTCTCAATGCATGCGCTGGAAGGAAGGGCGGTATTATAATGTAGGAACACTTTGCGCACGAGCTCGTAGTTGCGCAGTACTTCCATGCTAACGTCCCTGTCCTTTATGAACCGTTAAGCTTCGCTGTTGCCGCTGTTGCCAGAGCCGCAGCGTCTTGCGGCCGCGCTCCGTGCACCATGTGGAAGATGCCGAGTTGGGTGTAAAAGGGAGGTGAGCTGCGCCGACATTTGACAGGAGGAAAGTGCCTAAACAGTGGTCGCATAATTTTCGGGACGAGAACTGCCGTAGAAAACTTCTTATACCTTAATTCTGAAAAAAAGGTAATCGATTACAGGTAATCAGCTACAAGAAAATGCAATTGCATAACCCAGAACGTTACCGCCTCGAAAAAGTAATCGATTATATTGCAAAATTACAAGAAAATGTTTTTGAATAATGTAATCGATTACTTGTGACGCGTTGTGTGCAACTCTGGTTATGAGGCTGCTGATGATTTTGAAAGGGGGGCCGCTCATGCATGGACGCCCATCCCTGCCGTAATCAGGGAAGTACCCGGTTCAAATCCGTGTACCGCCGGGCACCCGCCGGTTTCTTTAATGCGTGCAGGAGTCCCTGGTCGAGTGCGGACACTTAAAAGGAGAATCCATGCCTGGAAAGCTGCCTTCACCGTTGCGATATGACCCTGACCCTTGTCCTCCTGCGGGTCCCCGGGCCATCATGCAGTGTTGCCGCATTGCGGCGGCTGAAAGAGTCAGACGGCATGTCGTGCCACAGGCGGTGGCGAGTTGCGCGTCCACCGTCGCTCAGCAAGTCAGCATGGGCATTCGTGTGCGTTGGTGGCGCCGGGCACCTACCGGTAAAATAGGTACAAGCGACTCCCCGGCCTGGCGCTCGGCCCTTGTGTGGGCCTACAACGCTCACGGGAAGTTCACCCGGTTTGCACGGGAAATCGCCCCTATGGAAAGGGGCGGAAGAGGCTGTCCCTGCATGTCTCTGCCATCATCCAACCGTCATCATTTTTGTCGACAAGCAGTGAGTATTTCCTTCTTTCGTCCTGCACCTGGCCATTTTCTACTTTAGGAATAGTTTCCAAATTAGCTTTTTGGTGTCGCTTTTTGAAGCCCGCACACTCTTGCGATTTGTTTCAAATCTTCCTGTATCATATAAGCGGGTCTTCTCAACAATTTTATGGAGGCATTGACCAGCACAACTATCGAATCACGCTGTACAAGTACACCATTCGCTTCAGGCGCTAGCACATGTATCTCATATACCATGTTCACCTGCGTTGTGAATGCTTTTAATGTCCACATGCGCCAGTAACATCCGTCGAACGAGCGGCCGCTCAAGCAGATGACAATTTCCAACCTATCACAAAGCCTGATCTCCGCAGGGAAAGCGTAAAGAGCATGGCCGATAAGTTTCCCTTAGCCTTCAACGAAGAAGACGAAGGTCACGCCGAATCAGCCTGAAGATAACGTTCGAAGAAACATAGCTGGGCATCTTCCACTTGTGACATGCAAGCGACGTAATGCAGAAACTGTGTACCAAGTGCTACCATGCAATGTACCTCTCTGACTGAAAAAGCAACGCAACTGCTTGTTCGAATACCACAAGCTATGACACGGTAGCTTGCAAGGATGTAGCAGAAAAGCCCACGGTATAATACAGGATACATTCTTGAAATGTTTCCTGATTTGAAATTTTAATTTTCTTATGTATCAATCAAGTGATACGCACGTCTGCTGAGCACAAAGACGTGGGTTCGATTGCCGGCCGCGGCAGCCGCTTTGCTGGTGGAGGCGAAAAACAAAAACACCCATGCGTTCGAGATTTCGGCGCACCTTAAAGATCAATCAATCAATCTTTTTATTTGAACAACATCTGTGTTGGGGACCGTGAACAAAAAGCCACCAAACGGCCCGGGCTTGACAGAGTCCACGGCCCCGTGTACAAGGCAAACTGCAGCAGCGGCTTGCTGCCAACATAAGCATGCACATACTTGAACACATACGAAGTAACATTACATGGACATTAAAACACAAATCCCATCGCAATAAGATATGCGTACGCATAGCAACAAACTATAAGAACAAGACGAAGCAAAACTTAACACCAGTTGTTTAAGATAAAAGAAGAAAAAAAAGATGAATTACACCAAGCATATAGTTACAAAATCACTCGATCAGAAGTGGGTATCAAATGAACAGCACGGTAAAAAATTAAAGACACTGATTTTTCAAAGAATGACTATTCAGTGTCAAAGCTTGTTTACATAAAAGGGAAGAACGTGACGTAGCATGTGTGCCGTAGATCCCCAGGTGGTCAAAATAATCGGGAGCCCTCCACTACTGCGCGCCTCCATCGCCTTTGTAGTGCCGGTGCGATAAACACTACAATCAATAAAGGGTACACACGTTTGTAGAATTTTTATTTTTCTGTAACTAGTTTTGGGCTTTCTCTGGTTAATTTGCAACGTCATCAGGCTATGGAGAGAGGAAATGCTAGGTAAGATTGGTGGCTCTGCTGCGAGGCGTGGGCTAGGGGTCCCTTGAAAAAGGGTGTCATATGAGTCACATGTCAAATGCCTTAATGGTGCTGCCTTAAAGGAGCCATGAAGACAAAATACAAGTTGGGTTTATTAGAAAGACTGCTTAGTCCCGATAACAATGATACCAATATCATCGCAATCTTCGAACAAATAACGGAGATATTAAAGAAAACGTGTGAAGCAGTTGCGACCCCCTAGGCAATTTCCCGCAACTTTTCTATGACGTCACGGAACCTTGTTTGTGCGATTGGCGGCCGCCTAATTGACCTGTAACGACGACACATGACTGGACATCTGTAATGGGGCCTCTAGTTCTATTTGACTGCATCATTTGAATGCTAACGCGCAGTTAACGCACTGAAAATTATGTTTTATTGTTAGCCCGTATGACGTCATTCTTGCTCATAACACGTCACTGTGGCGCAAAATTTGAAAGTTTTTGAATACTTCATGCTTTTTTTTCGTTAAAAAACATCTTTTGTGGCTGTAATGGAGCCGAGTGACATACTGAATCCTAGTTCTTTCAAATTAAACGAAGTTGTATTTTCTCTTCATGGCTCCTTTAAGCTTTTCGCCGCCAAAACATACTGATTGCTCTATAGAAGCTCCAATTAAGACAATCCTGTGACTTCGTTTAGCAGTTATCAAAAATTATGTTCCCATTGTCGCGTGTGTGAGAAGTAGTAGTAATGAAGTGACCTTATATTTAGGATAAAAATGCGTAATTTCGTGACAGCCATGCGCCGAAATCCGTGTATGAAGGGCAAAGAATGTATCAAAATTTAGTAACTCTCGCCGGCCATTTCTCCTCTAATGCTTTTCTTCCGTAGCAACAAAATTTTATTCCACACGGACTTCGGAAATTTCGCAGTGCCGTTAGTAGAAGAAAAAACACGAACCTTCTAATATTCTAAAAGGCAATAAATGTTGATCTCGCTGTGTGAAGCTTTAGGGGTGGAGTTTCCCGGAGGTGCACGTGTGTCGCAAAGAAAATGGGCAATGTCCCTTTCCGGAGCGGTTAAAGCAATGCGGCAAACATTAAACTTTCAAAACAAGTATTTTCAAAACAAAGGACTGGTATTACTTATACTCAATTGATATCTCTAATGTATCGCCCGTCCTTGACTGCTTGAGTCTAATGGCAGCTCGAGTGCCCTGGTGGTTCCAAGTAATGAGTATTCAAAGCGAAGCTCCGTTTGGCTGTTCTCTCAGTTTTGCGGTAATCTGCTACCGATGCTCTAGCTCTGTCTTAGTGCGCCGGTTGGTTTTATCTTACACGAGATAACGCTGGCCTTCCCGTACCGCACTCGGTGGGCCGGACGGGAAAGCGACTGCGGTCTGCACAGAGCCTGGGGAAGCCCCGTTTCCTGGTGCATCACGTGTTCTGCGCTTACAGCTGGTGTCGTCTTCACCCCGTAGAGTGAGACGTTGAAGGTCCCTCGTTATGTCTCGTATCTTTCGGTCTATACGCTCGACACTTCTCACTGGTTTAGAAAGGAGGTACTATGCCAAGCACTATAATTCTCTATACTAAGTGAATTTCATACCAGGTACGCCACAATGAATACATTGCTTTACGTCGAAAAGGTTTCGTTGTTTGGAAACGTGTGACCTATGTACCCATCTTACTCAAGCATTATTTCAATTTTGGTGTCACCCGTTGAATTGAGGTACACACAGAAAGACGAACGAATGGACGGACGGATGGACGGAAGGACAAATAGACCGACCAAGAATCGAATGTTTGTGTTTAGTGTGCAGCCCAAAACGACAGTCGTACTTAAAACTGACAGTTCGAGGACACTAAGAACATTAACTTTATTAGGAACATCGTAATGTTGTGTGAGGCCCTCGGTCCAGGGCTATATTGGAGACGCTGGGCAGTTAAAAAGCGGTTCGTGTTCCACCCGGCAAAGCGAGGTCGAAGTGAGCTGATCCAAATGCCCACCACTGAACTCACATTGTTATTATTCATGCTAAAAAACATTTATTGCGCCCAGCTACCTAGGTGGTTTAAGTACAATGCGGTCCGATTCCATTGCACGAAGCGCAAAAATCATCCCCGAGTTTTACTTTTGCACTCGTTCAAGCATCATCTCCTTGTAATTTATATACGAGCAATGTAGAGCAACGGCCTCCACCGTCACCTCACGGAAAGGCGCACCATGCTTGTGGCTCATTTTGGTTGTTTAATGAACGGGAAACATTGAGATATAAAATATTAAAATCTCCAAATACAACATAGTTATCTTTTAAAACTTATATTTCAATATGATTTTAAGCCCAGGTTCAAAGCCCCTGAACGCTTGCACCGCATCACTGATTTCATTTAAAAAGAGAAGAACTCCGGACAGGCTACAAAACATCCGATAGCCGGAGGAGGCGCCTTGCCTGCCGACAGGAGTACCCGTCGATGTCCGGCAGGTGAAGCTTGAGGTCATCGCCCGTTGATCAACTGGCAGATCTCTTGATCGCACCTGTGACCGTCACGTAGTCGTCCAAGGCCACAGAAGTGCCTGTATCTGCTTCCGCGGCATACGGAAAGCCGGTTCATTTCTGCCTACGCCTTACATATTTTTGTGACCTCCGGCGAGGACACCCACGGACCGTAAATACGTGTACTCACACGCCCTTTCAGAACGCTCTTTAGCTGTCTAATGCGTGAACACATGCGCCGCGATGATGCGGTTGCGGTAGTCGGCTGCGCTCTCACCGTCAAGCATATCTAGGCGGCGCTTCAACTTCTTTAGCTAAAAACAACCATATTAAAGGGGTCCTGCAACACTTTCGGTAAGTGTTTTCACTCTTTCCTTCGTGTCTGGAACCACTGCGAAAGCTATAGTTATCGCCAGCACGGCGCGGCACTGCGTCATTTTCTCGTCGCACCAGATAGGCCTTCCACTTCTGCGATGTTCTTGTGGCTTTTTTTATATCGAAAAGCGTTCATTGCTGTGACTGAAGAAAAACCGGCCAACCGCCGTTACATGGCCTCAGTGACATAATTAGAGCAGTCGAAGAACGTTAAAACGGGGAAGAGAAAAAATTATACCATCTTCCCGTAGGGGAACCCTGAGTGCAGTCAAACCCGGCTATAACGAACCCGGATAGAGCGAATTATGCTATATATCGAACAAAAAAAATCCAGTTACGGAAATACATGGGAAACATATTTCTTATAACGAAGTTCACATCCGATATGTCGAACTCCACGCGCTTAGAATGGCCGCCGAAATGCATGGTCTCGGAGCGGCGATTGAGATGTGGATTGGCCGCGACCACGGAGCAAGATCCGCGACTGGGACATTGCGCCTTGCACGGAGTGACGTGACGGCCGACACTTTCCGTAACTATTTCCGGCGCGTGGGACGTACGACGGAACCCGCCCAGTCAGCGAGTCCGGACCAAGACACCAGCATCGGTGAACTGTGGGAAGAGCTCGCCAACATTGCCGATGATGTCGCGAGTGAAAGCCGTCTGATGCTTATAGAGAAGCGCTTTCGGCAGTCGATGTGCTCCACCAATGCTTCCTTGATTTTGGAGAACGCAGACTCGTACTGCTCCAAACAATGTTTCGTGTAGAGAATGCTATGGTAGTTGTAGCCGCCAAAACGAAAGTGAAAGCAAAAATCACCGCTTTTGTTTGCAAAGTAGGCAGCTAAGGCGGAAAGAAGCTTTAATAATTGCAATAAATGGGTTATTTTGGGTATGATTAATGGCTACTTTACTTTTGTTCGTTTCTGCATGCGGGGATGGTTGAGTTGAGGAGGGGGGGCTACCGCGCAAAGCGAACTCGTAACAATGAGCTCGTTATAGGCGGGTTCGGCTATATCGAACTATTTGATATATCGAACAAATGGCGGTGCATATTGCAGTTCGCTATAAACGGGTTTGACTAGTATGCGACGCAGGCATGGGGTCGATTCAAGTGCCCATTACTTTTCAGTTCATCGTTTCGGTGAACTACGTAGCTAGGTTGAGGTACGTTGAGGTAGGTTGAGGTACGTAGCTACCGTTATATTTACCGTTTGGTTTCCATGCTAACTACCACACTTTTCACTTACCGTAACTACGAAATGGGAAATTGCGTTGACCCCATGGCTGCTTCGCATACTATTCAGGGTTCCCCTACGCAGGGTTCCTCTACCGTAAGAAGGTGTAATTTTATTGGCGGGGTGGGGGGGGGGGGGTCGTGGCTGTTAGAGTGGAGACTTGTGCGGGGTATGAGTTTGTCTTTATTTAAGCATTATAATCATCATGTTCAACGTAGGTGACGTCGAGCTGTGGTTTGCGTTCCGCTTTGATTATGACCGCTTTATGGTCTGTGAAATGTAAAGTCAAGGGCTGTTCTAGTGGATGAACCCTAAAGTTACTGAAGATGAGGTCGATGCACGTTGCACGGTTGGTTGTGGGCTGCTTGTAATCACGGCCCGCCGATACTCGCCTTCGCACGCCGCTGCCGACGGCGATGAAACGTCGAAGGCGCGTGAAGCGTGCTCGCCTCGTGCCGGCCCAGGAAGACACCGGAAACACTGTCGCTCCAGGAGTCATAGAAGGGACCGCGCGTTCAGCAAGCCGAGCATGCGCAGTGGGGGTGTGGATGGCACAACAACAATGACAACGACAAGGGAGGGACATAGCCCCGACCATGAGATGCTTCGCATCTAAAAAATCTTTTGAGCGAGTTTACAAGTTATCTGATGGGCATAGAACAATACTTTTTGGCTGAGGTACTTTGCGACCCCTTAATCTAGGCGTGTTGGGTGATTACGTTCTGCAAGCATTTAAGATTTAAAAAGAAGTGGAGAAAAAGTGTTGCAGGGCCCTTTAAAGGATACAGCCACGATCATTATCACAGGGCTGAGGACAAAACCACTAGGAGAAGCGCCATAGACATAGCTTTCGAAAATAATAACAACGCAGCTGCGTTCAATGTGTGCACCAGTGGTCAGCGATAATGCGGCCACAGAATAAGTGGCGCAAGGACCGGCAACAAAACATGGCGCCACGTCTGCTTGCGCAGCTCGTGGGAAAACACCCGTCCTGTGTAAGTGTCCCCTATTGTGTCCCCGTCTTGCCGCGCTCTATTTGATGTCGAGCTCACTAAGCACCCCAAACTTCGTCATGGATTTCCATAAACAAATAATACAAAAAACAGGAATAAATAATCAAAAATAAACGGACAAAATAAAAAATGTGCACGTTATGCATCTACCCCAAAACATGAAAACTAAATTTAAAAAAAACAGGATAGGAAGTTTGAAACACAAACAAAGCAGAGCGAAAACGAGCGGCTCATGCACCGCCCTGTGTTTAAAAAAGATTGCATATTTGGCGCATTTGATAAATTCACGGGGTTAATCGGCTAACTGCAGAAACTTCGTTGAACAACATTTTAAAAACCCGTCAAAACAGAAAAACAGGTTTTTTTACACAAATGAAGTGAAGAAATAGAAAACTCCATCTCGTGATCTTCACCTTTGGATACTTAATTTTCAATATGTGAAGGCTGTCTGCCCCCTGGCATTGCTGTTAAATAATAGGTGTCTTAACACGTCCAAGGTGCCCAATCCGTTCGCGCTTCGGGGCACCCGGCGAGAAAGTGGGCGTGTTCCTCGCGGCATCTTCAACGCCCCCGAGAAGCGACTCTCTCTTATTGAGTCATCGGCAACTCCTCACCGAGCGCCACAGCTCCAGAAGGAAAACTATGATAAATATAGAGCGCACGCCTAAACATTATTTTGTAAACCAGAATATATCAGTGAAAACATGCCAAGGTTTTACTGTGGCGCCCAGGCTTTAAGTGTGAAACTACCTTAACGAAAGAAGCAAAGTGTCGTGTGCATTAAAAACACCTGGTCAGGTGCAAAAAGTGCTCCCATAAAACGCGCTGTTTGCGGAAAGCATTAGAATTTTAGGTAGAATGCTTACATAAAGATCATCCAGTCTTAGTTATACTTGCATCTTGGGGAACAGCGCGAACTAACAGGGACACAAAAAGAAAGAAGTGGACAGGACTACCGCTGTTATACAGGACTAGTTATACTTGATGGCTACCAGTAGACAAGCAGTAGGTCATGGTAACAAGCAGATGAATGGACGGGGGTGGGATGTTCCTCTCTCTAGGATGGTCCCGCTAGTTTTGATTAACGTTGTGAAACGGAAAAAACGAGTTTCCTGGGACTTGCTCTAACTTCGAGCAGCACTTTCGTTCGGGACTGTTCTTGTCAACATATACCACTGTCCACCTTACACTTCGGGATTATTCACCACTCTTAGGGCTTCTATAACGGGAACACTTTCCTCAATTGATTTTAGGAAAAACTTTGTGGGCGCACTAATTGCGTCGCCAGGGTAAAAGGATGCTTATCGAAAAAATATTTTTGCTTAACTCATAGCGACTTCTGCCTTAGCATGCTCAGATTACTCGTGTAGGCTTCAGTAAACATCACTAACACACGCGTTCGAGCCTAAGGCCAAGGGCATGTACTAGTGGCACCATTAGTAAACGTCCGCTTTCGCATTCCGAAGGGCCCGGGTTGTTTCGGCCGGCAGAGACGTCTGCCAGGTTAAGGCGAAATACTTGAGTGAAACACTTTCAGAAAAACATTTCCAGATATCCAGAGAATTCCGTATTCTAAGGCGTAGCATTTTAATGCCGGTTGTAGAGTGTGAGTTTCTTACAGGCTTTTTTTTTTTGCTTTTCCAAATTCTGTACTACCATTTATCACCACTTACGCTGTTATAACGATTGTAAGTGTTTTTTCCGCCAACTCTGCATTTTTGTGTGAATGGAGGACGTTACACACATCTTCATTCTCGCTATTTTTTTTTTGTTTTTCTTATTTCTTGGTTTTTGAAAATTCTGTTTGACCAATAATTTCCATTTCTGCCAATAAAACGGTCAAAGCTTGATATTCCACCAAATCTGCACTTTTGTGTAAATTCAGGGAGCTACACGGTTCGCCGCCTTTCGCTACTTTTTTAAGAGCGAAGCTGTTAAGCAAATAATCTTTCGTGTCCGCAGTTAAAAATACCAAGAAATTGCCGAGCGCGGGCATCGCGCTGATTGGGGTGTATAGTTAGCAAAACTAATAAAATGTCTAGGCCTTGTGTGCGCGTGGTTCGCGACGACGGCACAGCGTCCGCTGCACACGGTTGTCAAGCCAAGCATACTCACATAAGAAGATTGGCCAAGCTTGCGGCAACCGCCTGGAGAGAGAGAGAGAGAGAAGGCGTTTATTCGAGTTTTCAAAAGTGGGAGTGGTTCCCTAGTCCGGGAATCCATCAAGTGAGCAGAGGGCCTTCGCTCTGGATGCCAGGAGCTGCTGGATGTCTAGATGGCCGCTAGTCACCACGTTCTCCCACAGCTCAGGGGTGGGGAGAGGGGATAGGAGAGGTGGAAGTTTGGGATTCGCGCAACAGCCTGGAAGTTAAGAGCCCAAGATTATGCCGAGCGTTTGCGTGTGTGTGGCTAGCGGCGATCGCCCAGTTTCTCCGCCGCATGTTTGTCAAGCCAAGCATACCCACTAAGAAAAATTGGCCAAGATTGGCCAACAGACAAACTCGAGCGTTCCCCGTTATTGTGGCAACACTTGCTCGGAACGAGAAATATGAGTCATAGCGTACGCCCCTTCAGGGTGATCCAATCATTATCACTTCCAACAAATAAAAGAAGCTCACACTTATAGCAACCGCGACGAAATAAAGGTCATTGCGGTAGTGAAAAAGAAGCAAATCGGCTGCAACCCTGGGCTTAAACCGTCAAATGACCGTTAAGGTTGCGTACAGCTTCGCTACCTTCAAGTCTAACGTGTTAGCTTTAGCTTCCTTCATTTTTTTAACACGAAAGTGTTTTATTCCTGGATACACGAACATTTCCCCGAAGTCATATCCGTCACGGAAGTGACGCCGGTACAACGAAGCAAGCGGCCTGTAAAGGGTGCACCCCTGAAAACAGGGTCTTCTTGCGGGAAAGCAACCTTAAGTACTAAAGAGTAAGTTATACTTTGGGTTGTTCGTTTTCGGGTTTTGTATTTTAACACGAAAGTGTTTTATGGCGCGTTGCACCAAGATTTCACTGACGTCATATCCGTCACGAAAATGACGTTTTTTCAAAGTTTTTCAAAGTTTTGTTCGCCCAATTCTCTTCATTTACGCTATTATAACTATTACAGGCGAACTTTCCATCAAATTTACATTGTTACGGAAATACAGCGCGTTACACAGCTGAAATTATCACCTTTATTTCTGCTTTTTCGTATTTTTTGGTTTATCAAAATTCTGTTAGGTCAATTATCTCCACTTACGCTATTATAACGAATACAGGTGGAACTTCCGCCAAATCTGCATTTGTTTCGTTTGTTCGGCAATTCGTTTATTTCCTTAAAATATTTTTTCTGAACACCTCGCCCTACTGCCATATTTCGTAGTACTTAAATTTTCTTTTTTCGTTCTTTTCTATCGTTTTTTTTTCTTTTTTTTCTAATACTGCTTTCAACGTATATTTTCAGTGTGTATATGCCCCACGCCCCCGTATGTAATGCCCTCCATCGAGAGCCTTTAGGGGTAATATGAAATAAATAAATAAATAAATAGATAAATGTGGAAATGCAGGGCGTCACATGGTTCTCCACTTTTCTGTGTTATTTCTGCTCCTTTCTTGTTGCTTTTCAAACTTCTGCGCAGCCAAGAATTTCCATTTGGCGGCTATAACGATAATAGGTGGAACTTCCGCCAAATCTGCATATTTGGGGAAAAGCCGGACGATGCAAAGTTCGCCACTTTCAGACATTATTTCTACTTTGTCTATTTTTGTGGTTTATCAACATTGTGTTTATCCAATTATCTCAAATTACGCTATTAAACGATTACCCGTTGTACTTTCGCCAAATCTGCATTTTTTGTGGAAAAACAGAGCGTTATACCCTAGTTACACGAGCACAGTTCACCACGTTTAAGAAAACCGCGGTTAGACCAAACAGCAGTTTTCGGCGTTACACGACAGTCAAAACTGCGGTTATACCGACAACCATAATTAACGCGGACTGTTGAGCTTGGCAACCTCAGTTCTGTCTCGCAGCTCGCGCTAACCGCACCCAATGCAGCCACAGTGCTGAAGCGAGATGGCGGAAGGCGGTGCGGACGCGAGTGGCAACAAACAAGTTGAGGCGAAGAAGCGGATCAAATGGAGTGGTGAGGAAATGAGGGCCCTGATCGAGCTGTGGAAGGACTATCTTCCGCGGCTGCGCGGTTGTACGCGCAACGCGCGATTCTACGAGGCCATTGCGGCGGAGCTAAACGCTGTTTTTGCAGTGGTAGAGCTGTTCACGGCTAAGCACGTGAAACAAAAACTCGAGAACCTCATTAAGAGGTACAAGTGAGTACGCACCCTTTGTTTTCTTTGTAAGCGAGGAATCACTGGCGCTAATACCCTGTGCTGTTTATGATTCCCGCGGTAAGCCGCCCTACTTCGGCGCGCGCGGCATGCCACTGTCATTGTTCGTCAGCCTCCGAGTTGTCCTTGTATTGCGCTGTCGCGTTGCGTAATGAATTCAATCTACGCTAATGGCGACGCTCGCGTGGCGGTGTTTAGTTAGCGTAATTATTAAACGTGCTCGAGGCAGCGCTCGGAATCGTAATGTTGCGTCGTGAAAGAAAACCGTGCTCGCTGTAAGTTCCCGTTCCCAGCAACCCACCCTATCCGGCTTTTTCCTAGAGGGGACAAGGGGGGTCCCCCCGGGCTCGTCCCCCTGGCGGTGGGTCGCAAGAAAACTTTTCCCGTTAATTTCTCTCCACCTTCGGGGGGACAAAATTCTCTTTGCCGGTTGGCCCTTTTTTGTACTGTTGCAATTGGGTATGACCGGTCATACTACGGTGGTGCCGGGGAGCTATTGAAAGCTCCATTTACTCGATGTCCTGGCAGGTATGATTACGGGGAAGTGCATCGCGTACTGCAGCAAATTTTGTGTCTCATTAATGTCAACAAACAGCGCTGCACTATTACTGGTAGTGGCTGGCACTTTGTTGAGGCTGCCTGTTGAACTGTAATGCTACATTGCGTTGTTATTGCGACTGGCGCAAGAAGCTCTTGTACACATGCTCTGTTCCCTACCCCTTTTTTTAGATGCGAAGCATCTCTTCCTCGGGGGGATGTCCCACGTCCGTGCCCCGTCCGCAGCGCCTCTGATGATGATTGTGGTTGGATGCCCCTAGGGATTGGCCAACCAAAGAATCCATCACGAGATAACTTCGCATTCAACCACCGTCGTCATGTTCCCGTAGGAGAACCGCTGAAGAAGAAGATGGAGAAGAAGACAAACCTGCGAAGAGGAGGGCTTGTACGTTGCTCTCGCCCCGTCCGCAGCGCCTCTGATGATGATTGCGGCAGGATGCTCCTAGGGATTGGCCAACCAAAGAATCCACCACGAGATAGCTTCGCGTTCAACCACCGTCGTCATCTTCCCGTAGGGGAACCGCTGAAGAAGAAGAAGGAGAAGAAGACAAAGCTGCGAAGTGGAGGGCGTGTACGTTGCTCTCAGCCGGTGCACCAACGTAAAAATTTTTACCTCACCAATGCTGATGGAGACTACCGATTTTACCACAGAGACAACATCGACAAGAACATCATAGACGAGTTTCGGTGCCTCGAGAACCACCACCTACTCACCGTAACACAACAGTGCTTGCTTGCCTTTGCCACCGGTGTGAACGCGGACGCGGAATTCCCTCTGGCGCTACTAAACACCAGATCACTCAACATAACGGCAACACAATGGAACCACATGTAACCGCCATGATGCTTCGCATCCTCATCAGGGTTCCCCATGGGAAGATGGTGTAAATTTTTTTTCCGTTAGCAGTGATTTCAAAACCTTTCATTTTACCAAGAAAGAGCGGCACGGCTGCAAAAGGACTGGGGCAATGTCATCCAGTGACCATTTTTGACGAATTGCGCGAGTTTCTGCACTCACTGCCAGCCCACGGCGACACACTGGTGGACGAGGACGGAGAGGTTATTTGCGCTGCTCAACGCTTTATACTCCTCTCAAAGCACTGTTTAAATAAGGCCTGCATTATAGGGGTAATATAGCAAGTTTATTATTGTGCACTGATGACTGCTGCTTCACTACAGCAGTGCCATTATGTGGGTGTGATGCAAGGCTGCTTTATCATGTGTGAAATGCTTAAGTAACTGCTCTTCATTGCTTCTTGGAAATAGTTCAGGAGTGCAGTTCATCATGGAACGTTACAGTGTGCTTGAGTTCACGTAACTTGTGTATTGTTGCATTCAATGTTCTGTTGTAGACAGTTGCCCATCGTTGATGAGGCACCGGAGGATGTTGAGGTGCTCGCCTCCTGGGAGAACAACTTCAACCCCAGGCCAGCCAACCATGCCGACAACAGCTGCCCTCCTGAGGCATCAATTTCCACGGCACACACCCGCATAAATGGTCCTGCTGCTGGGCAAGTGATGATACTGCGAGAGGCAGGGGAAACGAGAGATCCAGCACCTCGGTATGGAGCCGCTTATGGCTCTCTGTAAAGAAGAAAGCAGGGAAGCTGCTGCTGCCCCGCGAAGCGCGCACAAGCTGCAAAAACTGCAAAAAAAATTTACACCATCTTCCCGTGGGGAACCCTGATGAGGATGCGAAGCATAATAGGGGTTCCGTGTGGTTCCATTGTGTTGCCGTTATGTTGAGTGATCTGCTGTTTAGTAGCGCCAGAGGAAATTCTGCGTCTGGGTCCACAACGGTGGCAAAGGCACGCTAGCGCTGTTGTGTTCCGGTGAGTAGGCGGTGGTTCTCGAGGCACCGAAACTCGTCCATCATGTTGTTGTCGATGATGTCGTCTCTGTGGTAGAATCGGTAGTCTCCATCAGCGTTGGAGATGTAAAGGTTGTTGACGTTGGTGCACCGGCTGAGAGCAACGTACACGCCCTCCTCTTCGCAGCTTTGTCTTCTTCTCCTTCTTCTTCAGCGGTTCTCCTACGGGAAGATGGCGACGGTGGTTGAACGCGAAGCTATCTCGTGATGGATTCTTTGGCTGTCCAATCCCTAGGGGCATCCTGCCGCAATCATCATCAGAGGCGCTGCGGACGGGGCGAGATCAACGTACACGCCCTCTTCACTTCGCAGCTTTGTCTTCTTCACCTTCTTTTTTCTTCAGCGGATCCTCTACGGGAACATGACGATGGTGGTTGAACGCGAAGCTATCTCGTGATGGATTCTTTGGTTGGCCAATTCCTATGGTCATCCAGCCACAATCATCATCAGAGACGCTGAGGACGGGGCACGGACGCGGCCCCCGAGCAAGAGATGCTTCGCATCTAAAAAGCTTGTGAAGTTGCACAAGAATGCAAACCGAACGGAGGACCGCATTTCTGACATGATAGCACAGTATTTTGCCTCTAAATCCAATAAAAAGTGAAGTAACGCAAATCCTTTGTGACGATTTCTGCCAGCATGGTGCCAAAAAAACGAATGTTTCGTGCTGTGGATGCTATAGGGCTATCTTTATTCAAACTCAATGATGGCTCGCCACAATGGTTAGTGTATAGGCTGCTGCACACTTACAACACAGAGGGTAAATGAAACGTGCATAAATATAAAAACTAAAACCTCATTTGTACAAAAGCTGGTACACAATTCTGAACAGTAACAAGACTACTTGTTCATGCAGCTGCCTATCCTGGTAAAACATACGGTAAGTAATCACTACAATACAGCACAAGAGTAACTTCGAAACTTTACACACCTAAGAATAATAATATAGCACATAATAGAGAGACAAGACTTCCATCTAACACTGGACTATGATAAGGTGACAGTATATCAGTACTAAAGCATGGAAACTTTTGAGGCCTGCGTAATATGCAAGATGTGAAAGAGGTGCACTGTCAAGCCTTTAGTGGACCTATTTTCGTGTGAGATCGGCTATAGAGTGTGCAACCGCTCGAGCAAAAACAGTTCCCCTGTCCTGTTTGTCCTATTTTCTCGAAGTTCTGCTGGACACATGAACCCACACCCATTGAAGATTCTCCATGATTCACTCTAGTACATATGTAAACATCCTGACAAGCAAGTGCAGGGCATTGTCACTTAACCTCGATAGTGAGGTGTTGCCTCAAAATGTGCATCCATAAGAACTGCTGAAGGGCGGAAAACACCACTGAAGAAAGACGCTAACATGTAGCGGGAAGCGGGGTATCTGACACCATTGCCTAAGGCAGTCGCTGAGTCGTTACGTGTCAAGCATAACAGGCAAAATAAAAGTGCGGTGGGACTCAAAAAAAAAGGTTGACCTGATGCGTTATTTTCATAAAGTACTGCACAATATCAAGAAAATTGAAAATTGCTTTGTGACAAGGTGTTCAAGAATTGCTTCCTGCGTCGTGCAAGCTGTCCAAATCACAAAAGATCAAGCACAAAAGAAACTGCACACGAAATTCTGGAAGAGTACACCTTCAGCGTGCAGCAAGGTGCTTAGCAAGGGCATCTCCAACGGCCACCCCCGATGCCTCTTCCCGGTTGCTTGTACACGCAGGCTGAGGGCACCGTTCGTCATCTGCGAGCGCCGCTTCAAGCCAGCTTCCGTCACATTGGTTACTGATATCCTCACAAATGTTGTGGAGTACACAAGCAGTACGGACAATGATATTTACATTGTCAATGTCCCACTCAAGCCCTTTGTGCACCATACGGAACCGGGCCTTCGTTCCTCCAAAACCGTTTTCAACGACACGCCTGGCACTAGAAAGGCGGTAGTTGGAGGGTGCTGAAGGTGACCCTGGACAACTGGTTGAGGGTATGTTTTCATGAGATTGCATTGTAGCGTAAATGCGTGGTCTTCAAGTAAGACAGGGCGAACTTCCACTCCTTCAATAGTCTTCGTTCCGATTTTGAAGAGGGAGCTACCAAGAATGCATCGAATTCGTAAACCATCAAAAACTGCTGCATCATGGTTCCTTCCAGGGGAACCAACAGTTGTATAAAGAAATTTGCAAGCGTGGTTCCAACAGCCAACAAAATCATCCCTTGTAATAATAATCGGACGCGTGTTCCTTTGCAGGGCAAACTTCAATGTGGCACCCGTCGAGTGCGCCTTCACCCTGAGAAAGCCAGTGCTTGCAACAAACCGCTGCACGTATTCAACCATTACGTGGGCGTCGTTTGTTTGACGCCTGTTTATCAGTGTCGACAGCTCGGCTAGTTCATTCTGGTCTCCCGTACTTGGCACTTTCAGGTTCGTACATTTGGCAATTAGTTGCTTCGTTTCTTTAGTTGTTTTCGCGTTTGTTCTTTAAACGATGTTTCTGCCACAGCTTCTGCTGATTCACTGATTGCCGATGTTAGGTTACCATTTAGTCTGTCTACACTGACCTCGTGTTCGTCTAGAAGCGCACATTTGTTTTAAAGAGTTAGTTTACACTCCCGCGATCTGGCTGAGACTGACTCCAAGCGGGGTTTCTTGTTTTAACAACATCCCTCCTTTCTATTTCGAGATTCCGCCTTAGCTTGCATCTCAGCATGCTATGATCGCTGCTCATAATCCTAGTTAGCACCTCTAAGTCTCGCTTAATACCTGGGTTGTCACTTAAAATCAAGTCAATTTCTTTTTTTGTTGTACCATCGAGACTTTTTCATGTCCATTTCTTATTCTTTTGTTGGTAAAAGAATGTGTTCATCAACCTCAGGTTATTTCTCTCATCAAATCCGACCAGTATATCTCCTCGACTGTTATGACAGTCTATTCCAAAGTTTCCCACTGACCTTTCTCCTATTTGCTTCCTACCGACCTTTGCGTTAAAGTCTCCCATCACAATCGTGGACTGCGTTGTTGCGTTCTTCATTGCTGATTCGATGTCCTCGTAGAAGCTATCTACAGCTGCGTTATCATAGCTGGTTGTTGGCGCATAGGCCTGTGCTATCTTTAGCATGTATCGCCTGTTTAGCTTTATCTCGACAGCCGCGACTGTCTGTCTAATCTTAAAAACTCCTTCTGCTGAAAAAATTAGCAGGAAAACGTTTCCTCGTATTTCTCTGTGTATTAAAAATCCCACCGCGTGTTCTTTCTTTCCTTGGGGTCCACTGCAGCACAGAATATGTCCGCTAGTGAGCTCCATGAAGCCTTCTCTTGCCGTTTTAACTTCGCTTAAGCCTATTATACCGTATTTAATGTATTGGAGATCTTATAGTACTACAGATAAGCTACCCTCGTTAGACATAGTGCCAGCGTTGAACGTTGCCAGAGTCAAATTTCAATGGCGGCCTGTCCGGACCCAGAGATTGTTAGCACCCTCGGCTGAATAGTTATTCTGACCACCGCCGTGGACAGGGGCTGTACAGCTGCTGCGGACTGACGGTTGAGAGTTGTTGGTTGTTCATTGCCGGTGGCGGCCATCTACTACACCAGGGTGGCCAGGTAATTCTCTCATGAGGGAGCGCTGTTTGTGTCCCTAAGAGCCGTCCTGGCACGGTTGAAATTTATTAGTGTAGTTTCTTAGGTATCTGGGGTGATGGTTACTTCCAGAGAAGGCAGCACTCCATTCCTGCATGGGTGCGGCACAGAGCCAGACGAAAAATGGAGATACAGCGAGAAAAGGTTCCCGTGGAAAACGTTGCCCCCCACGCCTGCAGTGATATTGAGCCAGCGTTTCTTGTTTTGCTTTGTTACGCGTGGTTATGAGGGAATAAGCTGGGGCGCTAGCCTACTGATGAGAGATCCGCTGATGGCTAGCTGTTGAAAAAGAGAGCCAGCGCTGTGCTCAAGTGAATAGCTGCGACAAATGGCTAGCGTGACGCTCAGCCGGCCAAAAGGGCCGCTGAAGGCATATTAGCAACGCTCCCCGCTATTTGAACACTATTCCTGGCCGAACAACTGTTTATCCAAACAACAGTGGCATCATGGCCGTGTTGCGGGAATATTAGGCAACCCTGTGCTCTCATAAGATTGGAAGCCCAGGGGCCGCAACAGGGGTTAAAAACTCCATTTTCGCCATTTTCTACGTAAAATCCGATTACCATACCTCGGTAGCCTTGCCAGAAAGGTCACAACAAGTGGTTGTTCCTATTTGGGTAGCTAGTGGCTGTCGAGTTATTCAAATTCTATTGACGTTAGCTGGGTCACCCCGAACCCCGTCCGAGCTCCTAGCTCAGTATGGGCACGGCGGTTGCGATATAGCGCTGAATTTATTTGAAGCTTGTCAACTTCGTATCTTAGTGTTCGCTGCTGCTTTGTGTTTTTTAGCTTTCCGAACAATCTTTAACCCCTGTCTGGCTAATAAATTTCTTTTTCATTACAAAAATAACCCCGCCGGCTGGGCCGGTTACGGTTGTGGTTACTCCAGTTTGTTTATATCGTGTTTAGGTGAGCGCTGTTATTATCCGGCTTTTCCTCGTTTATAAGAGTCTGTCCGATGTAGCCGAAGCGTTTTTTTAACCTGTTTCAATTGTTTAAATGTCCCACCAAGTTGATTAATTTCTTATTCTCCTATTTGCCCCGGTGACTATCCCGATTATGGCTACGGCGACTGTGGTTTGTTTACATTTTGGCTATTGGCTGTAACTTTACCAAAAATGCGCCTAGTGAGCTGGTTTGAACTTGTCAAACTATCGGAATAGCAATGCGATAATGCGAGTATGGCTTTTAAAGGGTCACCTTACTGCACTTTAAGAGCTTTTTACTGTAAAGAGCCCTTTACTGCGCGCTAAAGTAATTTGACACGGTACGCGCTCTGCACAACCAACAAAAAGCTGCCCATGCTTCGTGCCGGAGTTACTTTGCTCGTCTTCTCCCTGCCCTTGTCATTGTTCCGCTGTCTTCTTGTATGATTTACCAACACACCAACTGTTACACGTTTACCTGTTTCAATTCAGAGCAATTCAGCTGCTCAAGAGCGATGCGTCATTTTTGCCTATGGAACTGTGCAGAAGATGTGTCCGACACCGGTGGTAACTATGGCGGGTCGTACGGCGGGTCAATTCATGGACCACCTGGCGGACAACGTGGCACCGCGGGAGCTTCGAGAGAGCCTGCAACGAGGGTCGCACACAAACCAGCTCGGGCAACCTAAGACTCGGCATGGCTTTTTTTCGTAGTTTCATTCAAACTACGTTACTCAAATAAACAGTGAACAATGAAATCAGTAGCAACGCCTCTCGACGATTTCTCATCATTTGCCAGGGAGGGAGGGAAGTGGGTTGAGTTTATATTGTTAGCGACTGAATGATCGGCCTAGAAGGGGATAGAAGGGGATTCATTGTAGACCTTCGGTGATCGAAGTGCTTAGTTGGTCGTATCGAGAAAGGTGTAGGAATGTCCGTCTGTCTCAAGGGTATTTACTGCTGTGTCCAGCATGGTGATTTACCCCTACGCTTCCTGTAAATACGTTGTCAGCATTGTTATTGTCTACGCTCTTCGCTTACGCTTTAATGACAAAGCCTCCGGTGCATAGGCACAGCCGCTCGGTAGGGGCACCTGCAAAATGGGAGCTCCATTAGGCAAGCAGTTCTACAAATTTTCTTCGGTTCCCAGAAAGGAACTCATGACGGTTGGCTTTTGCTTTGATGATAATTTTACGTATAAGGAATATTTTTATGTTCGTGTACTCAGCCCTGGAGATAAGATTCACTCTGCAGCATGGTTAGCAGAAAACATCGCTCAATGGTAGCTCTGCCGCACAAGGTTTTTTACGCGCTTCGTTGGAGCATTTCCGGGCATTCTTTCGCCTCCAGTGCTGTTACTATCATACGCACAGCTACTGCAAGCCAGGGCAATATTCAGACAAATGCCACACACTAATGCAAGGACACAGCAGACCTAATGCTGTGGGCTTGCCCACAGGCGGCTATACCCGCACCCAGAATCCCTCGGGCGGAGCTATAGGAGGCTGTTGCTCAGCTCCGACGCCGCGGATCAGGTCTGGGCCCTCCGGCTGGCCCAGGACGCTGCTACAGCCTCCGCGCTCTTGGCCGACGCTTGAGGTCACCAGTTTCTCCTAATAGTCTCTCTCTCTCTCACTCTCTCTCTCTCTCTCTCTCTCTCTCTCTCTCTCTCTCTCTCTCTATCTATCTATCTATCTTCGCGATAAAAGCAGTATGGATTTTGAGGTCACCAGCTACTACCCACAGTCTCTATCTATCTATCTATCTATCTATCTATCTATCTATCTATCTATCTATCTATCTATCTATCTATAAATCCATCATCCATCTAGATATCCATGTATCCATCCATCAGCCATCCATTATCCATCCATCCACCCACCGACCCATCCACGCATATCTTTCTACGATGTGGTAAACGCAGCTTGTATTTTGGACTTTGACTCGACTTTCACGTGCGAAGTGCTCAAGCGTTGACGCCGGACATGCCAAGAGCGACGCCTGTTTCGTTTCGGGGCGGCGAAAGCTGCGTCCACTCAAAAACCCAAAAACCCCAAAGCCCCAACTCGGCCGGTAAGCCGTTTGTACCCGTGGGCGCTGTTCGCTTTGGAATGAGCCGGCTGAGGGCGCGGAACAAAAGGGCGGTCCGGAGATCTGGCGCCGCTTTTCACACGACGGGGAAATTCTGTCTTTCTGGCCCGCGGGGACCGCTCACGTGACTGATTTTAGGTTCCGCCCCTCGGGGAAGAAAGTCATGCGACAGAGCCAACTTTTATTTCTCAATTATTCCCAAATTTTTAACCCTCAAATACATTGAGCACTTTGAATGATGAAAGTGCACTGCAAATCGAATAGCAAACAAAATTCGCAATGTTTGTGACATTTCAGAACTTTCCACGACTCTATTTTATTTTCCTGTGTTTTGTGTACAGATGAACAATATCTGTAACACACAGCTAAAGACTTCTAAAAAAAGGAAGTGCAGAGGGAGAAGGTGTAGCCAGTGTAGGTATCCCTACCCAGCAGGGGGACAGAAATGTTCTTCCAAGGCCCCCAAACCTAGTGCCGCTTTTTTTTAGCCGGCCACCATTGAATTGCATGGCGAGTTAAAAGTGTTTATTGGCCGACTTTGTCGACAGCTGTGTGGCATAAACTGTGCTCACACAGCTTTTTTTTATTTATTGCGATAGTATGCCCGTTGGCATAAATACTGCGTCACAGGTATAGATTAACCCCCGTTTCACGAAGAAACTCAAGCAGGAAGCGATGATGGGGTCCCCAAATCCACCGATGAAGGTCAGGTTGTCTGCCAGGGTGGAGGCCTGTGCCTCGGAGGTGTCTTGTTCTCGCCGCTTCCAATGAAGGGCAAGTCCACAGCAAATGTTCAGTGTCCGCCTCTTCGGCAGGAGCCGTGCAAAAGGGGCACTTCTGTGCGAACGGGGCATGGTAACGTGGTGGCCACTCCCGGGTAACGGCGGGAGAGAGGGCTACACCAACACGAAGTCTTCGCAGCAAGACCTCCCAGCGAGTGAGTCTGCTAGGGAGGTCCGTTCTACCCGGTGGTATAAGAGCTCGTGTGGCGCGACGAAGATCTTCTTTCCTTGGGAGGAACTGTTCTGGGGTGTCTAGCGGCACTAAAGAAATAAACCTACGTTAACATGCTTTCGCGGGAGCCCTAGCGCATATTATTACAGTAGCAATCATATAGAGTCGGCAGAGTTGAGTCCAAAGCTTCTCAACATGCATGTGGTTAGATAATAAATGGATGATTAGGTGAGGGAAGAAATTTGGTTAGAGGAAACATGTTTTAAGTTCACTGATGTACAACAACAAGGTTATGCACAATGGTATATTCTGTTTTTCTTGGTATCCGGCCTAATGTTAAAAGCAATGTGACATTCATATGGTGCATGCACTGCAAAAAATGTCATTCTATTTAGGACTGCTACAACCGGCAGAGAGTAGTAACAGTGGCATTGAGAGGACTAGCCTATTCTAGGGGAAGTACTGCCAAAATGCTTACCTTGTTGATACTAGACAGAACTCACAAGGAGTCCTATCCTTCTGCGTTAGGAATGAGAGCAGCAAGTTTTCATTGCAGGCCCTGGTGCTTTGCAAGATATAAGGCTACCTGTGTGAGACTACCTTGCGTGGAATAGGACATTCTAGGCAGCGTCACACAACCAATCGAGAGTGCTGCATGCACGCCTGACATCCATACAGATGAAGCTGGACACTGTCAACGAGATTGAGCCCCTCATTTCCGAGGATGACTTGGAGGAAGAATGTACCCAAATACTGGAGTACACTGACCACATCATGCAATGCTTGGCACGGCTGCAGCAGTAGATGTATGGTGACCGAGAGCAACTCTCCAGTTCAAACAGCAGCAATTCAAGTAATTGAACAAACAAACGGTGACGAACCTCACAGGATGGCGTCGTAACAGATGAATGTAAAATTACCAAGAATTGAGCTGGGTAAAATCAACGCACAACGGTAGGAGTGGCAGCCCTTCAGGGAGCGGTGCAGTGCACAAAAACAGTCGTGCTGCAAATGTCTGCCATCGAAAGAGATGTGGCTAATATGCTGACCAAGTTCTGGACACTGGAATAAACTGGAGTGAGCGACATTGAGGAAACAAGCAGTCCCCATCCCAACCTTGAATTTTTTGAGACCATCAAACAAATTGATGGACATTAGAAGGAGGCGTTTCCTTGGAAGCCAATGTCGCTACACCACTTGATAAGGCACTTTCTAAACTCCCAAGAATTATGTCAGGACTACCGACGCTGTGATCAGAAACTACGACGTGCTATTGATAGCAATACTTATGGACAGTACGACTAAAGCCGATGGCGTTTACTACATGCTGCACTAGGCTGTTGCACGTTACTCTCACAACATTCAGGGGGTTTTTGACACCAGCAGCAGTTTGCAGACCACTGCGTTACATTAGAGGCAAGGCTAACTGCGCTCGGGCAAGGGCAGTTTGCCACACAGGCTAATAGTCAGCAGCATCAGTTTTTGGCGAATTTTGCCGATCAATGGGTTAAAATAGAGGCAAGACTAGCTGCGCTCGAGGCTAAGCAGCGCAAAAGCACCAAGAAGACAGCAGTCGTCCCCACCGAGGATCCAGTGCCCTACGTGTTGCAAGATCTACCTCCTTACAATGACGGTAACCAAGATGGCTTTCCAACTTCATCAATGTAACACTCGCCACACAGACAAACCGACGATCACAATTTCGCAATGGAATTGTCGTGGGCTCAAACTCAAGTACGGTTCCCTTGCACAAAGTATTGCCTCATCCACCGACCCACCTGACATTGTAGCAATGCAAGAAACAAACACAAGGGCGCACCTCCCTGGTTACACCACCGACAGCACTGACGTGGGCATGAGCCTCCATACTCTCGTAGACATACTGCCATACAGCACCCTCTCCAACAAGCAGAAGCGATTGGTATTCTGCTTGAAATCATACCAAGAGGCCCCAAGCGGAAAAGACAACGACCTCTATTCCATCTGAATATCTACTGCCGGCCAAGATGTCCTCAAGCAACCTTCGAACAGGTTACGGAGAAGGTTGCCTCAAAAGCGGCTGCTAACCCTCTTCTCATCACCGGTGACTTCAACGCGGCCCATCAGCTCTGGGGCTACGTCTACTCCAATCCTCGAAGCAACACGTTGTATAAACTCATAGAGGACCTCGAGCTTACGATCCTCACGATCCCCAGAGGGTCTACCAGATTGGGTACGAGCACCGCGAGGGATACCAACCCTGACCTCACCTTTACCAGAAATATCCCACTGGCCTCCTGGACCAACTTACATGAACATCACGGAAGTGACCACGCAATCGTGGCGACCACCATCCAAGGCACAGGTTACAAAACTACTAGTGGCACTGCAAAGCTCACGGATTGACCCAAATTTCGAGAAGAACGCCGACAGAGGTCTGAGAATACCATTTTGACAGTGCAAGAATGGATCCAGCAACTGAACCAGGACGTTAAATTACACACCTAAAACATTCGTACCATTTCCTCGACTCCCAACGTGGACGCGTGCCTCCTGCACATGTGGTTAGCCCGGCGAGGCCTCTTGAAACGATGGAAGCACCAACGTCTCAATAAGAAACTCAAGAAACGCATAGCAGAGCTCACAAAACAAGCTGCTGAATACGCCAGCAAGTTAAGTCGCGAGAACTGGCTAACGCTTTGCGACGGCTTATGGGGCACGCTCAGCACTTCCAAGACATGGAAATTGCTTCGATACCTCATTAATCCGGTGGCCTGTAAGACGGAGTCCCACAAGAACATGGCTCGAATAATTTACACATTCCCCGGTGGAGACAAGCAACTCCTTGCTGCCTTAAAGACCCGGTATCTCCCCGATCAACCCAACGAAGCACTTCCAACTTACACCGGCGAACCCAACGAGTTGCTAGATCAAGACATCCATATTCATGAGGTAACCGCGGCCATTCACGCTCTGAGGCGCCACACTGCCCCTGGCATTGACCAGGTTACCAACAAGGCACTCATTACCTCGATGACAATTCAATAATTGAACTTACAGTATACCTCAACAACGTGTGGCGGGAAGGTATACTACCAGAGGAATTAAAAACTGCGGAGATTCGCTTTATACCAAAACCGGGGAAACGACTATCTACTGAGAATTTAAGGCCAATTTCCCTCACGTGGTGCGTCGGCAAGGTACTCGAGCATGTAATTGTTAACCGCTAGCAACCCTGTCTTGAAGACTCGGGCCTATTTCCAACAACGACGGTGGGGTTCCGTCCTCACCTCTCAGCCCAAGATATTTCCTCCAGCTTAAGGAAGAAGTCATGATACCAGCTACCAGCAATGCCCCAACGGCCATCCTGGGACTTGACCTCAAGGGTGCTTTTGACAATGTGCGGCACACAAAGATTCTGCAGAACCTCAACGCACTTGCATGCGGCGGGCGAACATACAGATACGTGAGGGACTTCCTTTCCGGCAGGAAAGCTATCATAAAAATGGGTGATACCTCCACAAAACCATTCCTCCTGGGAGGTCGCGGTACGCCTCAGGGAGCAGTGCTCTCTCAACTGCTGTTTAACGTTGTCCTCGTTGGGCTTCCGCCTCTCCCCAACAACATCCCGGGGATCAGGCATGGCCTATACGCGGATGACATTACCATCTGGACGTCCACGGGGTCAATTGGGGCAATGCAGGATCGCTTGCAAGAAGCAGCGGATGTGGTGAGCGAATATGCGAAGTCATGCGGCCTCTGCTGCGCTCTGCAAAAATCGGAGTTGTTAGTCGTTTTCCCACGCCAGAAACATGTCCCAGGCACACCCACCGTCTAACTCAAGTTGGATGGCCACACCATCACTCCATCTCAGCATATAAAGATTCTCGGAATGACCTTTCAAGCAAACAAGACCAACTCACTCATCATTGCCAAACTCAAGACAATGACCGATCAGGTGACTCACATGATACGCCGGATCGCCACGAAAACCCGTGGCATGGGAGAGGTGGACTTGCTTCGGCTCGTCCAGGCCTTTGTCGTGTCGAGGATTATATACGTGTTGCCATACGCTCTGCTCAACATCACCGAGACACAGAAGGTCAACACGATGATCCGCAAGGCCTATAAACAAGAACTCGGACTTCCGGTCTCCACCTCCACCGAAAGACTTCTTCGGTTCAGCATTCACAACACTGCCGAGGAGCTAATTGAGGCTCATCTAACCAACCAAAGAGCGAGGCTTGGGGTTACGGAAACGGGGAGGGTGATCCTCTCACGCCTGCGTCTCTCGGCTCCACTCGACCACCCGCCTGCACTCATGGGAAACCTACCGCACGAAGTCCGTAAAAACATCACGGTAAACCCCCTGCCCCGTAATATGCACCCCGTGTACGACGTCGACAGGAGGGAAGCCAGAGCAAAAGCCATATACAAGATCTATGGCAATCAACCAACAACAGCGTATACAGACGCGGCGTCTTATCCGGGTAGGTCCGCGGCGGTTTCCACCGTAGTCGTCGAAAACAAGCCCCGTTGCAGCCTTTCGCTTGCCGGCGACAATACTATACAAGCAGAGGAAGTAGCAATCGCCCTCGCCGTCGTACAAACTAATGCAGGGGTCATTTTCACCGACTCGCAGCAGGCTTGTCGGAATTTCGCTAGGGGACGCCTTCACACAACAACTCTACGCATTTCAACAGAAGCCCCTGAAGAGGCTAATCAGGATTGTATGGGCTCCCGCACATCATGGTATCCCTGGAAACGAGGCGGCGGACGCCATCGCTCGAGAGTTGACCCACCGAGCGGGCGCTGAGAGCAGCGTTGCCGAACCCGAGCGCATGCAGCCCTTGACCTCTTACGCCGAGATCACGCAGCACTACAGGCTGTCACGTCAGACACTCGCTCCCCCACACAAATCTCTACCCCGAGAGCACGAACGTCATTTACATGCTCTTCAGACTAATAAATTCCGCCATCCTATCCGGCTTCACCTTTTCAACCGACAGAACTCCCCGCTTTGCCGACTTTGCGGAGAACCCGGAACGCTACGCCATATGGTCGGAGGATGTGACCAATCTCCACTGATTCCTCCCAACCTGCAACTTTCCACTGTCGAGCTTTGGGAGAGCGCCTTGGTGAGCACCAGCCTGGACGGCCAGCTTCGGCTGGCTCAAAGGGCTGTCGATGCTGCCCGCGCTAGAGGCATCCTGGACTGAGGACGCCTCCTTCAAGCTTCAGCACAACCCCCATGTTGATTTAAATAAACGTTTATTCTCTCTCTCTCTCTCTCTCTTGACGCCTCATCGCACACTAACTCACCAAAATATTTCAATAACTTTGAATGCGGACTGAACCTGACCTCCGATTTAGTCAGTCTAAAGGGCTTATGCAATAGGCTTTCGAATACGTGGCGGTGCTATTTGCTAAGCTGCACCGATGCCATCTGCACGGTTGCATTTTCCCGCGTAGGCCGCGGCGTTCCTGATGCGAAACGTGGTTCGCAGTGTGGTCTTAGCAAAAATGTTTATGTGGACAGTGTTTTTTGCCCCGAGTGATTTGCGGGTTTGCGAATTCCTTGTTACAAGTAGTAGTCAGCATTGTTTTCGCGTCGAAATTCCGGACTGCGCTGTGCACGCTTGCTAAAACCGCAGACCCGAAGCAGGCCGCATGACAAAAGCAAGAGTTTCACTTTTATTTTGCTGCTTCCAAGCAAAGGATAGAGCAGCGCTTGACGACAGACCGACTTCTTGCGACGAATTTACAAATAAGTTATCGATAATGGGACTAATCAGTACTGAATCTGTTGCACCCGTTTCATTTCAAGTGGAAACGACGGGCCTTGAAGCTTTCACCTTACACTTTGTCACATGCTTAAAACATTGCGCAGTGTGGTCTCTGCCCCGCTGTCCGCACCTGTCTAACCATTGGACAGGCGCCTATTAAGCAGTCCGCTTTGCACTATCTCGGTGTGATCTCCATGCATTGATTTTCATATTTTGGGGTTGCTTCAAAAAACCCTGTCTCGAGCTAGGAAAATTTCTCCGCCCAAGACTGCGACGATATTTGATGTGGTGGCGACGGCGTGCGGGATGAGGCACTGGCTTTACCGAGCCACCCAGGCATGCTGCGTGCTTCTTGGGGAGTACGAAAGACGGTGAGGTGCTCTGGCAACTGTCTTCTGGTGTGTTGAACGTGACTGTCCTCTACCTAAGCTCCCAATGAAGGTGAGCAATTACGCAGAGGTTCTGGGTGGAAGCGATCGCTAGATATAGAAGTAAAATTAGGTGCAGCCACGTCGACAAAGATTCCGTGCTTTTTTTTTCGGTGTACACAAGGTTGAAATTATAAGCAAAACAACATTATGGAACATGCTTTGAATACTTCCAAAACAACGCCGAGACAAGCGATAAACAATACTGCTCTAGTTTGTCACTCCATAAGTCATCTCAGCGCTGTTTTTGAAGTAGTCAAATTGTATAGCCAACGTCAAGCTTTAGTGCATAATCACAGAATGCGCTTGGTCATTAAAGAGCAGTCAAAGACGACAAAAGAGTTGGATGCCCACAATCACTTGACAAAAAGTTGCATTTCATGTACACACGTATTCACCTCAAAGCATTCGAAGTAGACAAGGCTGCGGCTGGATGCCAAGTTGGGTTAGCCTCATCGATAAAGTACGTCGTCTACCTTAACACATCGTTTTACAAGCATGTGCAAGGTATGAGGTGAATGCTTTGATGCCCGTCGTCTCCACCTGAAATATAATGGGTGCACCTGATTTGGTACTGATTATACCCATCATCGATAGCTTCTTTGCGAATTCGTTGCATGAAGTCAGACCGTCTTCAAGCACTGCTGTAAGCTATCGCTTCAAAACATAAAAAAATGCGACACGCTTGCTTTTGTTGTCTGGCCTGCTTCGGGTCTGCGGTTGTGGAAGTGTGAACAGCAGAGTCTGAAATTTCGAAACAAAAACAATGCTGACTATTACTTGTGACAAGGCCTTCACAAACCCATGAATCACACAGAAAAAACACTGCCCACACGAACATTCTTACCAACACCATGCCGCAAAGCAAGTTTTGCGTCGGGAAGCATGCTGCCTGCACGGCAGAATGAAACCATGGATATGGTGTCGGTGCCGCCGCGTAGGTAGCATCGCCGCATGGTCAAAATCCCAGTGCATACACCCTACTGCTGATCTTCCGAAGACACCAAGTGGCGCTGGGGTGAGATATCAAACAAGAATTTTTAAAGGTTGGCATAAAACCAGTGGACAGAGATGCATTGCGTTTCCAGTGGTTTCAAGCAATACCAAAACCGGGTGTACCACTTTCACCAGTTTTGACTTGCTGCATGACTCACATCCCTTTCGGAATGATGGCTAACCCATTTCTACTTTCCGAAACGCTTCAACACCACTTAAAGAGCAGTACCCTCAAACTGTGAGACATACACAGATGACGTGCTAACAGGAGCTGGAACCGAGAAGGCTGCAGGGAAGCTCTACAACAATGCAACTGAATTATTTGAAGCAGTAAAATGCTACGCCAGGGATTTCAACATGACTCCCGGGCTACCATGCATCTCGGTTATTTTTCGGGTGTGCTGAAGGTTTTGCAACTTACGTGAAACCCGTGTGCTCACCATTTAACATTCTCTCCGTGCATAGACTGTATTCATGGCATAGAACAATTCACAAATTTGCCCATGCTACAAACAATGGTGTGGATATGTGACTTACTAGGGCGCAACGTGAAAACTTGTGAGAATTGGTGATGCATGTTGAACCCTAGCGCAAACGACAGGACATAGCAGCGCTTCGTGCGTCCTATTGCTATCGTCTTGCGTCTTGTCGTTTGCACTGAGGTTCAACATGAACCAACGGAGGGGGGGGCTTTCTCCCTTCATTGTCCATGCCAAGCTCCTGTTCCACAAATTGAGGCGTAAAAACGTCAACTTGAACACGCTACCTAACATCATCATGGTTGCCTGGAAGGTGTAGCTAGACGGACTCCCTATCTCCCTGATGTTAAAGTACCCCGGTACTACATATCGCAAACAAATGGAGGGACGACGGACTGCTTTCACGTTTCTGCCAATACCCGTCCAATGGCATATGAGGCAGTTGCCTACCTCACCCCGGAGGGTGAAAACGTTACAAGATCGACAACTCTGGTAAGCAAACAAAGGGTGGCACCAGGCAAGAAAATTACACTGGCGAGACTGGAACTGATGGCATGCCATCTTGCTGGTCGGTTGTGTGGCTATATTTTGGAAACCCTCAAGCAACAGCCTTCAAACATCTACCTACGGACAGATTCAACAACAGCACTATATTGGATTCATGAAAATGTTGGCCGCTGGAAGCAGTTCGCACGCAACTGAGTAACTAAAATTTAACGTTTCTCTGACAAGTTCGTATGTAGACATTATCCGGGGAAAGAAAATTCAGCACGTGAGATCCCAGCCACGCACCTAGCCAAAAATGTACTTTAGCGGAGCAGAGAACTGTGGATTTGTCCCGCATGCATATTGGAAACGAGTGGTTCCGAAAGCGATATACAATGAAATCGAAGTAGGGGAAAGGAAGAAAAGATCATTGCCAGCGGCGACATCACCAACTGCTGAGTCGGGCGTGATCGAGAGTCACAGCTCGGGTTTTTCAGTTCATCGCTAGAACCAAACAACAAAGCAGCAAACTGCAACCCCTCATATCAGACGAGCTTAATGAAACTGAACAATACTGGATACGTTGGGAGCAAAGAGGGATTCCCAAAAGAAGTCGCATGTGCTGCCCAGGGAACACGAATTACCCCCCCGCAGCTTTAAGATTGCTCACTGATGAATACGATTGACAATGCTGGCATTTTAAGACCTCAGGGAAGACCACAACATAGCCAACTTAGGTGTGGCTAAAAGCAAACAACAACAACAAAAGCGTAAATGGGCATTTGAAAAGGTTTATGATAGAAACCATTTTGTGAACATGGTGTGTAAACTCTACTCACAGGAATATGTCATGACTGCATGATTACATTAACAATAACCATGTGCTTCATTGTAAATGTACTTTATTGAATAATGGTGCATGGAAGCTTTACCTAGTGCCTATACGCGGCATGCGTAACCAAGCAACAGCTGCAAGTGAAATGACCACGAAAACTAGTCCCAAACGGAAACAGCATCTCGCATGAAGCACACGTCACGTAACCTGGCAGTGCTGAACGCGAAAAAAACAGCCTGGACACACACTGCAGTTGCTGCTCAAAGCACACTTGCCACCACATCACACGGCCACTAGAATAGGCGAACTAGCAGAGCAATCACGTCGCTGGTTTGGGAACACTGCAGTCCACCACCGGCACCAAATCACACAGGGAAAATGATGTAAAAGGTGCACTTCTCGGGTGCGATGCGCTTCTTGCAGTATCGGAGATTGCAGCGCCATAGCTTCACGCACACACATTCAACTCCGGGAGAACTGAGACATACATTATGGTGTATTTTGGAACACACGGCTGATTGCGAGACCCGAACTTCGATGCGTCAAACGTAGATAACAGCACGGCGTACACACTTGATATGACAACTTGCACTGTACACAAGCGCTTACCGGCACTGCGCGTTGATTTCACTCAAAGTGACCGTATTTAGAACGTTATCGATCATCCAAGCGCGGAGACAGACCTAGACAGCTCGGAGCACGCGAGAGCCGGGCTGTTAAGTTCGGGCTCCACATGCAATTAATGAAGGCCGCCGGTGGCCCATGTATTGGCGTCGCCTCCGCTGGTAGCTACCATCCTGTGTCCCTTTCATGTAGCCGCACGGACGCCTAGTTCGGAGCCGCCGTGAGCGTGTGTTGTGCCCGTCCTTTTGTGTGTCAAAGGACTGGGGCGATTGGCCTGAGTATCTCTGTCGCGTCGGAGATGGCTGGGTCATTCGGCATAACAAGCTGACGGGAAGCCAGATTATCGTATCTCTTAGTGTTGAAAGCACGCGCGGTGTAAGTTTGGAAATCTTCGACTCCGGCGGCGGCGCTGGTCGTTGACTGGTCAATCGCCTCGGAGACCACCGAGTGGGCCTGAAGCGCGTCTTCCGGTGGGACTGGCGGCAGGCGGCGGCGCCCTTCGTCTGGGAGGGAATTAGCAACCCTCATTGTCCCGCCGCGCGCGCAGACGCACGGCGTCGTGGGAGGCGTCGCGCGGAGGGAGGTCAGCCGCGCAAGGACCGCTCCGGGCCCTCGGCTTTGCTTTTGTGCAGATGCCGCACGGTGAACGTAATGTGTGTCCACTTAGGCCACAGATGTCCTGTATTTGCTTGTCGGGTGCTATGGCGTTCGTGGGAAACGCACTATGAGTGTGTAAGAGAGAGTGTTAGGTCACGTGACCGCAGGTGGGGACATGTGTGTGATTGGCTGGTTCCTGTGGCCAATCCATGGTTTGTAATTATTGTTTTGAAAGGTTTTTCTCTCTTTCTTGAACGCCCCTTTTTGGAGGCGGGTTTTTGCTATCAAAACTGGAGTGTTGGGTTTTGTCGAGGGTCGGTCGAGAGGGGATCTAGTTCAGTATACATCTCGGCCGAACAGGCTGCTGCTGTCAGAGTGACAATGTAACCGTCACTCTGACCTGATGTAAAGTTGGAGTAATGTAAATAGTGTAAATAAACCTAAGATCCAGCAAGGGAGGCAGTCCTCATCCCTCACCCGCCCCAAGCATCGGTCGTCAGTCATCGGAGCGAGTCGAGATCGTCCTCTCGGCTCGCGCATCAACAGAACATCACTATTTCGTCTCCATCAATTCGCCAAGAAGATGGAGGGGCGAAATTTACCTGGCGCAGTCGACAGGATGACCACAACCATGGGCTGGAGCTGGTGGAGCATTGCGGAGAGACTCCTTCAACGCAAGGCTCGGCTCCGACCAACGACGAGCCAGACTCCAAGCATCGACGGGGTGACACCTCAGCGGGAGGCCTCGTGAGCTTCGGCTCAGTGCGGCAGCAGCCGCGATTCAACGGCAACGGGGCGACACCTCAGCGGGAGGCCTCGCGGGCTCTGGCCCAGGGCGGCGTAAGCCGCAGTTCAACGGGGCGACACCTCAGCGGGAGGCCTCGTGGGCTCTGGCCCAGGGCGGCGTAAGCCGTGTTTCAACGGGGCGACACCACAGCGGGAGGCCTCGTGGGCTATGGCCCAGGGCGGCGTAAGCCGCAGTTCAACGGGGCGACACCTCAGCGGGAAGCCTCGTGGGCTCCGGCCCAGGGCGGCGTAAGCCGTGGTTCAACGGGGTGACACCTCAGCGGGAGGCCTCGTGGGCTCTGGCCCAGGGCAGCGTAAGCCGCAGTTCAACGGGGCGACACCTCAGCGGGAGGCCTCGTGGGCTCCGGCCCAGGGAGCACGGCCCCATCCCAGCGGGGAGAGCGGCGCATCGGGTCGACGAGCTGCTGCATCAGCGACACTGTGACCCGGCTGAACCCGGAGCGGGCACAGGTGGGCCCTGACTTACTTTCTCCGGGTTTGCCATGGCCACTATGCTAACGGGATGTCGCGGCACCGACCGCAAGGTTAGTGCCATTGTGCTCGAAATTGAGGAGTTCAGAGATGAATTAGCTCTCAAAAATGCCCAGCACGCTTTAGAAAAAGCAAGGCTAGCGGGTAGTCGGGGCGCGTATAGCCCGTCCGTATGGACGGCTGAGGAGCTCAGTGCTCAACTAGCCCAAGGAAGAGCGGAGATCGCTTACGAAAAAGCGAAGCTCCACAGGATTGGTAAACTCGAGGAGGATACCAATGTTTTCACAGTTTTTGTCCCCTCATGGGCGCTTCCGACGCCACGAGATAAGGAGAGTGGGAATGCAGTTGAGGTGGCCGAAGCCACCCCAGTTGTTGAGCAACACCGTAGCGTTCCCACTGCTACAGGTGAGATCGTGGAATCTCGCGAGGCAGATGTCTTAGCTGCCGAACTTCTTTCTGTGGAGGCGGACAATGATCAGCCGTCTGTCGCCGAGGCAGCACAAGGGGCATGCAAAGGCAGCGGAACGGCGTGCCTGATTGTTGAGCTTCCGTGCGCAAAGCATGAAGGTGCAGGCGGCCAGACGGGCCCAACAACGCGGAACGCGGGGGGGCAGGTGTGGCGGCGCAGGTGCGACATAGTCGTACGCATTACCGCCGGGTAGGGTGTTCCTTCTCTCCCGGGAGCAGAGGACGCCGCGAGCCAAACCAGGGTTCGTGTAGAATCAGCTGGTGGCGCACGAAACGGAATCAGCTTCAGTGCGACGGTTGGTGTGTGCCACCGTGGAAAGGGGGGGGGGTTGCGCTGAATAGTGTGCAGTGCTAGACAGAACGGGTCAGTGTTGTTTGGCGCACACTTATTTGTTAGCGTCTTTTTCTCTGGGTGCGTAGGGATCGCTCAGAGGGCAATTATTGTAGTTTCACCTGTATTGTAGTTCTCCCCCCTTGTTGTTAGTTTTTGTGCATGTGTTGGTTGAGTTCAGCTGTCGTAAGTCGTGTGATTTGCGAGAAGCGCAGCCTGGCGGTCTTAACGCTGTCTTCTTGAGGAGTAGAGCCGCTGTTACAGCACGGTAGGGAGTTTACCTCTGGGCACAATGGTGAGTGCATTCCTTTATTTGCGCCCGTTGGCATGTGGTCATGGTGGGCAATGGAATGTGCAAGTAGGCCCCCTTGTGGCGCTTGTGTGCGAACTAGTGTTTGAAGTACTGAGGAATGAAATGTCAGTGCATCGCATGTGGACAACAAGTGAACCGCAACCGGGACGAACAATCTGTGTCACATTCCGAAAGAACACGCGTCCGCGAGTGCGTGAAGAGACTCTGAACTTCCTTAGACGTTTTTTTTTTATTTGTACAGGAGTAGCCTCTTTTGGTACGTTTGGTTTTGTTCGGATGTTTTTTTTTCCTTTCCTTAGAGTGAAAGAATGTTCCTGCATGCGCTTAACGTTTAAGAGTGGGTGGTGTAATTCAGTCAGTTGTCAGGTCGAACATTTGTACCCTTCGTGGGGTTGGTTGCCTTTAATGATAGAGGGTGCCACGCGTTTGTTCTCCCGGGCCCTGTAGTTGAGCGCTTTCGTTTATTGTTTGATATTGCGCAAGCCATGGCTAGGCCAAGGCACTGAGTATGTCGTGTTATATCCGTTTTTGGTGCAGTTGGCCGGCACGTTGTGCTGTTTGGGTTGGTGTGTGCCGGGGTAAATTTTTTTTTTGTACTGTATTGTACTCGCGTTGTATTGTACTTGCGTAGCGGATTGAGGGTGCTTTTTTAGTTCTGGCTCTGCAGTAAGACATGACAACTTGATATGACAACTTGCACTGTACACAAGCGCTTACCGGCACTGCGCGTTGATTTCACTCAAAGTGACCGTATTTAGAACGTTATCGATCATCCAAGCGCGGAGACAGACCTAGACAGCTCGGAGCACGCGAGAGCCGGGCTGTTAAGTTCGGGCTCCACATGCAATTAATGAAGGCCGCCGGTGGCCCATGTATTGGCGTCGCCTCCGCTGGTAGCTACGATCCTGTGTCCCTTTCATGTAGCCGCACGGACGCCTAGTTCGGAGCCGCTGTGAGCGTGTGTTGTGCCCGTCCTTTTGTGCGTCAAAGGACGCGGGCGATTAGCCTGAGTATCTCTGTCGCGTCGGAGTGGCTGGGTCATTCGGCATAACAAGCTCACGGGAAGCCATATTACCGTATCTCTGAGTGTTGAAAGCGCGCGCGGTGCAAGTTTGTAAATCTTCGACTCCGGCGGCGGCGCTGGTCGTTGACGGGTCAATCGCCTCGGAGGCCACCGAGTGGGCCTGAAGCGCGTCTTCCGGTGGGACTGGCGGCAGGCGGCGGCGCCCTTCGTCTGGGAGGGAATTAGCAATCCTCATTGTCCCGCCGCGCGCGCAGACGCACGGCGTCGTGTGAGGCGTCGCGCGGAGGGAGGTCAGCCGCGCGAGGACCGCTCCGGGCTCTCGGCTTGGCTTTTGTGCAGATGCCGCCCGCTGAACGTAATGTGTGTCCACTTAGGCGACAGATGTCCTGTATTTGCTTGTTGGGTGCTATGGCGTTCGTGGGAAACGCACTATGAGTGTGTAAGAGAGAGTGTTAGGTCACGTGACCGCAGGTGGGGACATGTGTGTGATTGGCTGGTTCCTGTGGCCAATCAATGGTTTGTAATAATTGTTTTGAAAGGTTTTTCTCCCTTTCTTAAACGCCCCCTTTTTGGAGGCGGGGTTTTTGTTATCAAAACTGGAGTGTTGGGTTTTGTCGAGGGTCGGTCGAGAGGGGATCTAGTTCAGTATAGATCTCGGCCGAACAGGCTGCTGCTGTCAGAGTGACAATGTAACCGTCACTCTGACCTGATGTAAAGTTGGAGTAATGTAAATAGTGTAAATAAACCTAAGATCCAGCAAGGCAGTCAGTCCTCATCCCTCACCCGCTCCAAGCATCGGTCGTCGGTCATCGGAGCGAGTCGAGATCGTCCTCTGGGCTCGCGCATTAAAAGAACATCACTATTTCGTCTCCATCAGTTCGCCAAGAAGATGGAGGGGCGAAAGTTAACTCGGGCCACGATTGATTATCGGTCGGACTTATCGGTCGTGTCGCCCTAGCGATGACAACGACGAGCGTATCTCTACACACTTGATAGAAAACGAAAACACGGCGCACCACACTGCAGACGCTGGTACTGGTGTCTTTTCTGCCTCGGCTCCACACAAAGCGCGAACATTTGAAATAGACAAACGATAAACGCGTATCGCAGTACCGACTCACAACCGGCATGGTCTGTCGTAAATTCTGCAAGAGCTTGTGATTTTGATATCACAATCAAGTTGTGCGACGCATACCGTCGCCGCAGGCCGCCGCCGCCATGTTGCCGAAGGCCGATGGGCGGAGCCGACTCGAGACGGATGGCCGAGCCAGCCGAGCCGGACGGCTGAGCCGGATGAATTCGCTCGTGGAGCGAATTCGGCCTCGGCTTCCAACTTGGCCCGACAGGGTCTCTCCGACAGGGCACGACAGGCCCAGTCGGACCATGTCGGGCTCAGTCGGACTAAGAAGAAAGCAGCCTTTATTAGGCGCCGTAGCAGAAGGGGAGTCCCAGAGGGAGCGCGGGAAAGACTGGGCGCAGCAGACGCGTTGAAGACTCCAAAGCACGAGGTTGACCAAACCTCATCTCCGTCGTAGAGTCTGAATACACAAGAGGACCTTAGGCGTGTTTTAAAGACAGTTACGACCGGTCGACGTCTCCTACAGCGCACGACGGAACGACGACCCTGTGGACCGGCAGCGATCAACCTCCGCTGGAATTGTGTGGCACCGACGGGTTCTATGGCGGGCGGGGGTGAACAGGGGCATTCTATTCCTATTAAACGGTTCTCTATGCCATCTCTCGTTTTCCCTTCTCGCTCTCCAACCCAAAGGAGGACCCGTTAATGTGGCTTGCCCACTAGCAAGACCATCCGCTTCCCGGCACCGACAGTTTTAAGGCGGCAGCGCAGTTTTTGCAGAGCAAAAAACAGCATTTCTCTTACAACCGTGTAATAGATCTCGGGCTTCCGTTACACTACTCATCGGACGGATAACGTTGCTGCGATTCAGGAATACAGGTTATGATAGCTTGAAAAGGCGTTCGCAATATCAAACGAAGGGATGGCCCTGCCCAATTTTTTCGCCCTAATCGGACGTCGCAATCTATCCGCTTTGAATGCACGCGCTGACACCTTAGCATAGCGAAGATTTCCCATCCGGAGTGGATGAAAGAATGCGTCAATCTAAAAATCCAGGGAATGTTTTCATACCAGGAGCCCACGCTCCAGGAAGTCTTCCTGCGTTCCTTTGACTTGAAGCCTCTTCCAGTGCATAACACTGCACAATGTTTTTATAAAAAAATAAAACATCGTTTGAGTTGATTTATTCTCTTTCTACTTCGAGCCTTCCTATGACAGCGTGAGAAGTTATGAAAAGGCCGGTGGGAGCGGCTGCCTTCCCAAAATCAGGTGGTCTCGGTGAAGATTAGCTTCACTTTGGATAATCTGTCGAAGTTATTCGTTGCCTTGCACTGATCTCTCCGGTTGTCCAGGTGAGCGTTGAGGAAGAGCCACGCGAACCGCCTGGGCTTCCACTGCAGCACGTGCTCTGCCTGCATGCACAGTGCGGCTACAGTTAGTTACCCATGTGCGTAATTTCAGTCGTGCTCAGTCGCTTTTGGGAAGCACCGAAACACTGTCCCTGAATGATGCAAGTGGTAGCTGGTTGCTTTTCAACTGCCGCCGCAAAGATGTTTGACAATAGGCTTTTATCAAACCATGGGCAGCGCATCTGCTTGCTTCGCCACAAGCGCAGTCAAAAGGCGATAGCATTTTGGCAGCCCCTTCCACGTAACACATCCTCCCCTTTCCCAATGTACTACTCCTCCGCTTCCTCGCATCTGATCGCCCTTCACATTGTCCCTATCTTCTCCCGCCTTTATTATCCCTGCTTCAACTATACCTTCCACGCCATCCCTTTACTTCCATTCTGACCTCCTCCTCCTACATTTTCCCTTCCCTCCCTCGCTCCCTCCACAATGCCTCTTTTCCTAAGCCATCTCTGCGTCTTAACTTTCTCCCTCAATAATATCCTACTCCTCTCCTAGCCTCTCTGGTCTCTACCTCTATTCCTCCTCGCGTCTTTCGAAGCAACCTAGTTGTGATGGCACAGAAAATCGGTAGTGCAAAAAGAGCTGAAGCTGGGTTTAGCATGAGCGTGAGCCTTTGATCGCACGCCAAGAAAGGGAGAAACCAGCGCAAAACTAAGGTAGCCTCCGTTTTGCTGCAAGTGCAATAAGACTCGTCCTGAGATGTGAGGGTACCAAGGGGGGACGGACAGGAGTCTCGAGGCCATGGCGAGAGAGTAGAATGAGCTTCGAAGGGTACTGTTAAGCGTGAAGCGCATGGCGCGTTTTCTGTTCGCGAAAACGCACCGCGTACAACCCAGGTGCGCTAACGTTGCCGTGCTGCACGCGGCAGGCGGCGGCAACATGGCGGCGTCACCGGCCACGGGTTGCTCCAGCGACTGCTCCTAACCGCGCTTTAAGATGCCACTCAAAGCACAAACGAAGTTGCTTGTGCAGGAAAAAACATGATAATGTGAGCAAAAACGACACTATAATGCATCATCCACTCCGCTAGGAAAAGCGCCCGTCAAATATTCGCCACCTTGGTAAGGTTAAATATCTGTAGTAGGGCCAGCCCGAGTTTTAAAAACACGAGAACTTTCAAACTGCCGCCATGGAGAGCACGCCTCCCCATTGGCGCAAGTCGCCAGGTTCTTCTCTGTTTCTAAGTCATTATTCAACGTTTCTGGCAGCCATGGCGCCGGCCTGGCTTGTGTCTTATTACCTTTCCAGTTTTTCATACCTAAGCTGCTTATAGACCGTCAACAGCGACCAGTTGGGGTAAAATTCAACAGGTGATGCAACCACCGCATTCGCAACAACTGGTCGTTACCACTGGGCGGTTTCGGTTTTCGTCGTGGTCTGCCTTTGGTGCTCTGTGTTGTGTGCAGTTATAAAATGTAGAAGCCATGGCGGGCAACTCGCCCTATTCAGATTTACCCGACTGCGATAGGGACCTCGACATGTGGGATGAATTTCCATAGAAGTCTCACTGGCCGCAACTTCATAAAAACTGTCCGTGTGTGTGTTTTTCCACAATTCACTGCTTTCCGCATGGGCGCCGTGCCAAATTCGACGACTTTCATCTTGGTGCGAACACGCCTCTTGCGACACAGGCACAAGCCAGGCAAGCTCCAAATATTCGCTCATCAAAAAAGCTCCAAAGGTGGAGGCAAAGCACCCCGCATATCACCGTCTCCGGTGGAGCGGAGGGCGTTCAGCCACTGCGTACGCCCCATGTACTGATATTTACCATTTAAGCCATGCTGGCAGGCCCATCTAAGGCGCGTTACAGCCGACAACATCGGACTAGTTCGGTATGCCGATTCCTGAGATATCGAGAATGCCCAGCTAACGATAACGTTGGATGCCGAGCATGTTTCAGATCCGAAACCGAAACTGTTTTGAATTCTACTATTGAACATTGTCCAATCACAGTAGCACTTCATATGGGCGCCACCCCTTTATTTGGTGCGGCCGCTCAGACTGCGCGTGGTATATTTTCTTCTTTCACGCTTTATAAAATAAATATTGCTTTATCCACCGGATAAGCGAGTAATAGTGTTTTTCTCTGTGCCAGTATACACAATGCGAGCAAAAACACATTCTCAAATTAACTTCAGTGTCCCTGTAGAGTGCAAGAAACGCCTTTCATCACACCGCCGACGTCTCCGCAGTGCCGTAGTTGGCACTCCCGCTAACCCATCCTGCCTACTCGTGACGAGTGCAGAAACATGGCTTCAGTAAGCATCGCATGTGTTTCCTCGCACTGCAGGCCTGTACATGCACGTTGGCGGAACCATGGCGCTCACTCGTAGCGGAAGCTGCCTTGCGCCGGAGGCTGCCTGCCGCTTCGGCGTTATTTCGAACACGTAATAATCTGTGAGCGAACGAATTTGTAAGTGCTTATTATTATTAGTAAAAGTGGGCCACCCAGAGGCTCAAAGCCGTTTCATTTATATCATGGGTTTGCCACATTACAAGGTGGAGGCCCGAGTTGCATGAAGCCGACACGGCCAGAGCTAGACGGAATCGGGCCGCGCTTCGAATGTTGCTTTTTTAACATTGCAGCGATTGTTGTCGGTCATAATGTGTGCAGTGTAAAGTTACTCCCGCCGTTTATAGCGTGCGTGAGCACGCTCCTCACGAGGAGCACCCGGCGTCGTCCAGGCTTGCGCGTGGCGCCCGCAATACCACCAAGAAAACAGTAAACGAGCGTCCGTGCCTAGAGCGGTGAGCCTAAGAGCGCTCGCGCTACAGACGCATAGTTCGCGAAGCCTGTTGCCGCAGGTTCTAGCGCGTGCGGACGCGGTCCACTTAGGGAAAAATGTGAAATCCGGCGGACGACGATATCAAAGACGACGATATCGACGACGACGATATCGATAGCGAGGAAGACGACGATATCGATTCATATCACGATGATTACGAGTACCACAGTACAACGCGATGACGGAACATGTAAATAAACAACCTGAAAACGCATGCAATGCGTGGTGGTGTGTGCTTCAGTGCTTACATAGAAAGAAATCATCTCGCTTCGCTACGGGTCAAGCCTTAATAGTGCAAGCTTCATCAACTTTTTTGGACCGCTGCAAAGAAGGAAGTGAAGATATGTTATCTGATTAAGTTCAAATGTGAGGGGCAATGCCAACTGGAAGCCATCTCGCTTTGTTCCTGTCTAACCCCATTTGAGGTGAAAACTGCCATTGTCAGCCTTCAGTTAGCAAGTGGGGGTTCTGGCGTCGTCCCGGGAGTCGCATAATACTTTCCCGAGGGTCTGGGGTTGCTGTCCCCTGATATAAATAGTTGCTGTGTATTTAGAAACGGAGTAGAATGACTCATGAAGGCGTTCATCTTCTGCATTCGACATTTGGCGGTCTCTCAGAGGGAGTAATCTCCGCTCTATCTGTGGTGTGGCTTTTGCTCGGCAGTCTTAGCAGAGGCACATTATGCGAAAGCGAAGTTAATCAGTCTTGGCGGGATGTTGCAGTGGGTGTACTCATCCCTATAGAAACGAGTAAAATTTGATGGTGATTTCTATGTTTTCTTACATTTGATGTATCCTTGTAACAACTTTGTTGTAACTTTGTTGCACGTTTGTTTTACCTTCGAACTTGCTGTACCTTTCCTGCTTGGACCTTAAATGGTTCGCGGTATATGATAAATAAATAAATATAAAAAACAAAATGTCCGCCTATAAGTAAAGAGAGCCCGGGAGCAGTACTCGAATTGCATCGCGGAGCCGCCTAGAAACGCGGACGGGGAGCAACTGGCGGTGTTCACGGGATGCGTGCGTACTGGTAATGCCTAATCGTCGCTGTGATGACATGCTCGACTGCGTCAGTTTTCAAGGGGCAGCGCTTGGCTGTAGAATGACGTTGGTTATATTCCAGCTCGCTGCAGTCAGCGGCGATGAAATCGGGCGCTTAGGAGTTCAAAGACGCTCCGTGCTTGAAAACACACCTTGTTACACGCAATACCGCGCAGCCATCTGTGTCCTGCCCACCGGAGGAATTGTATTATGTACGAGTGTTGCGAACTGGGCAAGTTGGTCTATGTTCATGGTCAAAACTGTGCAGAAAAGACGAAGACAGGGATAGGATAAACAGCGGCGTATTTGTGTTTATCCTATTCCTGCCTTCGTCTTTTATGCACAGTTTTCACCATGAATTGAAAAAACTGCGTGCCTTTGCAATACAATTCTACTAAACCGACAACAAAAGGTGGTTTCGCAATATAGCCAGCACAAACTAAGAATAAATGTCTAGGATTTATGCTTTTTTTAAATATCCTCAATGCCTCAGAGATCTTTTATTCGGGGTTCTTTCGTTCGCTCATAAGTAATAGCTCTCAGTAATTAACCCAGGAGTGATTCAAAAAATGCGCGTGCCAACAAAAAAGTTCGCATAATAGGCGATCAATACCATGCAGCACGCGACAAGAACATCGATGGCTGTGCTCAATTCCGCGGAACAAGGCGTGATGTCAGGGACGTGGGTTGGTCGAACTCAACAGCCGCGTATTCGTTCGCCAATCATTGCGGCGAGCGGCAATGTAACCAGCGCCATTCTACAACTAAGCACTGCCCGTTGAAAATTGCCACGCGCCGTCAGACCTGCCAGCAGGGCGACCATTAATCACTATCAGATAGTGAGGCGAAGGCTGTGCGCCCGCCTACCCAGCCTACCGCTCTTTGCTTCCCGTCGACGTTTCGGGGCGACGCCGCGACGCTAGTCGGCCTATGCTCGGTTACAACTCAAGAACGGCACCACCTCATGCAGTGTATCCCGCCAAAGCGCCGGACCCGTGACCTCAGTGCGCGCACGTTTTGACAGGGGTTTGCTATGAATGCGTGATATCGTCTGCCTTGTCTCACGCAGTTTGTTTGTCGTCACTCGAGTCGTTTATAAGCATATTAAGCCCAAAAAATCACGGTAACGGCTCACGCTACGTTCAAAATATTCCCAGTAATGCCCTACTTGCGCAGCGCGGAGAAACATCCGGCTACGGTGATAAGGCACAGCGGCAACTTCTAGTGCCGTTCTTTAATTAAGGGACCCTGCAACACTTACCATCGACTACTCGGAATGTATTTTGGGGTAAAGTCTATGTCCTAGCAAAAATCCGTTCACTATCACCGAAACTACGCGCGATGAAAAATCGAGCATAAATGTACCCTCTCAACTCGACCGCGGACAACGCGACGAGAGCTGCGTGCGCACTCCCGAAGAGGGGGGCGGCGCGCGGCGTTCTGTTCGGCGGCCTTCGATATGTCACAGGCTGGGGAGTTTCCTCCTTTTCCCCGCAACGTGGACGGGTATTTCCGGTCTGGTGCTACAAAAAAGCAGGAATGATGGCCTGCTCGCAAGCTAGCGCTCAGGCTGGTAGGGCGTTTTTGGAGCAATAAACGTTTGTTATCTAGTGCGCTCGTTGAAAGTGGAATATTTAGTTCGTCACTCAAATTCCGCGCGCACTAAAAACAAAAGAAACACCAAAAGCATGCGGACAGGTTCAGACATAGAAGAGGTTCATACACAGCGCCGACGACGGCTGATCGTCACAGGAAATGCAAGAATTTAGCCGCGAAGTTGACCAGCGACAGCCAATAGGACAGCCAGGACAGCCATGGCCCGATTGACGTCGAAGAGGCCATGCGAGGGGTGCATAATGAGGAGAATTGAAGAGAGAGCGGTTGGTGGTTCTGCGTCTTTCACGGCGATTTGCGCGCTTATCGCTTCACGTGCACGTGTAATATTTGGCTTGGGTGTTCCTGGAGGTCTATTCTAAACGTCGCGCAGGTTTACTTGCACTGCACGAAGTGTGTTGCAGGGTCCCTTTAAGTTGTCACCGAGTATAGAGTCTAGGGGTGCCGAGTTGCGCCAGCGGCAGCGGCGAGGAGGAGTGGCCAGGAGCGCAGTGAACAAAACCTGGCGCACGATAGTCGGCTGCTTATCAGCCGAGCGGCCGCCGCTGCCGCCGCTTCCACAACCACCGATGCTCCTGAATACGCGGTCTTGTGCGCAGCACTGAAAACGTGCTTTCCTGTCGAACTGTAACCCGCGGCATGTGGCAATCAGACACGCAACTCTTGCGCTATGTGATATACAGGGACTCAAATCCGGTCACCACTAGCGTGCTTCGTTTCCTTCTGCGCGGACATGTACAGGCTTAACTTCATGTTTTTTTGCCGGAACAACGCCTCTGCAACATTAGGGGAGATAACACTTTGCATTGCCTAATGTGCAAGACGGGTCGTTGTCATTTTGGCGTCGTCACTTGTACTCCGGAGTCCGAGATCCATCTCCCGCGCCTGGAGAACGTGTTGATGTCAGTTCCCAATGTTTGTTTGCAAAATCGCCCGAATAAATGCCACGGAAGCTGACCACAATGGTAACAGCCATATCACAGTATTGGATTCGTCCCGGCGCCACTGAACTGCCCTCGTGAGATTTATATTCCTTTGCTTGAATTTCTATTCCTTTATGGGTAACATTGTTCGATCATTGCGCCCTTGAAGAAAAGCTTCAAGAAAAAAGTAATACTCTGGCGCTTGGCCACGACTTTGTGGAATGGCCATGGCCATCGCGACGTGCTTCCTTGCCTATACAGCGACTGTGAACCGACCCCTCCAAATCTACTTCATATTGATGCCAGTGCATCGGTATTATTGCAGTGCTTGCATTACGAAATCCCGTTTTCGCTGCCAAGGTCATTGCGCATAATATTAGTACGCTAACCAAATTGTTATGCTGTTGCAAATAAGGGTGTCTGTGCCATAATATACATACAGAAATTATTTCCTCCTATTGTACAGTAGCTAGTTATGCTTTCTTCCCTTACCACCAAGCATAGCATTGACAGTGCTTTCTTGAAACATGTAACTTCCTCCGTCTTTGGCCACTTCAATTTCAAGAACATCCCGCCCGTGTTCTGTACAGCTCCAGCCGAAATCATGCCGAAGCTTACGCTCCGTCTCACACCCCGCAGCCGCCAATAGAATCGTTCTCTGAGAGGACTCTAGCCTACTGCCTCTCTTTATCGCTAAAGCTCTGCCAAGCAACCCAAGGACAAATTAATTGCTGCAGTTGCCAAATCTATCGGCTGCGTGTTCTTCCCGAAGGACTCGAGCGCTGTGCCAGCAATCTTCCCCCTTTTGCTTTGTAACACTGTGCTATTTCTCCACGGACATTCCCGCATCGTCCAAATCTTACCCCCTTAGCTGTGTTACTTAACACAAACTCATGGCTCCGGCTGCGATATTACTGGTGCGGAATATACAAACTGTCAGCATCGCAGTTCATCACCTGCACGCACTGACACCTGCAGCCACTGCCTTGAACAGCGAAACCATCCTATTACGTGTATAATCGTTTTGCTCTTATTTTATGTTGCGAAGGTCAAAGTCGCAGCAACCAATCGATAAATTGAAATTTAAGCATGCCACAAGAACGCCAAAGCTTAAGATAAGCCGAGGAAAATGGATTTTTTCGTTACTTTGGTATTAATTCCTGCAATGTTGATCTTCAGAAGATAAGTTGCGATCAAAGCCACTAAGTCACTTTGACTGGCTGTTCATTTGCAGTTCCCTCATAAGGGGTGACGTTCTTAAGATGGAACAGCCCAGCAAACGACTGTCCCCGCTAAAGGCACCTTTTGACCATGCCTTTACCCTTAACCTGTTTGCACATTGGCTCCGTCATAAGGCGCTGATGCACAGAAAAGTTCCCGCTCACCCTAGTCGGTTAAATATTTGGGAGCCTGTACATGTCCGATGCCATTGTCTCGCATCGGGCGTCATTCCGTAAATCCGGTTTCTCTGCAAAGCTATTGGCCAAATTCCATGACCTTTTCACGAGCATCGGCCGGCATAGTGCGCGCCGTACGCACGAGTGCTATGTCTACGTGTTCTTTCGAAATTCCATTGCTTATCCCAACACTCTTACTGCTATAAAAAGAATTGGCACTAATTTAGGCGCCTATAACTCGTCCTGTAAGCTTGCAGTCCCGGTTTAACTTGTTTAATTTTCATTCGATTTTGTCGGCCTGAGCCAATCGCAACAAACTTCCCATTCATGATGTACCTGACACTTCTAGTTCTGGCTTGTTTTGAGAACTGTACTGCGTTTGTTACTTTCAGTACACTTGTGTTTGTACTAGCGTACTATTTTTTCACTTGTTTTGTAACTAATACACTTGTTTTGTAATTTCTCTCGTCATGCTTGACTTGGTGCTCTGAGTAAGGTTGTCGGGGCCCTTCAGGCGCTTGAATAGCTTTTTTCCCGGACTTTCTGCAGCGTGATTCAGGAAGAATCTAAATTCAAATCAATTCAGTTCAATTCAATAATACCTCATAGGTTCAGTGCGGAAAAGTAACTAGGATGTCGCATACTATTTTTCAGTTTCCCTCGCTCTACATGTTTCCGTTAAAAGAGGTGTCAGTGTAATTTTAATGAGGTAATATTTCGAGTGAACCAAACTTGGATTTCGCCTTCACGGCCCCTTCGTCCCCGTTAAGAGCATAGATTCTTACCACTAACGTATTGTTTGACCACCGCATTCTCGAATAATTATGACGTTGTGCGCCACAACTTACTTGCACTTTCCGTACCATGATTACCCCAAAACAGCACTACTCCCCTAGCTACAAAGCGGACCGGTGCTGTTACGGTGCATTAACAAGGAACAGGTAAGCCTCGCAATCACGACTTTTATATTATTCACGAACACTTGTCTACAACATTGGCGTACTTCAAGGTCGGGAAGAAACGTTGAAGGCGTGAACTCGCGATACACAAAAGGAGTGGGGGAGATTGACCAAATCTCGGCAATTTCTTGGCTAAGCACAGGCATCCTTTTGACCACTCATAATTGCGCAGCTCTACTGTGACTTGGGTTAATTAGCACGTCATTCTAATATTTCGCGCTAATTTATGCAGCAGGTAACGCTTAGAACGATAGACCCCCGAATGAAGTGTGATTGTTTTTTTGTTTTTTTGATTGTACCCGATTTATTATCATGGTCTTTAAATAGGAATAATCGCTTTGTGATGCGGATACACGGTATGAAATTTAAATCTAATTTACCCACTGGAAATGGGGGTTGCATGTGCCACTAGGTCAGCGTTACTCCACTGGCTTTTGGAGAACGCGATTTTGCTTTAAATACTGCACACAGTATTCTGGAGCATTCTTGAAAAAGGGATCTTTTAGCCCGGCCCATGCTTTGAGAATATGTGTTCGTTGATGACGCACAAGGTCATGAGTTCCAATTTTGGGGCTGTGGTATTTCTTCCTGTGGAAAAACAACACCAATCCGTGTAAAAGATACCAAGGTGGCTTAACTTATTCATTCGATTTCTACTGCATTTCTACTAGATTTCTGCTACAACGATATTGAAACTTGACCTCCTCCTTTGATCTTCTGGTGATCTGTAGATTTTGAAATTGATCCAAACTCCTACCTTGTGAACTGGGAGAAATGTGAAAGGCTTGCTAGAAAATACATTCGCGTTTGACAAGCCTACAGCGTTGTTGTTTTACCTGGTTTCTCAAGCCCGCGGCCACTGCACCAACTTGTCATCCCCCCCCCCCCCCCCAAGTCTATAGCGAACATGCTCTTACGTTCAAGATCGTATGTCGATGTACCAACCTTTGCGGTGATCGTTACAAAGGATTCCATGAGGTAAAGGTGCGTCTTATCTTCCCCTCCGATACTTTTAACGAACCCCACAAGGTATTCATATTTTCTATCGACACCAGATATCTCCCATGTATCCGGGTCACAAACCTATAAAGGTTAACAAAAACGTCATGGTTAATTTCTATACCTCGAGTGAAAATTTCTGATTTTGCAATACTTCGTAATACCGAAGCACTTCGCAGTACTTAAACACTTCGTAATACGCAGGCAATTCATACAAACGCAAAACGCACACACATATGAAGCCGTTTCATAGGAAGGTAAACGAACAGTGATCACTCTCCAAAGTTGGGTCAAGAGTTCAGTTGCTTCGCAAGTAAAATTCCACGACGGGTTGCGCGGATGGATGGAACGGAAGAAATAATTTTCTCGGCAATGGCCTTGAATCCCACCAGCAAGCTTGCACATCATTGTATACCCATGTAATGTACCTGTAATTCCCTTGTAATCCCCATCCAACAGGTCCAGACGTTAGACGCTGCGGCGCCCTTCACCCTGTACCCTCCGCGTCCCGAGACGCGCGTCTGAGTGCATTGAAGAGCCCGGCTTACGGCTTATTAAAAGTAATTAAAAGCACCAGGCGCAAAAGTGGCCGCGTATCGGCGCGCTTCTATGTAAACACCGTCCACAGCCGGTATTCTTCGGCAGCCACTGCCACGCAACTGCCTCCCCTCTTTCCCCGCCCAGTTCTTCTGCTGCTCTCCTCCAGTCTCAGTCCTCCCATGATAAAACACAGCAGCAGTTGTTGCTGAACTGAATTAAATTTTCCCACGCTAGCGCTGCCGGCGTGCCATGTGTTAGGACTTTTCTTCACTCTTTGGCTTGTCACTCGAGCCACGGGCTGAATGTTCGAGCGCGAGCCCTGTCTCTATTTTGTGGTTTGAACATTGTTTTTGACGCGCTTTTGGGTTTGCTGCACGCAAAATTACCGCTCTGTTCTTCTAATAAGGTTCTCTTTATTTCTCTAAAGACGAAAAAATTACGCCCACGTGTATTTTTAACCAAAAGAGCAGCGCTAGGAGTAGTTGTCAAGATGTCATGTTCGGCTGCGAATATGCCTGAGGTTTCTTTTTTTGCTGAACAATGCTGACAAGCATCAAGTATGCTACCCGATACAGTAGTCTGAAAATGTTTTGCCTATTATACTACATTCAAAGATTAATTTAAACCTTGACCGTGGGAATGCAGTCGGGAACAAAGAGACAACCACTTTGGTTTAGGAAGCCCAATAAAGGCCATCGTATATAAAAGCACGAGGTACCTCGACAGCACATTCAACCCGTTTGCTGAGTGTGTACTAGCGTCCCAGTTAATGAGCCCATGGAAGAAGATTTCAGGCCTGGTGACTACTTGCCTTTAGGCAAAGTGACGCAATACTAAGCACGTGACGGCTCCTTTGTGTTTGGAGGTGTCCTCTTGACCTTTTGACGGCCGAAGACGGGCTGGTGGTTCAAGCACAGGAGTATAAACAGGTACAAGCTAATTGGGGCGTGAAGGGGGGATAAGGAGGAATTCCCTCTTTTCTGTATTCCTGGGTGAAGGCAGGCTAGAGATTAATCAGGAAAACCCAAAGCTCAAGGTTCATTGCTGTCTATTAACCAACAGGCGGCGTTGGCTAAACTTATAGCGCTGGATTGGCTTGACTTGGTTAATACATGGTTTTCGCTCATACAGCCGTTAATTGGGAGCGATGCGAGTCGATCGAAGGCATGGTGGACGGGATTTGCAAGAGGCCCCCAATGTTCTTACCCCGATGCCATCGCACCACCCAATCACTGACGCTTCAGGATTCCTGTGAATGTTTGGTTGTGTGAACGAGACCCGATGGCTGCAAAGCTTTCGGATGGAGGCCGTGGGGGCAAAATATAGTAAACACGGTTTCTAACCACAGGTCGACGGATTTATAAGCTCTTCAATATACTAACCAGGAAAGTCGGTCGTTGAACTTGGTTTTATTGGATCCACAAATGAATGAATTGCGACCAAGTCATGATTGACAACGATATATCCAATGATAAATACCCGGTCTCCTCATGATCAGCACTACAAGGCTAATGGTTTTATGGTACATCATTTGCTTCTTGTGTAGAGCGACCCTACCGTTTCCCTCTTTATCCAGATGGTTCCACAGCGTTCCCCTTGTCTCCTGGGACCCTCTGCACTGACATAAAGGATGTAACAATCTCGCCTACCGCCATACCTTGCGCCAACATCTTCCATGAGCAAAGATGCAATCCTTAATAAAATGAAGACAGGATAACTCTCCACTTCTGCTGTGGGATTATTGTCACGGTTGCCTTCTTTGTTCTCTTCACCGCAGTGAACAAAAGTACACCCATCGGCCTCTATGGGGAGGCACAGTAAATCAGTACGGCGTGTACTGACACCTCTCGTAGCAAGAGGAAAGCTAGCAAAGGAGCGGCGAGCAGCAGCGGCGAGGCTACGAAGGTACCACGCCTGTAGGTTGGAAGAGCACCAAGTTCCGTTTGCGACATTTCAGCAGTACTTTCAAGGCAGACATTTCTTGATTGGTAATAGGGTTCAACGCGGCGACACAACGCAGGCTATGGGCGCACGGTAGTGGAGGGCTCCGGATTAATTTTGACCACCTGGGGATCTTAAACGTGCGCCGAAATCTCGTACACACGGGCGTTTTTTTATTTTCGACTCCATCAGAAAAGCGGCCGCCGCGGCCTGGAAGTGAACCCGGCAGACATTTTTTTATACATTTGTACGGTACACTACAGACTGTGCACGGCTTCAGAAGGAGTTGATTTTGATTGTCAGGGGTTGAAATGTTCTCAAGACATGAACGTGCAATGGAAACGTCACTGCATTTATTTTCTGAAAAAGCTGACGTGGCACCATTGAATGTCTGTGGGACATGCAAGAATTCCTTACTGTGCGGTTCTGGGCCGCGGCTCTGTAAGACAAAGGGACAGCATTGCCCTCCGCCACCTGCACGGACTATACAGCTCCGCTAAACATCCACACTCGGAGGTTGGAATTGCTCGGACTTGTACAGCGCAGCCGCATCTGCAGGCTATAACATAGCCAATAAAACCAAGACAGCTTGTCCGGGTAATCTGCCGCCGTACGAAGGGTTCGACTACGTGAAGGCTAATGAAATATCAGGACAGCCTCGCTAGGTAATCCCGTACCGCAATAATTCTTCGCTTCTTTTTTTTTTGCTAATTCGCTTTGCGCAGGAGGAATCACAAAAGAAAGCATTTCCCGGTCGTCTGTCTAGTTGGAGCCCCATCGAAGGCTGATCGAGGCCGCAAACACAGCTGATCCTCGGTCTCCTTATTTTCTGCTAGCTCCCCTCTGCCTCCCCCCTCTTCCTGTTTATTTGTACTGTACTCCCACGCACGCCGCGAACTAAATTCTGAAGGCTAAGAACCGGCATCAATAAAATGGGTGTTACACAGGGAGTGTGATTTATTGTTCTGATGATTAGCGTATAGCAAGCGTTGCCGCGAGCATTGCCGTCGCGTAAGGGTGGCAGCTTACAACGTGCAAGAAAGACGTAGACACAGCTAATACTCAGGACTGCTCACGCTGCGTTAAAACTTGTCCACATCCACAGGCGGCGTCTTTGAGCTTCCTCCTCCTATTTCCCAGTTAAATGCCTAGAAATGCAGGACTTGCATTGCAGGACTTCCATTGCAAAGTTTTCAGGCTCCTCTAGGCAATATGTTTTTACAGGCCACGTCGATGCTCACCGACATCATACCTAACTAATAGCGATCCCACGAACCCCTGCGCCGAGGAGGACTACTACAATTAAATTGAAGCTGACATGAACGGCTTACTCTAAAGTTACTGCACTGCCTTTTTGCACTCGCTTCTGCGTCTTTAGGGGCGAAATTAATCACACCAGTTTAAACAATGCTATATGACACATAGTATACGTGGATGCCATGAAACCGCCCCGAGAAGCGGCCGCGAGCGAGTTGGGAATTGTTACCGGGCACTTGCAAGCATATTCAGTTTTAATGATTATCATACTAATACGCGTCTGAACAAGAAGAGGTGAGTTCGGATACTGTCTGTTTGCGAAAGAGTACCGTGATGTGACAAGTGTACATACCGAGGATGGCTTGACAATGCTGAAACCGTCGCATGTCTTGAACACGAGTTTGGTCTTATCTGAGGTGAGCTCGGACGGCAGGGTGTAAAGAAACGCCCCCATCTCCAAAGATGCTCCCACTATTCTCAGATTCTTTTTGTACGTCGAATTCTCACTGAGCAGCTGCTTGAACTGATCCTGCGTGATAAAGAGAACAGCAGCCCATATCAATAAAGAAATTAAACCCGGTTCCACCAGGTGTGGAACCTGCTGAAACAGCGGAGGTGTGGTTGTTATTGCTTTCGCTCGAAGGTCAACGGGCGCTCGCCCGACAACAGCAGCGCTGTCGCTGCACGAGTTCTCTCGTTCGAGCAAAAGAATCGGCAGCTAAACGTAAGAGGTGGGAGGCTGCCTCCCCGTTTCCTGCCCTAGTGGTAGGGCGAGGAATCCGCCTGTGCGAGGCCGACGGCGGGAGGGGCTTACCCGCGGCTAGAGTTCCTGTATATCGCTTAGCGCAAGAGTTGCGCGTCTGATTGCCACATGCCGCGGGTTCCAGTTCAACAGAAAGCCCGCTTTCAGCGCTCCGCACAGTTAGTTCTACCACGGCCCCTGGTTGTACTCTACAGGGCATCGGCAGTTGTGGCAGCGGCGGCCGCTCATCTGATAAGCGGTCCAATATCGTACGGCAGTTTTTGTCCGTGCCGCTCCTCGACACTATTTCTCGCCGCTGCCACTGGCGCGGCGGCCCCGCGACCGCTTTTTCACGCGAAAAGGGTGGCTTTCCCGCACGACCTGGAACTCAAGATGGCGGATGGACGCGCAACTCTGCTCTCCTAGGGGAGCTATATGCAGGAACTCTACCGGCGGCGAGACCACTGCGCACTCTATCGGCGTGTCTGGGGCCTGTTTCTACCCATGCGGGATTCATGACCTCCGGCACACGCGCAAGAAGACGAGACCTACAACAGCCCCGCAGTTAATATATTCGGGCAACAATTGTGTAGGCAGAGACGTGGAGTTCGCACTCGCTATCGTAATGGACAGATCAGCGGGCTTGAAATATCTCCATTGATTAACCACCAAAAATATTGTAGCACCACATTAGCGTAATTCATTAAAATCCCGTCCTATCGAATTCGTGGTGCCGTCAAATGGCGAATTCTCACCAAACTTGCAGAGTGCAGTGATCTTGTAGTGAGGTCAGTGTGCTTGTCCACAAACAGTCAAAAATTTTTTCCACAGTTGATTCTTAAATTCAAGCTCAGATGCTGCTTTATGGTGTACCGTTCTCTAACGACGTGGGGTGATGCTTGTTCCTAATTCAACTGAAGCGATAAAACTCAAAAGTCGCCTCAAACTGAATCGGTGAGCTGCCTATAGTTCACCAACGCTATTATCAGACGAAGCCGAAGTCGTAGCCGAAGTGACACGGGTGGTTTGTTGCAACCAATAGACTGTTGGCACTCAAAACAATCAAACTTTACGGTACCACGTCACGTCCAATGGAGCTCACCGAAAGCCATGAAATCTGAAATCACTTTGGTGAGATGGCTGTTGAATCACAGAAAGAAAGGCAGAAAAGGTTGACGCTGCCTTCCGGCCTACACGGCGGCCTCACGTATTTACGTCTGCTTTTCGGTCGTTTCTATGTCTTGTAATTCTCGTGTTTCGTTAGTTGCGTTGCTATTACTTCATTCCACATAACGGCACCGCTATAATTGGCAGCAAATGTTTTATTACCAGCTCCAATGTAGTATGCAATTTGAAATTATCTAACATTACCTGAGGGGTATCTGTTTGCAAGGGGCTAATCATCACACCCCTGAGTAGAGATGGGCGCGCGTACGTGGTTAGATACTCTCCTAACAGGTTGCAACTAGCCCTAACCTGCCTTTACGCTCTTTCCCGTTAATGTTTCAGTGGTCTGGCAGGCATTTGGATGAACTTGTTCTCTCCACTCACCGACCACAGTCAACAAGGCAACCTTGCGTTTTGAACAGAACTAAGTGGCCAATAACTTGCTGAGAATCGCCACTGTTTCATCGATGCCCTTTAGCGCGCGCTACAAAGTGAGTAAACGTTCGGCGCTCACAGCGTCCCCTGTCCGTTGCAGGGGCCTATTACGGCTGAGAATCTGAGATGATTTAGAGGGCACATTGCGCGGCATGGTTGCAATTTCACCACGTTTTATTATAACAGCCACACCGAAAAAGGTGACTAAGCGTCCCCCGTTACAAAATCTTGACCACACGCTGAAAGTCCGTGTGGCTAAGTATGTGCATGTCTCAGTTGTATCGGGACTGCAGGTGACGTCGCATGCTAAGCACTCCTGCGTATATAGTTCCATGGCTGCAATTAAGCATCCCGTCACAAAATCTTCATTGCACGCTGAAAGTCGGTGCGGCTAGGTATACATTTCTCAGTCGCATCGGGACTGCAGGTCAGGTCACATGCTAAGCACTCATCGTATATAGTTCCATGGCTGCAGTTAAGCGCCCCCTGTTACAAAATCGTAACCGCACGCTGAAAGTCGGTGTGGCTAGGTATACATGCCTCAGTCGCATCGGGACTGCAGATGACGTCAGATGCTAAGCACTCCTGCGTATATAGTTCCATGGCTGCAATTTAGCGTTCCCTGTTACAAAATCTTTATCGCACGCTGAAAGTCGGTGTGGCTAGGTATACATGCAAGTCTTATCGGGACTGCAGGTGACGTCACATGCTAAGCACTTTTCCGTATATGGTTACATACATGAAGTAGCGTATGCAGGATTTTCCTCAGTGTAGCTGCCCCCTATCCAAAATAGGGCAGAGGAAAATTTTTAAAAAGTACACAAACAATTAAAATATAAACAAAGGAATTGGAATCAACTAAGCAATCAAACAAATAAGGGATCAATTTAAAATTACAAATATCTTTAGGAGCCCGGACGGAAATCTACAAGACGATCCCATTGTTTTGTTTTTGTCTGGCTCTTTTAAGAAATATTCCAAAATCCCCTATCATGGTGGTAAGAGCCTTCATCTTTCATCTACACTAATTCAGAGAGACCCATAAAGGTTTCATGAAGGCTGGAGAGGTGAGACCACTAACCCCGGGGATTGATTCTTCAGACAAGGGTGAATGCAAGATGAGAAAACAAAAGAAAACTTTTAATCAGCAATCCCTATTCGATGACACGCGTTGTCTCATACACTGCCCACCCCAAGTACGGAGTCTTAAAATTTCAGACCCAGTTGCGTACGCCAGTGCAAGCCTGTCCATACCCTGCCCGAGTGCACACTCCATCTAAGTGAAAACTACTTTGTAGCAACAGAGCTGTTCAAGCTCGAGGTCCACCTCTTCCTGAGAGCGCTCAAAACTCGGCGCAGCAAAGAGGAGAGGGGCAATATGCTCGGACAAGGAGTGCGAGGGGATGTGGAAAGGACACAAGGAGCAGACGAGCAGCCTTGGGGAGGGCGCATTGGGGAGATAATAAAGATATTTTTATCGTAAGAGATAATGATATTTTAAAGGTATCTGCGTAACTAAAGATATGCGTGTTAAAGATCTCCTGGTTGGAAAGCGCGCATCGGGGATCGTTCTAAGCTCCTACGTGAATGTGTTTTACTCGAGAGAGACGGCGTGCGCTCGGACGACCCAGAAAATCCTAGTTAAAGCTAGCGAAGACCACCACATCTGCTCAGACTTGGCATCTCAATGGCGAAGGCGGCGGACTTTTTTTCGATAAGACCGACAGCACTTACCAAATACGGGTATCCGGGGTGAAGTGGCTGTTTATACAAAAGTCCCGGTGGAAGAACTTCGCATCTGGAGTCTTCCTTGAATTTACCGAATGAAGTTATGGCGATGACAATGTCCGCCACGTTATTGCTGCAACAGAAAACAGACGCTTGCCTTTCGTGCCCCGTGGTGCATTTTTGTGTCAGCAGATTAACCGTGTAAAATATTTAATTTAGAAAACATGACCTTTGTCATGTATGTGAAAGGCCAACAGCTTGCGAAAGAGCCAGGGAAACAAAAATTGAAACTAGAAAAATCGTGTAAGGGGAACAACCACTAAGCGACTCCATTTTTAAAGTATTCATAATTTGCTGAATTTAAAACAGCGCAAATTAAGGTCAGAAAGCAACAAAATTGAGAAAAGGCAGAACTAAAACAAACAAAAATGAACGAATGTAACAAAGAGTGCCCATATTATACACAGCCGTCACACAACACAGAGAAACAAAGTCACGGAAAGACTACCAAATTACGAATAAAACACTTGCAAAAACAGACTAACCCTCTAAACTACCTGTAGTTGCAGAAAAGTGCACAAAGTGCAATATAAAAGCGCTCACTCGTTTCAATAGCGTATATGGGATATTTGGTAGAACAAACTTAAACAACCCTATAAAAAGTTATCCGAAACGAATACAAAAAGTTCCTCGAGGTTTACTTAAGTGTGCTTGCGTGCGTTGAAGGCGAGCCTGACATTTCTCCTTCTGTGCAGCTACAACCTCATTGCCAGTTTTTCTTCGCGTTTGTTTGCAGTTGGGCCAAATTTGTTGGCATTTGGGCCCAGCAGTTCCCGCATGGTCAGAATCTCTTCTTCTGAGGGCGCAGCCTTGTACAAGCAAATATTACGCAGCAGATGAAGCACCAGACTTACTCGACAGCTTCTGTGAACTTTTTTCTGTACGTCCGCAACCACCTCGCATCACTCTCCGGGTACACACCAAGGCCCAAGGCTGTTTGCCGATCCTTGCGATTCCCTTGGTGTTTTTTCAGTCCCTGCAAGGCATTCTAGCATGTCAAAATGGCAGACACAGCCCACGAAAAGCATCATTCCATTTCTATATGTTTGCAAATTTTGTCCCGGCGGCGTCTGAAGGGCTGAGCGCCCCGCTCAAGAAAACAATTGGGCCCATCTCCCCACGAGGGGGGACTCGAGTAAATGCGTCGTGTAGGGGGTGGGTGTATTGCGTTAACGTTAGTGTTTGGGGGGTGGTGGTGGGGTGGTAGTGAATGTGTTAACTATTATTGCTTATTACTATTAATTATTATTTTTTTCTTTCATATATCAATTATTACTTTCGTGATTTTGCGACTCGAGTCCCCCCTCGTGGAGAGATGGGCCCAATTTTTCTTTTTTTGTGACGCAAGAAGTGAAGGCAAGGAGTAGGTTGTTGTAAGTCCTTATTTATTTATTTGTTGCTGTTTCGTGGTCGCTAGAGTGTACTGTTAAGGGGTCTTTAAGCAGTGGTCGTGCGTTGCAGCAACTGGTGAAGACGAGATCGATGCAACTGCTGCCGTGTATCATCAGCAGCTTCTTGACGTAGTTTAAATGACTCAAGGATATAAGGCGCGTTCGTACCCTTTAATTCTGTGTCGCTTTTGTGGCGCAGTGGGAAGAGCACTCGCGTTCCGCCCACAGGGTCGTGCGATCGAAACCAGGCGCCGATAACTAATATTGTTTTTTTATATATAGTGTAGGGAGAGGGGTGCGGACCTGTTGATGAGAACGAGGAGGGTAGCGTGATGCGGGAGAGGAGGAGTGGGGGAGAGGGCGCACCTGCGCGCTGAGCTGTTGCGGACGGACGGCGGACGCTACATGTGAGTTAAAGAAATGCTCTGCATTTGAAAAATGTGGTTGATTCCTCTGTCGTAGGAATGGGTAAACCACGAAAGTGAAAAGTCCAGCGAAATCTGCAGCTGGCCATTATTTTAGGGGTCGGCGGCTGTCTTGTGGGTGTGCTTGGCGAGCGACGTCCTGCTGGCGGGTCACTTCGGCAAAGGTGTACTGGCGGGATTTTCGTTCCTGCAAGGCATTCCAGCATGTCAAAATGGCAGAAACGGCCCACGAAAAGCATCGTTCCATTCCTATATGTGTGCACATTTCGCCCCCGCGGCGTCTCAAGGGCTGAGCGTCCCGCTAAAGAAAAATTTGGCGCGTATCTAGTTGCTTGGCTGCACAGTTCGCAGAAAGGACGAGTATTCTGCCATCGTCAGGTATCTCTCTCCTATCTTAGCCCCCCACCTGTCCCGCTGTTCCCCTCCTGCCCCGCTCCACACACAATAAACTCAAAGGGAGTTTGCCTCATTTGAACCAAATTTCCCGCGTTCGCACCGCTAGCGCACCATCTGTTGGGCTTGGGTGCCCTCTCTAGTTCGGTGATTTTTTTTGCTGAAAACAGTTTTTAACACGTATTCTTACTTACTATGACAAAAAATCAAGCCAATGTTTATTTTTAGAGCAACACTGGCTCTAGCAGTATTGTATTTGCGTTTTCCCCCAATATGCCTAACGCTTTCGTTCCGCTGAACAATGTTTACAGGTATTAAGAGGGCCCTGAAACAGCTTGTGCCGATACATGGGTGTCCAAATTTTCAGGAAAATCAATGTCCTTCCTAGTAATCACCTCCCTAAAGAATGTTTTTAAAGCGATGACTAGTAATGGAGTTATTGCAAATCAAAACATGGCATTTTCGCCCGCGTCGCGATTCTCTCTTCTTTCGTCCACCTCCTCGCAATACGCGTGCGTGACTGGCCATGATGCCTCGCTTCTCGGTGACATCTACAAGAACATCACGTTGCGGGCGTCATCTGGTACTGCAATGTTCTGCGCCGCAGCATCGCTCTGGCACACATCGTATGAGTTTCTGCGTTCTGTTTGAATCGTCTTTGTTTTTTTTTATCATTTCGCTCATGAATCTTGCCCTTCGCTCGCGGCCGTCAAAGCTCATGGAAAGAATGGCACGGGACTTTTACGACGAAAGATCACGCGAAAAGAGAACGGCCCTGTCACCACGCCTTCGCGGCGACGACATGTCTTGGTACAAATCGGAGACTAGAATAAAATATGTGAGGGAATAACTAAAGACGCCTCAAAATTTGTGACAGTGTCACGTGTATGCGTTCCGGAGCGACGTCGGGTTATATACTGCTTAATTACTCGCTCGTTCACGCCAATGTCGAGCAAGCTCGACATTGTGGTGACGCCATGCACGCGGATATACGGGCAGTTCTAGTATCCCATTCCGTTGTTCCAATCGGTTCTTAACATTTACAAACGTAACAAAATGCATCCGAAGGGTTGCACGGTACAGCACAGGAACTTTTTCTAGAGTGCGTGATGCATCCATTTCCCCCTCCCTTCCCCCTTACTTTCCGGGAAACTTTCCGGGAAAAGACTCTTCGTTCATATTTTACGAGCTCAATGCTGAGTGTTTCGATATGTGGAGGTTTGGTTGCCGGCTGCGGCCCTACACTCCCCCCTCCCCCCGCAAGCCTACCTTGTTTCTTCTTTACGCGGCTGGGAGGACACTGCGTTTACTCAGTGTAAAGACATGCCAATTTTGCAAAATACACAGTGTTTCGACCCATCAAAGTACAATACGCTTTTATATGCAGAGTATTTCAGTAACTCACAATGTCACCCGCGTTGGCGTCCGTAGTCCGCGTCCGCATCGCTCCCCCTACACTATATAAATACTTGCCGGCGCCAGGTTTCGATCCTACGACTCTGCGGGCGGAACGCAAGGTGCCCGGTCCTCTACCAACTGAGCCACAAAGCCGACACAGAACGGCAGGTTACGAACGTGCCTTATATCCTTGACTCATTCAACCGTCGGCCAGAGGTGCGCCCTCTCCCCCGCATCCTCCTCTCCTTCTCTCCGCTCGCAACGCCCTCTCTCGCCGCGTTCGGTTCGGGCGCACAACAGGTGGGGACGTGCGCAACACCCTCTCTCGCCGCGTTAGGTTCGCGAGCAAGAACAGGTGGGGCGCTCGCATCGCGCTCTCTCGCCGCGGTCGGTTCGCGCTTAAACGACGTCGTTCGCGCGCGCTGCGGTCGCTAACATCTGTGGCGTGATCGTGACGTCAGCATCACGCGTTCGCGTGGTGGCGATTTCGGCGCTATAACACTCTCTCGCGAGGGGCATTGGATTGGATTCAATTGGATTGGCTTGGATTGGCTTGGATTTGGATTGGATTGGATTAAAGTGGATTGTGTTGGATTGTGTTGCGTCATAGCCGCGCCACGTTGCGTCATAGCCGCTCCACGTTGCGTCATAGCCGCGGCAGGGGGTTCACGGCACGTTTCACCATCGACTTCATCGACAATGTCTACGCTGGAAGACAACAATTACAACAACAACAACCAATACGTAATCCATACGACTTGCAGGCGCGCCCCCCCGCAGAAATGCTCTGCATTTGATCGTGCCCCTCGCGAGGGGGATGTTTGAGAGGCCCTGACGTCACACCCAGCGCAGCCGGAAACGCCATTTCTGTAAGTCGAATGGCGGACTTTTTATATATACAAAGCACGAGTGTAAAACTAAACAAATCTTGCCCCTCACTTAAAACAGAGTCCTTCAATGCTTTACTGGTCACGAAACTGCTCCGTAACTCAATGGGAGAGCTTCATATGCTGCGTTTGGCCGCCACGCAGTGGCGCCACCCTCTCACTGAGGTCACTCCTCGGGCGGCGTTGCGCTGGGTCGAACGGCGGAGCCGCGGCGAGTTGTGTTTGTTTTGTGCGGGAAAAAATCTAATGTGCATATCGCGCTCTCGTGATGCGACTTAATTAGTGCAACGACGATGCCGAACATGTGTTGCGTCCCGGGATGTCGTTCCTTGTACAACGATACCACAGAAAATGTTTCCTTGTTCTGTTGACCGAGCGACGGGCAGCTGCGTGAGAATTGGAGGCGCGCCATTCCAAGGCAAGCAACGGGAGATTTCAGCTTCGATTATAAGTGTGCGACACTGTGTGGAAATGCACTGTGTGTGAGAATGGAAACAGCAATGTACCATTTTGAGAGCATCGTGGACAGAATTGTACAAGGCTAACTTAAAGCCTGATTTTTGTCATATCAGTCAGGTTGTAGCGGTGCTTCGTTACCTGTTTGCGAACTTGTATTACCTTGCGCTCAGGCTCGCGTGTAAAAGAGCTTTGGGACGTCCTTGTGCTTTTACTTTTCATATTTCCGCGAATTATCCCTTAGGGTTCGTTTTGTTTGTTTTATAAACGCGCGTGACCGATTCCGGTTTCTTATGTGGCGTTTCAACCGGAGCGCCCATTTGCTCTGTTTGTAGTACGTCCCATCGGGCAATATTGTTTGATATGGAAAGGATGCCACCTTGTCGCTAACTTGATTTTTTGTTTCTTCAACAATGTTCTCGATCCTATTTCCATGGATCTGAAATTAATAACGTTTCGAGAGTAATGCATGCATAGCAAACGCCGCGCAACTCACTTTATCGACGTTCATCTGTGCACGTCACACTGCGGACTGCTTCTTCGACGTTTGTGTTTCATTCTAGTCTTTTGTAGTGCAGGAGATCGCTAGCTGGCTGCGTTCAGAAAAGCTTTGCTTCCTTCTTGGCTACGCGGAAACATTCTGTTTCCTCCGTGTGCTGCACATCGCAGCGCGAAAAAATAAATTTTTGTACGCTGGACTACGCTCTTTTGTCTCCCTTCGTAATATAAATTTTTTGTTGCGTGTGCTAAAATCAGTTTTATTGTTCTTTTTTCGCTTCCTGTTTTTGCAAGTATTGCAAAGCGTGGATGCAGAAAGACACATGGTGCAACATATATCTCATCGTGTTTTGATCCTTCGTGTTTCTTCAGCGTTTTTAGATGTTCTCAAGTATGTACCCACTCATCGTAACGACAATACTATTGGGCTACCTCTTTTAGCGTTCTGTGCAACTCACTAGCAATCAACGGATTCATTAAGCGTAGTCTGAACGACGCGTACTTCGTTTCTTTCAGTTTTTTTATTGTATTACCGATAGGCCCGCAGCAGTCCGTGACTACAGCTACCGTATATGTGGTAATTACAACTTTGATTTAAGAAAAGAAACAAAATAGATTTTAAAATCCGTAAACACGACGGCGCAGCGCTTGTGCCAGAGCACACAGAAGCGGTTGCCGTTCGCGGCCGAAGTCTACGGTAATTTACTTCGAAAAATAAAACGCCATTGAAGGCAGGTGATATACACAATGACTGGACTATTCATCGCTAACTACTACAAAAAAACACTTAATAAGCGCGCAGACACCAAAATCAGCAAGCGTTTGCGCACCAAGAGCTGGCCAATACGCCGCACGCGCGGCGGCTGGATGACCTTCGTGCGGCGGTGGCGCCTGTAGTGGCGCGCGCGGTCCCTATATGAAACGAGCGCAGAAGTTTCGTGACCAGTAAAGCATTCAAGGACTCTGCTTAAACGAAGGACTGACGGCTGATATGGTAGTTCCACAGCGCAACCAAAAAGTTCTGTTTTGGATTCGCGACTACGATTCGCAAACTATGTCGCTTAGTAGGCAGTAAAAAAGCAACACCCTGCTGGGATTTGAACCCGCGGCTGACTGAGCGGGCGCAAGGCTCTGCGCAATGACAAAACAAGAAATTGCGTGAGTGAGACCCACCCATTGTGTCACGTTAATGTTTTCTACCTTATTGACTGGATTCCTGGCTGGTTAAATGAATATTTCTTGAATAACAGTTGCGCAGAACGGTTCCATAAAGCCCCCATGGCTGACCTCCTGCAACAGCACTGTTTCGGCTTAGACTGCGAGTTCGCCCTGCGGGAATAGTGCTCGAGTGCTTTTGTTTTACGCTCTACGCTAAAACCTTTGGTCGATATTGATTAGGTATTACCAAATACACTTTCCGTAGCTCCTATTTTCTCTTAAAGGGGCTTATATTTTCTACAAGAGTTGCTGACCGCACACGAATATGCAGTTTGCAACTCCGGGAAGCGAATTGTCGCCAAAGCGAACGGCCGGAGCGTCGTAAGCTGAAATCTGAATCGCATGCGTTGAGCTGTATGACTCCATGGACCTCACTATGTTTATCACACTCTAGGGACTAACACAGCCGCATTCATTACGGCACGAATGTTGTCGGGGCGCAGTTTTCGCTTCTCGATCTCTTCCCGACGACCGTTCGGCCGGTCCACATTGCGGCGTCTTCGGTCAGCGCGCCGGTCACACCCCGCGGACTTTCAATCGGCCGACGTGTTCGTGTCGCCATCGGCGTCATGTAACAAGGCGGTCTGCCAACTGGGAAGTTGGCGTCATGTCATCGCGTGTCGGCCTAGCCAACGCGCCTTAACGAGGAGCGTGGTATACTACAGCAAAAAAAGATAAATATGGACGAACACGATAGCGTTAAACATGCCGCAGAAAGCGCTAATTAACCAAAGGCGCCGCCGCGACCCGTTGACGCAGAGCAGACAATGCTTCTTTCCGCCGGAAGGGAAAGAAAAATCCGTCCATTTCCTAGGTTTCTGCTTCGTACCGCACATGGGAGAATCGATGACGTAGATGCGGGAAGATGGCGGGCACCAAAAACACGCAGGAAATGGTGCTAACGCGGCAACAAACTTTGCAACGAAAGTTTGATTTTTCCGCTGCACGTAAAAATGTTATACTTGGCACAGATGACGTTGGTTCTCTGCATTTGTATGAGTAAATGGTTCTCTGCATTTGTATGAGTAACATATGCTAGCAAAAATCAGTTGGATAAATGAATCCGTGACAGATTTATCTGAGAATCTTTAGGAACACCATTTTTTTTTCTCTAGTGATGTTGTATCGCTGTCTTCAAGTGATGCATTTGCTTCAGCCGTGTGATTTGCATTTTCGCATGTGGGTTTTCATTTCCTTTTACTGCTTTCCTTCTTGCGCCACAAGAACCATGTTTTGCTTCGAACATGTATGATTATGTCTTGCTTATTTTCTTTGTTCTCGTTGTTGTTGCGCATACATTAACGGTTCTTGCTCTTGATTTGTGTCAGCGATTTGTTCTGAACTGTAATTATTCTTTTCATGTGCTCAGTAATAACTGCTTTCTTTTTCTATGATATATATGTACTTCTTCCCCCACTGTAATGCCAAACTGGCGCTGTGGGTACCATTATAAATAAATAAAAAACTAAATGCGGAATCACCTCGATAGCGTTGCTTAGGGCGAAATCCAAAAACTACTTTTTAGATATTCTTAAGGGCTACATATATCAGCAAAAAGCGCTTGAAAATGTCAACGGGCGAAGGACGTAATCTCAAATTTAGGAAAACACAATTGCACCCTTTCTCTCGGTTAGGAGTGCAATTTCATAACCTCTCCCCTTGGTGAGCCTCCACGCCATGTCGCAAATGTACCCTCGAAATTTCAAGTCGTAGCAGTTTACGCTAGGCGTTGATGAGTCAGTCAGTCGGGTACTTCATTATATATATATATATATATATAAAGAGAGAGAGAGAGAGAGAGAGAGAGAGAGAGAGAAAGAGAGAGATATTTTGCGATGACACGCTCCCTACATTCAGATGCTTCACAGACACACGGCGTGAATGTTTGAAGTACAGGCATGCACGACGCTCGGGCGTAGAACACCAACTCGTAGTTGTGCCAAAGACGCGCCATTTTTGCGGCTTTGCAAAATTGCTTTTTCTTTTATGGTTGTTCCGCCTTGCACTCCCATGAATAAAAGCCCACAATCGCCCAGAACAACCTTACAAGAGCAATTTTCAACTGTACATCTTCATGGAAGGCTCTGTACGACCGAACATCATGCAGTTCATTTTTAGGTACGCAGATGCACTTTGTAGCACGGGCTTCCCCAATAAAAACCACGCCCATGAAGATAGTAGGGACCCCGTCACTTACCGTCAGGATTTCCTTCGCCTTTTCGATTCCTTTAGCCAAGCCCTGTGCTTGTGCGAAGACGTTGAGAATTCCATAGTGGATGACGTTGTCCATTGCCATATCTTTCAACGCCTTACCGACTCTTGGCAGTAATATTCTTTCCTTAGCCGTTGATCTGGAATAAAGCAGATCAGCTGGATGAAAGTAACCGGAGGACAAAACTAATGGTGAGAGTCACCTGCAGACGGACCCCATCGCTGACGACATTTACGGTGCTCGCCCTAGCAGTAACTACTGCAGCTTTGAAAGGGCCTAACGTCCGCCGAATCTAGAGTCTAATCTCACACATTGGTGTGAACGATACATTAGTACCTTTCGTCTGCACCTACCAAGATGCAACGCTGTGTGGAAGGCAGTTCAGTTTTTAAGGGCAATGGTCACCATCCGAACAAAAGATAAAAGAATTCTGAAAGAAGCGCACACAGCCAAAACCGTCCTGGCCCACTAGATTTAGAAATACACCGGAAGCTTGTCGAGACTACTGAGCAAAAAAAAACATGACACATTTGAGGCAAAACATCAAAGTACAACTGGTATCCTTTAATTAAATGTATGTGTTGCACGATATTCGATAGCAAAAGAAAATACGCGTTGAAAGCAACATATCTACCCAAACATACAAAAACGGCTCGCGAGAGATTTTCACGTTGCTGCAATGTTCTCGTTCCACAGCAACAGAGCGTTTCAGTAGATAGCGTGAGCAGTGGAACGCGGTAAAATTGAATTGCCCTGAGAAATCCCCCTCAGTGTGTTCTTTTTTTTTCTTTTTTCTTAGTAGGCTCAAAACTGAACGGGAGAGCATGAGAGGCAGCCGGGGCAAAGAAACAAAGGCATCTACGTTGTACAGGCGCCAGAAGACTGTAGTCTTTCGAGACATAGGCAACGATGTGAGCAGACAAGCGGCATTTTTTATACTCCCGTTTATACTCCTGTCCTTGTATCCGTTGTGCAGTGACTAACCTTCCGCTGAACAAGCTATGCTCATCTGCCATAACGTAGGTAACCATCGATAGGGCGCTGTCGCAAACAGCACTCGGACGTTACTTTTGTATTAGTTTTCGGCAACACTAGCAACCGATTACAACAAATGCAGTGTATGTTAGCAAATAAAGACATCTTAGAGTGCCTGAAAGTTCTAACCACTGTGGGAAGCAAGCTGATTCGATGCAGTCGGGGTGGATACCGCAATTCAACATTTTAAATCGACCATAATACATTGGTGGCTTCTAGCCTGGTCGTTTCTTTCTGCAAAATACTGATGCAAAATTCGCATGCTTGAGTTTAAAAAAATTGGCTCCAATCCATGCTGTGAAGGTGGTTGGAAAGCAAAGCTGTAAACGACCCCCACAACAATTCCCCATGCGAAGTCACTTGAATTCACACACGTGGCTGTAGAAAGAGTGAAACTAGGGATTCTGCCAGCCGTTACACGGGATTCGCGGAGGCGCCAGTCCGAACGGAGGAGCGTCGGCCATGGCATGGCTCGAGCGGCGGACGCCGCCGCTGTAGCCCGGTCGTGTGTCGGAAGAAAGAAAACGTAGAGGAGCGTGTTTCGAAGGGTCGCGGCTACGCCACCGAGTGACACAAGCACAGACACCGAAACAATCCGGCATGTGAGCTTAGTGATTCCAATTTATAGAGATTTAAACTGAATCGTTTCGTAAGTTTGAGAATTGCAAGAAAGCTGACGGAACTTTTACAATCGCTATTTATCAGAACCAGTCGCTCCATTCGGTTATTGGAACACCTTTTGAAACACAACCGAATCGGTATTCAGAAATGTAGAAAACGCAGCCCCATTCGTGACAAGCAGTGTGCAAAAGGTGGCGTTTCTCCAGCGTCCAGATGTCTGTAAGGGGTCTCTACATTGTTTTCCCGCCCTGCAAAACAATCCTTAACGTATCTTTGCTGTACGACTACTTAATCCCGATGGGTCCGTGTTACCCATGAGGTACAAGCTAATCAAATCGTGCGAAGTTAGCGCGCAATGGACGCCAAGCTGCGCCAAAACAAGCCCAACACCACCGCTAAAGCAGACGACAAAGCCTACGGAAGGGTACCGCCAACGCGTCCGCCGGGGTGAGCACGGGGAAGGCTGGGTGATAGCGCCCTATCGCCACGCCATCTACACTGTGCTGCCTGAGTGAAAAGCGCCCTTCGCCTCCCCAGACGCGTTGGGAGTTTCTTGTCCCGCACGCCATGAAAGCACCGTTCGCTGGTAGAAGAAGAAATCTTAGCTTTAAATGTAAAGCCAAATTTTTTTAGGGGCGAAGCACCTTAACGCCGACACTTGTCCTGCGTCCGGCGTCCATGCTCACGGCACAGCACCGTGTAAATCGAAACATCTGTGAGCAAAAGGTTCACAAAAGATTAACAAGAACAAAATAAAAGGTGCACAAATGGTTAGAGAGAGAGAAAGAGAGAGATACAGAGAGAGACGCACAGCACCGTGTATATCGAAACATCTGTGAACAAAACCTTTACAACAGGTTAAAGAAAGAGGGAGAGAAGGCTGGAGAGAGAGTGCGCCTGGAGAGCCGTGCTGCTCATGCGCGAAGAGCATTGGATTCGGTCGGATTGGATTGAAATAAATTGGATTGAAATGAATTGGATTGGTTTAAATTGAATTGTATTCGATTTTATTGGATGGGAAGTGGTTATAGCAGCCGTAAGCACTCTCACTGGTGCTTTAGGGTAAGAATGATCTCCAGTGCTCCGCCCACTCGTCATGATTCACTTCGTGAAGATGCGTAATTTTGTTTTTTCAGTTCGATGCGCAGGTCTGCCGCTGCTTCGCGCAGAGGCTGGCGTAACCGGCAGTTCACGCACGCGCCGACTGCGCTACAGTGACCATCGCCCCGTCGTTGCAACCGGACCGGCGGCTCCTGCATGCATGCCAGACGGGTGGCGTTCCCGCGCGTGTTGAAACTCGAAATGGCGCATGGACGCGCCACTCTCGTCTCCTATGCGAGCTGTAGAGAGGAACCCTTGTTTTGTCCGGTTTGGTCCCCACTGGCGGGCCCCGTTTAACTTTTGCAGCGCCTGTACCGAAGTTTTCGTTTCGGTGTGTTTTTACAGGGGCGGACAATTTATGTGCGACACAATAAGGACAATTTTTCGCACAATGGGGCACAGAATTATGTCCAATTAGAAAGCTGCAAAGGTGGTGGCGCGTTAAAATTGTACCAACATGTGCGATTCACATCGTTAATTTCTGTCGGGCCGCGGAGGACGCCTGTTTTGATCACGGAATGCGGAAGAGCCCGTTCAGCGGGCGCTCCCGCGCAGTCGTTTCCGGATGTCTGAGGTGCTAAAACCGAAAGCCAAGGCTAATGCACGAAATTGTTGCCCGATCCACTGCCACAACAGTAGCAACAAAGCGAAAACGAAAATTGCGGGGATGCTCAGAGCTTTCGAACGAGGTGAAGACGAAAGCCTAATTGAATCTTTCGTTCGTCTGTCGTAGGAATTTTCGCTATTTCTGCGGTCGCGCCCGTCACCGCTTGACTAGCCGCTACGACAGCACCTTCCGAACATAAATCTGTTCGCTCGACTTCGCCAGGAATTCCCTGTTGATTTGACGTTGCCCCTTCTGTTTAAACTTTGCAGCGGACACATCACTGCTTGACCAGCCCATGTACGGAACAATCTGATGTTACTGATCCTCGCTAGCCATCACTTCCTTTACCTCTATTGCAGCTGCGGCAGCGGCCTACACTGCTTTAGCGGTGCTGTCTCGCTACTCTGGTGCGTGAAAGGTCGCCATTTCTTACAACTTTCCCCCATCCTCCTCTCTCTTTGAGGTTTGCACTTTTTTGACAGCAGAGCCATTTAAGCTTTTAGTTCCGCCATCGAGCCTCACCAGAACATTCAACCAGAGCGCACGTGAACATACGCCTCATGAGGAAAACCCGGCCTCGTCCAGGCTTGCGTGGGGGCTTGCGCCACGTGAGGAGCTCGAAAAATAATAACAAGAAAAAATCGGCCGCGTATCTGCTCACTTTGTTGCAAATGTCGACGAAACACAGTCGTCTGGCGCCCCTGCCAAAGTCGTTCACCTCTTATGTTGTTCTTCTCCTGTCTCGATCCTCCCAAAAAAAACACGCTAGCGGTTTGTTAAAGTCCAGTTAAATTTACCGCGCTCCACTGCTCCGCGCCGGGTTCCTCGATGCGAGCGCTGCCATAAGGCAGAGACGCGCGTGAATCGAGGCCCCCTACCGCACGTGCGCTCCAAGCGGAACGTGAAAACTATCTAGTGGAACCCTTCGTTACTGTTGCTGTTTGATTTCTTGAAACGCCTCTAGGGAAACAGCGGGTGACCGCTTTTGTATTTGTCTGAATGATTTTTTTATTAAATCCGTGTATTTTTAACAAGGGGACACTGCGAATATCACGTAATAATGTCTTGACTCAGATATGCGTAATATTTTGCTTTGGTTCAACAATGTTGAGAAGTTGAGAAGTATGAACATTGCAACAGGCTTAGGCGTTTATATATGGCTGTGGGTATAGAAACCTGTTGTTCAGCATCTGCCTTAACTTTGGCCGTGGGGCTGAATGGCGGTGCCCGCAGTGCGGGCACACGAAACATTGGAACATGCCTGGTTTCATTGTCTTGTAGCTGTGACGTTTTCGACTGTGTCAAGCAGGTTGTTCGGTATTAAGCAGGTTGTAGAATGAGCACACGTTCAAATGACGTGTTGAACTTCCTGATGTGTGCTCGTGCTTTTGTATTGTTGCGAAATCGTGGTACCGCGTGTCTTCGCGCCCGACCGCAACGAGAGGTGTTTCCAATGCTGTGGCGTGTACGGTCTATCCTTCTGAGTCACTTAGAAAATGAGTTGGCAGCTCTAGGCTATGCAGCCTTTCTGTTACGCTGGTTCACACGCTTCATGGTGATCTGGAACAATGTCCTGAGCATAACTGTTCTACCATATTGAGTTTCAGCCCGTTTCTGAACTCTTTCTGTGGAAACCTGTGAACTTCCTGGGGAGTGATTTTGGAGTAGCTTGTTTCACCACCTCAGACATTTGTTAAGTGTTCACTGCCTGGAGCGCTTGGAAACTGATTGGGTTTGTTATGGTTTTAGGGCAGCGCTGTTACCATTAGCCGCTGAGTGCTGATATGTGGTCTTGTATGAAATTCTCTTTTCACATAGACAGACCAAAATTTCCGCATTCAAGTAGCCCAAAAAGGCTATCTTTAAAAAATTCGCGCCAATCCACCCTGTGAAGGTGGCTGGAAAGCGAAGCTGTGCACAACACGCACAACGATTACCCATGCGACGTCACTTGAATTCACACACGTGGCTCTGCAATGCGTGAACCAGAGGCAAGGGAAATGCACTTAACCACACCCTTTATTTCTTCAAAGAGACATTCTTTGCTAAAGATTAATCAATGCAAGGTTCATGAACGGTGGTCGGTTGAGTTTTATTGGTGAAGCGCGTGAGTAGAAGCTTTTTTTATACAAAATGAAAGGAAACTAAAACCCGGTGTTAGACGATCTCACTTGTCCTCCATCTCTGCCGCCGCCACCCCCGCTACAAGTGCCCTGGGTGGAGAGCACAGCGGCGCGAGAGGTCGCGGGATGCTATCACGTTGCATTCGCTCAGACCGCAGGGGCTAACCCCGAAGATGTGCTCGGTGAGTGCACCGTGTGTCTCCCCCTTCTGCGCGTGGGCTCGTAGCGCAATCGGTAAAAAAACGGGCTCTCGCTCCGTTTCTCTATTCGTTCCAGGTTCTATTCCTGGCGCTGCCAGTACCTTTTCTCTGTTCGTGGGAGTTTACTGTTGACCCTAACGGTCGCGACAGAATCCTTGGGCGGTAGATGGTAAAAGCTTCTTAAAGAGGTAAAAACACTGACCGAGCGCACTTCAGCTTTCGTGGAGAGGCGTGCCTAGCGTCGGCCAGTTCGAGCTTCGAGAACACTGTCTAGTGTCCGTGTCGTGATTTCTCGCATGCTTTTCTTCTCGCCTGTTCACGTGCGTTCGCGCCTCAAGTGGGGAGCACAGACGCCAGTTCGCGAAGCCGGTTGCCGCGGGTTGTAGCGCATGCTAATGCAACTCCCCTTGGGAGAGATGTGAAAGTCTGCTGACCAAACGACCCGGGCCTGCCAGTCACGGAGGACTTCCCGTGGTAACTCTGGAAGTCCATGGGAGGTGCAACAGCCGGGTCTGCTGCGCAGGGAGAGGGGCCACCAGCTCTGCTGTTACTCCAGCTTTGCACCTCCAGTGCAAGCTGGGCCATTTTCCACCGCCTCACAACGTGCGCACTCTAAACCGATCTAACCCTTTCGTTTTGAAAATCCTCAGTTAAACCACAAAGAAATACGACAAGCCTGGAACACTTCAGTCCGAACGGTCAAGATATCTGTCACATTTTAGGTGCGGAACCCTTTAGGGGCGCGGCTTGTCGTAGCTCGTCCGGTGTCACGCACCTACGCAGACCACGGGATCACAGAGTCACGCACGTAACACAGGCTGCGTAAAATAAACCTGGGTCCCTCGCCATACGAAGCCGATGTCAATTCCATTGTGCCACAGAGACACATGTTCCTCACATGCAAAGTGTTAGGGTTTATCTTCGCGCTAGGCCGTTTCCATGGACGCTGCCGTTGCTGGGCCGGAAATAAATGCACGATGAAATAAGAGAAATGTGGAATCCAGAATTAATGAATTAATTATCCCAAACTAATGATAACTCAATCTAGTTTCTCTTTACAGTCTTTTTCATAAACTCACCGGAACTTGGAAAGTAGCATCTTTTATCTCCGCGCTGAGCGGATCCACTCTATTCATTTGTCCGTTAAGCCCCGTGTTCGTTGGCGAACACATTCCGTCGAACTCCTCGTTTCTCCGTGTAAATGGCAGCATGGGATCATGTGGCTTTTGGATTGTATCATCGCTTTCGTGCATCTTTTTAAATCAAAGATGTACTACTTTCGTCCAGCGATTTCATGGAGGTTGCTCAAATGACCTTTTGATGGGAAACACACCCCCGGCGACACACCCCTCGAAGCACATCGCGTGATTCACCAGGCCCGATGTTGGCGCCTCCGGACGACGACAGCGGCCGCCACCGCCGCTACGGCCGAGGCAGCCAACCGGGCCGCAGCCTCCCATGCATGCGGCGTGGCGCGTTCCGGTCAATGTTACTCGTCTCGCTCCCGGCGAAGAGGAACGGTGCGTTCGCCATGAATGAACGCAGAGTTAGCCCGACCTCCTCTTGGGAGCGTTGCACGGAACCGAACGGATTTGAGACGTGGTGGGCAATACAGCTTAATCAAAGGTTAACCAAGCGAAACCAAGACTCAACCAGACTAAGCCATGTTTTTGCTTTGCATATCCAAGGTTAGCGGAGCTAAGCCACATAGTGTTTTTTGGGCTACTTAAACCCAGAAATATTGGTTTGTCTGTCTGTCTGTCTGTCTGTCTGTCTGTCTGTCTGTCTGTCTGCCTGTCTGTCTGTCTGTCTGTCTGTCTGTCTGTCTGTCTGTCTGTCTGTGACTCGATTCAGCCACCAGCAAAAGTGAACCAAAGTCTGCGCAATAGTCACAGCCAAAAGTAAGCGTCGAAGTCCGGTGTCAAGGTCCACACTTGTCAACATTGTTGAACAAGAACAAGACATTACGCAAATATAAGGCCGAACATCAATACATTACCCGCCGCGGTGGCTCAGTGGCTAAGGCGTTGCGCTGCTGAGCACGAGGTCGCGGGTTCGATTCCCGGCCGCGGCGGCCGCTTTTCTGGTGAAGGCGAAAAGCAAAAACACCCGTGTGTACGAGATTTCGGCGCACGATAAAGATCCCCAGGTGGTCAAAATTAATCCGGAGCCCTCCACTACGGCGCGCCTCATCGCCTGTGTTGCGTCGGCGCGTTAAACCTCACAATCAATCAAATCAACAGCAATACATCAGTGGTATTTGCAGTGTTACTTTATTAAAGAATTAATGGATGCTTGGTTTTTGATAACAAAATGCCAGGGTGCAGCGGTGTTGGTTGCAGCAACAGAAGATGTATACACCTACCCTCAATGGTTTCTTCGCCGTTGGCAAGAACGATCTCCGTGGGCAAGAACGCCGAGGCACCAAGGCCTAATAAGCCGAGTGGTTAAGCTAATCAGACAAACAGCATATACCCATAATCCATTTAAAGGAACTCTGCAACACTTTCTTTAACTTTTTTTGACATCCTAAATGCTTGCAGAACGTTAACACCCAAAACACCCAGTACTTAGATAAGGGGGGCGCAAAGTACTTCAGCCAAAAATTGCTGCTCTATGCACATCCGATAACTTGGAAACTCGTTCAAAAGATTTTTCTCTCTTTCCCGGTTTTGACATTCTTCGACCGTTCGAATTAGGTCACTAAGGCCAAGTAGCGGCTGTTGTCTGGTTTCCCTTTAGTTGCAGCAACGAGCGCTTTTCGATAGCAACTATAAAAGCAAAGCCACAAAAACAAAGCAGAAACGAAAGGTGTATCTGGTGAGACGAACAAATCACGCCGTGCCGCTCCGTGCTGGCGATAAGTATACCTTTCGCAGTGCTTCCAGACGCGAAGGGAAGAGTGAAAGCGTTTATCGAAATTGTTGCAGGGTCCCTCTAAGGGAACCACAAAGCAAGCAGTGGTCAAAACCGCGTCATGGACGATAAGGCGCCTGTGAACACTAGGAGCTCTCAAGTGTTCCTGGTAAAGACAATGTTTGCAGATTATTCTTGAAGGCTAGGTAGGACTAGATAGGGCAGTTCTTGCCCAAGACTTTGAGCGCATCCTTCGGGCTAGGCAGGACACACTTCCGCTAAAATGCTGTTGCACGTGTTATCTTTGATTCACATTCGGAGCGGCGTCAGTCGCGCGCAGCCGCAGAGCAGGGAGGACAATTTAATGAACCTAGAAGAGTTGACCGACTACCAAAATAGCGGCGCCCATGAACTGTCACAGAGTAAAAGGTCATGTGATGCGAACAGAACAATGATCATGGCGGCGGCGCGGAACAATCTAGGAGAAATGAAGGCCGACACTCTGTAACCTTAGCCAGTGACACAAGCCGAGCTCAAGTGACAAGTCTGTAGACACGACAAGGAACGTTTCGTAGCCTCATCATCACCATTTGTAGTGGTTTACAACAGCTTTGCTGAGCATACACGTTCGCAAGGTGGAGTGGCGAGCAATTTTTTCTATCCCAATCGGGTAGCAGATACAAAGCGATGAGCAATGCGGTTACACAGGACGGGACAAATTTCTCCCCGCTGGCGATACCAGACTGCGCAAAGTGAAAGCTTTACAATTGTGTTTGTTTTTGTATTTACGCCATGTTTGCCCGAGATCGGCGTTACTGGGGACGGTTGAAGTGTACAAAGCCACAAACATTACGTGTTGTTTTGGGGAGACGGTTAAGCAGCTTACACCATTTGATGATGAGGATTTGGGGTTTTATGGCGCAAGGCCGACGAGGGCAAAGAGCGCCATGACAATGGTGGGATGCTATGAGACGATTTCTTTTCATGTTTTTTTGAGTCACAGTGAAGAATCTCACGCCCGTTTAAAATGATTTAAATGCTTCAGTTTTCCCCTGTTTTCTTTTTAATATTCTGGACTTCCTAACACCTGCCATTGAGCGCAAACGCCTGACGTCATGATGAGTTCACTTCTTCGATGGGGAACTTTTAAATGTCCTTACACTAAACCTCAGCAGTGGTCTGATGAAAGGGGCTGTGCATTTGAAGGTAGACAAGCATATGCCCTTTAATGCCAGTAGCTATAGGCAATTCCCCCTCGCAACCCTTTTACAAAACGCGTGATGGGAAAATGAGGGCACGGAAAGAAACTTGCAGTAAACGCTCATACAGATTTTTTTATTTTATAACTCTAATATGAGTAAGCTGGAAGATAATGCGATTCATGCTGAAAAACCCGGGCATACGCTGTGTACGCGGGTGAGAAAGGCAAGAGCCCCTCCCTTCTCCGCCCCCTCCCCCCCCCCCGCTTCACCCCCACATAATTATTTTGTTGCGGGGTGGGCGGATATTCGAGGTAATATAGCTTGGATTGATGCCACTTAGGCTGCCTATGATGGAGGAGGAGATACTTCACTTCTCACATCTGCAGCGATTGTGGTCACTCCGGACCCGTGAGGGCTGTCCTCAGTTCAGGACTCTCTGGCTGTTGCCGGACTTCTGTGCACGGGGAGGGTTGGGGTGGAGGCAGATCTGGGGTGTTCGGGATAGCCCACGCTATGGAGTATACTGCGTGGCAGGTATTTTGATCATCGATCGCTTAAATCGCGGTCACCACGGAACCGGAGTATGATGGAGCCGATCGTAGTTACAATGACCTGAATTTACTAGCAGTTTCTCCGTAACCACCGGTTCCTCGGATGCTCATGCTACGGCTATAGACCATTCCATCGGGCGAGGGGGAAACGTACTCTCGAAGTCAGCGGTCGCGGCGCGCTGGCCGCTTTTCCCCCTCTCTGGAGTGTGCGCGCCGATCACGGCGGGCCTGGCGCGGCTGCTCCTTTGCCTTGACTACGCTTTGTAGGCATCGCGCGTGCGGGTGTACCACTAATTTACGCATTATTTAATGAAATGTTGGTAATAAATGAGCCAGACTAGCAGCTTGTGAGTTGCGCACGTTAAAATTTTTGGCAATTTTGTTGTTCTGAGCTCTTTCGGTACACCTACTTTGGAGTACTGGCAGAAATATCCACTTTCCACACTAAAATGGGTCACTGGAACTTTCCTGTCCTGCAAATGGCATTAGTTCCATCTCCCCCGTTGCTGCGGCCACATTGCCGCATAACCGGCTCCAAGTATTACGTGCGATGGCCTTGGCCATTTTCAGTGACTACTACCTCTCTAAGTTGTGCCTTTCTACAGCCAATCTGAGGAGAATTGGGTGGGGGGACACTGAAGGGGATTCCACCTCCCTTGTTCCCCCATCCCCGACTCGGACAAAATAAAGCTGTTCACTCACTCACTATAAGAGTTCAGGCTTTTTTTCCCACATGTGATGTATCTGTCGGCAACATCAAACTAAGCAACGAAAAAGCGAACGCTTGTCTGGTTGCCCAACAGCGGACGCTTATTAAGTCCTTACATGACGCTCTCCGGGACCCGTGTTGTTTATTTTATTTATGTTGTACATTAGTTGCACGGCTAATTTGTGCTGCAGAGCCGATTGAAATTCTAGGGAGAGGAAGTTTTGTTTATTGTTGGCGGCAGTGGTGGCTGAGGGTGAGGTGTTCATATATCGATAAGATTTATACAAACTTTGTAATGGGCCTAATACTAAGTTCACCCATAACTATCTCCATTAAACCCTGCTGGGATATGAAGCCAGAATTCTGTTACACCGACACGTGCTTCTGTTTGTTGCCCATGAGCGCCGAGAGTATAACGGGTAGTCGTTTTAACAAATATCTGTTTTTGCATTAAAGCGATCAAAATACCCGCTATACGCTATTCCGGACGCACACACACAAACAAAAAAAAATGTGACGAAGTATTGCAAACCTGCTCGACACGGCATCGGTTATCCACCGTGGACCATGCTACCTCGAGGCGAATTTCAGCCCCGCCGCGGTCCAAAAAGCCGCCAATTTAACCCAGATCGCTTAAACTCGTCCTATGCAACAACTTTCCTATTTAAAGTATACTGCGAAAAAGAACGTACAACGCGCTACAACGAAAAATTCACCGAGCCGCCGCAGGCTAATATGCGCCGCGAAGCAAACGCCTAAGCCAGCAAATCGGCCAACTACGAGAGGGCGCTGCGCACGCAAGACGGCAGCGCCCTCGTTGGAATGGTCTATACTCGGTGACAACTTAAGAACGGCACCGGAAGTTGCCGCTGTGCCTTATCACCGTAGCCGGATGTTTCTCCGCGCGGCGCAAGTAGGGCGTTACTGGGAATATTTTGAACATGGCGTGAGGCGTTCCTGTGACTTTTCGGATTTAATATGCTTATAAACGACTCCAGTGACGACAAACAAACTGCGTGAGCCAAGGCAGACGATATCACGCATTCATAGCAAACCCCCTTCAAAACGCGCGCGCACTGACGTACCGGGTCCGGCGCTCTGGCGGAGTGATACACTACATGAGGTGGTGCCGTTCTTGAGTTGTAACCGAGTATAGCTGTTGAAGACCCTCTTCGAAAACGTGTCGCGGGCAAGCGTGTTGTTTTGGGTTCCCCTAACTTATTGGGGGCCCCCAACACTTGGTTCCCCTATTCTAAAACTCCCCATTACCTCACGATGTGTTTCGTTTCGTTCACAGCCGCGCCTTTCGTGAGCAGTCGTGAGTTCTCGAAATTGATGCTAGAGTAAGGCGGAGGCTCATTGTAAGCAAGCAAAAGCCGTGTTGCAATAATATATTTCCATGGCGAGGCCTTAATTAAAAATAAACATAGACACGTCTAAACCCGCTCAAAGGCGTTGAAAACTTGCGTTAATAACATTCATACACTGCGAAAAGTAAACATAGCAGTACAGAATACTAGTGATCGTTAATCAAGTCAGGGCATAAAAATAAATAAAAAAAATTGCAGGGGAAATGCAGGAGAGAGATGCAGATCGTACCGGCACTTTTAAGCGTGTGCGGCGAAGCAATCCGCTCACTGTTCTCAAGTAGTCATTCATTTACCAGGCAATGCGCGCAGTACGCTTTGTGATATCACAACTGAGTGGCATGTTTCCGTCTTGTAGGGTCTATTTTCTTTGCACAAACGGTCTCGTTAATGTCAAGTCGAAAGTATTTCATAATAAATTAACAGCGTCCTTTTCTCGGTACCAGTTGCATCGTCCTTGGCGTTGCTGGCTGTGTACAAGCTGACGGTGGCGATGGTAGCAACTACCTAGCCGCGGCGGTGTCGCCGGGAACAAGCGAGTCGCTGATTGCTCTCCCGGATTATTCGGTCTTTAGACCAATTGTTTCTGTAACTAGCATCAAAACCGCTAGGAGGGGCACGTGGTGGCCACAACAACACATGAGCGCTCGCATAAGCATAGGACATGTGTTCTAGCAAACGACAACATAACCCGGCGTCCTACAAGTGACGTCAATCCTAGGTGGCGCCATGGTATTTCCTAGGGGCCAATAGCTACCTTCCACCGGTGGTCGACGTCAGCTTTTTTAGGCGTCGCATCCAAAGGAAAAAATTTCTCTATTTTCTCGCGAATGCTCTTCCACTAAATTTAATGCAGAAGTCGTGGAAGAATCGTACCCAAATTGGCTACTGAAACGGCTTTATGATTACGCCGAGTTGCATTTACTTGTCATAATTAGTTTGCATTGAAAGTCTAAACGTTAGGAATTGCCGCCTGTTTCATATACGCCTCGAGCGAGGCCTGTAGGGGCGCCACTGAAATCCCCCTAGCGGCCCGTTTCGAAAGCAGCCGCGGGAGTCTCCGGCATGCTCCCCAGTGTCACCGCTGCTTTCGGGGCCCGTTCACGACTGAGATCACCTGCGATTCCGACCTTGCCAAAGTGGTTTAAATTGATCCTGAAGTATGCTAGATGGCTTTCCCTTTTCCGATAGCATCAGAGCTTGTAAAGGAAAACTGCATTTGTCAAACCTGCCTTTGCTGCTCTTGTGACTTCCGTGAAAACTGTAACATCACCCCGGTGAAATACACAAAAATTAAATCAGTTCTTTGTATACAAATAATTTCTGGAAATGTGATGGGCGCTGTAATATTGTCGGTTCCTTCATTATCCCAATTTCTCTGTGAATCATGCCGCACCTTTGCTTTAGAATTAAGCTCTGTTTTTCGTGTTCCTTTTCGATTTATTGCACATATACGCCCTCTAATATTTCTGCTTATGGTGTGTAGCCAGGTCTGTGTGTTATGTACATATGATAAAGCACGACAACCAGTCGCCGTTCAAGAGCAAAGTAAGACAAAGAATGCTTCGGCTAATCCAAACTCTCAACAATAATGGCCACAGTTAAGTACGACACCTTTGATCAATTGAAAAATCAACCAATCCTATGTGACACATTTTTTCGCTGTTTCCACCTAAACGTGCAATCTGCTGTTAATAAGTCGGCCACCCTCGAACAACTGTTTAGTGAGCTTGACATGATGGATATTTTTATGTTAACTGAATCTTGGTATACCTGTCCGGAACAAGTTATTCAGCTTCCAAATTATAACTCTTATTTTTTTAAATAGAACAGTTGGTGCCGGTGGTGGAGTTTGTGTCCTGGTTAAACAATCAATTGCTTGTGACCCCTTCGTTGAATTTTGTGAACTTACACCTGATTATGATTTTTTTTTGTACACTATCGGGCTGCATGGTCATTGCGGTTTGTTACCGTCCTCCTGCTGGTCGTATCATAGATTTTCTTTCATTTTTAGAGAAATTTTTGAACTACGTAAATCTCAAAAAATATTACGTGGTATTAGGAGGTGATTTTAATATAAATTTGCTTTCTGATAGTAGCGTTACCAGAGATTTTCTTGCAGTTATTGCAGCCAATGGCTGCGCCAATTCTATTACTAAACCAACAAGAATTACGCCTACCACTGAATCTCATATTGACCTCTTTATTACAAACTTTGATGAGGATCGTTATTTAAGTTCCGTGGTTGGCTACGGTATCCGCGACCACTTTCCAGTTGTATTTGCCGTTAAAACACAAGTAAACAAGACGGTGCCGAGGCGGCGTCTAGTACAACGCGGTACCAGAAATGGACTTGAGGCCTTTAGGGAGGCAGTTGCTTGTGTGAATTGGGCTCACGTCGTCGCCATGACGGATGCAAACGTCGCATACAACACTTTTTTTGGAAAATTTGTAGAAATCTACAATACTTATTTTCCAACCCGCGCTTGCTTCCCAGCTAAAAAAGCAATTAAAGGGTGGATTACGTCGAGCTTACTGAAAAAAATTCAGAAGAAAAATCAAATGTACAAGATATTTGTTGAACAGCGTAATCAAGAACTATTTTCACAGTTCAAACTATACAGAAATAAACTCAACAAAGAATTGAAACAGGCAAGAGATGCGTACTATTACGCACTGTTTGAATCCTGCCATGATGACGTGAAAAAAATATGGACACAAATAAATACAGTATTTCTGCATTCGAACAATGTCATAGCTCCTGGTGAGATAACTGTTGATGGAGCTAGCGTCGCGGGCAAAGACATGTGTGATGCCTTTAATGATTATTTTGTTAGCTGAAGGACTTAATGTGCTGCACCGCCAAATGAAAATTCCTATTTTTATAACAGTAATTGCATGTTTATGAACCCAGTGACATGCTCTGAAGTTTATTCTGTTTTTATGAACATGAAAAATTCTCAAAGCCGGGATGTAGATGACGTCCAGATAAAGCCGGTGAAATACGTCCTTGATATATTAACCCCAGTACATACAGACATCTTTAACCTCTGCCTTAATTCAGGCGTTTTTCCCACCGAAATGCAAAAGGCAAAAGTGTCCGCTCTCTCCAAAAAGGGGGACAGGAGATGTGTGTCAAACTATCGGCCCGTGTCAATATTGCCGGTATTTTCTAAAGGGCTTGAAAAAATCATTCAAATTCGGATGACATCATTTTGCAAAACTCATAAATTATTTTCTGATGATCAATTCGGTTTTGTAACACACAAATCTACGGAATTAGCACTACTTCAACAAAAGAATACGTATTACGCTCCTTTGAAGAAAAGAAAGTTGTTCTAGGCGTGCTCATAGATTTTTCTCAGGCGTTCGATTGCATTAATCACAACATACTTTTATCGAAACTTGATAGGTATGGTTTCCGCGGTTGCGTTCACTCTTTACTCGCCTCTTGCTTAGCCAATCGTACACAGCATGTTTGCATTGACACCCACAAATCATCTGTTCAGCGTATAATAGCTGGCGTCCCACAGGGTAGTATATTAGGACCCTTGTTGTTTAATTTATATATTAATGATATTTTAAGCTTATGTCAACAAGCGAAGTGCATTTTATATGCCGATGATATGACCATACTTTTTTCGTTGGACTCGTCAGATCAGATCGGAAGGAAAACTAACGCTGTCTTGCAGTCTGTTCAATGCTGGTCAATTACTAATCGATTAAGTCTAAGGCTATACTGTTCGACCCAGAAATAAACAAATCATTGTTCCACAGTGTGTAAATTTGGTTCTGACTCAATAGAAATTGTGGAATGCCTGAAGGTATTAAGAGTGTATTTCAGTAGTCACCTTACTTGGGATGACCACGTTAATTCTGTAATTATAAAATTGTCTCGCATTGCAGGAATTCTTAGCAAACATCGTCACTTAATTCCGCTTAAAGTTAGGTTACTGCTTCATAAATCTTTGTTAGAATCTTATTTAAATTACGCTCACCTAGTTTGGGGAACTACTACACTTGCTAATAAAAACAGACTTCATGTACTGCAAAAAAAATCCTTGCGTTCCATTTGGAATCTCAGCTTCTCGGCCCACACCGGTCATTTATTCCAGAAATACTGCCATACCAAAATTTTCGATCTTTATAATGAAATATTAGCTCTTAGCTTTCAGAAAGAACTAGCGAAAAATTGCAAAAGTTTATCTGAGCTGGCCTGCCTTTGCCCTAATTCGCCTGTGTACACTTGCAGAAACACTGAACGATGGCACGTGCCCACCTTTCGTACCTCATACGGTCTGCAAATTTTATCTAATACTTTACCGCGCTTACTGAACAAACTGGAAGCACGAAATATAGATATGACACGTACTTCCAAAAAGGGAGTGTGTAGATTGATAGAGTCATTCTGGTAATGTTTCTTTTTTTTTTTTTCCTTACGTCGCCCATCTAGTTATCGCCAAGCTAGCACCTATCAATGCTGCCTTGCAAAACACTTCGTTACGGGCCTTCCTTTAATTCTTTCTCTTCTTTGCTACTCCAATTTTTCGGGCCTTCAATAATTAGCATTACTGTTTTTCTTATGTGCAACGTTTTAATGCATTATACATCTCACTGGGGGTAATCCCTGATTAATGTAACCATTTTTCTTGAAGTGCTTATTCCTGTTCTGTTGTATGCAGTAGCTCATATGTATATTTCTTTATCACTTTTTGTTTACCGGTGCGTTTTTTTGTAAACTGACACTATTTGCATTTTGTATGTTACTGACACTATTTGCATTTTGTATGTTTCAGTATGTGCCTCGTCGTTTCTCTTCTTGTGTGTCTTTTTTTCTCAGCAAAAATATGATTTTCCTGTAGCGTTCTCATGTTTTTCGAATACAATATCGTTTCTTTGCTTAGTTGTTAGCGTGCATATATATATATTTTTTACTTTGCATATCTTTGTTATCGCAATAGAATTGCGTTACTTTGGTGTGTTTTCTGTTTATTACTGTAAAAGCTGTACAGCATTCATTTTTGCCGTCTGCTGCTGACGTTTGAATTGGGCTGACGGGCTCGTCAAGCTGCTTCTATGCAGCTTTTATCGTCAGCCTTCGATGTAAATAATGATAAACTGAAATAAAAGATACCTCACATCAAAAAAAAAATTTACCGTTTGAATGCGCTGGAAGTACATATTTATGTCGAGCAGTCACTCTCTTCGCAAATGTGGCCCATTTACGAGTGTAAATGTGTCTGAGGCGATCTTAGTCTGGTACATGCGGTTTGTACAAGCGCCAGGTGTGCATCACAGGTCGGCGTCGCGAAACTGGGATACGCATATGGAGATGATTGTGATTCCACTGCCCTGAAATTTACTAACAGTGTCTCCATAAGCGCAGTTTCCTTAAATGGTCATGCTATGGCTATACACTACGACTTAAAACAGTTTTGTGCGCTTATATAACCTAACGGAGTATTTATACCTGACAGCACGACAATAACATATCTCAGATTTTGATGACTACTCTGGATATAAATTTCACGAATATTCTACGAAATAAGTACGATGGATAATCTAAAATTATACCCGAGATCAGCGCACGACAAAAATTGGGCCCATCTCCCCGCGAGGGGGACTCGAGTAAATGCGTCGCATAGGGGGTGGGTGTATTGCGTTAACGTTTAGTGTTTGGGGAGTTGTTGGTAGTGAATGCGTTGTATCAGCAGCTTCTTGATGTAGTTTGAATGAGTCAAGGATATAAGGCGCGTTGGTAGCGTCCCATTCTGTGTCGGCTTAGTGGCGCAGTGGGTAGAGCACCATGTACATTGCGTTCCGCCCGCAGGGTCGAGGGATCGAAACCAGGCGCCGGATAGTATATTTTTATATAGTGTAGGGGAAGGGGTGCGGACTACGACTACGGACGTCAACGTGGGTGACATCGTGAGTTACTGAAATGCTCTGCATTTAAAAAATTAAAGCTTGGGCGGCTTGTCGTGAGCTGAGCGCCCGCAAACATTCATATGTCATGTGTCAGGGCACCCCCCGAGAGAGGATGCATGAAACCCCCCGAAAAATAGAATAAAAGAACAAAGGAACGAGAATTTTGAAGTGCGCGCCAGGAGCGCGCCAATCAGCAAGCGCCAGCGCTGACGCACCGAGGAATCATGGGCAAAGGTGGCAGCGCACTGGTCGGCCAATCAGGGAAGGCCACGCATGGGACAAGTGGCGAGATGGCCATATAAGGACAGGGAGGAAGCAAGAAGCCAATGGGAGTGCGCCACGGGAGAGCCCAGAGAGTATAAAAGCGGGGCGCACAAAGAGAAAGGGGAGGCAAAAAACCGAAGAAGCCAGGAGGCGGCCGGAGCACGTGCGCCTCAACGAACGAGCCAGGGGGACGCGGCCAAGCCATGGACCACGCCATCCGAGCCTGGGCGGGAGCGGGCCGACGTCGCATCGGCACCGTCATGCTAGGTGTACCACGAACCTGTGTCTTCGTGGCCACAGCGGCATCGGTCGGGCACCAGCGGCCAGCGTCCACGCTCCGTCGACGTTGTCTCGACGGCCCCGAAAGGCTACGTTCGTGCCAAGCCTACCTGAGACCTCCAGAGGCAGTGGCTACCAGGGGGTAGCCACCGAGGAAGCACGCCTCCCAAGGGATGACCGCGCGCGTCGAACGCCGGCATCAAGAACCCCCAGCGAGAGCGGCTACCAGGAAGTAGTCGCAGAGGAAAGAAGTCGGGACGCGCGGAGCCCACTCCGTCGAACGAGTGACCGCGCGCATCGAACGCCGGCACCGACGAGCGAGACGACGGTTACCACCGAGTCCCTACCACGCAAGGGTGCGACACGTCAGCGCCGACGACCGGGGTAGGCCAGTCCAATAGGGACGCAGTTGTAAAGGACACAACTAGGGAGTTGTGGTTCGAGAGGAGGTTTATCGGTTGTGTGTAGTTTAAATATTGAGTGCCTTGCCTGGGCGTTTTTTTGTGTGTGCATTAAATGTATCTTGTTAAACTCGCCAACGGCTTCCCTGTGTCCATTGCTCCGAGCTGGTAAAGACCACCCCACCATCCGTTCACGTGACAAATAATTGGCGAGCCTGCCAGGATCTTGGCATATCAACTGCCAGGATACATTTATCCTCACCGAGGATATTTCCATCCGGCCCAGTCACGTGTCTTACCAGCGGCGAGAATGGACTGGGAAAGGTTGTTGGCCTTGGTTCAAACGCGAGGTTTGAACAAAGAGCAGTTTTTCGAATTGTACGATGAAGAGAACCGCAAATTGCACGAGAGATTGGATGCAGAGATAGAAGAATTGAGTAAGAAGTTAGAACTGGAAAAATGGAGGCGGTGCCTTATGGAAAATAGTTTATATCAACAAGGAGGGAGCATTGAACCTGCCGCACGTGACAGTAAAGGCTCGCGCCTAGCTCGCGGTGATGATGCTGAAAGCAAAATAATAGAAAAAGAAAAGGGGAGCATGCCGCACATGATATCGAAGGCACGCGGACCGTCGACTGCGACGAGGCACGTGAGAAGGAAAGCCCGCAGATCTGCGATGGCGAAGGAGCACGTGCGCTTGATAGAACGCAGGTCGCAGATCACGACGAGGTCTCGAGTAAACATGAACTCAAAGAAAACGATTCTTTCTGCAGACAGCCTAGTGACGCGAAAGGCGCGTTCGAAGCGCGAGGGGGTAAACGTAGTCAGTGTGACGTGGTGGCAGAACAGACGCAGAGAAATGAGCGCCTTGAGAATAAACCTGGCGAGGAAGCTAGGGCTGTTGAAAGTACGCGCTTAGCGCTTAGCGAGGAGTTTAATGAGAAAATAAAAGCGCAATGGTTCTCGCAAAAGACAGCCGAGAGGGCAGGCGCGTTCGAAGTGCGAGGCAGCGTACTGGCTGTGCATGGCTCAACCACAGGCCAGACGCTTAGAGATGAGCGAGCTGAAAACGCGCAGAGCGAGCACGCTGAGCAAGCTAGCTCACGTCATAGAAGAGGGAATGTGCTTAGCTGCTTGCGAGCTCGTAAAGGGCAAAGAGCAGCTCGCAAGCGCAGAGTGGCAGGTGAAATTGTAAGGCTTTGCTTGCCAGCAAAACCGTTCAGGCAGGCTAATGGGTACTGGCATCCAAGTGATGTGAGTAAGGTCTGTTGTAATAACAAAACTGATTGTGCAGTGAAAGGTGCTGAATGGAAGGGGCGGAAGAAGGTTAAAATGAAGCCATAGGTCAACGAACCTGATGGAAATCATGGAGTCGACTTGGACAGAAATAGGATCCATAATGGTGACGAATATTCAAGTGGTGTATTGTGGCGAGCAGAAATATTGTAGTACAGTGAAAGGACAAGCTTCGTGTAGATGTATGCAATGCGGATACGAATAAGTTATTGATGAAGTTCGGGGAGAAAAAATGGTGTCGAATATTAGACATTGATGTGTTTGATTCGGTGATGTGATCGAACAGGTTGTATGAGTAGAGTGGTGTATGCGCATAAAGTATACATATGCAAGAAGTAGTTGCAAAGTGCGATTGAGGACTAGGAGGAGGAAAAACGTTACGTGGTGCGGATTGAGAAAGAGTGTCGTCGAATAGGAGAATATTGATGCGCTTTATTGCAGTGATGTGTTAGACAAGTGTTTCAGTATTTCGGTGTTGGAGAAGTGATGTATTGGTGATAGAACGAGAACGTGATGCGAACCGACTGTGCGTGTTGTGCAGACATGAGTGAACTACAGACAAGTGGGGAAGAACTGGTGTGGCGAAGTGTGAAGTGTGAAGTGAAAAGTGCGTTTAAAGAAGTGAGCAGTGGTGGTGAACAGGGGACTTATGAGAAGTGACCAAGGGTTGTGGAAGAAGACGTCGGCGGCCAAGACGCAGCAGTTTTTTGAGAAAAAACTCTTAAAGCGGGGGGTAATTGTCTGTCAGGGCACCCCCCGAGAGGGGATGCATGAAACCCCCCGAAAAATAGAAGAAAAGAACAAAGGAACGAGAATTTCGAAGTGCGCGCCAGGAGCGCGCTAATCAGCAAGCGCCAGCGCTGACGCACCGAGGAATCATGGGCAAAGGTGGCAGCGCACTGGTCGGCCAATCAGGGAAGGCCACGCATGGGACAAGTGGCGAGATGGCCATATAAGGACAGGGAGGAAGCAAGAAGCCAATGGGAGCGCGCCACGGGAGAGCCCAGAGGGTATAAAAGCGGGGCGCACAAAGAGAAAGGGGAGGCAAGAAACCGAAGAAGCCAGGTGGCGGCCGGAGCACGTGCGCTTCAACGAACGAGCCAGGGGGCGCGGCCAGGCCATCGACCACGCCATCCGGGCCTGGGCGGGAGCGGGCCGACTTCGCATCGACACCGTCATCCTAGGTGTACCACGAACCTGTGTCTTCGCGGCCCCAGTGGCATCGGTCGGGCACCAGCGGCCAGCGTCCACGCTCCGTCGATGCTCGTCTCGACGGCCTCGAAAGGTTACGTTCGGGCCGAGCCTACCTGAGACCTCCAGCGGCAGCGGCTACCAGGGGGTAGCCACCGAGGAAGCACGCCGCCCAAGGGATGACCGCGCGCGTCGAACGCCGGCATCAAGAACCCCCAGCGAGAGCGGCTACCGGGAAGTAGTCGCAGAGGAAAGAAGTCGGGACGCGCGGAGCCCACGCCGTCCAACGAGTGACCGCGCGCATCGAACGCCGGCACCGACGAAGCGAGACGACGGCTACCACCGAGTCCCGGCCACGCAAGGGTGCGACACGTCAGCGCAGACGACCGGGGTAGGCCAGTCCAATAGGGACGCAGTTGTTAAGGACACAACTAGGGAGTTGTGTTTCGAGAGGAGGTTTATCGGTTGTGTGTAGTTTAAATATTGAGTGCTCTGCCTGGGGGTTTTTTTGGGTGTGCATTAAATGTATGTTGTTAAACACGTCAACGGCTTCCCCGTGTCCTTTGCTATGAGCTGGTAAAGACCACCCCACCATCCGTTCACGTGACATCATATATGCTACATATATCCTCCGCGAGCAGCGCGGAGAAGGGCTTCCTTAGTAATGCGCGTTCGCGACTAAAAATTTTTTCGAAGCATAGTCATATGACGCAGGGAGCCTGCAGAATCTAGCACACACGGAAATCAGAGGGCCTTATAAGATATCCCACTTTTCTTACGGCACCTTTCATCGGTTGTGAACTTGTATGCCTCAAAAAGTGCGTCCGCCGAGTGAACAGCTGTTAGTTGAAGTCTAAAAACTTGAGTAAGGTGGATGCGTAACTTGTGGGTTGTGATTATACTAAAACGTTCATTCCTTGATCGCTCCGCATTGGTACACAACGATAGTTAAGCGTCTCCCTCCTCCCCAACCCCCTTCCGACTTGTCGCGAAATAGCAGTGCATTTCGCAAACTAGTTGGCCTCGTGAATCCCACATGGCGTAAGTTTAAACGACCGTTTTTAGCATTTCAGAAGCTACACTGAGTTTTTTTTTTTCATGTCCATACGAGATACTCTGTTTCTCCCGGACTTGCAGACCATTATTTTTCGGTGGTTTAATTAATTTTTCTTGGTTCTTGCTATAAGCTATGCAGGAGTGCACATCTTTCACGACGCACAGCCTTGGAATATACTTAACATTTTTGCGTGGGTTATATTCTTATAAAAGGCACAATTTATTATCGGGTATTGGATAATCACTTCCCCGAAATATATTTTTCTACGACGTACATTTCCTAAACAAGTCCCCATTCGTTGCCCGCACTGCAAAACAAAACACACCTCTCATTGTGCCAGTATCATGTCTAAACTAGGCTGCAATAAAATTCCCTTGTGCCGCACGTATTTGGAGATGACAGCGCGGGATGCTGTGGCCGTCGCCGACGCCCGTAACGGCGGCCAAAAAGGGCACAGAACCGCGTTCCCGGACAGCTATTGTTGGGGTGTGAGCAACCTAGCAAGACGGAGCGGCTTTTGAAGGGACCTAAACGGACTATTTACTTACAGACGTCACCATAACAAGTTTTTTAGTCCGCAGAAGGGCAAAAAGGGGCGAAATAGAACCAAAACACTGCATGAGCCCCTATCAGTCGCGCAGCGCCAATCCCGTCAACGCCGCGGAAAAGCGGCGGCAGGCGGCGCAGCGATCGCAAGGCTCAAGGCGTATACATGGCACTCTACAGATGGATATGGCTATAAAATTGCGAAAACTTGTTTAAGCGAAACCACCCGAAACAAATTGTATGGTGATGCGTCGCTAATACGACCCTAACGACCCACGTAAGTTATATGTACTGTTTATAGTTATGGAGATTCCGATGAAGTTGTAAATATTGTGGAATTTCCGTATGCTGTCAATTCATGGGTTTCTAGTGGAAGGAAACGGACACTCCCACATTAGTCTCCTGCAATAAAACTCTTGTCCTTCCAAGCGTCAATCATTTGAGTGACAAGCAAGTATGCTCAATCGCAAATCCCGAACACGCGTGCTTTTTTTCGGGCATAGCTGCGCCAATTGAGGTAAAACACAACACATCCTCGCTGCTCGTCCTTCTTCACAGTGTAGGCGGCCTGATGGATTTTTTTTTCGTTCGTGTACCTCCCGTTTAACTTTTGGAACATTTAAAATGCGAACTAGAAAGTGCTGGCTTCCTATTATAGTTTTGGGCCCGCGTGCGTGTCAGTGTGCGTAGGCGTGCGCGTGTGTACGTGCTTGTTGTGCGCACACACAAAACGAACACACACACACACACACACACACACACATTTCTTCTGCAAGAGGATAAGGACCGCCTTACGGTAGCTTCGCCTGCACTGCTGCCTCTCCTATAGGGCCAAGGAAAATGGCGTCGCTCACAATACCGCAGAAACAGCTTTCATACATGTAAAAACGTTTCACTCGCGAAACTGCTGATTTTGTATTCCTACGTCTAAACAGGGTTTAATGCCTCTGAGGAGTTTTTAACAGCCGAAATGCGCGGAAGTCTGTTTGGGTATATTTAGACTGTAAACGTAAGAATGGAGGTAGAGACCAGTACTTGCAAAATTCTAAATGATTGCATAATTGAAAGCGAGCAACTCACAAGAAGTCGAAGGCCAGACCACCCTTCGTCTTTTGGTATCTCTTCATTGTGGCTTGAAACGCAACCAAGCTGGTTTCCCCACTTGTGCTGCGAAGGTCAGTTCCCGCGACGAAAACGCTGCTGTAATACAGTTGGTCGCATAGGCCGTCGAATGGGTAAGTATGTCCGGAGGTGGCAGCTCTTCCGACTGTGCAAATGAACACTGAAAATCGAGGAGGAGAAGATAGACCTGCCGTCCACACACTCCATGGTCATTCAAGCTACGGGATGCGCTGCGTAAGGCTCATCCGCTGCAATTGTGTCTTTCGCAGTGGCAGAAGCGGGGATCGAACTCGCAAATAAACAATAAACCCAATTCTTACAGCTAAAATGTCCAATTTATGTTTCAAAAGGCACAAAAAAACACGGAAGAAATCATCATCATCACCATCCTGTATACGCCCAATGCAGGGCAAAGGCCTCTCCCATTAATCTCGCGTTATCCTGGTTCTGCGCTAACTGCAACCAATATATCCCTGCAAATTTCTTGATCTCATCTGCACATCTAACTTTATGCCGCCCCCTGCCACGCTTGCCTTCTCTAGGGGTCCATTCCGTTACCCTTAATGAACAACGGTTATCTGCCTTCGCATTACTTGCTCCGCCCACGTCCATTTCTTCTTAAGTTCTACTAAAATGTCCTTAGCACACGTTTGTTACCTGACCCACTCCGATCTCTTGTCCCTTAATGTTACATCTACAATCCTAAGTTCCATTGCTCACTGAGTGATCCTCAAATTAACTTGAACCCTTGAAGTGAACCTCCAAGTTTGTGCCCCGTAGGTGAGTACCGGTAAGATGCAGCTGTCATACACTTTCTTCTTCAGGGGCAATGGTAGGGTGCCATTCATTATCTGATTGATTGATTGACTCTGGGGTTTAACGCACCGACGCAACGAAGGCGATAAGGCGCGCTGTTGTGAAGGGCTCTGGATTAATTTTGACCACCCTTGGGGTCTTTCTCGTGCGCCGACGTCTCGTACACACGGGCGTTTTTGCTTTTCGCCTCAACCAGAAAAGCGGCCGCCACGGCCGGGAATAGAACTCGCGACCTTGTGCTCAGCAGCGCAACGCCTTCGCCACTGAGCCACCGCGGCGGGTCCATTCATTATCTGAGAATGCCTGTTGAGTGCACTCCACCCCATTCTTATCCTTCTAATTATCTTTGCCTCATGGTTGGGATCCGTCGTCACAACTTGGCCTAAGTAGATATATTAGCCTACCACTTCCACTGCCTTCTCACCTATCTCAAATCACTGTGCTGTCCCGAGGTTATAGATCATTACTTTACTTTTCTGTGTATTAATTTTCCCGTGCACGGCTATATTCTGTCAAGTGGGGTAAGGATGCTTTGCAATGCGTCCGCCGAGTTACTTAGCAAGGCAACATCACCGAATCTAAGGTTACTGAGGTATTCTCCATTAACCCATAGTCCCACCTGATCCCAATTCAATGTTCTGAATACTTCTTGTAAATGTGCTGTGAATACAATTGGAGAGATTGTGTCTCCTTGTCTGACGCCCTTTCTTCTAGGTATTTTACTGCTCCCCTTGTGGAGGATGATGGTAGCTGTGAACCCATTGTAAATATCCTTTAGTATTCTTATATAATGCTCGTCTACACCCTGCTTCCGTAACGCCTGAATGCCTGCTGAGGCTTCGACCGATTCAAATGCTTTCTGATAATGTATGGAGGCTATATATAGGAACTTAAGTCAATTCGAGCAGCTCCCGGTTTCCATGCAATTATTTTCAATATGCCCGGTTAGTTCCACGCACCCTCGCCTTGATTTGTTTATTTTAAGTGAATTGGCAACTCGCTTAAAATTGCCAAAGTGATTTTCGTCGTATTACCGATTGAGCCCAGGCACCGTGGACGAAACAAAGTTAGTCCGCTGTGTTTCTTTGCAAAAATATAATTTCCTTCGAACGCATTCGCACTCTGTTCTTGTAGACAATTATTCGTTCCTTAATTCGTACGCAGAGAGTTTAGTTAAGCGGCAGCATTGCTTCTTAATCCGCAGCTTCCCTAGTGTGCGTCTCGAAGTCCCTAGATCACGTAGTATAACTTTCATAGGCAGAGTTCCTTTGTAAATAGCGGCTTAGCGTAGCCGATACAGCGCGTTCACATACAGACAAGAACAATTTTGGCTGTCTCCACGCTACTTCGACCGTTTCTTTGGGCGTTACGTAAAGAAGCCATGCAGACAAAATAAAATTTTTGTTCATGGGAAAACCGCTTTGTTCCGATAACAATGATTGCCATTTTATCGCAAACTTCAAACGAAAGATGGAGATATTAAGGAAAACGCACTCAGCAGTGGCAACTCAGCAGCCGCATCCCGGAAATTTGACTGTGACGTCACAGATTCTTTTATGCGCGACTGGTGGTCGTCCACCTAGACCGCCGACCAAAAAACCCGTTAACACACGATTAACCAAATTTTGAATGCTGGCCCTCACTGCGTAACGCATGTCCTTATGACGCTTCTTTAACGCTAAAGTTGGTCTTTCGATATTTCTCGATATTTTTGCGAGGTAATAACGTCCTTCGTGTCCGGAATGGGGTTGATCGAGTTGCCTAATTCGTTCAAACTGGGCCCAGTTGTGTTTTGTCTTAGCTGCGCGGCCCTTTAATTGCTCCCTTTAAGCCCTTTTTTGACCAGTTTTTGGCAACAGAACAAAAGTCGTGCTGTAAGAAGCTGTGCTGAAGCAGAATTTGCAGTCATCGCGGGGAGCTCAAGTTCTCATTCGGGGTGCTGCTCGCTCAGGCGGCGGTAACGGGATATTGCGGTCCTTTGTACGCTGTTGTGCATAGCGGTTTTCTTACCAAGTAAAAAGCCTCACTGTTGCCGTAGCTGAACTTGTTACCATGTTAGCGTACCGTTATCGTTGTACCGTGACGCCATTGCACGTGCGAACGTATTCCTAACTTTTTAGTAATAGGAACGTTTTCATAGAAATAGGAACGTTTAGGAACGTATTCATAACGGTTTAGCACACCGTTCGCGGCATCGGTATTCTGACGTACCGGCCGCCGAAATGCAAGTAGCGATATCTGAAGAATAAGTCTAAACGCAAACGCCAGAAACTTTGTTACACAGAACTGTTCACTGACGCGTGAAATCCCGTGGATCCAGAAATTTGTAAATTAAACACTCAAAATAAAATATTTTCCTATGCTTGTAGACATTTCCCATAGCGCTTTCAAAAGGAAACGATGTCGATGCTGCCATCTAGTGGCCACAAGTTTCGCGTCAAATATAGAAAACCAGAAATCGCGCCACCACTTATTATTTCGGCATGAAATGAGTAAAATATCTTGTAACCGTGAACACAATTGCCTCCGTTACCTATCCTCGCACAATGCTTCAGGCGCAAAGGTGCTGTGAGCTCAGAAGCTTATCTGAACCTTTTAAGGCGGGCGAAGGTTCGAATGAGTAGGGGCGGCTATTTCGCTCGGAATCGGATAAAATCATCGTTTTGTTTTAATTCCTGAGCATAATTTATAAAGCGTAATTAAGAACTCCCACTACTTTTATCGGCTGAACCAAGCATCAATCGCCGAGCGCACTGCATTGGCTGTAATCAAGACCAAAGTTCGGTGGCGACAGTAAAACCTGCGCAGTAAGCTACCGTTCACGGCAACAGCTCCCGCATTTGCAGTGGCATTACGGTGCTATGGAAACGGTACAGTAAACCCGGTAACCTAGAGATATTTAAAATTATAGAGTTTTAGCTCACCGTGTTACCAGGCCGCAATGGGCAGTCCTCCCGTGTTTCCGTGAAACGACCGAGACGCATTGATTCGTGTGAGCCTTACGATGCGTGTTTTAGCAGCGTCAACTCCGTAAGAAAGCTTATGTGTTGCCTGCTTTCGCGTGGCGCAATGTGTTGACCAAGGTGCACAAAACTTTTGTCCTGCGAACCGTTAGCAGCCCGACAAAGCAAGAGACCTCGTTTTTAGTTTTTTCGTGGTCCCCCTGAGAAGGCCGATTCGTGCTCAAACAGAGGCCGACGCTGTTTCTTTCGCGGACTACAACTCGTTATTAGCTGCCGCTCGGGGTACTTTCTAGGCGCCTCGGGTACCTGTAAAGAAAGCCCTCTGCTGCTTAATATTTACCTGCACAGGACATGGAACAAATGCTTACTTGTTATTTTCGGTATTGGAGTCGTGGTTGTCGTGGTTGTCGTGGTGGTCGTGGTGGTCGTGGTGGTCGTGGTTTTCCTGGTGGTAGTGGTTTTCCTGGTGGTAGTGGTTTTCCTTGTGGTCGTGGTTTTCGTGGTTTTCCTGGTGGTAGTGGTTTTCCTTGTGGTCGTGGTTTTCGTGGTGGTCGTGGTTTTCGTGGTGGTCGTGGTTCGTTCCTGAGAGGATGGTGAACTTTCCGGACGCGAGTCCGTAACTGCAAAAAGCATAGCGCATCACCCGACGTGAGAAAGGCGTGTTGCGGCTCTCGCATTGCTCGCACTCTGTCATAATAAAGGTGACGATGGTATTTGTCTACCGTAAGAGTCATATTTATTTATTTATTTATTTATTTATTTATTTATTTATTTATTTACAGGTACCCTCAGGGCCGAAGCATTATAGAGGGGAGTGGGTTTAAGATTCACGAACAAGTACAGCTTACAGTGCATATCAAGCAAACATACAAAAAAGAGGAGTTGCGCGAGAACACACCACAAAAAAAAAGTTCACAACTTTTGTGCACAAAGGGTCAATAACTACACGAAGAAGCCAACAGTTTTTTACGAAAAAGATTAAGCCAACACCAAAAGAAAATTAATCATTCATAGTTATTCGAGTGGTTTTGATTGCTGATAACTGATCGGAAAGCGTCATTGCTTACGATAGTCGCAGTTGCTGCCGGAAGGCCGTTCCAGTCGCGTGATGTTCGTGGGATGAACGAACATGCGTACGAACGCGTGTGACTCATAGGGATGGCAACTTTGTGGACATGATCACAACGTGATGATACATAGTTTGGTGGAGAAATTAGGTTATTGCTTAATGTGGGATTATAAAAAAATTTGTGGAATAAGCAAAGTCGTTTTATTTTGCGACGGGTAACTAAATCAGGTAAATTGAGGCTAGCTTTCATAGATGATATACTGGCGGTTCGATGGAAGTTGGAGAGAATAAAACGAGCAGAGTTATTTTGTACCATTTCAAGTCTATTGATTAAGTATGTTTGGTCTGGGTCCCATATCGCGGCTCCGTATTCAAGTTTGGTTCTAACTAGTGTTTTATAAAGAAGTAACTTTAAGGAGGAGGGTGCCAGAGGAAAGCTTCGCGTAATGTATCCTAAGGTCCGGTTAGCGTTATTAATGATGTGACCAATGTGGACATTCCAAGTTAAATTGTCGGATATGTGGACCCCAAGATATCTATAATTGTTTACTGCTCCCAATTGTTGTCCTTTAATGAAGTAAGAAGGTATGGCGCTCGATGTACGTGTTATCCTCATTGCCTTACATTTCGCGATATTTAAATTCATGAGCCAATTTTCGCACCAGGTGGAAATGTTATCTAGGTCTGATTGTAGTGCATGCATGTCATTATTATTGGTAACTTCACGAAAAAGAACGCAGTCATCGGCGTACAAGTGGATATTGGATTTAACGCAGTTGGGAAGGTCGTTAACATATATAAGGAATAATAATGGGCCAAGCACGGAGCCTTGGGGAACTCCAGAAGTGACAGTAATTGGGGGTGAGTCATAGTTGTTAACGGTAACAAACTGCTGTCGATTAAGTAAGAAGCATTCGATCCATTTTAAAAGGTGGTGATTTATATTAAGGCAACTGAGTTTATGGAGTAGTAATTTATGACATACTTTGTCGAACGCCTTTGAAAAGTCCAAAAATATGCAATCTACAGTGGAATGGTTATCAAGAATGGCGTGTATTTTGTGTGTAAAAGATACAAGCTGCGTTTCACAGGAGTAGTGCTTACGAAATCTGTGTTGTGCTTCAGTAAAAAATGAGTTTGAATCAAGAAAATTAACGAGGTTAGAGAATATGACATGCTCAAATATTTTACAAGGAATGCTTGTGAGGGATATAGGTCGGTAATTAAGAGGAGACTGTTTGTTGCCAGATTTAAATACTGGAACGACCTTCCCAATTATCCAATCTGGAAGAGTTCCTGACTGCAAAGACTGTTGAAAAATGTTTGAAAGAATTATTGGGAAAGCAAAGAATTATATTGCTCGTCCATCGCAAAGTCTGGAATATATACACGGAAGGGTGTCGTCTCCTGTTAGTTTAATCACTAAAGCTGCCATAACTTGGGTGAACGTTATAAGGTATCGACGCAAACAGCTTTTTTATTTAATCACGTGACAAAAAAAGAGGTTGGCACCAGACATACACGGCGTATACTCCTTCAAGCGTTAATTTTTTAAGTTCTTGTAAAGTCAGCTATGTTATAATAAGCCTTAAAACGGGTAGCGAACAACCAGTTTAACACTGAACACTAAAGAAAACAATTTGCCCCTTGGACAAAGCAATCGTTCTTAATTGTGAACTGTGAGTGTAAAGAACGGAACATGGGAGTTTCATATAAAAGCCACGAGATGGATTAAATAGATACAACATCCGCTCTCGTTGATGCATAATGTACAACACGCACTGACAATGTACAAAGTTTGAAGATTCCAAGATAATTTTACGGAGTTCCTTCGCACAGCAGCTTGACAGTACGGTGGCGCGATCTTGTGGCCCCAAGTGGAAACGAATGGCCGGAGAGCCGCCGAGAGCGACGGTGCTGGTGCCAATTGAAACGTACCGTTCGGCGACGTCGCATACCAACTGTAGGGCTTTGAGCAGCAGAAATGAGAATATGAAGTGTGTGCAACAAGCACTGTTGCGATTATCTCGGCAGCGGTTTCAAGACCAGCGGGCGTGCTGGATTAACTGGCTAGATAAGGTAAAGTGAAAGGTTGTTTAGTACGCCTGCCTCGAAACATCTGGTGTCCATAGCTCGGGTACATATTGGCTTTGACTTAGTTTTTTATACATGTTGCGAAGGGAGCTCAATGGCCACCCTCGAAGTGCCGAATATCTTAATTGCGCACTTTGTGATCTCTGAATCGTACACTCATCCCGCATCTGCACCCCAAGCGCGAAGCATTTTCCTACCGTTTTCAGCAAAAGGGCTGATGGCACGAGTTCGCGCTATTACATGCGAGTATCTCTTTTGTGTATGTTGGCCAACAGCCTCTCCGTTTCTCCGCGTTTGAGCATTGTTCCCCCTTCTGATATGAATGAAACTTTATGACGCCAGAAGGCCTTTTCGAATTTCCCGCTTGTAATGTGCGTTTTTTTACGTGCCTTTTTCTACCAGTCGAGGGTTCCTATCTTCCTCAGTACCCACCAGATTCTTCACCCGGCAGCGTCATACGCACATCAGCCTGTGCGTACGCACGGGGGTGACTTGCTACTGCGGTCAAGCAATGAATGGGGAGGTACGGGAGATAGCGTGGAGTGCAAAGAATAGGCGTGCTTTCTTGGTTGGATGGCTTAGCAACTCTGTCCCCGCAATCACGTGCCGTAGTGGACGCCGCCATAGCTCCTAGCAGCTTTCCTCTCCAACTTGGCTTAGCTAACCACGTGGCTTTTTTTTGCTCTCAAAGCCAACACCAGCCAAATAGGGTAACGTTCTTTAAAGAGAGGATGTATATGTACGATACCCCCAGTTCTCGCACCCGTATGAACGGAAACTCGGCGCGTGGGAGGAGAATTCGAGGAGTTGTGTTGAGCGTACGAAACATTCCATAAAAAAAGAAAAACTCCAGGTTTAGATGTCTCGAATAGGACCAAAAAAATACCGTCCCAGCAATGTATTTGTGATTAGTGGTTAAACCAACTTCATTGATATCGGTGTACGCTTGGTGGTTTTAAAGGAGCCATGAAGAGAAAAAAAAGTTTGTTTTATTCGAAAGATTAGGTGTTTTATAGTACCCCAAGCGCTTTCCCGGAAGCAAATGATGCTTTATTCACTGAGAAATAAGGCAATTTAAGCCAAAATTTTAAATCTCCCGCTAAAATTGAACATTCCGTGACGTGTACAATGGCGTCATAGCGCCGGTCCATGAAACAGATACTTAGTATGTCGAATCCACATAGCACCCACACGCGGGAGTCGATCGAGACGGCGGCCATTTTAAAAATACTAGTAAAACCTAGTGCACCCGCAGCCCTAGTCATGGAATCGCCTGATCCGGAGAACAAAACTCTCGCCGAGGAGCTCGGGCTTGCATTTAACAACCTCACACCACTAAAACGCTCAATGCTTCCAAGTGCACGAGCGGCAAGAGTTGTGGGATACGCGGTGGACGGGAAAGCAACCATTCCGCGATAGCCACAACAGACGAACGCCCTGCCGTCGGCACCGCTGCCTCGTCAGCCCCATCGCGACGGACGAATATAGACTGGTACGTATGTGCCGTATTTTGATTACGGTTAATAATAGTTCAATTTCAGTAGCAGTATCACTTATGCCAGTTGGCCGGTGTCGTGTATGGAAAGCCGTTCGCGCGAGCTCTCTGCTTCGACCAGAACGATACGAGCGTCAATGCGCGGTGTTTACGGCATTTGTTTCCCCAAGGTCAGAGCGATTTGACGAAGTCGGCGACGAGCGCCAGCATGTCCCAGGAGTGAGCTAACGTAAGGGTCCCTGCCGTAATCACTTCCTCGGAAATGAAGCGAGCACACTCGTACTTCCTTTAGCTCTCTTTCTCCTCCGTTTACAAAGTTCACAAAACGTAGCCACTTGCTTCGCCTAGGTTCGTCGTTGGGCAGCACATGAAAGGAGATCTCCTCACCGGCGGGGATGTCGCACTCCCTTGACGATTTGCCCGTACTACATGGGCATTTCAAAACGCAGCAACGAAATTTCATTGTAAAGTACTCGAACAAACTGAAGTTTTCAGTGGTTGTAAACTGGAAACGAGCTCGTAACGACAGCAGCAAGCCAACACCATTCGAAACTTACGCGACGACTGGCACTATCTCGTCGCTTCTTGCTGTTCCTTACTCCCTGGTTGGCGATATGACGGCCAACCTCCTGTGAAGGGGGGATTACGATACGAAGCAAGGTCGCGGCTGTGCGTGCTGGAACGGTTCGTTGGCCCCGAAGAGCCTCGAACTCGAAAATTCGTCTGCGCGACGGCGAGATGTCGAGCTCGGCCGACGCTAGTTTCGTACGCATTGGCGCACACGCTTGCGAGTTCGTTCGGACCTTCAACCGTTTACTCCACCGTTCTTTGTCATAAAAAGAATGTGCAGTATGTTTCACGGGCATTTAGCTCGCTATGCAAGCTGTAAGCCCTGCCTAACATGCGTTTGCTTTTGCCGGCCTCCGCCAATCGCAGAGCATTCCCAAGTGACATCACAGGTTCTGTTGCGGAAAATGAGCTGGTGGGTCGCATGGTCATTTCCTTTTTTCCTAATTATGTAGCTTATTTGAGCGAAGTTTGCGTTATAAGTGGTGTCGTTATGGTTCTAACGAGGCAATCTTTCGAATGAATCAAACTTGTGTTTTATCTTCATGGCTCCTTTAAGCTATATTTCCCACATTGCGTTTTGCGCAGTTAAGCATTACCACTGACGGAGGGATTACGGTTAAAGGCCAATGTTATATTATATTCCTCTCGAGTCGTGTATGCTGCTTCCAACGCCTGGCGACTACCCCCTACCCTCCGCGCCCTCCCGCCCCATCAGAAATTTTATGCGTGCATTTGCAGGATGGGGTCGTCGTGCACCCGCAGGCAGGCTTCACGCGCTAGTCGTTAAAATACCCCTCCTGCTGTGGGTCAGAGTGGATGCCTAACGGCCTGATGCGGCCTGACTGCAATCCTACGTTGTCGAGCGATTTTGATTGGAAGGTTACCAGACACTACGATGCCTACATTTCGGAAGAAAGCAGACAATCCTATGTTTGTCCGCTAGAGTGGAAGTGCGGTCCTTTTTAAGGTTCATTCAGTTAATTATCCAGAGAGTATGCTCATTTGCAAATACATAAACAAACGTGTTCTGTTTCCTGCACCCCTTGCACTGCGCCCACTTTCGGTAGTCATCCTTTTTTAGAGAGGAGAAGGGCGCAGATTCTTTAACATCGGAGCTATTTCAAGGCTGGCCCTGAATCTTTGCGCGCTCTGTATGGAGTACGTTTCTCCGCCGTGCTAGAACCGGTTCACAGTACCGAAAAAACTCACTAACATTACAAGAGTGATAGGGCCTTCATATTTCGATATTAGAGGGCGTATATAGCCGATTAAAAGCGTCTTTATAGCAACGTATTTGTGTTTAGAGGTAAAGCCGAGCTCCAGGGAGCGGTCCTTGTAAGCTGGATTTGATTGATTGATTGATTGATTTATTGATTGATTGATTGATTGATTGATTGATTGATTGATTGATTGATTGATTGTAGGGTTTAACGCGCCGACGCAACGCAGGCGATGAGGCGCGCCGTAGTGGAGGGCTCCGGATTAATTTTGACCACCTGGCGATCTTTAACGTGCGCCGAAATCTCGTACACACGGGCGTTTTTGCTTTTCGCCTCCATCAGAAAAGCGGCCGCCGCGGCCGGGAATCGAACCCGCGACCTCGTGCTCAGCAGCGCAACGCCTTAGCCACTGAGCCACCGCGGCGGGTGCTGGATTTCCCGCACTCGTTGCGCAAAGTAAAGCAAGGCATCCACGGAGGGAGTATCATTTCAAAAACCGGCTATAACTTTTGCGATAACAATAGTATCGAGAAACAAATTATATCACAATAAGGCACTAAGGTGACTACCATCACGGCGACTCATTTACTTGTAATAAAACATGATAGTGAAGTTGTAAACGTAACACAAAATACTTTTTGCTGTGAATACATGGTGACCTACGGAGGGAGTAAAAAACGGCTGTAGCTGCTATTTTACCGGAACTATACGAAAACATTAAATGCAATCAGCCAAGACTACTCTGGCATTGCACACAAGGAAAACGCGGAAGCTAAACGGTGTCTTCGTAATCACAACCAATATCTGAGCTGGTTCAGCAGATTTCGCGCTGGGTTGAACTTGGTTTATTTGTTTTTCCTTGTTCGTAATCCATGAAGCTTTTAAATAATTCCTGACAATAATTTTTTAACGGTCCACTTTTCTATTAAAATAACTACTTTCAACAATCATTCACAAAATAGTCGTTTTTTTTTTTTTGCAATTGAAGCCAGTTTTTGAGCTTGTTGGTTCGCCATTAAAAACTTGTAGCGACGTACCATTTAAATCTATAGCGATGCAACGTTTCTGCGTAGTACATGATGGCGCGCTCGCCAAAGCCCGGCTCGCCTAGACATTTGGCGCCAGATTTCCCTCTAGTGTGAAAATCTGTGAAGCCTATTTTTGCGAAGCCTAAACAAAGACGCCGGCGCCACAATTTCCCGAAATGTACAAAAGAAAAGCTTTGTTTTTATTTTAAATGCTTAGTGCGATTTATTATTTCCTGGCCTGATTTTGCTTGCTTCTTGAATTGACTAGTGTTGCTTGTAATAATATAGTCATCTTTTACAAAATTACGGTTTGCATTTGTCGGCTACCATGTTTTTGTCTTAGATAGTCACCGCAGCGCCGTTCCAATTCTTGTTGCTGTAGTTGTCTTATTAGACTGCTTTTACGTTTTCTAATTCTAATGAACTCTGAGTGCTTCCAGCTATCCCGACGTAAATGAACTGTTGATAGCGGGCAAGAGTCGAAGTTAGTTGTTCTCTAATGGCTTACGGAATACGTCCACATTTTCCCGTCGTATTGTGGGGCACTGCGCTCGTTAACGTCATACGCCCTAGTTTGTGTACAAGGAGCGTGAGAGAGCTGTTCGTGCCGTGTTCACGCTCTACCTGTTTCGGTGTCATGACTGACTTTTTGAGAAGGAGGTGCGACACTTTTTCTGCCTATTGCTCGGACGTCATCTCGCCAACCAGTGAGAGCTCGTATTGAAAGGGGTGTCGCGTTTTGTCTGGTATGACCATTGAACGTACTGAAGGCAAGGCTATCTGTCATACAATACATTGGGCAGGCCCGTTCAACGAAACATCCGTCCGCACATCACGGTATCACTATTCTGATGGCCATCGTTTATTACCAGATATCTTTGCTAAGTGGCGGATGACACATAGCCCTTACTAGGTTGTGCAGAGAGATTGAGAATAGAACATTCATGATTACTTTGATCCACTGTCATGATATTGATACCAGGTAAAGCGGTATTTACAATGGTGTATTTAGGATACTCAGTCAGAGGCTAGTTTTTAGAAAACACGGTGGAAGAAAGCACCGCGCAAGCCAGGGAACGAACGCGCTTCACCGCCAGCGTCCTCTTTATCTTTCTTCTTGATGATGATCCCGGCTAGCACAGTACTTGTATACCGTCCTCTTTGCAGGGAATGTAATTATGCCCCGTAACACAATCCCCCGGCGGTAGGAGCACCATCTCGGTGGTGCTTCTCAGGGTAAAGCTGTAGGTTGCGAGTGGTATGGCTTAAGACGCGTGAAGAGGACGACGTGTGCTTGTTGAGAGCGAGATGAGTTTGTTGAAACCAGCGGGGCGACTTCATAATTGAGCTCAGTCACTTGGCGTACGGCACGGTACGGGCCGTAGTACCTGGCTAGAAGCTTTTCCGAACGCCCTACGTGGCGTGCCCGACACCAGAGCAGCACCAGGGATCCAGGTGCAAAGTGATGGGTGCTGTGGCGGCAGTCGTAGCGATCCTTTTGAGAGCGCTGGGAGGAAGCGAGCCTGACGCGAGCAATGTTGTAGACAAAGTCACAACAAAGTCGATGGCGTCTTGTGCATATACGCAAGGTGGCATAGGGTGTTGAAATAAAGTGTCCAGAGGTAACGTCGGCTCTCGGCCGAAGAGGAGGTAGAGGGGAGTGAATCCGGCAGTATCAACACGCGACGAGTTGTAGGCAAACGTTATGTAAGGTAAGGCAATGTCCCAATCGCAATGGTCGTTAGAAACACTTACAAAGCATCTCTCTTAAAGTCCTGTTAAGGCGCTCTGTGAGGAGGTTGGTTTGAGGGTGGTAGGCGGTAGTAACCTTGTGAACGGTTGCGCATGAGCGGAGGATGTCGTCGACTACTTGGGAAAGGAAGTATCGACCGCGGTCTGTCTGTAGCTGGCGATGGGCACCGTGGTGTAAGACGACGTCGTGCTGGAGTAAATCGGCGACATCGGTTGCGCAGCTGGTTGGAAGAGCCCTTCGTGATTGCGTATCATGTCGCATAATCGGTGGCGACAGCAATCCACTTATTGCCGTTCACAGAGAAGGGAAAGGGACCAAGTAGATCTAAATCAACTCGTAAGAATGCCTCAATTGGTATATCAAGCGGCTCAAGAAGTCTTGTGTGTAGCGTGGTAGGCACTTTTCTGCGTTGGCACATGTCACATGTGCCGACGTAATGGCGGATCGAGTGGTAAAGCCCCGACCAGAAGAAGCGCCTTGACATGTGGTCATAGGTACCGGAAACCCCTAGCTGGCCAGCTGTTAGAAGGTCGTGGAGCTGCCGGAGGACATCTGAACGAAGGTGCTCAGGTACTACAGGAAGCAGATTAGGACCATCCGGGAGGACACTGCGACGATAGAGGATGCATTCCTTCATTTGGAACAACCGCAGTGAAGGGTCGGAAGGGGCAGTGGTTACGCGGTCGATGATCCTGCTCAAGGAGGCACCAAGGCGCTGCTCAGCAGCAAGGTGTTGAAAGGAGGAAATAGGCAATACCGAGGTTTCGAGTGATTCGGAACATATAGGCTAGGGAGGCTCGACTGGGTAGCGTGAGAGACAGTCAGCGTTTTGATGTAGACGACCGGATTTATAGACTACAGAATAGGAATGCTCCGGCAGCCGCAGAGCCCAGCGCCCGAGGCGTCCGGTAGGGTATTCAAGGACGCAAGCCAGCATAGCACATGGGGATCTGTCACGAAGGAAAATGGTCGGCCGTAGAGGTATGGGCGAAATTTGGTGACAGCCTACACTAGGGCAAGGCATTCCCGTTCGGTAATAGAATAATTTCGTTCAGCTGGTGTTAGCACGCAGCTGGGGTAGGCAATAAGGCAGTCTGGCCCGGATTGGCGTTGAGCCAAGACGGCTCCAATGCCTTCACCAGTAGCGTCAGTCCGTACTTTCGTGGGAGCCGCCACATCGAAGTGAGCTAAAATGGGCGAAGTTGTGAGGAGGGATATCGGGGTCTTGAAAGCCTGAGCTTGCTCACTTCCCCACGAAAAGACAGAATCCTTTTTGAGAAGGTCGGCGAGAGGGTGGGTGATATCAGCGAAGCCTCGGATGAAGCGACGGAAATAGGAGCACAGGCTCACAAAACTTCGAACGTCTTTCTATGACCGGGGCAGCAGAAAATCTCTAACCGCCTTGATCTTGTCGGGGTCTGGCTGCACTCCATTAGCGTCGACAAGGTAACCCAAGATCATTAGTTCGCGCCTGGCGAATGGACATTTCGCGGAGTTCAGTTGTACATTCGCCTGAGGGAAAATAGCAAGGATTTCGGACAGGTGATGGAGGTTAGCCTCTAACGATGGAGAAAAGATAATGACGTCATCGAGGTAGCACAGGCATGTAGACCATTTGAATCTCCGCAGGGGACAGTCCATCGTGCGTTCGAAGGTAGCTGGCGCGTTGCATAGACCGAAAGGCATAACCTTGAACTGATATAAGCCGTCTGGGGTGACAAAGGCGGGCTTTTCACCGACCAGCTCATCGACTGACCTGAGAGTACGTCAATGAACGAAAAATACATGGCACCATGTAGACAATCTACGGCGTCATCAATTCTCGAAAGAGGGTGGACGTCATTGCGGTAGTCTACACAGAACCGCCAAGTGTCATCTTTCTTCTTTACCAAAACGGCCGGTGAAGCCCAGGAACTGAAGAAGGTTCGATAATGTCCTTGGCGAGCATTTTGTCGACCTCTTTCTGGATGATACCTCGTTCAGTATGGAACACACGGTACGGACGCCAACGTATGGGTTGTCCATAACCTGTATCGATTCGATGGGTGACTGTATAACTTTGCCCCAAAGCTTTGTCGCCCAAGTCAAATATGTCGGCAAATGATGTCAGAAGACAGCGCAGTTCGCTTGCTTGTACGGGTGATAGCTTTGGGCTGGTCATTGGTGCAAATATAACTGGAGTGGTAGGGAGCGGATCGGAGACTTCATATGGAATTAGCGTATGGTTCAAAGCAAAAACCAAAATGTCCGGTGCACAGAAAGGAGTAAGGGTGGCGATGGTAATTCCTTCGGGAAGGACTTGACTGTGAAAGCCAAAGTTGATGAGAGGCAAGCTAACGCTGTTGTGCTTGATGGTAACAACGGTGAGTGGGACGGCAACACCGCTCGTCAGGAGAACGTCTACGGTGGGAGCGGCAAGGTAGTCACCATCAGGAACCGCCGTGGAAGTAGCGAGAGGAAAATAGGTCGCTGCTTGACTCGGCAGGCGAACGTATTCGCAGGAGCGCTATCAACAGCCAATAACTCGTGATGTACAAGTCCCTCTGAACAATCAATGAGCGCGGCATGTTCAGACAAGAAATCGCGGCTAAGGATGATGTCGTCAGGGCATTTGTCCAAAACAAAGAAAACAACAGGGGTGTTGTGGCCGGCGATGCTAACACGAGAAGTGCACATGCCGGCAATAGCCGCCGTACCGCCGTCAGCAACTTGAACATGCGACAGAGCAGGCGTCATAACTTTACGTAGGCGGTGACGGAGATTTGCACTCATGACCAAACATTCCCCCGCATTTCCCCGAAGGGGAGTATGAGGAAGTGCGAAGCACGGGGTGATGCTATGAGGGGGAGTTTGTTGAAGTTCACGTTCGGCTTAACACGCCTCGTTTGTCAGTCTGCGGAAATCTTGGTGAATTAACGTGTATGTTCGAGAGGAGGAGCGCACCGCACCGCAGCGCACCGCAGCTGCGAAGCGCCGACCGGAGTGAAGGGAGAGGAGGCGCAGTCACGTGAGAGAATGCAGAACTAGCGGGTTTGTAGTATCACGTGTACACCACGCAGTTATCAGGCCACTATAACGCCGCTGAGTCGCCAATGCACGCCGCTGACGACGTAGTTTGAATGCGTTAAAGATATAAGGCGCGTTACTAACACTGATATCAACGTCGCGTCCGTGGATTAGTCGGTAGAGCGTCGCGCTGCGGCCGCAAAGTCCGCAGATCGAAACCTGGCGCCGGATGCAGTTTTTTTTTTATATAGTGTAGTGGCCTGGCTGGCGCGCCGAGAGAGGGTGTTGCGAGCTGGAGAGTAGTAAAGGGGCTTTAGGAGAGTAGGCGAGGGGGGAGAGGAGGCGCTATGCGAGCGCGACGATTCAGGCTCGCTTAAGAAGTGCATTCGCACTTATTCCTGGCCAATCTCCCACGTGGGTATGTGCCATGTCAGCGGCCAGGCAGCGCGCGCCCATCTCCCCCCGTTGCTAAGGAAGACGAAGAGCGCGCGCACCCTCAGCTGTTGCTATGCGGACGGCGGAAGGTTCGGGGTCGCTTATAAAGTGCATTCGCACTTAATATATGCGCCCCAGTATCAATTAGAGCACGAACAGGCACGCCATCAACATTCAGGTCATGTAAATGGTCAGTGGTAGGTAGCTTCAAAAGAGAATTTTAGGACGAGGCAGGGAATGCAGCGTCACCACTGGGAGCTCCATTCACTAGTTTTCTACCATTCACTAGCTGCACGGAGAACGGAAGATGAGAAGCTCAAGCGGATCGCTTATACACCTTGTTCCTTTTGCCGCTTTCGGCCCGGGTTATTGCATGCTGAAGCATGAGCATCCGCCGTCGTTGATTATTGAATGCCAATGGCGCACCAATGAAGAGTACGCCTTTTAAACAACAAAACTGAAAACACGGCAGCCGACTCTGAAGCGTGAGGGAAACAGGCTGTACCGCAATGTGTAAGTACTGCAGTCTCTTTTCTTTAAATAAGATTAGCTCACGTAAAGTTTCGATATACATTTCATGCGCTCAACCACATAAGAAGTCTTTATGCTGCGAAAACACGGCGCTCGAACGGACGGGACAACCGAAAGGAAGGTGCACAACACAAGTCTATGTCAAGAAAACGGGGAAAACTGTTCCTGCTTCTCTAATGACCTCTCCCCGTTCGCAACTTTCGTGACGTCACAAACCGTAGTGCATAAAGCGTGCGAGGCGTCGTCGCCTGTTTTCACGTTTCTGGCGTTTATTGCCTTGTAGGGCGCTATGTTGGGCGAGAGGAAGGAGCCTCGGGCAGGACGACCGTTCGTCGCAAGGCAAAACCAGATTCTATTTTGTAAGCACCGGCGAGACCCCCGTGTCCTCGTGCGCCCGCACGGCCACGCTGCTTGTGACCATGTCTATCGGTCTGCTGCGCGAGGAGCGGCGCTCGATCCAGCGATGTCGCTAGAGCTGGTGCTACAGGGCTCCCCCCAAGAGAGGAGCGAGTGACGATCGGAAAAGTCATCTGAGGTTCCAGTGGACACGCTGGGGTGGTCTTGTTGTAGGGGGCACAGCAGGTTCGAACGAAATGACTTCGGCTCAAGGCTCGAGGTACGCGGGCTTCAGTCGTTCAATGGCCATGGTGTCTTGGGTTCCATTGATGTCCACGACAAAAGTGGTCGAGTGGCGTTAAACGACCGGATAGGGGCCAAGGTAATGAGGCTGCAATGATCCTCAGACGGGTCCGTAGCACACGAACACATGCGTGGCAGTTTTGAGGTCAGGGTGTATGTAAGTCGTCGGGTACTTTTCAAGGCGTGTGGGTTGAGGCCGAAGATGCCGAAAAACCTCTCGTAGGTGATCGACGTAGTCACTTGCGGGGACAGGTTGCGAAGACTCGTCGAACAAGTCCGCTGGCAAACGCAGAGGTTTACCGTAGACGAGCTCAGCAGACGTGCACGAGAGGTCCACTTTGTACGCGCTCCGGACACCGAGGAGCGTAAGTGGTAGCCGTTGGACCCACTCGGTTGGGCATCCGTGCGCTGTGAGTGAAGACTTGAGGTGTCGGTGGAAACGCTCGACGAGGCCGTTTGACTGCGGGTGGTACGCAGGTGTTCGGAGACGAGTCGTGCCGAGAAGCTGATGTAGTTCTGTGAACAGAGACGACTCGAACTGCCGGCCGCGATCCGTAACAACACTGGAAGGGCATCCGAAGCGCGACACCCAGGTAGAAACAAAGGCTGAGGCTACTGTGAAGGCCGTGATGTCGGGAAGAGGGCAGGCTTCGGGCCAACGTGTGAAGCGGTCAACACAGGTGAGGATGTACCGGTAACCAGGCACGGAGGCAGGGGGCCGACGAGGTCAATATGAACGACTGAAAAACGTTCATCGGGCCTGAGAAATGGCTTGGCAGGGGAAACGGAATGGCATTGGACTTTTGAACGCTGGCATGGCGTGCAGGCTCGTACCCAGTCTCGAATGTCAGCGTTCATACGGGGCCAAACGTAGCGGGACGCAATGAGTTTTTGAGATGCCCGAATGCTGGGGTGGGCCATGTTGTGGATTGCGTCAAACAAGCGGCGACGATGTGAGGCAGGCAGGAAGGGTCGGGGAACACCTGTGGACGTGTCGCAGACGATGCTCACACCACGAAACGGTACGTCTCCAAGCTTGAGTGCTGTAGGTGCTCCACGCAGACGGGAGAGCTCGTTATCGTTGGCTTGCGTCGTAGCCAGTTCGTGTACGTCAAGTGGGTCGGTAAGTGCTTCCTGCGTTCGTGGTGAAATTGCATTTACATCGTCCATGCGCCTCAAAGTGTCTTCAGGGGAATTGGCCACACCACTGACGTGCTGGATGTCGGACGTGAAATCCGAGAGGTATGCTAGTTGACGCACCTCTCGTGGAGTGTAGAGGGTGTCAGGGCGGTTCAAGGCGAACGTGAGCGGCTTGTGATCGGTAAAGATTGTGAACGTGTGTCCTTCGAGGTGATGTTTGAAGTGGCGAACAGCGAGGTACATCGCTAGCAGTTCGCGGCCGAAAACACTACATCGTGTCTGCGCCGGAGTCATGCGCTTGGAGAAAAAGGCTAGCGGTTGCCATGCAGCTTTAACTCGCTGCTGAAGGACAGCTCCTACGGCAGAACTTGACGCGTCGGTCATGAGTGCCAACGGAAAGCTCGGATTTGGATGAGCCAGCAGTGCAGCGTCGGCGAGAGCGCGTTTGATGGCCCGAAATGCACTGTCAGCTGTAGCGTCCCAATCAAGTGAAGTGGATGAGCGTTTGGTGGAAAGCAACCTGTCAAGAGGTTCGAGCAGCGTGGCACAGTTCCTAATGAAGCGGCGCTAGAAATTTACCAGACCTAGGAACTGGCGGAGCTAAGTCGATGATTGCGTGAACCTTGGCGGGGAGTGGACATATGCCAGTGGCGTCCAAACGGTGACCAAGAAAATCCAGAGCAGTGGCACCAAACTCGCTCTTGGAGACGTTGATGACGATGCCGTGAGCAGCGAGACGCTCGAAGAGAAGGCTAAGATGCTTCAGGTGCTCTTCCAGGGATGTGCTGGCCACCAGAATGTCATCAACGTAGGCGTGACGAACAGTAGCCCCAGTGTTACGGCATCAATGAAACGCTGGAATGTTTGTGCAGCGTTGCGGAGTCCAAATGGTATGTGCATAAATTCGAACAGGCCGAATGGGGTTGTGATGGCAGTTTTAGGGATGTCTTCTTCTGCCAAGGAGATCTGGTGGTAAGAACGAACTAAGTCTATCTTAGAGAATATTGTGGCCGCGTGGAGAGTGGCGGTGAAGTCTTGGAGGTTGGGTAACGGATAGCGGTCAGGAACGGTCTTGGTGTTCAAGGACCGGTAATCTCCGCAGGGGCACCAGTCACCAGTTTTCTTGGGCACCATGTGCAGAGGTGATGCGTGGCTACTGTATGATGGACGGATGATGCCCAGTTCCATCATGTGCTCGAACTCCGCACGGGCGACTTTGAATTTGTCAGGCGCGAGCCGCCGTGGTCGAAAGAAAACGGGAGGGCCAGTGGTGACGATGTGATGACGGACGTCGTGACGAACAGGCTGAGTCCAGTCAGGTGGCGCTGTCATGGTCGGGAAGTCCCGCAGCAAAGTGGCGAATGGTTCATCGGCAACTGTAGCGCAGGATGGTGCTACATTAGCAGCTGCCTCCGCTGACACACCTTGCACTGAGAGGAGTGTGGTAGCATCAAGTAGACGCTGCCGCTTTAGGTCGACGAGAAGGCTATGTTTTGCGAGGACGTCGGCACCGAGTATGGCGGTGCGAATGTCGGCGACGAGAAAAACCCACGAAAAACTCGGCGGAACCCCAGGTTTAGAGTGAGTGAGCGTTGGTGGTAGACGGATATGAGCGTGCCGTTCACTGCTTGTAAATGGGAGATGGCACAGGAACCACGATCCGAGCATGTAGCGGGAATAACGCTAACCTGGGCACCGGTATCCACGAGAAACCTCTGTCCGGTGGTGCGGTCGGTGACGTGAAAGAGGCGACATTCCTGAGTTGGGCCGAGAGCGCTTGTCACCGCTAGCGGTCGGCCAGGCTGTTTCCCGTCCAGGCGCAGGGCAGACGGCAGTGGCGGGCGTCAGCGCCGAAACGCCGATGGTAATAGCAAATGCCGTGGTTGGGCGAATCACATTCTGAGCTGCGGCGCTGCGACGACGAGCGACGACGTTGACGCGAACGTTGCGGCGAGTTATCGCAGCGTGTTGCGGCAACGATGATCTTCTCTAGACGATCGCAAAGGCTGTCGAGTTTAGATGAAGTGGCGGACTCCCTGGGCGCTGAAGCGGGGTTCCTTGGGCCGGGATGAGACGGGGGCTCAGATGATGCAACCGCGGCCACTTGAGAAATGGGGGTGGCGACCTCCACGACTGTCTGCCAGCGCGGCGAGTGCCTGCAGGTCCATGGCTGCGGCAGTGGCGAGGACCATATGGACGTTGGAAGGTAGACGCTGAAGGAAGAGCTCACGCATTAGTGAGTCATCCATGGTGTGAGAATGCGTGCCAAGGAGTTGCTTCATGCGCCGTAGGAGTTGGCTTGGCCTGCGGTCACCGAGCTTCTCGGTGGAAAGGAGCTGCTGGATGCGCGTGCGTTCCGAAGCAGCTGTGCGCTCCAGGACTGCAGCCTTGAGCTGGTAGTAAGGCGCTGTGGTACGGGTGGGGTTGAACGAAGCGAGGATGTCGGAGATCTCCTCTGCGACTGTCGGCGGAAGGGCTCCGACGACGTGGAGAAATTTGGTTTCTTGAAAGGTGATCCGAGCCAGCTGGAATTGCGCCTCGGCTTGCAGAAACCAGGTCGTCGGTTGGCGCTCCCAGAATTGCGGAAGCCGAACGGTCAAGGCTGAGACTGCTTCGACGGCTTCTCGTGAACGGGTTGAGTCCTGGTTGTCGAGGGAAATGGTTCTACATTAACCTCGGTGGCGTGTTCGGTAGGGTCACCAATTGTAGGTCGCTATGTCTGGCGAGAGGAAGGAGCCTCAGGCAGGACGACCGTTCGTCGTAAGGCAAAACCAGATTCTATTTTGTGAGCACCGGCGAGACCCCCGTGTCCTCGTGCGCCCGCGCGGCCACGCAGCCTGTGACCATGTCTATCGGGCTGCTGCCCGAGGAGCGGCGCTCGATCCAGCGATGTCGCTGGAGCTGGTGCTACAGCGTTATTAAATAAGTGCTAGTAGAGAGAATGGTGTATTTATATTGTCGGCAACGTAATCTATCGATGCAGGACTTGTTTTTACCCTTTATTGCCCCTTCAGAGAAACCCTGCAACACTTTTTAACTTTTTTGAAATGAAATGCTTGCAGAACGTAGTCACCCAACACACCCAGTACTTAGATTAGGGAGTCCCAAAGTGCCTCAGCCAAAAATTACTGCTTTATGCCCATCAGATAACTAAGAAACTCACTCAAAAGATTTTTTTCTCTTTCCCGGTCTTGACGTTCTTCGACGACCCGAATTACGTCACTGAGGCGATGTAGCGGATGTTTGCCGGTTTTCCTTCGGGTGCAGCAATGCTTTTCGATGGCCACTTCGAAAATAAAGCCACCAAAACAAAGCCGAAAGGGAAGGCGTATCTGGAGCGACGAGCGAATCACGCAGTGCCACTCCATGTAGGCGATAACTATAGCTTTCACAGTGCTTCCAGACGCGAAGAGTGAAAGCGTTTATCGAAAGCGTTGCAGATTCCATTTAAGGACTTACCGCACCGGCGAATTCAAGAAATACTTCACTATACTTGCCAACTTCCCCTGATATAATCCATCAAAGTCACACCTTTGCTGACCGGAAAAGAGCCTTGGCACCACTGCCACATTGTGCAGATTGTGCCACTCCGTCTGTGAAGCTAACATGAAACATCTTATTCTGCCCTGGTCCTCTTTTCATCTGCATCGACACAACTGTGGTGTTTATTTTGTTAACATTCCGACGTTCGAGCGGTGCATAAGGACATACTATAGACACTCTCAACACCTAGTCGCATTACGCAAGTTTGGCGTTGCTAGCAGCCTGGGGAGCGTGATTTGATGGGTACCCACATCCTTCCCTATCCCCCTCTTCCCACGCCAGTGACCTCCGGTCCTCCTCCTCCAGATAATATAATTTATGAATGAATGATTGAATCAATCAATCAATCAATCTCACTTCTCGTCAGCGTACCGTGTGGTGGTTCGGTCCGTGGTGGTTCGGTCCGTGGTGGTTCCGTCCGTGGTGGTTCCGTCCGTGGTGGTTCCGTCCGTGGTGGTTCCGTCCGTGGTGGTTCGGTCCATGGTGGTTCGGTCCGTGGCTGTGTGGTGTGCGAGGATGTGTCGGTATCGGTGAAGCCACCATCAGGATGGGCAGTACCAGCGGCTTCTCTAGGCGACACTGTGTGTACCACAGGAGGTAGTTCCAGAATGATAGTAGGGGGTCTTGAGCCGCCGTCCCTCGATTCCGAGTCATCATCGTCATCTGCGTAGCATCAGAAATTCGGCTTTAGGTCTAGTTTACACCCGTAAAACCGCAAAATTACACCTTCACTTCTTTTAAAACACCAAAATGTCACTAAGGGAAGCAATAGGAATGAATGAGATTTTTGGCAGGAATACTCGCGATCGTAAAAGCCCCGTAGACTTACCCTGATCGCTGACAAGCCACCGCGCTTCACCTTCGCTCAGTGTCCGACATGTCCGGGCTGTGATACGGTGTCAGGCTGCTGTATGAAACACGCGACAGGCGGTACTTTTGCGCGTATGCGGGGATTATCATGGTGGGGAAATTTGGGAACTTATTTTCTGCCATCGAAATTTGCCAATTTAGAGCCCCCTCACTCGTAATACTACTCGATGCTGACGAACGGAGAGTGCTTGGAAGCCACCTTTGGGTATAGGGCTCGGGACGTTCCCTGGGATCGCTACTTGTTTCAGCGCAGAGTGCTCCAATGAGTGATGAATGAATAGAGTGACGTCACATTCAGCCCGGGAGAGAACTCAGGTATACACCCCGCCAACAAACGATGACATGCTTGCGTTGCCACGGGCAGCCACTCAAAGGCAGGGGGTATCGTCGTGACGGTGATCAAAGATGCGCTATTTACGAGGCTGTAACCACTATCAAAATGTCACTCAGCTCGCATCGTGGGATACCAGTGAATTAAGCTTAAATACGCAATTGCTTCGGCAAATGTTTGTTGCCATTTTAAACAAATTCGCTTTACAATTATATTTAGGCTTTTTTTCACGAAACTCTTTGGCCGCAGAAACAGTGGCGACAATGGTCCCAGGTCACGTTGGTTGCCTAAATGTTTACGAGATTTCTGCGCACGTTAAACATCTCCAGGTGGTCAAAATTATTCCGAAGCCCTTTACTACGACGCTCCTCATCGCCGGCGTTGGGTCGGTCCGTTAAACCCTACAATCAAAGAAATCTTCCTTAAATTGGCCATAAAGACAAAATAAATCTTGGTTCAGTTCGGCAGAACTAGCCTGATGTAACTCACCCAGATCCTACATTTTCAACCGAGAAACTCGCAAGCTTTTTTGAATACCTTTAAAATTTTGCACTGCAGTGGTGTATTATAACCGTGGCTGAAGTCATATATGAATCAGTTGCCGGTGTGTTAAGTACATGAAACAGTTGCCGGTGTGTTAAGTACACGTCAGCATTAAGCCATGCGATCAAACTGAACTACAGTCAAGATTACAGCCGTCCCGTTATAGTTCTTTGCGGTGACTTAGGTTAGCGGCCGCCAGTCGCATAAACAAGATTCTGCTACGCCACAAGGAAAACGCCGCAAAGTGACGATGGAGTCACTACTACGACACTTGTCTTCCTAATATATCGTATGTTTTCGGGTAGCCTGCGATAAAACTTGTCATTTTTTATCGGGAAAAAGCAGTCGTTTTGTGGAAGCAAACTTGCATTTTGTATTCCACCTTAACGGCCCGTTGAAATGATTAGCCCGATATCCACTAAAGTGGCAGCAAATGTCGTCGAAGGACGACCGTGTTCTGCCACTTCTGCCGCGTGACCCCCCCTCCTCTCTTCCCCTCTTTCCTTCACGCTATTGTCCTTTCCTCTGGACTCTCTCGTGAAGAGTGCAAAGAAGGTTTGCTCAATTAATTTCCATTTTTCGTTGGGATCTTGTGTTTTTTTTTTCATGCAGCTTAAGCTTTCTTGTTTTAGTGCTTGCTTTATCTCAGCCATCTGTGACGCCGTTTTTAATGAGCATTTTCTCGATAGTCTTTGTTGGGCTAATTGAACGGGAATATTTTGGCCTGTCTGTCTGTATGTCTGTCGATCACTTGATGCAGCGAGCGGACAAAGTGAAACAGATGCTGCGGAATAGTTTTATATACACATAGCCAAATCTAAACGTCTACGTCCTGTGGCAACGTTCATACTTGTCGACATTGTTGAACAAGAACACGACATTACGCCAATCTAAGGCAGAAAATCAATACGCAAGTGATATTTGCACTGTTGCTTTATTGAAAATTTATGGATACTTGGTTTCTGCGTATTAATGAATTAGTACACCAGCTGCAGATAGCCGCCGCCTGCTGTTGCACGCACTTCTGGTGGCATTAAAGAAACAAAAGTGCAACAGTAACGAAAGGTTTCACTAGATTGACTCCACGTTCCATTCGGAACGCTCGTGGAGTAGGTCAACGTGGATATATAAACGTTGCAGACAGGGTGACTCGATTCGCGCGCGTCTCCACTCTACGGCAGCGCTGGCATCCACGCATCCTACTTGGAGGAGTGGAACGCGGTAAATTTAAATTGACTTGAACAAACCTCGAGCATGTTATCTTGGGAAGAACGATACGGGAGAGGAATAGCATGAGCGGTGAGCGGGAAAGAGAGAGGAAGGCATTTACTTTGCAGGGGCGCCTGTCGACTATCGTCTTTCGTCGACATTTGCAAGGAAAAGAGCAGATACGGGGCCATTTTTTCATTCGCTTTCGTGAAAACCAATTCAGCCCCTATACTAAATAAAAAGAACACAGGAACTGTTGCTCGTACCTGGGTTCGCAGAAACTAAGAAAAAAAAGGCCAATGTGGCGCCCAGGACAAAGATCAGGACGCAGATCACCACGGCACAGACGATTCCGCAACCGTCTCCAGCGCTCGGCCTGCGAGGTGTGAAGGGTTTAAGCGGACAGGCTCCAAAGAAGCGTGTTACAGGCAAGAGGCGCGATCGGCCACAATTAAAGGAGAATCAAAAAGAAATACGGGTGCGTTTCATTGATACCAATTACACTTACACTGATGCCCTACCAATGATAACAGTTTTATCCCAAACTTCGAGCAAATAGGCGACATATCAGAGAGCATTATCGGCAGAGTCGATTCCACAGCCACTTTCTGGCGATTCCTGCATGACGTCAGAGAATCAGGTTCGTGCTACCCGGCGGCACCCTACGCAAGCCACCACCAAGACTGGCCTATAGGTTGTATTCACTGGCGTGACACGCATGCGGGCAACCACGTGTGTGCGCCGTCACTGGTTACGTCGGGCTCCGCGGGATGCCGGTACCAGTGCATGCTAAGCACGTGGTGTGGGTTAGACGTTCCAAACTGTGAAGGAGAGTTTGACATCCACCTAAATGCAGCCATACGGCTACAAAGGAAAGCTATACAGCTTCCTCAGAAACTTCGCAGTTGAAGAAAAATTCGTCCTGGTCCAGGATTCGAACCCGGGACCACTGCTTAACCGGAGCAGTCGCTCTACCAACTGAGCTAACCAGGAGGCTAGTCGTTAGTAGCGCGAAAACGAATTGATCAACAACTCGAAGTGAAGGACAGGTGTTAATCGACAAGATTTAGGGGAAATCCCCAAGGTGGAGTAAATTTCTGTGAAGGAGACTTTGACATCCACCTAAATGCAGCCATACGGCTGCATTTACTTCACCTTGGGATTACTCCACCTTGGGGATTTCCCCTAAATCTGGTCGAGTAGCGTTCCAAACTATACCCCACCAAACGCAAAGTAATGCCTCGGCTCCAATGTGAGTGCGATTAATAACATCTTTGTTAACACCAACGTTGAAAATCGGGTTGAAACGAAGCAGACGACGCAGGCCGGAGTTTTTTTTCTGCGGCTTTCGGGCGTAGTGGCACAAGCCGCGCCATGTCCATGGCGCTTCGGCCATGTCCGTCGCCGTCTCCAGTGTTGTCAAGCGAAGAAATGGACAGCTAAACTTTTTAGTGAATGCGGTGTATTGTACTAGGGCCTCTAGGTGCGTTAAATGCATAACTTGAATGCAAACGCGCAGTTTTTATTGGCGACCCATGTTACGTCACTTCTTACGTTACTATAGCGCGACTTTTAAGTTATATTTATTTCTTGCTTTTTTTGGTTAAAAACGTTTTCGTGGCGTCAAAGGAGCTGAGTACAATGCAATGTCTGGTTCTTTCAAACTGGCCCCTCTAATAAGCGCGAAACATTTCAGACAATAGAGGGGTTGACTGGCACAGCTTTCCTTGAGAAATGTTTGCGCGTAGCCGTGGTAGGTGGCGAGATACCAACTAGCTCGGACCAGTAGATTGAGGAGGCGTAAGCCATGTTTCTAACGTATAACCAGCACAGAACAGCTGACTGCTCTTTCATTATTGTTCTTATTTGCCTTTGCGCATTTATTCTTTCAGCACCCACGCTATTGTGAGGCATTACCTGGGGTTTTTTATTGTGAGTGTGTCTAAATCATCCCCCGCTACCTTTATATGCTCAATATTAACGCACGCAGTTTTTTTTTCTTAAATTTGGCGACAATCGCACGACGTGGTACCGATAAGTGGCACAAGTGTGCGATATGTGCGCATTTCCTAAGATCTCTCACTGCTTCAAACGATATATTTGCGAACGTCAAAGACGCCCAGTGCTCCATTTGCGTGTTCGAGGAAGGGTCGAATCGTCGGCTGAGATAGTTTAGCTAAGCATATCGCTGCTAGCATGGCCTTATTGCTCGCCTAGATCGGCCTGCAGCCCACCTGTGTCTTTCACGCAGTATTTAGCGGTTGTTTTGAATACGACGATGATTTACGCAGCTTTGCAGCGGACACCAAATTCGTCGCTCACCGTTGCTAAAGTGCGAGATACACGTGCGCGAAAACCACGAGACTCGGATGCGACTCGTCGTGGAGCGGTTGGACAGGACAGGCTGCGGGGTCGCGCGATCGTATAGCGATCGTGCAGAGCCAGCAATCCCGACTTTAGCTTTACAAGCGCCCTCATCCCGGAAAGCACCAAGACGACATTTCTTTGTCGGATGTTGAAACAGGGGGGTGTAAGGGGGGGGGGGGGGGGGGGAGTTTGCCGGCACTGCAAGACAGCGCTATGTGTCACGCTAGGAAAATGGACGAGGACAAGGATTGAGCTGAGATTTCAAAGCGCTGATTCTGCGTATCATTGCAATAGCAGCCGTCCTTCCCGGCTAGTCTGGCTTCCTTTCTTTCAATACTGTAAACTGCCATTCACTTTTGGCGATACATTCGTACATCCCGCTTGCTCACCCAGCACGAGTACTTTACGTTCATGCCTTGTGCAGTGCACGGTCCTCAAACATCTCTAACGTTTGGTGCACACGCACACACGGGAATGCACGTGTGCGTGCGTGCATGCAGGAAGAACCCAACCTCACGCTGGCGTCAATCCGCACAAAACTGATCTGCCCGTAAGCAGCTACCATGAGGCTAGGCTGCGTATCGTGGTTTAAAGGGGCCATGAAGACAAGAGGCAACTTTCCTCAATTTGAAAAAAATAGCCTTTGAGAGAAATAGAAGAAAATACCTCACTCAGCTCATAGAGAAACCTTCGTAATCACAAACAACGCAATAGGCATTAAAAACGTTCAAATGTCGCGCCGCAGTGACGTATATTGGGCAAGACTGACGTATTATGGGCAAGCAATAAAGACATTTTTAATCAGTGTTTTAACCGCGCGTTTGCATCCACCTGTTGCGGTCAATAGGAAGTAGAGGCCCCGCTAAAATATTCCAGTCGCGTTTCTTGGCGGTGGCTCAGATTGGCGGCCACCAATTACAAAAACAGGATTCTGTGACGTCACACAAAAGTCTCCAGAAAGTAGCCGCCGGGAGTCGCCCCTACCCTTTCTTCAATATCTAGATTAGTTTTTCCTAGTTAGTGATAATATTATTCCTATGTCGTTGTTACTGGGACAAAGAGGTCTTTTTTATCCATGAAACTTGCACTTCGTCTTCAAGGCCATTTAAAGAGCGAGGAATCAAATTATGTTAGTCCCCAGCTCTGTTCAGCGGCGATAGCAGATGCGCGTGCGGCCGCTTGAAGATAGTGAGCGCAATCTCCAATGGCAAGGTTGGACTTACTCGTTCCTGGAAACAAGCACTGAAAAAAAAAGATAGAGAATAAGACTACAACTGACTGAAGCAAACGCTCACATATAGGATTTTCTGACTAAAGCTTTATTGCCAATTCAGGCCATGTGCCTATGAAAATCTAAAGCATTCGGTCCATGGTGAGGTGCCCATGGCCGATGCACTCCAAATATGCGACGGACATTAGCCGGCGATATCGACGTGAAAATTCCGTGCCGTATTCTTGTCATTAATCCCTGGCTGCACTTACAAAAGGAGAGCTAGTTTTTGGTGCTCTCCACAGACGTGTCCCTTCGGTTTTAAAAAAACAAAATAGCTCAGTTTGAGTAGAAAAAAGCTTGAGTCGTGCTTTATATTTTGGAAGTGGCTCCCGAGCAGCCTCCTTCTATCCGGTCTAGTTTCGTACGAAGATGTGCCGGCTCATTCCCTCGGGATATCGGCAGTCATAATGTCAGCAGACATGAGGTTTGAAACAGCGCCCCAAACTATTTTGATATGAAAAAGACCTTCGTTGACATGTATTCACTGTGTTCCTATTCTAAATCATGATGTAGGTGTACACACTTTCAGCTTAACTAACTTTCCCAGGTAATGAACCCATTGTTGTCTGCATGCTTAGGTAGCGAATAGGTTACGTACCGAGCATTCAGGACGTAAAGCTACATACCGGAGATGAGAAAACGCGGTGATACATCCGTAACTATCGTAAACACTGTCGTTTGTTTTCCTAAGGTCTTCAAATGAATTATTTCGGGACTAAAGGCATTTTAAATATTGAAACTACCATGTGGACTACATGACGCAACTCCTAAAACGTGCTACTGGAAACTATCGCTCCAAATCACGCGTCAGGCAATGGCATGCTTTAGGATGCCAGACAATTCTCTACTTTCAACGAGAGACACAGCTCCACCCTGCTGATTGGCTGTAACGTCCTGCCATCCGCTCACAAACTCCCTCCCCATTTGCACGCAATGGGGCTGGTGTTAAATGCACACACTAGCGATGCACTTGTACATAGAGGACACGCCGAAGTACTGAGCGCACCCATAAACTTAGGAACTTAAATCAAACAAAATTACAGTCGAACACGGATATATCGAACTCCAAGGGGATCGCGAAATAGTTCGATATATTAAAAATTCGATATAAAAATATGGGCTCTGAGACCTCACCTATGGCGGACGATCACTTACTGATCGTCGCATTCAAGAATGACAACTAATTCCGCACTCACGACGCAACAGGACGCTTTATTTCCGTGAAAAAAAATCGCTGATCTTGGCCTGCTTCTTCGTCCTAGAAATGAAATTAAAAACGCTGGTCTCGATCTTCTCGAGGCTGCACAACTAGAAAATTCCAGCATTACGCTGCGCCTTCGCACACCATGCACAACACGCACGCAAAAGAAAAACAGCGCGCACGTACCACAAGAAATTTGAAGGTAACCATTCCAAGGCTCTCTGAACTGACTCCAAGAAAGCGCTCGCGATGGTCATCTCCGAGAGAAACAGTGATCTCCGAAAGGTGCGGGACAACTCGCCAAACAGCAGCAACAGCAGCAAAATGAAAAAGAAGGAGGATGCCGTGAGCGCCTTCGTTCCCTCTTCCCTTTCCCGAGACGACATGGGGGAAGAGCAACACCAACTAGAAATCTGGTCGGTGTTGGAAAGACAGACCCAGAGAGAGAGAAAAAAAAAACTTTTTCGGCCAGCCGGGAACGTACGCAGTCGAAAAAAAAAAGGACGTGCGCAGTCAGGGCATTCCTACCTCGCACTGTCACATTTTCTGGGCGTTCGGGCTTGTGTGCCTAAGAGATTTAGCATACCGGGCTCCGTCCGCTAACGCTACGGCGGCCGGTAGCGGGGCCCGACTGGGCAAACGCAAATTCGTTCGGGTAGAGGGGATTCGTTCCGCGAGCCAGTCTTCGCCATGCCCGCGCATTCCTCCATATCCTCCTCAACCTCAATCGGGGGGGCAGCGACCGCCGAAGAGCACCTTCCAGCTCGCGCGGCGTTCGATATACCCAATCTCGGGAAAAATACGGTTCGATATAAACGTACGAATTCCTATACTTTTACACAGAATTTTCAAGGGGATAATTTATGAGTTCGATATAGACAATAATTCGATATACCCGTGTTCGATATATCCGTGTTCGACTGTATTCGATTCTAATCCGTCTTAAGCCACCCATACGGTTTTTTTTATTTTTGACAAATGGATTGATTGTTTTGATTGAGCTATAGGGGAATGGATTGATCGATCAATCAATTCACTGATTGTTTTATTTATTTATTTATTTATTTATTTATTTATTTATTTATTTATTTATTTATTTATTTATTTATTTATTTATTGGTTTATTTTATTGACCGAATGATCAATTGACCGATCAATTCATTGATTTATTGATTGGCGCATGGCACAGATCATTAAAATACATAAATCGGGTTCCAAACTAGAATCTAGTAATTACCGCCCGGTCTCATTAACCAGCACGTGCTGCAAGATATTAGAGCATATAATTTTTAAAGCCATTATAACACATCTAGAAACTAACACCCTGCTCTGCTATCGGCAACACGGTTTTCGATCTGATTCGATTCGATTGTAGGGTTTAACGCGCCGACGCAACGCAGGCGATGAGGCGCGCCGTAGTGGAGGGCTCCGGATTAATTTTGACCACCTGGGGATCTTTAACGTGCGCCGAAATCTCGTACACACGGGCGTTTTTGCTTTTCGCCTCCATCAGAAAGGCGGCCGCCGCGGCCGGGAATCGAACCCGCGACCGGTTTTCGATCTGGCTTATCAACAGTCATGCAGCTAGCCGAGATTACCAATGACATTGCGAATGCACTGAATGAAAGAGGAGAAATAGACGCCGTTTTTCTAGATTTTGCAAAAGCATTTTTCGTCGTTCACCACTCTGACCTAATAACAAAAAATGCATGCAATTGGAATTGAAGATAACATTATTACATGGATAACATCATATCTACACAATCGCAAGCAGTTTGTTGCTGTCAATAACCACACGTCCAACAGCCTGAACGTCCTTTCGGGCGTACCAGAAGGATTAGTCATGGTGGTCAGCGTGAACGGAAACAACACACAAAGAAGAGAATAGATGACACAGGCGCTTTCTAGTTGCGCCTGTGTCGTCTATTCTCTTCTTTGTGTGTTTTTTTCGTTCGCGCTGACAACCACGAATGCTATCCAACTCGCCCAATTTGCTACCTTGTTACAGTACACAAGGATCAGTCTTTGCACCAATTTTATTCCTCATCTAAGTCAACGACATTCCTATGGGCATTGACTCATCCGTTCAAATAAGGCTTTTCGCAGATGACTGCGTCGTGTACACAAGGGTAAATCGAACTGAGGACCAGATTAACCTTAATCACCCATTAACAAAAATTCAAGCCTGGTGTTCCCAGCGGGGAATGACATTGACCGCGAGAAAAACTGTAGCGATAACTTTCACGAATAAGAAAAAAACCACTGAACTTTGCTTACACATTAGACAATTTGGAAATTACTAAAAGCGATCAAGTTAAATATTTGGGAGTTGCATGACCATCCAACCTTAATTGGGAACCACATATAACTGCCATTTGTTCGAAAGCGCAAGGTAAACTGGCTTTTCAAAAGCGAAAACTCCGTAACACTCCCCCTGCAGTAAAGTTAACCGCCTAGAAGACCCTGATTAGAGCAGCACTAGAATACGCAGATATAATTTGGAGTCCATATCAAAAACTTCCCATTAAAAAAAATTGAGCTAGTGCAAAACTTAGCAGTTCGATTGGTGTTCTCCGATTACTCCAGGTACACCAGTGTTACTAATATGAGTAAAAAAGCCGAACTCCATTGTCTTTCCGAACGGAGAATACATTCTAAACTAGTTCCTTTATCTTCTCTATCATGGGAATTATACAATATCCAGATCAGACCACCTTCTTGAACCTTTCAGGCATTCCACGAGAACTAACCACAATAAGACACTACGACTGCCATCAAGTCACAACAACATCCACAAAAACTCTGTTTTTCTGTGATCAATTGCTTATTGGAATCAACTTCCATCAATAGCTGTGAACTGTAACACAGTAGAATTCTTTATTGAAAGACTAAAACTACAAGTTTCGAACAACCGACGCAAATGTACTAATAGGGGATTTATTGTAAGCAGTTTTTTCCCTTGGATTGGATTGTACTTTTCCGCATGATTTTTAACTTTGAATTCTGACACTGTTGTTTTGACTACTGGGAATTGAAAAGCTTTTTTCTTCTTTTCTTGTATTGTGTATGTGCCTTTCTGTACGTGACATCGTTGTTTGTATACCCATTGTACCACTCCTGCTTGGACCAAGAAGGTCTGCAGTATTTTTATTTATTTATTTTAACCTCAGGGCCAGAGGCATTACAGAGGGGAGTGGTTACATATCAAAGAAATACAGAATACAAATACAGTGTAATTGTTGACAAGAAAGATACATGACGTTGCTCCAAATTATACAATCTTTGCTATGCATGCGCGAAACAAATGGTTATCGGCAATGGTAACAATATCTTCGGGAAGGTGTTTCTATTAACGAGATGTAAGCGGCAAAAAAGACTGATAAAACGATTTCGTGTTGCTTGGCTGAAAACCCACTTTGTGACAATGATCGATGCGAGAAGAAAGGTACAGAGGCCGGGGGATTAGTTCATCGGGAAGAGCAACATGATGATAAAGCTTATGGAATAAGGTTAAGCGAGAAATCTTTCGGCGATATGATAAGGATGGAAGCCCAATGTTTGACTTCAAGGCACTTATACTTGCACGTCGGTTATAATTAGATAGTATAAAACGAACACAGTTGTTCTGTACCAATTCAAGTAAGTTAATTAGATTAGCATGGTGAGGGTCCCAAACACTTGTAGCGTATTCGAATTTTGGTCGAATAAGTCTTTTGCACAGCAGTAATTTAAGCTCTAGCGGTGCGTTATAGAAGTTTCGTCGTAAGTAACCTAACATGCGGTTAGCCGTGTTCATTATATTTTGAATATGAAGGGACCAGGTTAGGTTACTTGTAATGTGGACACCTAAATACTTATACGACTCTACAGCTTCTAACGGAGTGTCGTTTAGATAGTAAGAAAATGTAGTGGTATTAGAGCGGAATATTCGCATAGCTTTGCATTTGTTAATATTTAGTTCCATACGCCACGAATTACACCAGTTAGCGACAACATTGAGGTCAGATTGAAGAGTGGAAGTGTCATAATCAGAGAGTACTTCACGAAATATTACGCAGTCATCGGCAAAAAGGAGTATGTTACAATTTACAAGAGAAAGAAGGTCATTAATGTATATTAGAAATAAGAGGGGACCAAGAACCGATCCCTGTGGTACACCTAGATGAACCTGGCCGGGTAGAGAGTTATGACCGTTGGCTGAAACGAACTGCAATCGGCTAGTTGGAAAGCATTCAATCCACTTCAATAAATTTGAGTCAATATTTAGTTGCTGAAGCTTATGAAGTAGTTTTTTCATACTCAAGTATACTCAAATAAAAAAATAAATCGTTGATTGATTGATTGATTGATTGATTGATTGATTGATTGATTGATTGATTGATTGATTGATTGATTGATTGATTGATTGATTGATTGATTGATTGATTGATTGATTGATTGATTGATTGATTGATTCTTATACTCGGGTAAAACTAAAGAATGGAAACAGAAGTTGCCGCTGTGGGATGTTGCTCCGCGCGCAAGTAGTGCGTTACTGGGAACACTTTTGAACATGGTGCGAGCCGTTTACGTGACATTTGGACTTAATAAGCTTATAAACTACTGCAGCGACGACAAACTAAGCCAGAATAAGGCAAACGGTATCACGCATTAATATCAGTCTCCTTTCTACAGGGGCGCGCCCGTTGACAACCGCGTCCGTCGCTTAGGCGCAGTGATACCATACATGAGCTATTGCCATTTTTAAATTGTTCCTGAGTATAGTATATTACAGCACCCTTAAAGGCTGCTTCTCATAATTATACGTTGGGATTTAGCGATACAACTATTGTTTCTGGCATCTGTTTAAATCGGTAATTTCGTAGTAGGGACGACACAACAAGGTCGCGTACTTACAGGTACGTCTGCTGCCTGCCAACAGCACCGCAAAAACAACCTTTAGATAACAATGCATCTGTTTCGCAAAAGTTCGGCGTGATCATCGCGTTTCAAGGGGCCTTTTCACAAGTCCACTCAAATAAACATATTTTGAAGAGCAGTACCAGACACACGTCCATGGAAACGTTAACGAATTATGCTTGGCCGAATAAGGGTCGGTATTTACTTCCCATAAATCTAAAACTTCCGTGCTTTTTTAGTCGTACTTTGACAATTTATTTTACCACACGGAAACCTCCCCAAGTGCACTCCAAAAGGCATGCAGGTTCGATGCACGAAGCCCACACGCTGCATATGTGCGTCATTCCTTCTCGTGAATTCTTTAAAACTTAAAGAGCCTAATCAGGTGTCACTGGCCAAACCGGTTAACGACACAGATTTCAGAGCGGACAGCGCATAGACAAGGCGAGAAAAAGTAACTACAGGACGAGAGCTCATTCTGACATTTTTTCTCTGCGCTAGAACCATTTTGGCGCTTAGATCTGTAGGCCACAAAAACATGTACACTCGCACGGCAAGCCAAATGTACTGCACAAACGAAACTAAAATCGTGGTATTCCGATGGCCTTGCTTTCGCAGCAACACGACCTACGACTATCAGGCACAACTGCTATCGCTTCCCCCGGCATCGCCAAAAAACATCCCACAAGCGCGGTTCTGCAATGCGACAAGAATGAGCACCTTTGTGTAATGTGCTTCAGCTGCGTAGGAGCCAGGACACATAAAGGAGCCATAAAGACAAAATACAAGCTTGTGATATTCGAAAGATTTCGTGTTTTGTAGTGCCCCCAGTGCTTGTCCGAATGCGAATGATGATTTATTCACTGAGAAAGTTATATTTACCCTGAAATTTTGATTCTCCCGCTAAATGATGTGTTTTCGTGGTCTGAAATGACATCAGCCGATTCGGAAGCATTGTTTACCGTTAGTGATCGTAGATGGCGCCACGATACCGTGGGAAACCGTTTTTTTGCCTTTGGTTTGTTTTTTATGGTATTAAAACCTGGCTTGTGTTTGTTCAGGGAGAAAATAATCGTTTCGTGAAACATAGAGCTCCCTCCACAACTATGGTCACGTAAGACATTGTTGCCTGCGTCCATCGGCCAGTGTCGTCTTAGACAACCCCAAAGCCTCGCACTCCTGTGCAGCTAAACTAAGCATAGTGCGCGCAGTACCGATAGCAGTGCGCATCGGTACTTCTATGATTACGTGTGATTTCGTAACTTCCACTGTTTGTCTCCCCATTATTACGGATTTAAATAGAATGTGCCCTAAATTTAAGCGCAAATAGCCCGTTCAGCAAGCTTAAGCTCTGCCAAATTTGCGTTCGCTTTTGCCGCCTTCTGGCAGTCGCAGAGCTGTCTGGTATGACATCATAGGTTCTGTTGCCGGAAATGAGCTAGTGGGTCGCATGACCATTCCCTTTTTTCCTAATTATGTAGCTTATTTGAGCGAAGTTACGTTAAAGTGGTGTAGTGTGATTGTTACAAGGCAATCTTTTCAATGAACCAAAGTTGTGTTTTCTCTTCACGGATGCTTTAAGCCCAGTTCCGCCCAGTGTGAGACCTGCTGAAACATCAGAGCTGTGGCTGTCTTGCGTCTGCTCGAATGTCGACGGGCACTCGGGCGAGAACGGCAGCGCCCTCGCCGGGCATATTCTATGTTTCGCCTGGAGGAATCGGCCGCCAAACGTCAGCAGCCGGAGGCTCCCTCCCCTCTCCCTTCCCTAGAACGAGGGAGACGTACATATGCTGAGAGGTAACTGCGCCCTCTATCGTTCGGTCTGGGAACGGATTTCTGAGAGACCGCCGCGGCAAGAGCCACTAGTGGCTTTACCGGCGGCGAGACCGCTGCGCCTTCTGTCAGTTACTGTGGGAACCTACTCATACCTCTGCGTGACACGCGACCTGTAGCAGACTTACAGAAAGGCTCGACCTACAGCAGCTCCGCGGCTCAAAATGGGATAGCGGAGGCGACCACCCGCCTCCGGGCCCTGAAGTACCCGCCGGTAGCCGGTAAAACCGCGTAAGCAAGGCACAAGAACAACAAAGTGCTTAAACAAAGCCCCTATGCGATGCAAGGTAGTTCCATGTCTACTCCATCGCCCGCAACTCAAAGAAATGGAATGTAACCGGGTGCACTACACCTCGCAAGAGTGTCGTTTCTGTAGGACAATGCAAATGAGTAAATAGGTGCAGTTCTCAGGCGTACCCAGGTAGGTCCACCTCAAGACAACGGCCCCAGCTGCATTGCCCATCAGCGCAATCAACGCGTGCACGTCTGCAAGCGCGTCTTCCTGAACGAGAGCCTCCACATGCCCCGAGAGAGGCGTAATCTCTGGCACCGCCAGGCTGTCAGGAACTTTCGAAATCTGGGTGGAAGGGTTGCTTGGTTCCAAAAGCTTGCATTTTGTCCAGCTTTGTCAGTTGCACACGGTGTTGTGCATTTCTGATATACCTGGCTATTCATTCGCAGCAGGTGGTGTACCCGATTCTGGAACTGCTACTTCGGGGCAATATTCACAAAAAGGAATTGTCTCCTCGGGGCTCCACGCGTTCTCTTCTCCCTCTCCGTGGATCTGAACTTCCTTGCGTCTTAAAGGAGCCATGCAGAGGAAAAAACTTTGCTTTTTTCGAATGATTTCGGGTTTTATAGTGCCCACAGCGCTTGTCCGGAAGCAAACGATGCTTTATACACTGATAAATTATTTACTTTAAGTTGAAATGTTTATTGTCCCACCAAATAGTATTTTTTCATGATGTCTGCAATGATGTCAGAAGAACAGGCCTTCAACCGAGATCTAGTGCGTCACTAGACTCCGCAGCCCACTGCGGAGCGTTGTTTACCATCAGTCCTAGATGGCGCGACCACAGTGCGCCCGGCCGTTTTCTGCCTTTGCTTTGTTTTGACCGCATTTGCGCCTGGTTGTTTTCTTACGGTATAAAATAATCGTTTCGTGAAACAAGGTGTTCGTTCGAAAAGTATGGTCCCGTACAACACCGCGGCTTACGCCAATGGGCCCCGTCTCTTACGCCAATCGGATAGTGTCGCCCGAGACAACCCCAAAGGGTCGCACTGCTGTGCAGCTAAAACAACCATAGTAAGCGAAGTATGAATAGCAGTACGCATTGGTGCTTCTATGTTTACGTGTACTTTCGTGACTTCGACTGTTTACCCCACCATTTAAGCGCAAATTTAAACTCCAATAGCTCGTTCGGCAACCTTATAAGCACTACTTAATTTCCGTTTGCTTTTGCCGGCCTCAGCCAATTGCACAGCTGGGAATTAGACATCATAGGTTCTGTTGTGGTAAATGTGAGTTGCATAAAAGGTGGATCGCATGGCCATTCCATTTCTTCCTAATAATGCAGCTTATTTGAGCGAAGGTTACGTTAAAAGTGGGTTCGGTAAGATTCTAACGGGGCAATCTTCAGAAGCAACCAAACTTATGTTTTGTCTGCATGGCACCTGTGAGTAGCCTCGAGGACGTCGCCCTCCGGAGAATTCATCCGGATGTTGCCATGACGCCTGCTTTTCGAACATCGTGGATTTCTACCCTGAAGAGACTTATTCGACCGAACATATTGCCATGTTCCCGTTGCGGAAGCTACATCGGACCACCTGCTATAGGGACATTTCAAAGACTCGAACTAGTGCGAACCCGGCACATGGTGGCCACACGACATCGAGCAAGGACATCCTCCAGATATTTTCGGTAGACGCGTGGTTGTCTACGAAAGAAACTGTTGGACTTTCTTCCTTAGACTGGTCTATGCATTATTCAGTAGTTTGTTAACCCGCCAGCGCCACTGGATGTCTTTTCTCTACTTATTTTCTTTTCCTTTCCACTTATATTTTAGCTTGAATGTGCATATTTCCCGCCGCTTGGAACCTTGCGACAAAATGGCGCAATAAATTCTTCATAAACACTTATAGTTTTGGACATAATGTTACTCAGACTGTGTGCTTACACCCGTTCGGTTACAACTTGATCAATGTAGCCGACAAGCACATTAGGGTTATTTCCCTTTCGCTCAAACATTTTTTTTTATTTTACTCATATGCGGTAACCATGTGACATCCGCCGCATCCACAAGCAATTTGATCCAAATTTGTTATTCGGCTTGCTCCCCCCTCGCAGTTACTGCCTCAAGCCAAGACGACACACCGAACCTTTTTCCTCGCGGGTTTCCTGAAAAAGATTTGTTATCTTTCAAATGACAATCACCTAGCGACAAAATACCCGCACACACAGGCCCTTGCTTAATAAAAGACTGGCTTTCGCGAAATATTTTTTCCTTTCTGCGATAGACGCAGGGTTCACTGGAAACCCGATAGCAGTTATTACCTCAGGGTGCATATTTTTTTAGTCCATTGTTTGTTACACGACACCCTCTGCCCATTCACCACTGCTTCCGCCACAACTCATATGAAAGGAGTAGGAGAAGAACGTGGATGCACTAACCTCGTATCCGCTTTGTTCCTTTATCAGTATAGCGTCCATTTCGTGGCAAACCCTCCAAGCAGACTTGAGAAGTTCCATGAATGAGTTGACGATTCCCGCACATGTAGACGGCGCGTACCACTCGTCCTTCTCATCATAATCATCGTCTTCGTTTTATAATTCCGATTGCAAACTTCGTGGGGTAATTTCTCCACTTGCATCACCACCTTCTTCACTGCCCTGACATGGCTTCCCCCCTTCGAAGAATTTTGTGGTTTACAAAGAATGCGCTCGTTTTGTGCTCCCCTTTTATCTTCAAAGCGTGTTTCTCGAGAGGATGTGCGGAGATTGTATGCTTACCTGTGGTGCGGCCATAAAAACTCGAGTCTTCACCTGAGAGCAAGAATTACACTCTTAGAAGGTGAGTTATCAAGGAAAACTTTTACGTGGATCCGGCAATATTACGCGCCCAACGAACACAGTTCCGTGGAGTTGACTCAGAGTGATACCACACTTTCGGAGCGCTAATGGTGAGAGTAAAATGTCTTTTTCGGTAGTCTTTATTTGAAAGACATTGATTGCAATGAACAAACGCCTACTGAGCGATAGTATAAAAGTCCTAGATGAATTGTGCGATTGTACGAGATTTGTAAAAGCTTTAGAAGGGGCCATCTCGGAGCTGGCATATGGTAACGGGGGCGGCCAATATGTTTGACAGAAAGACCAACAGCAGATTAACAGAATGTCCTACTAGGCTTTTGCCATCACATACTCACATAGCTCTAAGCATTCCCTGTAATCTTTTCTTGAAGCCTATAGTGGCAGCCACTCTTAGATGTATTTTGAGATTTCTAGGAAATACAACCATTTTTCCGCTTCTTTGGGTTCGAAGATTTGTTCTCGAGAAGATGTGTAGAGAAGATCTTCTTACCTGTTGCCCAGGTGTAGTCATCCTGACCTGGTGGATAAAAGCAAGTAAATACAGTTACATGACAGGGCACTCGTTTTGCAACAGGTAAAGCTTTATGTGCTGAGGTAGTATTCGCATTTAACGAACGCACTTACGAACGCCGTGGGACTTACTATGAAGTTATGGCCCTTTTTTTAATGGCTTTTTTGGTGTCTTTAATCGATTTACATTGAATGGAACGAATGTATGGGTAAAGCACGGAAACATGGTATGAAAAAATTCGTCAAAATAGATACGGGATTCCCGGATCGCCGAGTTTTCCTGCGTTAACACGAGTATTATTGCTAGAGAATCGCGCGGCACAGAAATGACCACTTACTAATACTTCTGATTCCAAGACATATTTTCATAAATAGCTCACCATTGCTAAAGGCGCACACAACGCAAGGAAGGAACTATAAGTTTGTTTTATTGATTAGAGCACAAAGGAAATCACACCGGGCGAGACAACACGCAGCAAGCATAAAAAATTAGCAGTAGCTTAGCTCGGCTATGCCAGGATAAACGTAGCGTGAGTTAAGCGTTTAGAAGGTTTATCTTGGCTTTACTGGTTGTCTAGGATTAGCTTGATTATCATGCTTACTGCTGCTTCAATGACACACACACATGGTATACGCATTATGGGACACATGCACATTTATCAAGCGGCTCCGGCGCAACGTCACTAATGCCCAAGCTGGTTCCACAGGCGCACGCCAGTGTTGCTGCGATGCGACGCACGAGCCATCGGTTCCACACCGGGCCACCCCTCGCGCGATCATCAAGTGGACCGGGCCGCCACGCGCTGCGCTTGCGCGGTACGTTGTTGCTGCGACGCACGAGCCATTGGTTCCACACCCGGCCACCCCTCGCATGATCATCAAGTGCACTGGGCCGCCACGGCCCGCGCTTGCGCAGCACGGCTCTCCAGGAGCCACGCGAAACTGCCCAACCTCGGCCAGTGTACCTCACGCTACCAAAGGGGACATACACAATTGCGTGGCTCAGGAGCTCCAGGGAGTTGCTGAGTTTAAGCGAAAATTCGACGGGGTTTCTGAGTACCACACGGTTTACAGAGCGGCGGCCTGGGCGCAGCCTTGTTGAACCGACGTCACTCGCCTCTGCCGGCATTGAACGCCGTTCTCGCCGTGGCCTTCTATATGGAACCGGGCCGAGTCGCCGAGCGCCGGGCGGCTTAATTGGCAAATCGTGCAATTATTTGCGAGTGCACGGGCACTCATCGGAAGGCTAGATATGGTGTCCCAACCTTCGGAGACTACGTAGCACCGAAAAATAACCCATAAAGCTTTTTAAAGTGTTCCCTGATTGGCGCCCATTGCCTATGCTGTTTCAGAGCTGTTTCATGGTTTCATATCTGTTTGGCGGCATGCTTTCCTGTTTCTTCGTTTCCAGCAACCACGTTGTAATGAAATATCGGACAGCAGGTGGATGTGCGGCAGACTAAACGTCGACGATGAGGAAGTTGATTAAGAAGATGCGACGACAGACCATGGACAGTCGCCTTCAGAGGATATGTGCCCCAAGTGAACCCGCAGAATAGACTGCAGAATAACCAGAAGGTTCGAGGCGACGGGAGAAGTAGAGAACTTGATTGGGGTTGACGAAGCAGGAGTGGATTCGAAGGATCCATTGTTTGGAAGGCCGCCTTAAATGAAGCGGTAGCAGTGGTCTCACGATGCCGTCGTCAGGGCGGTGGGAGACCCAGCCAGGCTACAGCAGTGACAGCCCCTTCTACTAGCACCTCGTCGACCGCGCATTAAACCACCGGCTTATACTGTGCAACGTTGTGTACCCCATGTCAACTACCAAGAGGGCGCCAAAAAGGTCGGTTTTTCAACGCCTCAGCATCAACTGCGCCTGACTACGTGAGACGTTCAATCTACCGCGTCCGTTTACTAGACTACCTGTCAACTGCTGCTAGTTTTTTCTGCCATTGCAGAACATTGTGTCGCTAGGATAGACTTTAGTATCACAATTAATTTGTAACTAGCGTACGTCTCGTGTGGATTCTTACCTGTCTGCCCGCTGTAATCGTATCCTGTAAATAAAAGTGCAAACATACGCTGTTAGATGACAAGGGGCTCATTTGACCTGTGGTAAAGCTGTGTACACGTGAATAAGGCAGTATTTTGTATCTAACGCATGCATTTACCCAAAGGGAGGGGCTGATTAGGTTATTGCACTTTTGGGGAGCTGTGATCAAGAGTAAAATGGCTTCTTGTTAGTTTTCCAATTTTTACTAACGTGAGCCATTTCGTCGAAATATTAGCGCACTACACAGACGGTGGATCTTCAAGTCGGCAAATTCGTAGCGGTATTCACATCAGAGAAGTGAAGTGACCAACCACTACTCCCTCTCTTCTTCAGCGATAAGAAAATACATAAATATTGCCATGAAGCGAAAGACGGCGCAGTTGTCTTCAAGAAAAACAAGTTTATTGGAGCGAACTTGTGCTCCCCTAACAACTTAAAGAATACAGGTGGCGAAGCAGCAGTAAACAAAGTGACGTGCGAATGCGAGCGCGACGATTCGAATTGAAACCGCGGCGTCTTCTCTGCAGGCTTTTATCTTTCGGCGCGAGTGTTTCTCGAACCGTCGATTTATGTTCAGAACAAAGCAGATTATTCTAGGCTGTTCGCGTTTGTTCAGAACGCTCTCCCTTTCAGAAGAGATAAGACATGCGGCATACAAAGAAAGAATGAAACACGCGCTTCCCTTGGCACACAGATAACACAGACCTGCGCAGCCTTGTGGTAAAAGCAAAAAAGCCAATGCAGGGTTCGCGGCAATATTTTGTATCAACACTTCGCCATATTTTCAAGACGAAAAAAAGGTCATAATACTAGAACACGCCGTCATACAAAGCACGTATGACGGCGCGTCCCACTACTTCTCATCATCATCATCGTCATACGTCATCATTCCAACAGCAAGCTTCGTAAGGGTGATTTCTCCACTCGCATGGACCCCCTTCTTGCACCGTCCTAGATGGCTGCCACTCTTCAAGGCATTTTGCGGTGTCTAAAGAATGCGGTCGCTCGGTTGCCGCCGTTTTGGGTTCAAACTTGTTGATGGATAAGATGCGTGGAGATTGTATTCTTACCTGACTGCCCGCCGTAATCGTATCCTGTGGATAAAAGCGCAAACATACGCTGTTAGATGACAACGGGCTCATTTGACCTCTGGTAAAGCTGTTTAAATGTGAATAAGGCAGTATTTTGTATCTAACGCATGCATTTACCCATAGCGAGGGGCTGATTAGGTAATTGCACTTTTCGAGAGCTATAATCGACAGTAAAATGGCTTCTTGCTAGTTACCCAATTGGTACTAACCTGAACCACTTCGTCAAACTATTAGCGCACAACAAAGACGGTGGATCTTCGTCGCGGTATTCATATCATGGAAGTGTAGTGATCGACCACTACTCCTTCTCTTCTTAAGTGATAAGAAAATACATAAATATTCTGTATCAACAGTTCGCCATACCTTCTAGACGAAAAGAAGGCCATAAGGAGTAGAACTTTTATCGTTTCGGTTTGCGGAAACGAAATCAGTTAGCTTAAATAACCATAAGTGTTTTGCAGGACAAAAGAGATATTAAGGAGGCGAGCACCGACACAATCATTCCATGCAAAATGAAACGTTGCAAGGATAAAGTAACGTTGAGCCCACTTAGAAAAATACCACAGACATCTACGCTAGCTTAAGATGCCCGTGAGCGTAAGAGCGCGAGAGTATAGTATGGCATTGGTGGGTTTGAACGGGTATTCAACAGTTTAGCCTCGCAAAGTGAAGGCCTTGCTTACACGAATGCAAAGTACAGCTTTGCAATTGGTTAAGTTTAGCGATATTTTCTGCGCAAAGCTGGCTGGGTGAAACGTATATGGCACGGGACCCATCCGTTTTTGTTCAACGAAACCTCCCGAGGCTCCAAGTGTCTCTGTAACGGGAGGCGTTGATGAACGTAGCGGTGTGTCTTTCCTGATATTTGGAACGGTCGATGGTTTTGGTGGAGGCTGAGAAATTGAACATACCGGCATCCTCACGGAAGGAGCTCGAGACGTGGACTGCACCACGGCGCACGCCGCGAACATTGATGCTACTTAACAGGATGAAGTCGTCCGAGCGCGGGACAGACATACTCCACTTTTCGCACATTTTTCCTCCGCGTGTACAAAACCTCCTTGCGGGAAAGCCAACCTTAGCGCGAATGTTTAGCTGAAAACGGTTGTAACTGCATGCGTCTGTACAGAAACGCCTTGAGGCAAAATAAACTTTACGACGAATGCTCTGAATAAAAACGGATCTAACTGCATGAATCTTCCTTAACGATGACCACCATCGACGCTTATAAGAAACACATCCTGCTCGTGCCTTCTTCTACCTAAATTAACTTTCCCCTCTACTTCAAGCTTACTGGGTATCCACGTTGACAGTGGGAATATTTTTTACTGAGGAGGTGCGCGCAGATTCTATTCTTACCTCCAGTCTGCTACTACCTTCCGCCTGTGGATCAAAGCCTAAACGCGTACTATTAGGCGAAAGAATACACGTTTTCTTCCTTGTAAAGCGGTATGCAAAAAAAGGTAGTAGTATTGCGTCCCTAATCCGTGCATTAGCGAATGCCGTACGGCTGATTACGCAGTTAAGATAAATATTAAGACGGTAAGGACAGGAATAAAATGTTTTTGAGGTGTTCTTAAATATGAAGACATTCATTTCAGGGAACGTACGGCAGAAGCAATGATTAATGGTGCAAAAACCTCGTCAATGCAGCTACGCGACGCACGTCCGCTAGATCCGCGACTTATCCTATGTCAATAACAGCATTCATGCAAAGGAAGCGCGCAACTAGAAGTAAACTGTTACTTATTCTTCTACATTGATATTTTTGAACATAAAAGTGTTTTATTCCGGGATTCCCGAAGATTACACTTACGTCATATTAGTCACGGCAGGGGCGCTAGTACAACAAAGCCAGCGGCCTGTAAAGGGTGCACTCCTGCACACAGGATCTTCTTGCGGGGAAGCAACCTTTAGTGCTAAAAAGTCGTTAAACTTAGGGTTGTTCGGTTTCGGGTTTTATATTTTAACACGAAAGTTCTTTTATGACGGTGCACCAAGGTTTCACTGCCGCCATATCCGTCACTGAAATGACGCCAGGGCACATTTGCCGAAGCGACCCGCCAATAGGTCGTGGTTCGCCAATCGCCAAGCCCACCCAGAAGACAGCCGCCGACTCGCAAAACATGCTCAGCTGCAGATTTCGCTTTCCTGTTTTTCCGATTCCTATGACAGAGGAATAAACCACAGTTTTTCTGTACTATAAACAGTCCGCCCTCGCTTGCGGACCGAGCAAAGATCAAAACAGGAGTAAAATATGTTTTTTTGTTTCAGTTACCAAAAACTAATAAGCTAAAAATAATGTTTTGCAGCCGGAACGAGTATTACGAAACAGAAGCATCAAAATAATCATACCAGGCCAGCTAAAACATGGTATGGATAAGGCAACGTTCTTCCTACGTCTACAAAAGTTGAGGGAATTCACGCCTACGCTGCTTAAAACGAAAGCGAAAAACGTGCATGAACGAGGTGCGGCTGAGATTGCGGGAAAATGCGAGAGTTTCAGTCTGTCTATGTGTATAATCTGTGAGCTTCGTGCAGACCCAATTCTAAATTGTGTTTAACTTTTGGCCGAGCGGCTGAATCGGGGGACGGACCCACAGACAGACAGACAGACATCGCAAAATTTTCGAATTTGATTCTACCTATAAATACTATCGCTTTTAATATATGCGTTTTGAGATCCGAGGGAACAGCCAATTTTTTTAGAAAGGTGAGATGGCAGAACGTTTTTTGGGGCTTACCGTACGAGCTCGGCATCTTGGTGGGTCTTGGTCGTATTTCGCTTTCTCACCTGCGAAAGAGGACATGAGATAAGCGCCCCCGCTTCGAAAGACCTTCCCACACCCACATCCACGGTTAAAACCAAAACAGCGAAGTTGCTTCGGTATACGGGAGTGGAAACTGAGCAGGCGGTCCATATTCATTCATTCATTCATTCATTCATTCATTCATTCATTCATTCATTCATTCATTCATTCATTCGTTCATTCATCCTTCCACAAAAGAAAGCAACGAGCGTCCCAGCTAGAACTCTTAGTAAGCAGTTACTTTTGACCCCCGGTGTTCAAGATCATAAACTTGCCGGTTTCCCCAATTGCAAAAAAAAATTGACGCATCTCCCCGAAGTGAATCATGACGAGTGGGCGAAGCACTGGGGATCGGTCTCACCATAAAGCACCCGTGGCATTCCCACTCGAGCATGTAAATGAGTGACAACGCGTATGTGAACTATATACAATTCCAATCCAATCCAATCCGATACAATTTCACCCAATCCAATCCAATTTATTTCAATCCAATCCAATCCACTCCCATCCAATGCTCCTCGCGCATGCCCAGCACTGTGTACACGGACGCCAAGCCCCGGACAAAGCGAGGTCCCAAGCGGCTTCGCCCCTAAAAACAGCCGAAACACCCTACGTTGGAATTCTCCTGATTTGCAAGACGTTCAGTTTTCCCCACACTGTGTTCTCGCACTCTTCTTTTCTTTTTGTCTCTTCTACGCGATTTTCAACAAGATAGAGGATTTTTTTTTCTTTTTTTTATAATTAATCCCGTCAGGTAGCTGGATTGAATTGTCATTTCCGTTGGCTAGTGCAATTTAAGATTTTTGTTTTGAATAATTCTCTTGGTTTTTTCTTTGTTTTCGTTTGCTTCAAAACATTTGTTTTTTTATTTGATTTGATTTTTATTTTCTATTTCAGTGTTTTGGTATTGCCTACAGTAAAGGCAAATCTGGGTCTACAGTAAAGAGAGACTGGGGCTGTGGCGCGATGCGACGCATTACTGGCCATTAATTGATTTATTGATTGTAGGGTTTGACGCGCCGACGAGAAGCAGGCGATGAGGCGCGCCGTAGTCGAGGGCTCCGGATTAATTTTGACCACCTGGGGATCTTTAACGTGCGCTGAAATCTCGTACACACGGGAGTTTCTGCCTTTCTTCATCACAAAAGCAGCCGCCGCGTCCGGGAATCGAACCGGTGTCCTCGTGCCACATTACAAGCCAAGCGAAGCACATAAATATGTGTGCATTAGCGGAAGAACGGTACGTGTTCAAAATTATTCGCTGCCTCCATTTCAGGGCGCCATGAGGTTGAACTAGGAGATCGGTTCACTCGAACAGTTTCTACGTTGGAATAACACTCACACGACATTCAACAAAATAAGGAAAAGGGACAGCTTTTCTGATGAAGGCGAAAAGCGAAAACGGCCGTGTGTACGAGATCTCGGTGCACGTTAAAGATCCCCGGGTGGTCAAAATTAATCCTGAGCCCTCCACTACGGCGCGCCTCATCGCCTGCGTTGCGTCGGCGCGTTAAACCCTACAATCAATCAATCAATCAATCATGGAAAAGGGACAGGTGCCTGGCCAGGTATACGTTCCCGATCTAAAATAATGCGGGGACTGGCTCAGGCGTGCAAAATCAAACCCGAACAGGAATTGTAAGCTTGCATATTGGCGCTTGAAATTTAGCGCATATTCTTTTTTTGGAAGAAAAGGCTGCACTTTCGGAAGGACGGTGTCAACCCGCAGCCGCATCACATGCGGAAATACGGCCAGCCCGCGCTGGGAAACCCCGTCGCCGAACAGACCATTTTGTGACACGGAATAACCCCTTCATTTGGCCAGCAGAAAGCAATACACCCTGTTCTCAAAAAACACGCTCGGCAGGCACCTGGAGGACGATCCCAAGTTGACTGACAGGGCCTGGACCGGGGCCAGCGCGACAGGGGCTCTGGAAAGAGGGCTTCTCACTAGTTCATCCCCAAAGCCCTTCCCCGCTTTCTCAATACAGTTGTTATTGTTGTTGTTGATGATGATTATGATGATGACGACATGACAACTGCTGAATATGTCAAAGAACACTACAGCTGGCGTAACCCTGTTCTTCCAGTTAGTGTTTCACGAAACGATCTGCACGGACCGTAGCACACACAATCGGCACATACAGTCAGATTAGAAGTAACGCGAGCACGAGAGCAATTGCTGAGCGCTGTCGCTGCGCCACCTACGAAGGCCGGCATGTGGCCGACGGCCATGTTTTAGGCTGGCATATGCCGGACTGGGCGCCGCAGTTTTCAAAAGGCAGTAGTCGCAGTGCCTCTCGCAGCCGCAAGCTGCTGACTTCCACGAACCTACGCGCGACGCGAAACTTGCCGCTGCGTGCTCATTCGGCGTAACGAGGGTGCGATATCTGGACGCCAGGAGGAGCGCTAACTCCGTATTGGCGCCTAGCGTGGAGCAAATTAAGACATAGGAGAGGCCCTTATTAGAGTGTAGTCTACCCTTACGGAAGCTGAAAACGCCATTTTAGGCAGCGTTTTTTTTTTTTTTTTTGTCTAGTCGCCCAGTTTTGCGGGAAGGGAGGACTGCTGCTGTTTTCTGGCCAGGTGCGCCGATGGGTTGCACTTTAAATAAAATAACGCTGCCTTCCGTCTATCGCGCCTGCGGCATAAACAACTTGCAGCCGGGAAGGCTGGGGGAGGGAGCGGGGTGATGAGGGGAAGTTGCACGCGATAACGCTGGCCTACCCGTACCACGGACGAAGGGGGGTGGGGGCGCCTACCCTTATCACGTTCTCTGCGCGTGGAGCTGGGGGCGCCTTCGCCGGGACCACTGAGACTTTCAATGTTTTGGGTGCGGAGTACCTTAGGACCGCAAAATGTCCGTCCACGTCCGTGCACATAGCATTTAAAACTGCAAAAAATCCACACAAGCACCGGGAGTATTCGAGCCTGCGTCTGGTAGACCAGACAGAGTTAGTGTCAGTCGTCTTACCCATTGGGCTACGACCGTGAGTTAGAACCCGAGAGTCAAACGGCTTACTCCCTCACCTGCAACGGTGCGGAGTACCTTAGGACCTCTTAATGTTCGTCCGCGTCCATCCGTGCGCACACCACCATCAAGCGAAATTCGATTTGAGCCGTGAGTTTCAGTATGGGAATAATCAAAGTGCAACTCAAGGCTCAAATCAAATGACGGTCGGAGGGCAAATCGGATGTCACATGGAGCGCAACTTGGATGTCATTTCGAGTCCCCGTAATCGGCACCCTCGCCATCATCCACAAAGTGGAGATGCTGCCATTTTCTCGTTACGCCGGAAAAATTAGCAGCTACGCCAAGCGCAATAGCACTCCTAGAAATGCTACCCGAGAGTTCACTTCGACGTAGCTATGCCACGTCGAAAGCTGCGCATGCGTCGACGATTGCCACCCATGCGTGGGATCCGCCGATTCTAAAAATATGCTCTCTTTTGAATGAAACGTAACAAAACTAGGAAACTAACAATGACGTTAAAAGAGCGACCAGCAGTAAGCAATAATTGATGGGATGTACGCATGGTTTTATTTCTAGGTGCTTAACGGGAGGAAAGACACACGAAAGAAAAGGTAAAAACTACAACTAGGCTAAATAAAAACTATTGAAGTGCAAAATAGAAGACAACGGGATGATGTCCTATGCGACCATCAGTTGCTCGTTGTTTTGTTAATTTCCTCCCCCGTGCAATTTGAAATTGAGTGATCATGGTGAACACACATAACACCGCATACGGCTGGCGCGTAGCTTGCGGCAAAAAAAATTAATATCGGTCATTATTTGATATATAGACAAAACCATTGGCCTTGTCAATTAAGGTGCCCGGGTTCAGCTCGGAAACGACGTGCTAGTACCAAAACCGACTCCGCAATGACGGGCTGGTTGCATTAACACGGAAAGGAAACACAGCAAACGAAAATGGCAAGATATGTTTTAAGTGCTTTAAAGAAAAACCGGACAAAGAGATATGTTCCCCCGGTGGATCCCGAACCCACAACCTCCAGAATACCGGTCTGGTCTAGAATACCATACCAACTAGGCTACCAAGAAGTCTGCGCTCCCCTCCACTTTCCGGGGTATTTAGGTTGACATAATTGTTTCCAGCGAATATGCGCGTGGTATACCCAGCGCAGCCCTGCTACTGTCGACGACTCGGGTTGAAGGGGATCTTGTGAGCAACCCCTCCCCGTGACTCGAGGGTCTACGACATGACGGGAGAATCTAACACTCATATACAACGCATGACACCAAAATTAATAGAACCGAAGCCTTCGCTGAGCATGTAGCGAATGAGTATTTGGAACGGAAGGTTCGTTGAGTGAACACAAGGAAGCCAGCAGTCAAGAAAGCTAAGCGCAGCATATATAGCAGGAGTAGTCGATCACTTTCTGTTGAAAAAAATTCACTTCTGGAACTGCTTTACAGAAAGATAAAATGCCGAAAAACTTAATTCCCCTTGTTAAAAATCACACTGGTTCATTCCCTCGAACATGCCAGTAATGTATAAAATACCATTGTGGTTTTTTTCATTCCAATAACCAAAGCAATGACTACAATTTTATTCCTACTCGTGAAAGCACGCCACAAAACATTAATTTTATGCCCACGCATTTCGGACCTCCGGCTAAGAAAGTTTTAAATAGTCCTAAATGGGAAATGGCAGCCGAGGGCACATTCCCGGGCAATTCACGGTGCCGGACGCCTGTTAATATTTTCCGCATATTTCGTCAATGTTAACCAAAAAGAATTCCCTGAAGTAAAACATCGCGGCCCCTTAGCAAAAAAAAGTTGGTCACGTGTGAAGCAATCTTTCCTGTCAAAGGCTTAGAATACATCCCTCGTTGCAGTCCATCGCACACAACGCATTACCTAAAGGGGCCCAGAGCTGGGTTCCAAAGGTTGCGATTTCACGGGCGCAATCGCTGGAGTACCATCCCAGAAACGCCTTGCAGCAAAAATGGTTTGAAAGCGTTGGGTATTACCCGAGTTATCGTTCATTAAAAAGGGCCAGCAATGAGGCCTGGAGCTCTTGCCCTCTTATCGCGCCTCCAAAGCCCTGCGGAAGCTGTAACGTCACCGAAGAGGCGCAAGACGACCCAGAGAAACAGGGCAAGGTTCGACAGGCGCGCAGCCATTAGCTCCGCTCGGCGGAATGTCGCGCCTTTTTTTTTCTTTTTGCAGCCGACGCACAGGCTTCTCCTATAACTGCCGAGTGGGGCCTGGACACGTTAGTTTTGTTTACACTTGCGACAAAAGCGAGCTAAAGTGACGGGAACTCCGTCGCCTTGTCGCTCGACGATCGGTTTTGCGGACCAGTCAAGACCAATTTTTGCCGCCGCGCGACAAAGCGACAGGATTTTCGTACCTTTCACTGGGTTTCGTCGCAAGTGTGAACGGACCTTTAGATAAGGGGAAATGAACGTTTGTAGTCCAGATAGGGGGGTACCAAACAACATGCTCGGTCAAGACAGTAATTGAAGATTTACACCGACGACTAGCGACACGCTAGCGCTAGTCATTTCAGAGCAGTTATTGTCGATTGTTGAACTGCAGTTATCTAGATCCTAGCCTTATCAAAAAACTATTTGCGGGCAAATACATGCTGCGAAATGTATTTCAAGTCATTACGGTAAAATCTGAACAAAAGATAGGATGATGAACAAAGATGCACTTAGTACAAATTAACTTGCTACTTGATTTAACCCTTTCAGCCCTGGATTTTTTTATTTCAAGCGCAAATTGGTTTTATGCATTTTTTTGTACAGCTTTGGACATCAGAAGCACAGAAATGAAAACTTACGCCAATAGTGCAAGTATTTATTAATTTACAAACACGTTAAATAATTAGGTCATTAGGCAATTAAAATTATTTTTTTCGTAAAAAAAGTTTTTTTTCTTTTTGTCAGAAAGCCTATGGCACCGTGACTTTACAGAAAAAATATCAAGCTGGTATTCCAAGTATTAACAGATTTAGAGACATTTTGAAGAACCGGAATTTCCGTTTCCTTACCGGCACGGTCGTCATATACTGTGTCCACTGAAGCTTCGTCTTTTTCATATAGTCCAGCCTCGCGAAATCTCAACAATCGTGGTGTCTATCGCAAGAGGCATCCTTGAACAACCCTCAGCCTGAAAACTAGCAGTTTTGGTTTAGTTGTTAAGGCGCTAGAGGTTATTATGTGTTGTGTCGTCAAATGATGACGCCAGGGCCGAAAGGGTTAACGTTGATGTTATGTACCTACTGCAGCTTCATGAATTCAAAGTGTAAGCAAAGCAAATTTCGGGGCTGCCTTGATACTGAGCTTACCGTTGAACGTCACTTGTAGGTTAAACGGCAAGGTACTCGGTCCCCCTTCGTTTGCCTTGAAAAAAAAAATAACCGAGAAACCCTCACTGCAAAAAAAAACGTGGTTTCGCCAAGATTCGAACCATGGACTTTCAAAACAAAATAGCAGCACCCAAGCGCCCAACCTCTCGACCACGCCAAAAGACGAAGCGGGGTCCAAGAATTTCGTACCCCAACAGAGGCTGCCAGCGAATATTGTCGAGTGTTTTGTTTTGGTCGTATTTGAGAGATTTGAGCCGTGGTAGCGCTTGTTTTTTACGCACCCACCTTGGATACGAGGACAGGTATGCTAGTACTACAAGCGATGTAACCACAGCCCCCTTATTTGAATGAAGGGAAGCTCGCACAACCTCGTTCTCCCCTACGCAAGCCACGGTAGCAACGAATGGTATGGCATGCGCCGCTAGCATTTTGGCGTTGATAAGGCTTGGTCGTCACGCACCAATCTTGCAGCCAAGCCCCGTCATGCTAATAATACAAGCCATGTAGCCAGAGCTCGCTTATATAACTAAGAAAAAAAGCTATCGCAAATACCGGATCCCCCCGACGAAAGCCAAACACGCCACAAATGAACGACCTCTTTCGAACAGAAATAGATTTCAATTTGTCTTAAGGCAGCAGATAACCGCAAGTTAAAAAGAAATTGATTATTTTCTGCTGAAAGGAATGAACCCAAAGCACGCAAACGACTGGAAACCCGACCGATGCTGCCCGCTTTCTCTGCTTTCTCGCGAGTAGTCGACGCCGGTATCTCGCGAGCGTAGTTATCGGCGTTGCTCGCCTGTCAGCTCGCGTCGCCATGCATTTTTGGCGACGCGCGCTCACGCTCGTCGACGCGGGTCGACGTCGACGCGAGAAAACGCCGAGAGTACACTGCATGTGGTTGGGCCTTACAGGTTCCTCCGAGGCCGACATTGAGAAAAGGCATCGATGGCTTTACGAAGCCGCGCCGACGACGATCACCAGCGCAATGTTTACTGCACTATCACCCCCTCTCACTCATTTATAAAGCGATTTTCAGCAGTAGTCCCGCTCGGGCGGGCGGTGACACGTTTTAGCTGTTGCGGTGTATGCCGTATCCTGCATACACCCCAGAGTGGGCTCCTAGTCTACCGTTGCTTTACGTGGTCGCGCGTGTAGCGGCGTTTCGGCCTGCAGAGGCTCTCCGTGTTTTTCAGCGTTATTCATAGCTTGTAAACGACGGGCTATATGTACATACAAACTCAACTACGCTCGTGTGACGGATAACGACGATCGACATTTGTCGCTACTAAAATACGCCGTGTCGTTGATGCCGGAGCGCGGCTCGCCATCACAGCACTCGCCTTTCCCCCAGAACCGGGAACGCTGATTCGCTACAGCATTTAAAGGGCCCCAAACGCCACAAACTGTCAAATGGGCAAATATACGCACTGCTATTTTGTCAGCCAAAGAGCACGGTTAGAACAGTTCTGGCAGGAAACGCTTGTAGTCAAGATACAAAATTCACAAAAAAATCACGAAGTCGAGAATAAGACCCCTGGACGAAATTTCACTAACAGCTCGCCGCTAAGTAATCAGAAACTCTTTCGGCCTACGACAGTCGGCTGACCCCATACCACTTACCCATCCCTAACCGTAAGTCGTCTAACCCTACCACGGGACCTTTTCAACACTCGCAGACGCAGCGCGAAACGTCGCCAACATGGCAAGGGCCATAAAATGCCGTACTCACGTGACGAAGATTGGCAGTCGCTTTGGTGAGCAGTTGTCGCCGCCCTCGAAGCGTCGTTGCGCGCTGTGGACAGAGAAGACCGAAACGGGGCCTTGCACGAGAGCACACGAGATGGTTGGTTGGTTGGTTCCAAAAAAAAATGGCTCATACCCACTCAGGGGGATTGGCCAGGAAATGGGCGCTAACTGAGAGAAGAGGAAAAACTAGAATTTGGATTAAAAGAAGAAAAGTGAATACATACAGGAAAAAGGTGAGTATACACGGGAACACGAGATGCCGCGAGCAAGCTTGCCTTCTTCTTCTTCTCTACTTCCTGCCCGTTCAAAGCGCGTGAGAGTTCCTCTTTCTCCTCCTCTTATTTTTCGCAGTAGTGGCTCTGCGACGTTCTATTTGCAAGTTATATTTTTAAAGCAAAGCTTTCGACCTCTACCAGCCAACGGTTCTTTCGTGGCGTGCGGGCAAGAAACTCCGAACGCGGCTGGAGAGGCGGAGGGCGCTTTTCACTCACGGATCACTGTGTAGACGGCGCTGCGATAGGACGCTATTACCCAGCGTTCCCCATGCTCACCCCGTCAGGCGCGTCGGCGGGACCCTTCCGTTGGCTTTGTAGACTGCTTTAGCGACGGTGTTGGGCCTGTTTTGCCGCAGCTTCGCGTCCATTGCGCGCTTACTACGCACAGCTTGATTAACTTGTTCCACAGCACCTCCTGGGTAACCCGGACCCGACGAAATTAAGTGGTCTCACTGCAAAGATACGTTAAGGATTGGTTTGCAGGGCGGCAAAAGAAATTGTAGAGTCCATTTACAGAAATCTGGCCGCTAGAGAAACACCACCCTTTGCACACTGCTTGTCACGAATGGGACAGCGTTTTCTAAATCGCTGAATACCAATTCGGTTGTGTTCTAACAGGCACTACAAAAGACGAATGGAGCAGCTGGTTCTGATAAATAGCGGTTATAAAAGTTTCATGAGCGTTCTCGCCATTCTCAAACTTATGAAACTATTTAGTTTAAATCTGTATAAATGGGAATCACTATGCTCACACTCCGGATTGTTTCGGTGTCTGCGCTTGTGCCACGCAATGGTGTAGCCCCGAGTTAGCACATCACGATGGCTAGATTCCGCTGTCTCACCCTTTGAAACACGCTCCTCTCCGTTTTCTTTCTGCCGACGCACGGCTGGGCTCCAGCGGCGGCGTCCTCCGCTCTAGCCCGGCCGTGGCCGACGCTGCTGCCGTGTTCGGGACTGCGCCCCCACGACTCCCAGGTAACGGCTGCCAGAATCTCTGGTTTCCCTCTTTCTAGAGCCACGTGTGTGAATTCAAGGGACGTCGCATGTGGAATTGCTGTGGGGGTCGTTCAGAGCTTTGCTTTCCAATCACCTTCACAGCGTAGATTGGACCCAATTTTTTTATTTCAATTTTTGATATATATATATATATATATATATATATATATATATATATATATATATATATAGAGAGAGAGAGAGAGAGAGAGAGAGAGAGGGCCTCCTCGATTTACCAGTCCTGGACGGTCCGCGGGCGATCCGGGACTGATAATCGAGGTAGCCCAAATTTCCACGTCATATAATAGTTTATCGGTGGCCAAAATTAAATAGTGTTGTAGGGGCGAATTTATTTGGGTGGATGTGGGTGGTGGCGCCGAATGAATACGAAGTTTCTAGCTTAAGTCCGAACAGCTCAAATGGGCAAATAAGTTTCCTGTTTAATGCAAAAACAATAAGGTCCCGTTTAAGCGAAAATGCAGCGTACGGTGCTCACGTGGCCTGAAAATGGGCAAAAAAATGACTGACAGCGTGCACTGAACTAACACGCAAAAAAAATAACGAAGCCATTCTTTCCGGAAACAGGGGTGCACGCGCGGCGTGACCTCAGCAAAAACGAAAATTACCGAAATCGAAACGCAATGACCGAAAAACAAAATTGAAAACACTCCTGCCAAAATCAAACCACTATTACCGACATTAAAACTCATGACCATCGATCGACCAAAACGAAACCGTTTCCTTTTGTTGTGTCATCCCGGACGCAAATGTTTAGTATATTTGATTGTAGATAACTGTTTTGCGATTATCGGGAACATTTACTCTGTAACATGGCTTCCGGGTATACCGCGGAGCAAAACCACGTGCGCTCTACCCATGCCGTGATAGAAGGTGAACTGTCCGACGAGAGCGCGCGACGACACCTGCGAAGCACGTGATTCGCAGGACGATGCTGATTGGCCCCACAGTCGTAAGCGCACGCCAGTGCCAGCTGCGAACGTCGAGCCCAAGCAATATCTATGAGGTCCAACCGTGGCAAAGTCAACTTTTTATCCCTGGTCAATCTCCCGAGTGGATACGTGGCAAACGCGGCAAGGGCATCATCATCATCACCAACGTAACAATTGAGCACGTGCATAAAGTTGGCTTTGCCTCAAGGCGTTTCGGCGTACGCCACCACCGACGGCGCAAGTCAGTCGACCTAAGCTTCGCCTGAAAAACTGCCGGATGATGCCGGACACAAGTTCTCTATTGTTTTGTTCCATTCCTTTCCAGAGAACCTTCAAAATGGCTGACCCTCGGGATTGGAGCATGCACTGAAGCCGCATAACTATCGGTAGTCATTATTTGATGATAATTATTACCAGCGTTAATGGCTTCAGCTGCTTCTTCTTCCAGATTACTGTTCCCCAAGTATCGGAAGTGGGGGACCGAATAGCTTGTGTCAGGGTTGGGCAAATCAAGACTTACCAGAAACGTCTTTTCTTCGCATTTTCAGGAGGAGCCATTTTATTACAATGTTTTTTTTTTTTTAAACCGTTTCTATAGCAAACAAATGTAGGGCAAAAAAAGAAATGATTGGGAAGCGGAGGGGGAACCGAATAGTCCAGGAATAAGTAAGAGTAGAAATAGTAACTAGAGTGGAAGTAGTAAGCACTAGGAAGGAGGCTCGACGACAAATCAATTGATAGACGCGGCATTCGATAACGAGCTCGCCTTGATACGACCTGTCATGATAGTCTGGGTGCTTGAACTGCAGAGGGCAGAGACTAGATGACGATCTGGCCACGGGGAGGGGAATGACCCTCCGTCGACGGTCTGGACACCAACGTGGTGGTTGTGGTACCGGTGAGATGGCTGATACCCACAAGGGTGATTGGTCAGGAAATGGTTGTTTCAGCGAAAGAAACAATGTAGGTTTTGCGGGAAAATAAAAACATTTCAATATTAGAAGGGATTATCAGTAGATGACAAGAGAAATAACAGTAAGGAGATTACAGACAGAAGTAAAAAAGAGGTAAAAAACACAATTGCTTGAAAATCTGGACTTAAGTATTGCGAAGAGAAGATGCGGTACAGACGAAGCAGTGGGCAAGGCGCGGGTAGGTTTGACAGTGGAATCCAGCAGGGCCAAATTATAGCTAACACAGCAGACGGCCTGATTTTAAAATGAATGAGTGTAACGCACGGCAAAGATCTCCGTGGCAGAATCCCGGTACTTTTGCCTTTGAATGATAAAATCAGTGTAGCAGACTGTGGGAGGTTTAGCGGGTTACGTCGGCTTTCTAAGTACCTTCGTCTTATAATAGAGGAGAACGTCGTGGAGGATTGCGCGGTGCTTGTCTTTTTCTTCTCTGCCATGACCTCCACCGCCACAATTTGAGACGGGAGTGACTGTTTCGAGCGCACTGGTTGAGTAAAAAAATATTGATGCATGCGGGATTTTTGCATCGTAAGGTACACTGGCCGAGGTTGAGCAGTTTCGCGTGGAACTTGAAGGGCCGCGCTCCGCAAGCGTGAAGAACATTGGATTGGATTGAACTGGATTGGAATGGATATGGACTGGACTGAATTGGATTGGATTAAATCAAATTGGATTGGATTGGATTGGAAATCCAATCCAATTGGAGTACGGGTGTGGAGAGAATTGGGTCTGCACATTCGACGGTCTGTGCATTCTAGAAGACTGACGCCATAGCCGTGGTAGACGCACTCGCGCGGCTACGCGCCCAGCCGTGCGCCTCCTTTGCGCAATAGCCAAGTCTGACGCTGCGCCGGAGCCGCTTCATAGCCGTTTGGCGTGGCTGCTAGAGAGCCGTGCTGTGCATGCGCGAAGTGCAGTGATTGGACAGGACTGGACTGGACTGGACTGGACTGGACTGGACTGGACTGGACTGGACTGGATTGGATTGGAGTGGAGTTAAATTGCTGAACCTTACTCACGCTACATATATCCTGGTATAGCAGAGTTAAGCCACTGCTTATTTTTTGCTCGGATTTCTTCACTGGCCCGTACTGCAACTACTGCTTAGAAACCAATGCCGACAGGGCCCGGTGCTCAAACGGGGTCATACGCATACGAATAGGGTACCGACGCATGCGTATAAATGAGGTAGGGGTGAGGGAGTTCATTGTTAAAGGGACACTGAAGTGATATGTAAACATTGCGGGATATGCAAAACATTGCGGGCCAGTAGGAAAATATAAGGCCTCTTGAAGGCGGGAGAAGAGTCAGCGAAGTCAATATAGGTACTAAGGAAATAAAATCAACTGATATTTTTACCGTACAGCGTAAAACTAGGGTGCGGGAAGCACTTTTTTGCGCTGGGCGAACAAGCACAGCGGTCAGCAGCACGACTACGCATCTGCGAACGCTTTTCCGTCTACGAAATCCAATTGCTAGACGTGAGCTATTGTGGAAACTCGGGCTACGCTTACTGCACGAGCGCAATACAACAAATAGTCACCTAAGCTGCTTGAAATGCCAAAACTAAATAAAAGTGTAAACTGGTTGTACAATATATACCCTATATTACCAAGGCCAGCGGAGCCTGCTCCGTGGCCGAGTTGTTTGGGGCGCTAGATTTTCCACCGCGAGTATTTTGCAAGTCAGGAGTTCGAATCGCCGCGGGTACGTGCTTTTTTTTCTGTAAGTTGACTTTTTCGTTTTCCGCCGATGTTTTCATATTGAGTTCACCTTTTTTGGGCCGCAACGTTCATGGCTCCACGAACTAGTTCACAAAACGCGCGCAGGCTGGTACTGGCGCGCAAGCGAGTTCTCGTTGGCGTGCTGTTGCCATAAGCACCTACTGCTTGCAGGCAGTGGGCACAGGCCAGAATGAACAGACACTTGGCCTGGTGCGAACACGCTTTTTACGATACAGGCATGAGGGAGGCAAGCTCCAAATATGGGGGAAAAGCGCATGACATTTGGGCGTCTGCGGGTACGCGGAGGGCGTTCATGCACTGCGTAGGTTTCGGCTAGTGAATGCTACGATTCCAAGCCGTCCTAGGAGGCTTATCTTTATGCATTTTTACAGCTGTAACATGGCAGAAGCGCGGTACGATGATTACTGTGCCCATCCAACAACGCCAACGGTTGTGTTTTATAGAACCGAAACCGAAACCGAAACTTGTTTGGTTGCTCACTTTGGGCATTGTTCAATCACGGTGCCCGCTCCTCCTAACGTCACAGCTTTAGTTGGTGCTGCCGCCGCAAACCGCGCATGGTAGTTTTTCTTCTTTAGCGCTTTGTAAAATAATTACCGATTTGTCAATCGTAAAAACGATGAAAAGTGTGCTAATTTGAGCCAGTCTACACAGTGCAAGCAAAAACGGGAACTTGACAAATTCACTTCAGTGTCCCTTTAAATGCCAACAACACCAAAAATTTCGACCTCTTCAAGACCCTTTTTTCGTATAGTATGCTTAAAAAGAAAGCAAGATGCCAAATACAAGAGCTGAAATACGCGCGTAGACGCCGCAAGCGGCCAGGAAAAATCCGCGATTTTGAAACAGAAACCGAAAAGAGCGCGTCCATTGCAGTGACTTTGCAGCCGTCCAGCGAGCGGCCGGACGGTCCCCAGCTCGGGAGAAAGTCTGCGCGCAAGCTCTACGCTCGCACGGGGCAGCTAATGGGTGAAGCGTGCACACCAGAGCTCGACCGGTTCTCCAGCTGCGTGGCTAGCCAGAGGAAGAAGCACCCATCGGCTGGAACGTCACAGGCGCGTCATGTCGGTTTACGTCATGTCGGAACGTCATGTCGGCGCGTCATGTCGGCAGGTGCAGCGTGGTCTGCGGCGGAGCTTTTTTTAAACGCTTCTGGTTGATTAACGAGGCGTTTCACGGGGCTACCACTTGGGTCCCAGCAGATTTGGGGGTACTTACTACGCATTAAAAATAAATTTGGTCGAAGTGAAACTTGAGTGCAATTGGCCTTTAACCGGGAATATCAGGGCAAGAAATGAGGCGCAACACGAAGTTGCGCGTATCATAATCGAATACGGAACTCCGGTCCCCTGCTTAAACATTAGTGTTGGCCAGAAACGTAGTAAGGATGCACTAAGGAACCACCACAATAGCGGTGAACTTCCCTAAAGTTATGACTTGGCTTGTTCACTTACAATGGAAGCCCTTTAATGTAAACATGAATAATTCGAATTCATAAATTGTTCCAACAGTAGTATTTCGTCCGGCCAAGCCTCCATAGACAGCCTATGAATCCGAACGCAAGTAGGTTCCGCTAGGGGTAAGTCGAACTACGCGTCACTGCCTCAGGCACTTGATGCCCACGACGCGACCAGAGAAACACACTCGCTGCCTATTTACGAGGCCGCGTAGCCTCTGGAACCGAGCCAAGAACGGAGAGAGAAGGTGAATTCTGGTGAAAGGGAAGTAACCCCGTGACAGACATTTTGGAAGACTTTTTTGCGGACCAGGTTGATGTATGAGGTTAGAAGCGCTGAACCCGTCGATGTTAGTGATTATGAGAAAGCGAGAGAAGAGTGGCAACTAAAGATGAGACTGAATGGCACCCGTTTTTTTCTTCAGTAATCACGAAACAAAGAGGAGGCTTTCCGCTACGTTCGCTAGATAATGCAAAAAGTGCAGGATATCACCTTCACGAACAACAGCCACAATGCAATCACGGACTTACGACATCGTTGACATGCCCTACTGGTCCCCAATCTCAGTGCCCTGTTGTTATTACCCACTTTCGTAAGCTCTAACTTTCATTATTTCGATCTCAGGTGCTGTCAGCTTGCCGGTTCGAATTGACGAGCGTTTACTGTATAGGAAATGTCACCCTGCCAAATGCCTCCTGTCTGTATGCAACCCTGCGTTAATACGGTATTACGAGTGTGTTCCCACATTAACGAAATCACGTTACTGGAACATAAAAATGTTGCCGTACCTAGAATTAGCCCCCTGCTGCCATACTAGTGAATTAGCCCCCTTCTTGCTCGATTCCTGACCAATCCCCCGCCTGGGTATGCGCCATGAGACGTAGAAAAACAACATCAACAACGGCAGGGGGATTGGGCCCCTATCATTCAGCGCGCAGCAGGGCGAAATGATAGCTAACACGACAAATGACCTGATTCTAGAATGAATGAGTGTGTAACACACGGCAAAGACCCGATGGCAGAACCCCAGAATTGTCTGCGATCTATTTGGAGATTTTGATATCTTATAGCGCAATCTTTCCCGGTCATTGAACAACTTAGATGAGCCACAAGCATGGTGCGCTTTTCCATGAGGTGATGGTGGTAGCCGTTGCACTACATTGCTCGTATATAATTTATAAGGAGATCATGCTTGAACGAGTGGAAAAGTAAAACTAGGGGATGATTTCGCGCTTCGTGCAGCAGGGTCGGACCGCATTGTGCTTAAACCACCTAGCTAGTTGGACGCAATAAAGATTTTTAGAACGCATGAGAAGAGTGTGAGTTCAGTGGTGCGGATTTGGATCAGCTGACCGCGACCTCGCTATACCGCTTGCAACACGAACCACTCTTTAAAAGAGCCATGAAGAGAAAACACAAGTTTGGTTCATTCAAAAGATTGTCTCGCTAGAATCATACTGACACCACTTTTAACGTAAACTTCGCTCAAATAAGCTACATAATTAGGAAAAACGGGAATGGTCATGCGACCCACCAGCTCATTTCCCGCAACAGAACCTATGATGTCACATGAGCTAAGCTCTGCGATTGGCGGAGGCTGGCAGAAGCAGACGCAAATTAGGTAGAGCTTACAAACTAGACGAACGAGCGATTTGCGCTTAATTTTAGGGCACATTCTTTACAAAGCAATAAGAATGATGGGACAAACAGTGGAAGTTACGAAAGCACATGTAAACATAGAAGTACTGATGCGTTCTGCTGTTCGTACTGCGCACAGCATGCTTGTTTAGCTGCACAGCACTACGGGGCTTGGGGTTGTCTCAGACGACACTGGCCGATTGACGCAAGCAACGGTGTTTTACGTGACCCCATTTGTCGAGCGAGCACTGTTTCAGGGAACGAATATTTTCTCCCAGAACAAAAACAAGCCAGGTTTAAATGCGGGCAAAAACAAACCAAACGCTTGCCACGGTATGGTGGCGCCATCTAGGTTACGGAACGTAAAGAAACGCGGGAACAAACCAACACCGCTGTACAGGGTGTAGACAACCTTTGAACGGTCCCGTGCCGCCGCAATTGGGCCAACAGGCTCAACGCGTTATTCTTTACGTTTCCCACGAGACCTAGCAACGCGAAACAGACAATATGTTTCAAACTTCTTCAGTAAACCGCGTTGCGGCGATAATTTTAGCGCGGTTTTGACACAATGACTTGCTTCGGCGGCGAGCGAGCAACCGAAAATGGCGGCGCCAGCGCATACGTGTCTCTACTCTGTACGGCGGATGCGTGAATGAAGGTATTCTAGGCTGCAGAGCGGTCGGTTCCTGTGATGTCATTTGGAACCACGAAAATGCACGATTGAGCGGGAAAATCAAAATTTTAACATAAATTGTTTAATTCTTAGTGAATCAAGCACCGTTTGTATCCGGACAAGCGCTGGGGGCACTATAAAACACGAAATCTTTCGAATAAAACCAACTTGCATTTTCTCTTCATGGCTCCTTTACCTGACCACCCTCGAACTGTCAGTTGCAAGTACGATAGCCTTTTTGCGCTACGCACTAAACACGAACATTTGGTTTCTGTCTGGCTGTCTGTCCTTCTACCTGTCTGTCTGTCTATTTGTCCTTCCACCTGTCTGTCTGTCTGTCTGTCTGTCTGTCTGTCTGTCTGCCTGTCTGCCTGTCTGTCTGTCTGTCTGTCTGTCTGTCTGTCTGTCTGTCTGTCTGTCTGTCTGTCTGTCTGTCTGTCTGTCTGTCACTCGATTCTACGGGGACCTAAAAATTGAAACAATGCTTGAATAAGACGGGTACATAGGCCACAGGTTTCCAAACAGCCGAACCTAATCGATGTAAAACGAAGTATTCATTGTGGCGTGCCTGGTAAGAAATTGACTTTCGTGAAGTATCTGCTAAGAAAATTTGGATGCTTGGCACACTTGCTGGTTTTTAAAACAGTCAGAAGTTTGAAGTATATCGATCGAGAGATACGAGATATAAGGACAGACCTTCAACGTCTCACTTTACCCCTGTTGGAGACGACACCAGCTGTTAGCGCAGAGCACGTGATGCACCAAGCAACGGGGCTTCCCCAGGCTCTGTGCAGAAAGGAGTAACATCCCTGTCCGGCACATTGAGTTCGGTGCGGGAAGGCCAGATGTATTCTGTGAAGCTCTCCCGGCGACCCACCACCCCCGCATCCTGACGAACTACTTTCCTGACTAATGGCCAACATTATCTCGTGTAAGATAAACCCTACGGGTGCACTCAGACACAGCGACAGCATCGGCAGCAGCTTAGCTCAAAACCGAGAGAAGAGCCAAAAACAGCTTCGTTTGAACAATTATTACATGCCACCATCAGGGCACTCGGGCTGCTGTTAGACTCGAGCAGTGAAAGTTATGCGATACATTAGAGATATCAATCCAATATAAGTTATACCCGTCCCATGTGTTGAAAATACTTGATTTAAAAATATTAATTTTTTTCAGCATAACATTAACCGAACCGGAAAGGGACATTGCCGGTTTTCTTTGCGACGCGCTTCACCTCTGGGGAACTCCATTCCTAAAATTTTACATAGCAAGACCAACATTCATCGTCGTTTAGACTTTTTGAAGGTTCGTTTCCTTCCTTCGACTAACGGCACTGAAATTTTCGATGTCCCTGTGGAATAAATTTTGTTGTTACGGAAAAAAGCACTAAAGGAGAAATGGCTCGGGCAAGTAACTAAAATATGATATATTCTTTACCGTTCATACACTGCTTTCGGCGCATGGCTGCGACAACATTCCGCATTTTTATCCTAAATATAAGGTCACATCGTTACTACTACTTGTCACACACATGTCAGTTGGATCACAATTTTCGATATCTGCTAAGGGAAGTCACAGGATTATCTTAAGTAGTGCTTTTATAGAGAAATCAGTATGTCCTGGTGGCGAAGAATACAAGGACAATTAATCATTTAAGATGTCACGCATATGAGACATTTTTTTACGCACCCCAAGTCAAGGCCTCGCTGCAGAACCACTGATCTGTGGTTAAAGCCTTACTTAGGCTCCCCCATAGCCTGACGACGTTGAAAATTAACCATAGAAATCCCAGGCATAGTTACAGTAATATAACAATTCTACAGACGTCTATATTGTTGATTGATTGTAGGTTTTATCGCACCGACGCTAGAAAGGCGATGAGGCGCGTAGTAGTGGAGGGCTTCGGAATAATTTTGACCCCTTGGGGATCATTACCGTGCGCCGAAATCTCGAACACACGGGCGGTTTTGCTTTTCGCCTCCACCAGCAAAGCAGCTGTCGCGGCCGGGAATGGATCCCGCGTCCTTGTGCGCAGCAGACATGCGTATCGTTATTGAGGGCTAATGTGACTTCATTCATATAAAAATAAAATTTCAAACCAGTAAGCATTTAATGAATGTATCCTTTATGATGCCATGGGCTTTTCTGCTACATTCTTGCAAGCTACAGTGTCATGGTTTGTGGTATTAAAACATGCAGCTGCGTTGCTTTTTCAGGCAGAGAGGTACATTGCTCGCTAGCGCTTGGTACACAGTTTCTGCATTAAGTCGCTCGCACCTCACAAGTGGAAAATGCCCAGCTAGGTTTCGTCGAACGTTGTCTTCAGTCTGATTCGGCGTGACCTTCGTCTTCTTCGTTGAAGGCAGAGGAAAACTTATCGGCCATGCTCTTGACGCTTTCCCTGCGGAGATCAGGCATTGTGATAGGTTGGAAATGGTCATCTGCTTGAGCGGCCGCTCGTTCAACTGATGTTACTGGCGCATGTGGACATTACAAGCATTCACAACGCAGGTGAACATGGTATATGAGATACATGTGCTAGCGCCTGGAGAGAGAGAGAGAGAGAGAGAAACAACTTTCGCTGAGCCCATTTCAGGTGACGCTCGCAGGCGTCAGACGGGGTGGAACCCTAGTCACGAGTCCCATATGAGTCCAATAGCTCCTGGCCCCTGGACGCGAGCTCTTGCTGCGTCGACAGGTCGGGGCTGGACATCAAGATCTCCCATCGCTCGGGTAGGGGGGGGAAGGGGAAGGGGGAGGGGGAGGGAAGGTAGAGGATTCTTGAGCTCAGTACACTCCGCCAGTATGTGCGGCAGGGTGCCTTCCGTCTTTTTGCAGAACGGGCAGATGGGGTCGTGTTCTGCCGGGAACATCTTGTTCAATAAAGCTGGGTGCGCCAGTGACCCCGCTTGTGCGCGGCGCACTATTGTTTGTTGCTTGCGGTCGAGTTGCTGGTGCGGCACGGGAAGCCTGCACCTGGCGCTCCTGTACAGCGTGGTAATCTCGCGGTAGCTCGTGACTGGGTGGGGTAGCTCCGACTCGTCCTCGGCCCGGTCTGCTAGTTCGCGGGCGTAGTGGTCGGCGAGGGCGTTGCCTTCCACTGTCGAGTGTGCCGGAACCCACACGAGCTCTACGTCTCGTCCCGGTGGGCTGCGCTTTGCGAGAATTGCCATGGCCGCGTGGGAGACGATCCCCTTGCGGTAGTTGCCGTAAGCCGTCTTGGAATCAGTGACGATCGTATGCACGTCTCCGTGCGTGAGGGCGAGAGCGATGGCCATCTCTTCTGCTTGGCTGGCATCTGTCGTCCGTAGCGACGCGCTGGTCACCAGCTTGTCGATGGTCGTGACGGCGGCCACTGCTTTGCTGCTGTCCTGGGGAAGTGAGGCGTCCACGTAGAGGACCCGGGGGTCTGCTTCCAGCTAGCGCCTGGAGCGAATGGTATACTTGTACAGCGTCATCCGATAGTTGTTCTGGTCAATGCCTCCATACAATTGTGAAGACCCGCTTATATAATATGATACAGGAAGATTTGAGGCATATCGCAAGAGTGCGTGGGCTTAAAAAACGACACCAAAAAGCTCATTTTGATCATACAACTATTCCTAAAGTAGAAAATGGCCAAATGGAAGACGAAAAAAGGAAATACTCACTGCTTGTCGACAAATATGATGACGGCTGGATGACGGCAGGGACAGGCAGGGACAGCCTCTGCCGCATGTTTCCATAGTGGCGATTTCGCGTGCAAGCCGCGTGAACTTCCAAAGCGTTGTAGTGCCACACAAGGGCCGAGTTTCAGGCCGGGGAGTCGCTTGTACCTATTTTACCGGTAGGTGCCCGGCGCCACCAAGGCACTTCAATGCTCATGGTGCCTTCTACAGCCACGGTGGGCGCTCAACTTTCAACCGCCTGTGGCAGGACATGCCGTCAGACTTTCACCCCCCGCAATGCGGCAACATTGCATGACATGATGGCCCGGGGACCCGCCAGGAGGACAAAGGTCAGGGGCATCTCGCAACGGTGAAGGCAGCTTTCCAGGCGTGGATTCTCCTTTCAAGGGTCCGCACTCGACCAGGGACGCCTGTACGCATTAAAGAAACCGGTGGGTGCCCGGCGGTACGCGGATTTGAACCCGGCACTTCCCTGATGACGGCAGGGATAGGGGTCCATGCCTGAGCGGCGCCCCTTTCAAAATCATCAGCTGCCTCATAACCAGAGTTGCACGTAACGCGTGCCAAGTAATCGATTACTTTATTAAAAAAACATTGCTGTGTGAATTTGTAATATAATCGATTCCTGGGTTATGAAATATCATTTTCTCGTAATTGATTACCGGTAATCGATTACTTTTTTTTTTTCAAAACAGAGTTATAACGAGTTTTCTAAGGCAGATCTCGTCCCGAAAAATATGCGACCGCTCTTTAGGCACCTTCCCTCCAGTCAGGTGTGGGCGCAGCTCACCTCCCATTACACCCGACTCGGAATATTCCACATGGTGCACGGAACGCGGCCGCATGACGCTGCACCTCCGGTAACAGCGGCAACAGCGAAGAGTGACGTTTCATAGAGGATATGGACATTAGCATGGAAGCCGTCCACAACTACGATCTCGTGTGCAAGGTGTTCCTACATTATAATACCACCCTTCCCTCAAGCGCATACATTGAGAGAGTGTTAGGGTAGCAGCTGACCTCTTAACGAGGAAAGGCGGAAGAATCGGCGACGCCAACTTTAAAAAAAAAAAACAAATCGCCTTGAAAGTTATCAACCTGTAATAAAGCACTGCACGAGCCCGGGCCGGCCCGAAAGCCCGGGCCGACCCTGCCCGCGGGCCGGGCCGGGCCGCCCGAAGTCGATTATCGGCGGGCCCGGGCAGGGCAAGGGCTCAGTGCCGCGGGCCCGGGCTGGGCTGGGCAGGGCTCGGGCTCAGTGCCGCGGGTGCCTGGCTCGGGCCCGACGCCACGGGCCCGAGCCGGGCTCGGGCTTGAATTCATAGGCCCGGCCGTTAATAGTTATGACGTGAAGTGTAGAAAAGAGCATAAATTGAATATTCTGAGTATAGTTTTACGCGCTTCTTGCCGTTAGTTGTACACATTGTTTTAAAAACGTGTTTTGCTCGGGCTGATAGTCACTATACTGTAACTTTAATGACATTTCCTGTACTGCATCAAGATTTTCTATTTTGGTGTATAACAAATCAAAGATACGGTTAGAAGGAATGCCCTAGCGGGGAAGGAATTAATTAAGCCACCCTGGAGCTGTGCACCTAAGTCTATGTACGTGTGTTTTAGATGTCGAACCAATCTAAATGCGGCTGGCGTAGCTGGAAATCAAACTCGCGTGCTACAGAAGCGCTACCACTTAACAACCACTCCAGGAAAAATATTTCAACGCACGCACGTACTCGTGGATTCAAATGGAGAGCAAGAAATTTCATTAATACCAACTTGTGACCGAAACAACCACATGAAGTTGCCAATAGTCTGGTCATTAAAGGTGGTGTTGTCTCTCGTGTAAGAATACGAGCTATTATTACACCGATGTCGCGCGAACTTGCAGACGGTATGAGCTAAACTACGTGTACTTTTAAACCCTTATTTTTCGCGTTACAATTCAGGGCGTGTATGTACAAACTAGATGCTCCGTCTGATTTCCCGCTACGAAGACACTCGACCAAATATAATAAACAAATATTCATCAACGTCTAAGACCAGGCCCTGGTCACACACATGCTAGCCCTCTCTAGGCTCAAAAAAAAGAAAGACCGTGCCCGGGCCGGGCCTGGGCTTGAGACGACGGGCACAGGTCGGGTCCGTCTTCACAAAGCGGGCTCGGGCCTTAAAATCAGGCCCGTGCAGTGCTCTAATACACATAGACAAACTGAAACTATCACATTCTTGCGCAAGCTCAGCCGCACCTCGTTCCTGCACGTTCTCCTATTTCATTTTAAGCAGCGTAGGCGCGAATTCCCTCAACTTTTGTAGACGTGGGAAGAACGTTGTCTTATCCATACCATGTTATTACCTGGCCTGGGATGATTATTTTGATGCTTCTGTTTCGTAATACTCGTTCGGGCTCCAAAACATCATTTGTAGCTGATTAGTTTTAGGTAACGGAAAAAAAAAACATCTTTTACTCCTCTTTTGATCTTTGCTCGTTCTGCAAGCGAGGGTGGACTGTTCATAGTACAGAAAAACTGTGGTTTATTCCTCTGTCATAGGAATCGGTAAAACACGAACGTGAAATGTGCAGCGAAATCTGCAGCTGAGCATGTTTTGCGAGTCGGTGGCTGTCTTCTGGGTGTGCTTGGCGATTGGCGAACGACCACCGCTTCGGTAAATGTGCCCTGGCGTCATTTCAGTGACACATATGGCGGCAGTGAAATCTTGGTGTATCCCGTCAAAAAACACTTTCGTGTTAAAATATAAAACCCGAAAACAAACAACCCTAGGTTTAACGCACATTTTAGCTTTAAAGGTCGGTCCCCCGAAAGAACACCCTGTGTGCAGGGGGGCACCCTTTACAGGCCGCTTGCTTCGTTGTACTAGCGCCCCTCCCGTGGCTACTATGACGTAGGTGAAATCGTCGGATATCCCGGAATAAAACGCTTTCCTTTGAAAAAAATATCAATATAGAACAATAAGTAACTGGTCACTTCTAGTTGCGCACTTCCCTGGCATGAAGGCTGTTATTGACACGAGATAAGTCGCGGATCTAGAGGGCGTGTGTCGCGTAGCTGCATAGACGAGGTTTTTGCACCATTAATCATTGGTTCTGCCATACGTTCCCTGAAATGAATGTCTTTATATTAAGGAACACCTCAAAAACATTTTAATCCTGTCCTTACCGTCTTAACATTTATCTTAACTGCATAATCACCCGTACTGCATTCGCTAATGCACGGGTTAGGGACGCAATACGACTACCTTTTTTCGCATACCGCTTTACAAGGGAGAAAACGTGTATATTCTTTCACCTAATAATACGCGTTTAGTATTGGATCCACAGGCGGAGGGTAGTAGCAGACTGGAGGTAAGAATAGAATCTGCGCGCACCTCCTCAGTAAAAAATATTCCCACTGTCAACGCGGATACCCAGTAAGCTTGAAGTAGAGGGGAGAGTAAATTTAGGTAGAAGGCACGAGCAGGATGTGTTTCTTATAAGCGTCGATGGTGGTCATCGTTAAGGAAGATTCATACAGTTAGATCCGTTTTTCTTCAGAGCATTCGTCGTAAAGTTTATTTTGCCTCAAGGCGTTTCTGCACAGACGCATGCAGTTACAGCCGATTTCAGCTAAACATTCGCGCTAAGGTTGGCTTTCCCGCAAGGAGTTTTTGTACACGCGGAGGAAAAATTTGCGAAAAGTGGAGTATGTCTGTCCCGCGCTCGGACAACTTCATCCTGTTAAGTAGCATCAATGTTCGGGGCGTGCGCCGTGGTCGAGTCCACGTTTCGAGCTCCTTCCGTGAGGATGCCGGTATGTTCAACTTCTCAGCTCTCAAAAAGGGTACATTGCTTTTTCCATTCTCACACACAGTGCATTTCCACACACTGTCGCACACTTATAATGGAAGCTGAAATCTCCCGTTGCTTGCCTCGGAATGGCACACCTCCATTTCTCACACAGCTGCCCGTCGCTCGGTCAACAGAACAAGGAAACATTTTCTGTGCTATCGTTGTACAAGGAACGAAATCCCGGGACGCAACACATGTTCAGCGTCGTCGTTGCACTACTTAAGTCGCATCGCAAGAGCGCGATATGCACGTTGCATTTTTGTTCCCGCAGAAAACAAGCACAACTCGTCGCGGCTCCGCCGTTCGATCCAGCGCAACGCCGCCCGAGGAGTGACCTCAGTGAGAGGGTGGCGCCACCGCGCGGCGGCCAAACGCAGCATATGAAGCTCTCCCATTGAGTTACGGAGAGGTTTCGTGACCAGTAAAGCATTGAAGGACTCTGATAAAACACACTTATAGTTCCTTTCTTGCGTTGTGTGCGCCTTTAGCAATGGTGAGCTGTTTACGAAAATATGTCTTGGAAACAGAAGTATTAGTAAGTGGCCACTGCTGTGCTGCGCGCTTCTCTTGCATAAATACGGGTGTTAACGTAGCAAAACTCCGCGATCCGGGAATCCCGCATCTATTTTCACGGATGTTTTCATACCATGGTTCCGTGCTTTGCCCATTCAATCGTTGCATTCAATGTAGATCGATAAAAAATTCCTAAAAATCCATTCAAAAAGGGGCCATAACTTCATAGTAAGCCCCACGGCGTTCGTAAGTGCGTTCGTTAAATGCGAATACTACCTCAGCCACATAAAGCTTTACCTGTTGGCGAAACGAGTGCCCTGTCATCTAACTGTATAGACCTTATGCAAAAGTGCCGCCTTCTACCGGGACAAAACCGAAATAAGCAAACGACGCCACGTTGGGGGCTTGCGTTCACGGGTTTGTGTGGCGTGGTGCATGTGAGCAGCTTTCTGACTTTAGCGATCCTGTTATTTTCGGCGTTTAGACGAAAATAATGAGCGACGAGTGGTCTGTGGACCTTTCTGTGTTGCCCAACTTTCTAAGCGACTTCGCAGACTCCTATTATGTGTCCAAAACACATGCAGACAGGCACCGCCCGCGGAGCTACCAATTCACAACGCAATCGTAGGTCAGCCTGCCGACGTTGAAGACCAAGAAGTGCGCTGGGCGAGTATAGTCTTTTGCTTTCTTTTTTAAACAAGCTTCTTCAGAAAGAAGTTTTTCAGTTGTTGTGCTCCGTTCCTTTGTTTTCTTTTTGCGTGGTTGGTCGCATTTTATTTATTTATTTATTTATTTATTTATTTATTTATTTATTTATTTATTTATTTATTTATTTATTTATTTATTTATTTATTTATTTATTTATTTATTTATTTATTTATTTATTTACAGGTACCCTCAGGGCCGAAGCATTATAGAGGGGAGTGGGTTTTAAGATTCACGAACAAGCACAGCTTACAGTGCATATCAAGCAAACATACAAAAAGGAGGAGTTGCGCGAGAACAAACCATAAAAAAGTACACAAGTTCTGTGCACAAAGGGTCAATAACTACACGAAGAAGCCAACACTTTTTTACGAAAAAGATCAAGCCAACACAAAGAGAAAATTAATCATTCATAGTTATTCCAGTGGTTTTGATTGCTGATAACTGATCGGAAAGCGTCATTGCTTACGATAGTCGCAGTTGGTGCCGGGAGGCCATTCCAGTCGCGTGATGTTCGTGGAATGAATGAATATGCGTACGAACGCGTGTGACTCATAGGGATGGCAACTTTGTGGACATGATCACAACGTGATGATACGTGGTTGGGTGGAGAAATTTGGTTGTTGCTTAATGTGGGATTATAAAAAAATTTGTGGAATAAGCAAAGTCGTTTTATTTTGCGACGGTTAACTAAATCAGGTAAATTGAGGCTAGCTTTCATAGATGATATACTGGCGGTTCGATGGAAGTTGGAGAGAATAAAACGAGCAGAGTTATTTTGTACCATTTCAAGTCTATTGATTAAGTATGTTTGGTCTGGGTCCCATATCACGGCTCCGTATTCAAGTTTGGTTCTAACTAGTGTTTTATAAAGAAGTAACTTTAAGGAGGAGGGGGCCAGAGGAAAGTTTCGCATAATGTATCCTAAGGTCCGTTATTAATGATGTGATCAATGTGGACATTACAAGTTAAATTGTCGGATATGTGGACCCCAAGATATCTATAATTGTTTACTACTCCCAATTGTTGTCGTTTAATGAAGTAAGAAGTTATGGCGCTCGATGTACGTGTTATCCTCACTGCATTACATTTTGCGATATTTAAATTCGTGAGCCAATTTTCGCACCAGGAGGAAATGTTATCTAGGTCTGATTGTAGTGCATGCATGTCATTATTATTGGTAACTTCACGAAAAAGAACGCAGTCATCGGCGTACAAGTGGATATTGGAGTTAACGCAGTTGGGAAGGTCGTTAACATATATAAGGAATAATAATGGGCCAAGCACGGAGCCTTGGGGAACTCCAGAAGTGACAGTAATTGGGGGTGAGTCATAGTTGTTAACGGTAACAAACTGCTGTCGATTAAGTAAGAAGCATTCGATCCATTTTAAAAGGTGGTGATTTGTATTAAGGCAAATGAGTTTATGGAGTAGTAATTTATGACATACTTTGTCGAACGCCTTTGAAAAGTCCAAAAATATGCAATCTACAGTGGAATGGTTATCAAGAATGGCGTGTATTTTGTGTGTAAAAGATACAAGCTGCGTTTCACAGGAGTAGTGCTTACGAAATCCGTGTTGTGCGTCAGTAAAAAATGAGTTTGAATCAAGAAAATTAACGAGGTTAGAGAATATGACATGTTCAAATGTTTTACAAGGAAGTCTTGTGAGCGATATAGGTCGGTAATTAAGAGGAGACTGTTTGTTGCCAGATTTAAATACTGGAACGACCTTCCCAATTATCCAATCATCTGGAAGAATTCCTGACTGCAAAGACTGTTGAAAATTTTTTGAAAGAATTATTAATGAGTAGGTGCAAGTACTTTTCAAAAATTTCGCGTTAATTCCATCGACACCAGCAGCAGAATAAGTCTTTAAAGAGCCTATAATTTTCTCAACGCCAAATGAATCAACTGTTATGGGAAGCATATGACCGGGTAATCATAAGCATTAAACAATGGAATGTCGGAAGAATCGGAACAAGAAAAGTTCAATGCGAACGAGGTGTTTAACACAATGGGACAGTCATTATCTGCAATTGCTTCGCCATTGGCGTCGGCAAGACAAACCAGGCGTGATGCACTCGGGTTTACACAATTCCAGAACTTTTTTGGGTCATCTAAAAGCATAGATGGTAGCGTATTTCTCTGAAAAAATTCTTTAGCTGTGCTGACAGCATTAGTGTAAGCATCAGCCGCAGTTCGATAAGCCTGCCAACGATGTTCCGATGGGGAAGCTTTTGCCGCGCGGTAGTCTTTTCTTTTTGTTAGATAACCTGCGGATTCTCCGATTGTACCACGGAGCACTGCGTTTTGAAAAAACACGTCGTAATGGTATGTATTGTTCGGACAACTTTCGAACTTTGTTCACGTAGATTTCCCAGTTTTCCTGAACAGAGCGATTATCAAACTCATCAAGGAATGTTGATGGAATGTATCCGCTCCCGCATTACATAGAAAATCAAACTTAAATACGAATGCGCCTACCTGAAACTTGCGGGCTCCTGGAATTCCGGAACTTTTTAACGCCGTCTAATGGTACTAAAATGGATTAGTTCCCATGACGTTTAGGTTATTTTGTGCTGTTTCATTGCGTTCAGAGCGCATACTTCATGCCGTGGGGTCCAGTTTTCACGAAACGAAGACGCTCGCAACCTGCGCTGTGCAGAACACCGATAAAGCTAACTCCTAAAAATAGTTCTTCCACACTAGTCCGCTTCGCTCATAGCCTGCTCTCTGACCCGTGCGACAACAAATGCACTGTCCAATCTTTCTACGGCAGTTTTAAGTTTACAATACAGATTTCGTTTTAGAAACGTACTTATGAAACACTTGCGTAGTTAGGCATGCAGGCACCATTGACAAGTATCTTCGCTACAAACGCTCTAAAAAAACACCTTGCCGACACGCCTGTAATTTTAAACTGCGATTCTGAACATTTTGTTAATGGAATGGGGCTTCAAGGTGTGTACTGGGGCTAGTCGGCGCATTTTACACAAGCAAATAACAGCGCAAAAAATGGAAGATTAAAAAAGAAGGCGCACAGATATCAGTGTGTTTGTCCACATTCTTTTCTTGCAATTTACATTTTGTTTACATTGATGGTGGCATCACTGGCATCTACGCTTCACTTTAATGGCATTTTTACGGGCAAACTGCATTTTTGCTTGAGTACAATTCTTTTTTTTTAGATAGTGATGTTGTGCCAAATTAGCCTCGTCATTTTGTCATCCTTTGGTCTGTCATTACATGTTAGCTGTTCTTGACTAAATTACTTGCATTGTGCATTTCTTTCTTACAGTGGCACTGGTCCTGTTGTCGCCATCCGCTCTTCATGCTACAGGAGCAGGAAAAAGAATGCCGACCTTTACACTGTGCACCTTGCCTTCAGGTCTAACTGCGACATTGAGCAGGCCCGGTGCAGCTGCCCGGCAGGAGTGTCGGGTTACTGTAGTCACGTAATGGCAGGGCTGAGGACCGTTGTTCACCTCCAGAACCTTGGTTATAAAGAGGCCTCAGCAGTGGCGACGACCAAGAAAGGCGATGGCCCCACAAGGCGTCATGGATCTCGACTGGCGCCGTGTAGAAGACGGACGACCAATGACCCAGCTACAGTGCTCCACACAGGACTTTGTTCCGCCAGCTCTTACAGAGCAACAAAAGAGGGAATGTGTGATGAGGCTCTCAGAGAGCACAAACGAGGCTAATAGCTGTTGGGCAGCCATTCTAGCTGACTCTGCAACCGCGCGCCTCGTTGAGACTCAGTGTGGGCCGTCTTTTGAAGGTTCGGCAAAGGATGTACAAATGCCACTACTTCCGTCTGGCTACGAGTTCCTTGTGCCTTGGCAAGAAACCCTAGCAAGGGAAGAACTAGGACCGGCACCAGTGCACAGATATTTGCCGAACGAGCAGAGCTAGTGGCCCCCCGAGGAACTGGGAAACAGTGAGCTATTGCAGGTATGATACTGAATTGTTGTAACAATGCTTACTTTCTGGTAGCTTAAACTATGTTCCAAATGTTATGTCAGTGAAAATTTGCATGCCAGTAAAGAAATGCAACTGATAAAACCATGTTCTAGTGGCAACAGCAGGAGAGAGGAAGTTGTGGTTACCTTATCTAAAATGAGATTGACAGTACTTAGCGTGGAAAACTTATTGGTCGCAAGGACAGCAGTAAAGTTGCTTTCCAGGAAAACAAGACGTGTTTCATTAAACATAATGTTTTTACAAATATTACTGAATTTCTGTTTCTTTGCGGGCAGCAATTTTAACCAACTTACTAAATTTTGGGTAGCAGTGTCAACGTGAACACTTTGCTGTGCCCTTTCACTCAACCTAATGGGAGTCTGCAGCATGTCCACCTGAGCTGTCACATGTAATACCTGCCATATCTTTGTTTTGTCCACCCAGCGTCTGGTGCTGTCAACGGAGGATGTCAGCGTATTGGAGCTCAACACACGAACGCAGGCAAGGAGCCCGACGTGGAAGGCTGCACGGGCCAACGGGCTGACGGCATCGAAGTCCCACGCAGTTCTGAACCGAAAACAGCCATGGACGGAGCGAGGCATCGCAAATGTCATGCGGCCAAAAGCGTTCTCGAATTCCATTGTGAGGGGAGAAAAAAACTAGCAATTCGCACACACAGAGCTTGTTTTAAGGTTGGTTCTTTAGTTTACTGTTTGTTTTTCTTTTCGTGGGGTAAGCATATGTAATGCTCCAACATGATCCGTTTAATTCCTGAACAGAGCGCACTTGTATTCATGCCTGCCAGGCCTGCTGGATTTTCCTTAAAGTTTATAATTTTTATTTCTACCATAATTTTGTTATTTCGCCCGGGATTTTATAAAACATGCTGTGGGAATTTAATGCGGTAATGGCTCGATAAAATGCCTTACCTAGCAAAGTGCTTGCTTGGCTAGCGAGATAACTTAGCCCCCACCTCATTTTGTCATGGTTGGATAAATTGTACAAATTTTAGAATCCCATTTTGCCGGTACATATATGTACCCCTAATTACTGGAAGTCTCAAATACATAGCCCATAATGTCTCTTTTACTGTTCACTACCTCACCCCCTTCTCCTCCTCTCCCTTTTTAACCAATAATGATATGTGCACAGGGTCGCAAGGGAAGGAACAGGCCAAAATTGCTTTCCTGCCCTTGATGTGTTTGCATTGTGAGAGATGGATGGCAGCAAGAACATGGTCCAGTGTCCTTGCCCCCTCTTTCACCAGCAGACTGTCCTGATGCCCACCTCGAGGAAGTCTTCTAATAGATCTCCCTTTAACTTTCCTTTGACATGATTACTGCTACATTCTCTAACATTTTCTTAGCAGTGAAGCACGAGCACCTGCGTAATTTAATGTTTTTGCTAGGTCTGCTTCTTGACATTCATTGTAGTGACCCAGAATACCCGCCTTTTAAATATGCCCAGGCACGGCACGACGAATGAACCACGAGCCATTCAGCGTTACGTCCATGTCATAGAGCATCTCGGCCGAAGTGTGGTGGTCTCCACCTGTGGGCTGATGGTGCGTCCTAGTTGCCCATGGCTAGGCGCAACGCCAGATCGTGTTGTCTACGACCCACGTGAAGACCCCCCTTTTGGTCTAATAGAAGTCAAGTGTCCTTGGAGCAAGAGGGCCGATCCACTGAGCACAGCTCTTGCCTTAGAGGACTTTTGTGTGCAGCTGAACGACGGCATCCCAGAGCTTAAAGTGTCGAGTGAGTATTATGCTCAAGTCATGGGACCAATGTTCTGTTCTGGCTTCAAGTGGACCCATTTTGTTGTTTATGCTGAGAAGTGGATTGTTGTTTGCAAGGTCGTGTTTTCAGACTCCACCTGGACAGTGATGAAGTCTAAGCTAGACAGTTTCTATTTTAACCATGCTGTTCCATTTGTGGCTTCATTACATGAGATATCACACGACACACCTCTAAGCCAGCCATGAGAGCAATGTACAAATGTTGTCTGCAGTGCTCAAACCACAGAGCTTCTTGCTCTGTAGCCCAAACTTAGTGTAAATTATGTAATTTGCATATGACAAAAACAACCAAAGTCACAAATGACATAGTCGGCTTTGTAGTTTTTTTAGTCGTCGTTTGTTCTCTGGTATAACATAGGTAAGGATTAAAATGCCAAGGAAAGAGTGCAAATTTTTAGCTCAGTTTGCTTTTTTTGATGCCATATTCTAGAAAGGGCGACATCATGTCATTTCCAATATTTGATGAATTTCTCAACTGTGATCCAGCAAGTTGAACATTTGTCTTGTCGCTGTTTGCATAGCAGGTCACATGCATTCTGTCATCATTGTCAATATATTGCACCTGTTAATGAGTGAATAAAGAATTATTTGCCATCTAGTAGTTTTGGGAATCAGCATATCGGCATCTTTCATGCAAGCTTCGCATGGGATTCTTGATTTTTCACCTGAGAAGAGTGGGGTATAGTTAGAAAAAATTAAATCGCAGTTCTTCATGCTACAATGCATGCAACAAGAGATAATAATCAGGTAACTTTGACCACATGGGTATGCCTTCTCATTTCATGTACAGATGCTGCTGTCTTAGTTAATGAGACATAGCAAGAGTGAGTAGAGATGTTTAGCACAAAGAGCCAAAGAGCGAGTACAATTCAACGAAACACATGATTACGGAAGTCTTTCAAATAGCTCAGCACCGAGTCTGCCCAGACACCCATCAAGTTTATTACATAAATGCACCGACAATGAAAAAAAAACTTAAAACAATCAATATTCGACCTGAATGGCTCAATATTCAAGAGATCAGAGCATCGTGTACAGCGTGAAAAAGGGGCAACAAAAGAAACGGGTGCCAGAACACCAGAACGAGTTCACTTGTTAGCAGACCCAAGGGAAGAAACTCGACTGACCGAGTTCCACAGTTGACAACCATGCACAAACAAGTGCTGTCACAGGATAATTATTTTTAGGGGCGAAGTGCCTTAGGGGCTCGGGTGGTCCGAGTTTCATGTTGTTGCTGTATCATGCAGTCACAGTACTAAAACACCCCGACACTCGTTTTCCAATGCCTCACACTAGAACGTAACGTGTACTAAAAGAACACACTGGGAAACTCGCTTTCCAACGGCTCGTGCTAGAACGCTTCGTGCTTCGAAGACACGAGACATTTACAGCAAAGCTGTATACCTTTACCCCCCAACGGTTTCATTTCAGTGGCCAAAACGCCAAGAGTACACTTATGCACTGCATGCTTCTCTCCTCCCCAGGCTTCACATTTCGGGAGATGGCCCGGGACATTTAACTCAGCACCAAGAAGCACAAAAAGTCAAACTTTTTCAAAAGTCAAACTGTGCTTTGGTGAATGTTAAACCGGTGGCCAAGGTCTCTCTGAAAGAGCCTGAGCCGAAGGGTAACTAAAACTAAAAACAGCTGGTTCTCCATGCTAAGAACAGGAGGCCGCCCTGGCTCTTTTCTCAATTCCCCGGTGTTGCCTTCGGTACACACGCTGCCCGGCTTCAAATAGTTCAGCAGCTTCCTGAAGTCGGCGTAGGAAGGTAAGCCGGTGTAGAACTGCACGTCGTCGTCGCTGTCCTTGAACTTCTCTATTGCAAATTCCGCACTTGCACTCTCCAGGTACTCGCATCTCTTCAAAAGGACAGAAACCTGGGCCTCTAGTCTTGTGACTCTGTCACGTTCTTTTTGCAGCTTACGACGGAGTTCAAGGATTTCTTGATCTTTTTGAGGGACAGGAGTCTGGCAGTTTTCCGATGATGAACTGTGATCTGAGGGCATCAAAAAAGAGCTGTTGTCTCTATCGGAGAGGTTCATTGGTTGCGTTGCCTCCTCACGGACAACGGTTGAGACAACTGGAGGAGGTCTAGCTTTGGGAGGCTTTCGAGTTTTCTTCGGCTTTGAAAATGAAAACACTGAAGGCACGGCTGTGTCCGTCAGCATCCTGCGCCCACTGGCAATGTTTTTAGGAAGTCCTTCCTTGAAGTGCTTGGAGCATACGCTGGCTGTGCTAGTGTTAAATGGGGGGTCCCTTTTTATAGCCACTAGCCATGCTTTGCGCAACTTGGGCTCCCCTGGGATGCAGTGGAAATACACCTGGGAAGAAAAACACAATGAAATAAACTGTGTACCTGGACAAGGTTTTTTTTTTCTTTTCATGACTCAGTGCATGCTTTGGAAGCCTCAACTTTTTGTTTACTTTAAAACTGAGGAGCAGATTCTCGTCGAGCATTAAGGGCGTTGTGGCGGGTCCGCACAGTTACATAGGTTAAAACGGCTGGCGATAGAGACACGATAATCTTTGTCGCTAATCCCACTTGTAGCAGGTGTACCATCGTGCGACTGTTCAACATGACTACCGCCGCTCCACTACGGGTGCACACTATCACTTGGAAAATTCGATCTCGGGAAAATACTCGAAGCTCGAGCAGCCAGCAACGTGCGGTAAGAGGTAGACTTGCGCTGCCTAATGTGCACCCCACTAGCGCTACGTGTGGGTTTTAACTGTAGAGTTTTCCGGACTTTCGTAAAACCACACCGAAGGTTATAAAAAATTGCGCCAATCCACCCCATGAATGTGGTTCGAAAGCAAAGCTGTAAACGGCACCCATAACCATTACCCATGCGACGTCACTTAAATTCACTCACATCACTCTACAAATAGTGAAACCAGACAGAAGTGAAATGCAGTTAACCACACCACTAATTACTTCAAAGAGATATTCTTGGTAAGGTTAAATCAATGCATTATGCAAAAACGGTGTTTGGTTGAGTTGTATTGGTGTAGCACAAGAATGGAAACTTTTTTTATAAAATTAAAGTAAGCTCCAAACCGGTGTTAGACAATCTGACTTCTCCGTCTCTGTGCCGCAGACGGAGGCGACGAGATTTGCGGCAGAGAAGGAGGAAGAGGAGGAAGAAATACTTCTGTTCATATTTCTGAACGGCCCAGAGTGCAGCCCTGGGAAGCGATTCCTTCTTCTGTGGGGCCCATATGCAGTCCGCACGGCCTATGTTCTGTCCACCCGTTGAAGCTGGTTAGGTATAGAGGGCCTGGACAGCAGCATCTCCCATTGCTCTTGTTGGGTAGTTGACGGAAAGAGAGGAGGGTGCTCAGGGACAAAGTCGCACACCCCGATTACGGGGCGGAATGTTCCTACTTCTGTGCAAAATTTACATTCAGCGTCGTAGCTATTCGGATGCATTAAGTGAAGACGCGTAGGCTGTGGGAAGGAGCCCGGATTGTATGAGTCGTAGGGTAGTTTGTTGTTCTCTGGAAAGGTCAGGGTAACGCGAAGGTATGGTCTGTCTCAGAAGGCAATAATGCTGGCTCATCTCCCTAAACGTGACAGGCGGGTGACTGTTCTCGTGCAGCTCCATAGCACGGGAGGTAAAAGCGCAGGCTTGTTGGGTGGGCGTATTTGTTTCCCTCCATTGAAGCGTGAGGGGGTGTGCCGATGAGCTGAATGGAACCGTTTGGGGAGCGGTTTTTTAGCACGCGCAATGCAGGTCAGGACACCGAACCCGACTGGTAATTCCAGTCGGCTTGCTGTAAATCGGTGACTACCCTCGAACCCCTGGTTTAGTGAGGGCCAAAGTGACGGCTGCCTCTTCTGCTGCCGTCATTTCTTGGCGAGGTGCACGCAAGGAGGTTGGTTCTGGAGGTGACCACGATGATGGCGTATCGCTGCCCTCGATATTTTCAGGTGTCTGTGTAGATAACTGCTTGATCCCCACCGAGGGTGGTGTTTAGGGCTTGAGCCCATGCTGTTCGGTGACCCTCGTCATGTGAGGGGTTCATATTTCTAAGCAAAGGGAGCATCTTTAGTTTTAGTCCCCAAGAGTCTGGGAGTACGTCAAGCGGAGTGACATTCTGGGCTGCCCAGCCAGTCTGGTGAAGCATGCAGTTACCCACCGCAGTTCTGAGTCGGACCTTCTGGTTTGAAAGATGGCCTTCTTTCAGCTCTTCCACCATGTTGTGGAGTGCAGCCTCTGTGTGGACGCACTGATGAGAAGACCAATGGCCTGCTCGACCGCCTTTCTAATCATTATATAAAGCATCTCTATGTCTTCCCTGTCGAGAAGAAGACATGGGGTTGACGTAAGTGATTCTCGAGAGGACAAAATCTTCAATTAATCGAAAGGTACCGGATTCTTTTAGGCCTCGCTTCTTCGTGGCAATTCGCCTGATCATGTGTATGATTTGACTAATGCTGTTTTTGAGGCGATGCAAGGAGACGTCACTCTTGGGGTTGGCGTGAAGATGTAGGCCCAGGATTTTGATGCTGGGGCTTGGAGTGATGGTCTGGCCATGAAGGAGTATTTGAATGTATTCCTTGATTTGAGGGCGGACGACAAGGAGCTGTGATTTTTTTACGTGAACACTGGAGGCCACAGGCGTTAGCACATTGGCGTACTAGAAATGAAATTCCATGCATGGGTGTGAATTTCCCTTAATTTTTGTAACCCTTAGCACATGAGCAAGGTGTGCACAGGGCCGCTAGACGGGCGTGAGTGGTCGCGTGACGCTTTCACGTGGCATTCAGCGAGAACGCAGGGGGTAAACCCGTAGATGTACTTTGTGAGTACACCACCTGTCTTCCCTGCCTTCGCGTGGGCTCGTAGCTAAATCGGCAAGACAACGGGCTCTCGCTTTGTTAGTCTATTAGTTCCAGGTTCGATTCCCGGCGGTGCCAGTAAATTATTTTATTTGTTCGCTGGCGTTTTCTGGTGACACCAACGGTCGCGAAAGAACCCTTGGGGGGTAGAGGTAGAAAGCTTTGCTTTAAAAAGCGGCGGGCGCATTGCGCGGCAACCAATCCCCACATACAGTACAGTCGAAAGTTTTATGGCAGTTAACACGGACGCGCTTGCCGCTAATAAATGCAGAGCGCTCTAGTGAGAGGCTGGCGTGCTCTCGTAGTTTGTGCGGTTGGCGGCTTTATCGCGCAGCGGCCTGCTGCATTAGTTACGTCACAGAGGATAACATATTTTATCACCCGATCGGGCACCGGAAAGCAAACGTTGTAGTGCGTTCGCTCCGTTATGCGCTTGATGAAATGCCCTTCATCGGCACACGCATTCTCTGGAATCGTTTCCAGATGTCTAACTTCGCTACCGCAGCAGACAACACCGCAATCAACAGTTGTCAGGGAGTGGATCCGCAAAATGTTCGAACTACGACCGTTCGCCATCCCTACGCTAGACTGCTCTGCATGCACTGAGCGACACGCGATCCCCTGTCATAAAGTTTTCGACTGTACTGATAGCAGGCAGGAGTGCTCTACGGCAAATACAGGGCACGCAAGCGATTCACTTTAGCACATTTTAAGCTTTAAAAGTGTTACTTGTTTCTGGAATTCATTTGCTGCTTAATTATTACCGCTGGAAAAGCACTCCGAACTCACAAGCGACTTGCCACCGGCGTCGCATCCTGCCCGAGGAGAAATTAAAAAAAAATCTACAAAGCTAGCACCCTTACCTTGTTTCCTTGATCGTCCTTCGATCCTTTTTGTGTGCACCGAGGCACACAGCAGTGCTTTGGCATCTTCGATAAAACTGTACCAGCTTGCGTACCACTGGCACCACGTTATCACGAGGACTGCGGAATCCGGTAAGCCCCCAACATGACGGAACGGCCCGCAGTCACCGCAAGGGGTCGCCAGTTTTTCCATAATGTCTATACAACAAATCTACAGGGCCATCACTACCGCGCCAACTGCATGAGCCAAATTAGGAAAAAACGCCTCGCGTTTTCTTTGAACCAAGTCTTTGTAATGAAATTTAAAGTGTGCCAGTTAGATCACCTTTCAAAGTAAAACACAAAAACATTAACACGTTTCTAAAAGATTTATTTTTAGCAATATTTACAACCACAATAACGTAACAACACATTTCAACGAGACCAGTTGTTTATTTTAACCCAAAATTAGGAACCAGACGGCAAAATGTCCCAGACTCTGAGAAAGTGCCTGAGAAGGCGCCATGAATACTCGTCAAGGTCCCAAACCTGCAGCGTGTGGTCGTTGACAATTGGGCAGCTTCCGTGACTCTTAACCACACCGCTGACACGCATGTAGCCGTCCAAGCCAAGAATGGTGCCCAGAGCTTTCTGTAAACTTTCTGAAGCCTCATCTTCCCCCACAGATTGAACTTCGCAGATCTTCTCCACAAGAGTCGGATTTTCGGCGACAAGTTCCAACGCTTCCACGCGCCTCCGGCTGTGGTTGCCAGTGGCACAGTGTGCCGTGCGCGTGACCAGGTCGTTGTTGCGACGCATGATGTCCCTGACCGAGTAGAAGCGCATTGTTATGGGAATGTATGTGTGTGAGGACCAGAGAGAGAGGAGCGTGTAATTCTTAGCGAACCCTAGTGAAAAATGATTTAGCAAGCATTCGGAGCTCTGTTTGTTTTGATAAACATTTAAAGCATAACGGTTGTCGCTTGATCTCAACATAGTGGCGAAGCGGTCAGCTTCCTCCACGGTAAAGTTAATTCCCAGGGACAGCTTCCTCAGTGAAGAGTTATATTTAAGCGCTTCAGTTATCTTCCTCCCGCAAGCTGGGGCGAAGAGCGAGAGCTCCCTTAGTGCGTTCGTATTTTTTATGTAGTCTGTTAATAGCTCTTCCACACTATCGTCTAGGCAATTATGACGAATCAAGAGATCGATCTTCGTAACGTGGCTGCATGAGCGTAGTTCACGCAAGGCCATTTTCACCCAGGCGGTGTCGTCTACACCGTTGAGCCACATAGAGATGTCGTTGAGTTGTTTGCATTGTGTAATTAGGATGTCAGGTCTATCTGGAGGTGACACATCTTTCATCCGGGAAGAGCGGCTACACGTCCAGATACCTCTAGCCTAAAATACCAATGGACATCTTTGATGACCACCCTGTTTAGGCTTGTGTCTTTTTGCAACAGCGATTGCCTGGTTGTTAAACAAAACTCCGGTTGCGTAGAAAAATCTGTGACAAAGCTTTTCAAATATTGAAAGCATTCGAATACTGAAAATTTAAATGTTCGAGGGATTATTAGAAATTTATTTTTCACCAGTTTCAATCATGGGCAAAATGGTTAGGACATCGTCAACATGACGTTTGATTTTTTGTACTTTGCAATTTCATACTATACATATTAGCAGTGTGAACTGTCCAATTTTTAGGAGTCTGTGTTTACACAGGAATGCAATTCCATTCATTGGTTATCACCTTCTCGGCTCTTTCATATGGGTGAGCACTGCAACATACGCATCAGTGCATTTGAGGGACCACGACCTCCCTAAAAACAAAAAAAAAAGTATTGCAAATTGAAATGAGAACCGACTAGCATGTTTTATAAAGGTAAAGAGGGCAGAGCAAAGATCCCGGCGGCTGAACCTCGTCTCCGAAGCCGCGAATGAAGTGATGCCTTCACTGACATGGCAAACCCAAGGCTGCCAAGTGGCAGCCTTAAAGAGCTGTTAGCTGAGTCTAGTAAAGCGTCGGCAGGACAATAGATAATGGTCGACTAACTAATCTCGATTACAGTAACGACATTGTGCTGTTGGAGTTATGAGACCTATGAATGTTGAAACAAGTTCGGTTATGCAGAAAATAATGCAGAGAATCGTATACTCTCAAGGTGAAACTAGCACGTTAAAGATCCCCAGGTGGTCAAAATTAATCCGGAGCCCTCCACTACCACGCGCCTCATCGCCTGCGTTGCGTCGGCGCGTTAAACCCCACAATCAATCAAGGTGAAACTACAGGTCTTTGTATACCAAAAAACATGTGCTGTTTTTGGAGCGAAAGGGAGGTTCTGAGGCGTTTTTGACAGCAAAATTTATTTCGGCGCTTCGAGCGAGTACAAATTATGTGTGTATGTGTTTGTGGCCATGTATTTAAAAACGTTTCTATTACCTGACTAAAATACATAATATCTTAATCTATAGATAGCACATTATAGATAGGTACATATCCGCGCAGAAGTAAACGGAGCACGGGAGCGGTGGCCGATCTGCATCGCCGCGCCGCGTATGGGCGCCGACGGGAACCATGGAGCGCCGCTCGAAGAGTGTGTTCGCACTGCCCCCACCGCCCTATCTGATAAGTTTAATCGCCGCTCTGCTGGCGTGTCATGCTCGGCGAGATGGTCTTCAAAAGGCAGCGCTGGGCTATAGAGGGGCACTGGTTGCATTGGCGCTCGCAGGCATCAGCGGCGACCGAATCCGCTGCTCATGAGCTGGGCGAAGCTGCGCCCGCCCGCAAACAAGCCTTGTTGCGCGCTGTAAAGGGCGGCATAAAATTGTAGGCCGCTCCGGTTTGGCATAGCATGTCATTGCGATATAATTAATTGTAAGCCGGCAACAAAATTGCCATCTACAATATAGAAAGCACATTCACAGACATTTTCCAAATTCGGAAAAAAAATCTCGCTTACGAGATTTCTTTTTTAATTTTGGCTTTGTCCAAAGGTATTGCTGCCGGTCAGTCCTGGTGTGTTCTGAAGAAAGGAAAATAGAAAATGTCCATGCGGTGGAAATTCTGTATTAGAGAACACCGTAAAGAATAGGTACAATCGTTGCCTGCTATTCCAGCGGTCCTCATACGGCGCATATTTGATTGTCGCATTAACCCTTTCGCTCCCATTGACGATGATACCCATCATAAGATTTTGTACCAAATTAACCGATTAACAGTATGATCGCCATTGGCCATGACGACTAAACTCGTCATCGGTCATTTTGAGGCCTTGACGGCGCTTTTTTGCAGGACATTGAGGCCATGCGGTGAAGCCATCCTTCAATTCAATGCGGAGTTTTATTTAAACCTGCAGCACTTTCTTAAATAATATAAGGTGCTCGTTAAAAATAACAACCTCGGTTTTAATGCGACAACAAAATATGAGCCGTATGGGGCCCGCTGTAATAGCGGGCAACGATTGTACCTATTCTTTACGGTGTTCTCCAATACAAAATTTCCACCGCATAGACATTTATTTTCCTTTCTTTAGAACCCACCAGGACTGACCAGCTGCAATAAGTTGGGACAAAATCAAAATTAAAGAAGAAATCTCGTAAGCGAGATTTTTTTTTCCAAACAAGGAAAATGTCTGTTAATGGGATTTCTATATTGTACATGGCAATTTTGTTGCCGGCTTACAATTAATCATATCGCAATGACATGCTATGCCAAACCACAGTGGCCTCCAATTTTATGCCGCCCTTTACGGTGCGCAACAAGGCACGTTTGCGGGCGCGCGCAGCTTCATCCAGCTCATGAGCAGCGGATTCGGTCGCCGCTGATACCTGCGAGCGCCAATGCAACCAGCGCCCCTCTATAGCCCAGCGCTGCCTTTTGAAGACCGTCTCGCCGAGCATTGTACGCCCGCAGAGCGGCGATTAAACATGTCAGATAGGGTGGCGGGGGCAGTGCGCACACTCTTTGACCGGCGCTCCATGTTTCCCGCCGGCGCCCATACGCGGCGCAGCGATGCAGTTCGGCCACCGCTCCCATGCTCCGTTTACTTCTGCGCGGACCTGTACATATAGATATGTACAGTTTTGTGTATGTGTGTATAACTAATTGTGTGCTTACATGTGTATTTGTGTTCTTACAAATATTAAGCTGTTAGATTCCATTAGATGTTTTCGCGCACTCATAGCATTTCTTCACTTCCGCTTTTCTCTAGCATATTAGCATTGTCTTGGCATTTCATGGATTAGTATTTTGTTTATCAATTGTATAATCCTTATGTATTTATTTTTGTTCACCTACTCCACCTATTGTTAATTTTGTTATTAATCATCAGGGGTCCCGATTGCAGTGTTCTTCACAATGGGATCTCTGCCTGTATACTGATGTTATGTTATTTACTATGTTTGTCTAATAAAATGAAACTGAAACTGAAAAATTCCCGCGCCTTCCCGCGAGGGGAACACTAGTAAATGCAGAGCATTGGGGCCTCAGTACTGGTTGAAGGCAGTGTTGCTTCCATCGCTTCTTCCGTGATGCTGGAGTAGCAGACACGAGTAAACGTGGGGCGAGCGTCAACCAAGGAAGGAAGGAGCAACGCAGTCACTGAAGCACGAGCGACCGCTAGACGCTTTATATTTGCAGCGCGCGCAGTAGAGGGAGAGCAGTACGGGGGAGAGCGCGCATGCGCAAGCAGCGCGCGCCCTTCCACGCCCCACCGCGCTGCTATCACGCACCTGTTACGCCGAGACCGCGACGGAGCGATCGGGCTGACTACGACGCATGCGCGCGCCAGCTGCTGTTGAGAGAGAGGAGGGAAGGAGGAGAGGCGCACCTGCTGTGGACGCGGAGCTGTTGACACCGTCCGACGCAGGAAGAGGCGAGCCTAAGAAATGCTCTGCATTTAAAAGTTTTTACCCTTTGAACTCACGGATTGAGCAATTGTGAATATTTGTTTCACACTAAGGCATCATCAGTTTAAGTGACTTAATCATCTATCTCATGCAATAACAACCCAAAGTACCAGAAATTACAGTAGCCATTTTAAAATTCCCTGGTGACGCCACCGTTTAGGTAATAACGGATTAGGTTATAAGTTATATAACGCCGTTTAGGTAAAAATACCGCAGCGATGGCTAAGAGGGACAGCACTCACCTCGTATGCGGGAGGTACAGGGTTCGAATCCGCGTACCGCCAGGCCCCCGCCTGTTTCTTTAATGGATACAGGGGTCCCAGGTCGAGTGCGGATCCTTGAAAGTATAATTGACGTCTGGAATGCTCCCTTTACCCTTGCGAGGGGCCCCTAACTTTTGTCCATCTGGCGGAGCCCCCGGCCACCATGCCGCGTTGCGCCATTGCCGGGGGTGAAAGAGTCTGGCGGCATGTCCTGCCACAGGTGGTTGCGAGTTGAGCGTCCACCGTGGCTGTGGAAGTCACCATGTGCATTCACGTGCCTTGGTGGTGCTGGGCACCTACCGGTAAAATAGGTACGCCTGACGTTCGGCACTTGTGCGGGACTACAACGCTCGGGAAGTTCACCTGGCTTTCACGGAAAATCGCCCCTATGGAAAGAGGCGGCTGCAAAAACGCAGGAACGTTTTTAAGGTGACTTTTTATAATAAGCAATGGCTAATTGACGCTCTTTGGCCAATCGCCTCTGAGGGTGAATCACTCCTTATCATCATTATAGAACTACTGGACTGTTTCAGGTCATGAAAGTGTGCACGCGCTGGTGTCTGTCGCGACCGGACTAAAATGACATAAAACGCAAACAAAGGATATACTTAAGCCCCATAACAAATATCAAATATCAAACTGAAAAGGGAAGTAACAGTACAATTATATGGGTATTTATACACAAAGAAGGAGAGTTATCAAAGAGACAGAGACATTTTCTCAGCTACAAGAGCACGGAGATTGTGTGTACACTAAACGACAAATACAAGCACAATCGTGATGATTCTGGAGGGGTCCTGGAATGGCACAGGGAAAATATCATACTGAGAATTGGTAAGCTGCTACTCAAACCTCCGAGGCAAGAAACAGGTGTGGTGATAATTGCTACACACGTTAGAATAACGATGGGTGCGCGCACGTAGAGATAAGGAAGCATGCTATTGTCCCCACAATCCATACGACAATGATGATGCAACACACCTTTAATGATAACGATATAAATAAAGACGACCGCGCCCCTCGAGACTAAACACAACAGCTTCCAAGACGGAACCCTACCTACAGCAGGCATTTAATGGCCCTATTCTAGACTTCGTGATTTTTTTTTCTTTCAAATCGCTTGTTGGCCGGAAAAGCTTCCACGTAGGCTCTAGGTGGTATTACGTTCTTCAAGGGACAGAATGTTCCGTGTGTGCATTACTGAGAGTGATGTCGTGCGCGCTATCCGCAAACTCCCCTCAAAAACGTCGGCGGGCTGCGACAGCATTCCATGCTTCATTGTGAAAGGCTGTTGCGTCGTCTTTGCACCTCTGCTCTGCCACATCATACGCATGTCACTTCTAGAGCAACATTTTCCGTCAGACTGGAAATTAGGCGCTATCTTCCCTTTGCACAAGTCTGGCAGAGCCACTGTCCCCGGAAACTACAGGCCTATCTCTCTATTGCCTTCCTTTTCTAAAGTCTTCGAAAAAGTCATGCATGGTTACCTTCTAGCAGCAATGCGTTCATTAATTCATCCCAACCAACACGGCTTTATACCCGGTAGGTCAGTAGAATCAAATCTCGCATGTTTCCTAAACGACATCGGCCCCCCAGTGCTCTCTCGTCGACAGATAGATACCGTATATTTCGACTGCAGCAAGGCCTTCGATGCTGTTAATCACGAGCTACTGCTTCGCAAATTGTCCGCATACGGCTTATCCAGTGAGTTCTGTCAGTGGTTCGGCAGTTACTTAAAAGGCAGGTCCAATTGCGTCTGTTATGAAGGCGTCAACTCCCGGCCTTTCGCCATGATATCAGGGGTACCTCAAGGGTCTACACTGGGCCCTCTCCTCTTCAACATTTTTGTTAATGACATCCACTCTGTCATTAGACACTGTTCGCTCTCTCAGTATGCCGATGATATGAAGCTGTATCGCGCGGTTTCCTCACCGGATGATCGCGTCCTGCTGCAACATGACATCAATGCAGTTTCGGCATGGTGCGACAGCAACTACTTAAAGCTTAATCTCTCCGAAACTATTGGGATATCTTACACTCGTAAAACTGCCCCGCTTACTTTCTCGTACTCTTTGCTCGGTTTTGCCATAAAATGCGCCACTGTAGCGCGCGATTTGGGTGTATTGATGGACGCAAAACTACTCTTCAACTCGCACGTGAACCATCTGACGAACTCCTGTCTCCGAACACTTGGCATGATTTCCCGAGCCACCAGTGAATTCACGAACCCATCATGCTTCGCATCCCTTTACCGCGCCATAATTTTGCCGAAGCTAGACTTCGCAAGCGCAATCTGGAATTTTTTAAGTCCTTCGTCGTCTCTTCGACTAGAAAACATTCAGAAGCGCTTCGCCGGAACCGTATTTTATCGATACTCACCAGTGAGCAACTATCTGCACGTTGAGGTTCTCAAGCTCCTGAACCTTGATGAGCTATGTGTCAGGCGTTCCAGGCGTGACCTGATTTTTCTTTTCAAGTGCATTCATTCTAAGTTTGACTGCCCTTGCCTTGTGAGCCCTGTTCTCCTGCAAGTGCCAAGCAGGCCACTGCGGCCGCATGGCTGCTTTCATGTTGACAAAATTCTGAGCTTGGTACCAGCTAACCGATGCCAACATACCTTTAACTGTCTTTTTTTATCTGCCATTGGCATTTTTTGCAACGACGTGGTTCTTTTTAAACGCTCTTTGAAATATTCTCCATCTTGAATGCACATGTTGTATAGCGCGGTCGCACATGCACTTTTCCCTCTGTTCTTGTGTGTCGGAGCGAAGAGAATCATCACGATTGTGCTTGTATTTGTCGTTTAGTGTACACACAATCTCCGTGCTCTTGTTGCTCACTAAATGTCTCTGTCTCTTTGATAACTCTCCTTCTTTGTGTATATATACCCATATAATTGTACTGTTACTTCCCTTTTCATATTCTGTCTTTTGTATGCCTTATATGTCTGTATTCTATGCATCACCCGAGAAGGCCATTGCGCTGTCGGTGAGCTTTTCAAATAAATAAATAAATAAATAATTATTGAAAATTTATTGCAGTTCAATGACATATGTTCTAGAATGTACCTTGAAGTTTGGCGTGGCATTATTTTATTTGAATTGCTGGCGTTGACAAACGAGGCACAATGTATACACGAGATCGATGTACTTTCGAGTTCTCTCCCACAGAACCCGTGTGTGTAAGGCATAAATGCATGGCTGTAATGTTGAAAGGCTGCAATTTTGCTGTGGGCTTCAAACTCCTGGAAGAAAAAAATGCAGATCCACGTGATGCCCTTTCCTTCTTGCAAGGGGGAAGTTGTTTGACTGCATTATTGGTAACTTTGGTTTACCCTTTCCAAAACATTGCGAAACTTTTCACGAGCCTTTGGAACCATGCATTCGCTGGGACCGTCAAAAGGTGTCGTTTGGCCCAAAGCGCGCTTTGAAATTGTTCACAAGCCCAAGAAATTTTCACACGAGTACCACTGAAATAAAAGGTTTACGTGGATGAAAGAAGCCAACCCTCAGAAACCGAAATTGTTTGGCCTAACAGTGTATCGAGGGTGCAGTACCTGCCCGTCCGCTAAAAAGAATTTACGGGTCTGCATCCGTGTATACTACTAGTAAGCTTGACGACATGAAAGAAAAACAATATTTGTGTTGTATATTGCGACTTTTTATTTATTTATTTATTTATTTATTTATTTATTTATTTATTTATTTATTTATTTATTTAATTGATTGCTTGATTGTGGGGTTTTACGCGCCGACGCAACGCAGGCGATGGCGATGAGGCGCGCCTAGTGGAGGGCTCCGGATTAATTTTGACCACCTGGGGATCTTTAACGTGCGCCGAAATCTCGTACACACGGGCGTTTTGCTTTTCGCCTCCATCAGAAAAGCGGCCGCCGCGGCCGGGAATTGAACCCTGTAGTATCCGGGGTTTTCGCATCTCGGCGACCTCGTGCTCAGCAGCGCAATGCCTTAGCCACTGAGCCACCGCGGCGGGTTATTTATTTATTTATTTATTAGTGCTGTGATGCGCTTTTGCCTTAAAGAGTGGGCGCATGGGTGCGTCAGTGTATTGTTTATAATCAGGCAAAGTATTACGCTGTCATTACCGCATCACACAACCGACAATTGCGTGCGCCGCATCAACGCAAGACAGCTTGGAAGCGATGGTAATACTGCAGTCGTGATGAACGCGATCACACAAATTTAGCACACTGGGGAAAAACAACGTCGGCTGACTTCTCGTTACGCAATCTACTCAATTTTATGCCCACCGTCTCCCCCTACGGGTTGTATCTGGCGCCTTTTCTGTCTGTCCTTTCTCGCCTTATTTTTACCTGCGCAATTTCGCTAAATAGGTCGTTCACAACCACTGGCGAATCTCCCCTTAGCATTTTTGCGTCACCACACTAATGGAGCAAAAAGAGTAGAACGGGAGAACGAAGAAGAAACCAGAACGCTGATTGCTCAGGCGACAACAGTTACCACCGACTGCGCACCTGGAGCTCACCAGTTACCCCTGGTTCTTCCTCTAATCTGCGTGTTTCTGTCACTGCCGCTACACCCTTCCAGTGGGAGAGAAGCTCGCCGCGGTTCCTCGTTGACGACGCAGGTAAGCTCTGTCTTTTCTGCTATTGGACACCTTGTGAATATCCCGGATTCTTCTACTGTAATGCAAGGGTCATAGCCTTATGTGGGGCACATTTGAATTTTAATAATCCCCGTTCGCATTGATACGTAGAGATTCAGAGAGGTATTAGAATGTGCTTGTTATTTCAGCCAACCAGACATGTATCAGTAAATCACGTATGATCAATTACAAGTTCCCCAAACCACAAATTACAATAAATCAAACAATTCGATCAATAATTTCAAACAGCAATACGTTGTCCCCGGCAGCGAAATTGCAACATCCATAGGTGCTGATATCTGAGATGTTGCTACAACTGAGGTGTTGCTACTGGCCGTGAGTTCGCCATCGCAGGAAAAAGTGCCGAGAAAATGCTGAGTGCTCGTTAGCGCGCGCCTTGCGGCGACCGCCGAGCGCCACAATGAAAGAAAAAAAGAAAAAAAAACTTAAGCGTGCACCGTAATCGTGGCAACACTTGCTCGGGACGAGAAAGACACGCAGCGTACGCTCCTAGTTCTTTCGTGTACCTGTCGTCGTGGGCATGCGCTCGGTACGTAGAAGAGCCCTGTTCTGCGTCTGTGCAATTTTCGACATAGGCCTGCCCCGGACAGTTCGCACGGCTGATGAACCGGCCGCTCTTCGACAGACGTCGCGTAAACTTGTCTATGTGTCCGGCAATGCTCACTTACAACAGCTTCGCCGTTGAAGTCTTACGCGTTGGTGCAAGCTTCGCTGACTTTTTACTGCCCAGAAGAAAATGTTTGGCGGTTTCTTTTGAGCGTAGATCTGCCGGTAGGGGAACGCAGAAGGCATTGTGATTAGATAACGTTACGGAGTAACGGCACTCTTTTGTCGTTTTGTTCCGCGCCGCCGCCGCGATCATTGGTCAGTTCGCATAACGTGACATTTGCTTACACTGCGACGGTTCATGGGCGCTGCAATGTTGCTGTTTATGCGTTTTAGTCCGTCAACTGTGGTAGACTGAGCTTGTCCTCCCTGCTCTGCCGCTGCTGCACGACTTATGTCGTTCCGAAAGCGAATAAAAAATTAGCCCCATCTTCCCGAAGGGAACGCTGAGTAGATGCGGAGCATCTCGGGGTTCCGTTGTGTTTCCGTTGTGTTCGTAGTCAAATTTGGGGGACCCACTAACTGACGGGACTGTTGCTTCCATCACACTTCATCGGAAGAACGGAGTAAAGTGGAGTCAACCGCAGCAAGCGCTGAACTGAACGCGCGCAGCGCGCTACCCGATTTACATTTAAGGTTGAAGGAGAGGAGAAGAGTGGAGGAGAGATGCGCAAGCGCCGAGCATGCGCCGCGAAAGCAGAAGCAAGAACGCGGGAGAAGCAAAAGCGAAGTGCACGCAGCTGGTACGAGAGAAGAAGTGGCGGGAGTATCGCGCAGCTGTGGGAGAGAGGGAAGGAGGAGAGTTGCGCATGCGCAAAGTGAGGGCGGACGCCGACGCGGGACATGCCCAGATTATAAGATGCGCCGCATCTAAAAAATAACGCTTCTAGCAGCCTTTCAGTAGCAGGACTGGGTCTGAAGATGCCGTTTTGCTGCATCTTCGGGAGTGTTGTTAACAAACGACCCGGTCAAAGCGAGCGGCACGACCGCAGATGCGGTGATTTGGCAACACTGATAAACACCAAAATGGACGCCATTCGTGACTTGCGTGCCTCACCGGCGGTAGTTCGTCATTTGATCTAGTGACGCTATCAATAATGTGTACGAGATTTAACTGAATCATCTTCATTTGTTGAAATATTTTTGCAGCTCCGTTTACGCTCATGAAATTCGATATCTTTTGCTCCGGCCTTTTTTTCAAGTGCACGAAATACTCTTTACTTCTGAACGCCTTTACTACCAGTGCGTGCCTTTGCAGAGTTTTTTGAAGGCGATAGACTTTTTCTTGGCTACATAAACGGGAAACGTTTTGCAGGCCTGTGTCGGTCCGTCCATCACTGGAATCTACAAGACTGTTACTGGTGATATATGATCACCAGTGGCCGTCAGGGATATGGTGGGTGTCTGGTGAGGAGAAGAAGATTGTTGGGTAGGGCTATAGCTGGTTAGGGGATGGGGGAGAGGTAGAATTGGTGGGAAGAGATTGTAGCGGTAGGGGACGCGGGGGGAGGAGGACTCAGAGACAGTTGTGAAGTGAAGGGGGTGGGAGAGAAATTTCAGAGGCTCTAGGTTGAATATATGAATCAGAATTGGCGATGGTTACAGAGACGGAGGAGTCGGAGGAAGAGTTGACGCGTAATGTGGCGGAAGGTGGAACAGCAGGTGGAGAGCGGAATTGATGGACCGGGCTGTGGCACAATGGGCAAACTGTGGGTTCGATGGTGGTGGATCTGAACGTCCTCGCAAGAGCGCACTTTGTTATATTGTGGGAGACTACTGTCTCGGAAATCCGGGGATTACGGGGCTACAGGTGTTTGTGGTGGGGGGGGGGGGGGGGCACAGTCGGACGGTCAGCGCACCGCATGTGTCCCATCTGCACTGGACAACGCACAGATCAATGCGCACCACGCCAGTCTCCTACGAGGAGCACATCGGTGGCAATGTTGGCACTAATAACGTAGAGTGAAATTTGTGCAGTATCCATCCGCGCCGAATACGCGCTTGTAATAACAATCGCCCCGTATGAGCCACCTGGATACACCCAGATGGCTACGAATGCGTTGCTTCGCACCTGCTTTTGGGGCTACGGATACTGGCTGCGAAGACTCAGCACTGTATTTGAGGGCACGAACCGCAAGCTTGGGGACACGCCAATGATAACCACTGGTGGTTGCAATGACAACCCGCATAACGCAAATACCATAGGATACCAACTTCATGCGCGAGGTCTTCAGTCCAAGCTTGGCGAGCTAAAGTGTTCACTAACCTATTTTGAACAACAGCCGACTACATCTTCCGTGGGCACTTACGGCACCTGTAAGGACTTAGTCACACTTTGTTTGTCACCCGATGCTCTGCATGGACGGCTATATAAAGGACGACGAAGCCTCCGATAGTAATATCCAGAGTGATAGGGTGCGGTGCAAACGTAGCCGGTCATCGGGAAGTAGACGCTGGTGTCACTGAAGATGGTGCTATATGCAGTAGGTGAAAGTTAGTAAATGCGCACAACCAGTGATTATTCGATCACACAATAGGATCACGTTTTTTGCGCACATACCGGCTATTCTCAAAAAAACTTGATCGTGCTGTTCGTTGCCCACGGCCAGTCTGGCGATGGAACGTTAACGACTTGTGTCCGCAAGGGCCACAGGTTAAACCTGTGTCGCTATTCTCGGTGCTCTGTGAAATACAAAATCTGCAGCCTAAGAGAATATGATTCCTACCAGGCTTCGGAAGAAACGCTGTTGTCTTTCTACGTCATGTTCAGCGGAGTCCACAGGCGCGCTGTCTATTTATTTATTGTACCCTCAGCGCATACGGCATTAAAGAGGGGAGTGCGTTAGGAGTCAAGTAAAATACAAACATCGCATCAAAAGCAAACCAAATTTGATTCATACACTCAACACTCAAAAACAGCATATAAACCGCAATGCTTACAAAGTATAGAAAGTATTAAAAAATAATCAAGCAAAGAAGCACCACAACAAAACATACCATCGTCAACCTATCACGCCAACTGCCGGGCAAAGGCCTCTCTAATTATCACGGTCCTGTGCTGAGTGCGACCAATTTATCCCCGCAGACTTCTTGATCTCATCTGCCCGCCTAACTTTCGGCCGTGCCCTGCCGCGCCTGCTGCCCCCTGCCGCCCCCTGCCAAGAGAAAAATGCCATAATGATAACCTATTGCACACACAAAGCACTGGTGCAAAAAAAAAATCGGCATAAAATTTCTCCATTACAAGTGAAACGGTAACACGAACAACAGCAAATCAAAAATGAGAAAAAATAAATATGCGTTGAGCAAATCAACTCATAAAATTTTGGAGTGCCTCCCCCAAGCGTTCGGGGTGAGTAATGATAGCTAATGACGCAGGCAGGTTGTTCCACTCACGGCACGTTTGTGGTAAAAAAGAATGGGAGAATGGCACAGTGTTCTGGTGCGCAATACGAACTTTGTAATGATAATCGGGACGTTCAGATAGGAAAGAAGGAGGTTTTAGCTAACGTGGTTTAGTACGGGTTGTAGTGATACACTTTATGCAGCCCGCAAAGGCTAGCCAGTTTCCGGCGAATGCCAAGCCGCAAGAGTAACAAGGTCAAGGCTGGATTTCATGGTAGTAACACTAAGCGTGTACTGATGGTTGGAAAGTGTGAATCTTGCGGAATGGTTTTGTACAGCTTCAATTATACTCGATAGTGTTACGTAGCGAGAGTCCGAAATTGATGAAGCGTATTCAGGCCTAGGATGAACGTGGGCTATATATAGTTGCTTTTTAAGGAAGATTGGGAGAGGGAGAAATTTTTTTTGGGGTAACCTAGCATGCCGTTGCATTAGATGTTACATATTCAATGCGGCGCACGCAGTTTAGGGTATTAGTCATGCGCACACCCATTTATTTATTTATTTATTAATACTGCGATCATTGTTCAAGATCTTATCGGAGTGGGAGAAACGTAATTTACATGAGTAACTTTCGCGGCAAAACACACACAAACATACACAAAAATATACAGAAGACAGAAGAAGATGCATCATGTGAGCAGGTGCGACTCGAAAGCAGATAGTGATTTTTCTGTTACCGCATTGTTAGAGAGGTTGTTCCAATCGACAATGGTTCTTGTAAAGTATATTTGAAGCAGTTGTTGCGTGGATTGAGTGGTGTGACTGTTAGTTTGTGTCGGCGTCTTGTATCGTAACCAGTTTAAAAGTGAGATATGTTGGAGGTTTCAATAGCATACTGTCCAGTAACTATTTGATTGAAAAATTTAAGGCGTATTATGTGCACGTATCTATGTGCACTCCGGTATATTTAATTGCAAGGCAGTGCTCAGCTAAAGGGGCATAAACTTCAACATGCCTTTCAGACAATATGATTGATTGATTGATTGTGGGGTTTAACGCGCCGACGCAACGCAGGCGATGAGGCGCGCCGTAGTGGAAGGCTCCGGATTAATTTTGACCACCTGGGGATCTTTAACGTGCGCCGAAATCTCGTACACACGGGCGTTTTTGCTTTTCGCCTCCATCAGAAAAGCGGCCGCCGCGGCCGGGAATCGAACCCGCGACCTCGTGCTCAGCAGCGCAACGCCTTAGCCACTGAGCCACCACGGCGGGTTTTTCAGACAATATACCTCCATCATCTATTGTTTGGTGTCAGGCTGATGCAATAAATTCTACTTGGCGACCAAATCAAGGTTTCACTGAAATTCCAGCGGAGAATTTTATTTTTCTGAATAAATCACTCCTCGCACATGCTCCCAGTGCATGCGAAAACGTGTATTGTCTTGGTGAAACACGAAAAACTTCCTGTTCCGTATTCGCGTTTCATGGTAACTATTTGTTTTACTCTAGGTACACATTGAACAAATATGTCTGGTAAGTCTTTGCAAATCTGAACGGAAAATGCAGGAATTTGATGAGCAGCTGTTAACTTTAACGCCTGCTTTTTCCTGTGCACTTGCAACAGAATTGGCGAGTAAGTATACACAATTTTTAATTAAAAAAACATGCAGTGAACGCATATCTTTGGTACGTCCGCCCTTTAAAAGCAGCAAAGCAGGATATCTAACTTTAGACGTTATACCACTGAGATATATTCACTGTATTCATATGCGCGTATTTTTCAGTCATCAATCAAAACGAGTACAGTAAGTAAAACCTAGAATTTTCAGTCCCATTCACACGTCATTCATTTTTATCTTACACTTAATTCACATAAAGCACGGAACAGACTGAAGCTGCGTAAAGTCATCATTCTGAACTTTCACAGAAACCTCGCATTTGAGGTGAAAGCCTTACATGCCTCATTTGAAGGCTAACCTCGAATGACTTCGGCGTCAACACGAATGACGAGTAAAACAAGTGAAACTAGAAGCAAACCAAAGCCTGCCACCCACGTAAAGTTGAATAATTACTAGCAAAGTTAATTATAAAAAATATACGAGTTATTGGTAGTAAGGAACAGTAAGATGGATTCAGATGGATCAAAGTTGATCGAAAGTAATTAGGATGCAATATTAATTTAAAGCTATAATTAGGTGGTTGGATCCGGTAATTAAGACGAATAAAGACAGTCCAAGGAGGAGTAAAATTATTGATGATTTGATTTGATGATTTATTGATTCATTTTCGGGGTTTAACGGGCCTAGGCAACGCAGGAGATTAGGCGCGCCGTAGTGGAAGGCTCCGGATTAATTTTTGACTTTCTAAGGAACTTTAGCGTGCTTTTAAATCTCATACACGCGGTCGTTTTTATTTTTCACCTCCACAGAGAAGCGTCCGCCACGACCGGGAATCGAACACACGTCCTCATGCTCAGCAGTGTAATGCCTTAGCCACTGAGCCACCGCGGCGGGTGTAATTTAAGATGAATTTGTTTGTATAGGGTATTGCTTAGGGTGGATTCAAAGGAAATATCAACAATTAGGGCAGATCAGAGTGGAATTTTATAAGGGTCGATTAAGGCGGGGCTAACGTGGATACCAGTGGTAATGTGGTTTAAAGTAAATTTTCTGGAGTAGAATAAATGAAGTGGATTAAGATGGATAAATGACGGTGAATAACTAGACGGCACTGCTGGCGTTTAAACGTAACATAAAAGATATCCCTCAAAATAGTAGGCTGGACTCCGGACCTAAAACCGGGTAACAGGACACAAGTGTACTGAAATATCTTCCGCAGCATCGTAATATATCATAAAAAATTGAGTAAAATAGAGCAACATGCATCGTAAATAGCCTTAAATATAGAGCCGGCCTAAAGAAAGTCAAATTCGGGTGCTACTCACTGTTGACCTAATACGGTAAGGCATTACGGGCTACACATCAATATTTTCACAGCGTGGCCTTCTAGATGTATTCAGAGTGCGTTCAAGACAACAAAAACAGTGCACTCTTTGACGTAATAATGTGAAAAGTGGCGCATCCGCAGTGCCACGAGAAAAAACTTCACGGTAAAGCGGCCCGTTTTCGTGAATTCATTATTTATTACAGCATCCTTTGAGCACATTTTACCACTGTGTATGAGAAGGGAGCATTCGATGAAATAGAAGATTAAAAAATGACAGAATAGAAAAGATATTCAAATAAACTGTGTTACGGGGGCTGCCATTCAATCGCCCTTGAATCCCCTTCTAACCATTACACTTCCACGGAAATTATTATATGGCGCGTAGTTCAAGTCACCACAAATGCCCTGTGCTACGTCCCCGCTACCGGCGCAACGCGAATATTTTCGTCACGGGGCCTTGCGCCCAATGCATGCTGGGCGATTATTTAAGACGCGTAGCATAGCGGGTGCATGCATCCACACAGCAAAATGCACTGTCCTAGACAAACGTCCAACAAGTGGCCGCTTGTTCACTTTGTCAGCAAATTACCGTCATGACAATTTTGTAATTTCCTATTGCGTCGCGCGAACGGCGTGCAGTATTTTCCGTTGAACAATGTGTTTGAACCGAATTTTCTTACCTACAAAAAAGCTTGTTTGATTTTGTGTGCTATGCAAGCACATGGGCGCAACGCATCATGGAGGTTATTAAAATTCATTGACTGCTTTGTCCTGTTTCTTAACAGCGAACCTGTGGAGCAAATTGGTTTTGTAGGATGTCCGCAGTTTTAAAAATACCAAGAAGTGCACACGCGTCTCCAGCACACGTTCGTCAAGATAAACATACCCACTTGGGGAGATTGGCCAATATTAGCAAAAAAAAAACAGCGTTCGCAGGGTGCCTCGAACGCACGTTCGTCAAGCCAAGCGTACCCACTTAGGGAAATTGGCAAACGTAGGCCACAAAAAAAAAAAACTCCAGCGTCCGCCTTATCGTGACAACACTTGCTCCGAACGAGGCAGACACGTCATAGCGTAGGCCCCTCATTCGTTCGTCCTCGTGTCATCATGCGCATGCGCTCTGTACGGTGCAATAACCGCGACTTGAATGTGGAACCGGCTGTAGGTGATGACTGACTCCACATGTATGGCCTGACCGCGGATAGTTCGCACGGCCGAGGAAGAGGCCGCGCTTCGAAAGGCTCGACATGCAAAGCATCCGCAAGGGACAGTAAGTCCCCCTTGCAGGATGGCGCACAAAAACGTTGACAAAAACGACGAGCTCACTCTGGCCTTGCTCAAGATAAGGTCATCGAAATGCTATGCCGCCGACGAAAAGCACGACACCACGACAACACTGAAACTCAACCTTGTGTGCGTCAATGATCACCTGCAAGAGCTTCGCCATTGAAGACTTGCGTGTGAATGGAAGCTTCCCTGGTTCATTTTTGTCTTGTTTCCTTTTCCCCGTCGCTGCTTTTGACGTGCCCTGCAGTGTTCCCGCTCCCACTTCCGCTGCCTTGAGGCGTATTCTGTCCTGATGCTTGCGACAACCGGAATCGCGGTAACGGACAAGACATGTGTGGGTCAAACCACGACGTTTTGATACAGCATTCGTCTCTGAAAAATGCATGAACACTTTATAACGCGATTTTCTGGAACTGTTTAATAGTCTGCAAGAGCCATTAAGGAGGTATCGACGGTGTTACAATGGCGATGTCTATGGCAACGAAACGTAATATTTGTTCGAAACTTTTCTTTGTTTAACCCTTAACTTTCGGTCTTCTTGGCAGTGTCAAGGACTGAAGATGAAGACCAGTAAGTCCACCTTCTACATTTGCCGTGTTTACGTATGGAATAGACAACTGGAAATGTTCCAGCAGCGGAGATGTTTAGGCCGATACAAATCAGTTCATCGCACCGAAAAGCCGCAAAGCCTGAAGAGAGAAATGCGATTATGGAGCTCCAGGAATCGTACCCGGAATATTTACGGTGTGAAACAGGTAACCTAACCACTGGGCCACCCCAACGGCCCGAAATGTACGGGGTTAGTGGCAACAGGGACAAATAACATGTGCAGTAAATTAAAAAAGAGAAAAAAAAACAGTTCCCATGGTCGGAATCAAACCTGGGTCCCTCGCGTTTTGAAACCGGCGTCTATTTGATTTATCTATCATCGCGCATTATGGGCGCAGAGTGTTTCCTTTGGGTTCGTAGCGCGGGCGCGGGTCTTAGCGCGTGTTAACACGGTCCATTTAAGGAGCGATGTGAAAACCTGCAGACGAAAAGATTCAAGGCTGCCAGTTATGGAGAATTTTCAGCGGCAAGTTCAGACATAAATGTGAGGTGCTGACATATGCAGCGGAAACTCGGCGCATTACTAAACAACTTGAAGGAAACTTAGGTCGGCTCAACGGGTCATGGAACAAATAATGATCGTAGTAACACATAGAGATAAGAAACCAGCTTGCTGGATCAGACAACAAACTACAGTAGAAGATACTATAGTTCAAATAAAGAAAAACAAATGCATTTGCGCTGGCTACGTAATTAGGCGAAAGCACAATTGTTGATCTACCAGGGTGACCGAGGGGGCGCCTTCAGACGGGTTTAGAAGAATAGATACGCCAACTACTCGCCAACTACTCGGTGAGGGGAATAACTAAGGAAATTTCGATGCCAGCAATAGACCTTTCCGGAAAGTGGAGCGCGCCCCCAACCGGCGGCCGCAAAGCAGCCTGGGAACTGTGAGCGCCGCCGCCGCCGCTGCCGCGCGGCCCGCTCTACACTGTAGCTCCTCCGTTCCAAACCATGCCGTGTGCGACCGCGCCTGTGGACGCAGAACGTGTTGACGGTGCCGCTCGGGCGTTTAACATTATGTGATGTATGTAGAATATCTGCTATCCTGGACACCTGTTTTGATGACTGGATTCTTTTTCACACTTCCGAATTCGTACCATAGCCCGCATTTGTTCAAGAAACTGCTGCATTTTGGGGGATTTCAGTGGGTATACCCCTCCGATTTATGCTATGCCATGTCTGTACCTCTTTAATGTACTGTGCCTAAGAGGTGGCAAGTCTGATCGTACAATACTAAGTTCCTTTTTTGTTTTGTGTAAAAACAGAAATAGAAATGTTTATTTCAGTCGCAAAAAAAAGGCGAGGCAGCCAGTATGATACCATTACAATAAAATACACGTAGACTTCTATTCCGTTAGCAACAAATAACCAATACAGTCTAAAAAGTAAAACTGTTCAGAGGGCACTAATACAAAACATGCATAGCTGCACTTTGATTACTTATCGGGTGAGAAGTGGTTGATGTGTGAAGTTGTTCAGGTAGCACCAAATTTTCCATATCTCGTTTAGCTTGTCAGCCATCCCTTTTGAGAAAACATACCGACGTTCTTCCCTTCTCGAATAACTCTCTCAACGTTTATTTTCAGGTTGGCGATCTGCCTTGTGCGTTTGTCCTCCGCTACTGTCAGTTGACGCCGACCATTTAACATGGGGGGGGGGTCTATTAAATTTAACGCCAAGTTCACGGAGGTCATCTTCAATCAAGAATCCTCGGTCAGCTATAATACTGTCTCCTTCCGGAAGAAGCTTGTACAAGCCACTTTGTTTATATAGCCATCTCCTTGCCCGACAGACTGCACAGCGCCAGGTTTTGCACAACGAAATTTAAACCCATTTGGCGTGATGCGAATGATCCCCTTGGCGGAGTTGTGTCCTTTGTAAAAGCTGTTCGCCTCACTCTGAGTGTTGTAGTCAGAGGGAATATGGGTGAATATTTCTGTACAATCTAAGTACCACTTTGGTAGAACTACCCCAAGTTCTGAAGCTTTCTGGCATAAACGTGTCAGCAGTTCTGCGTGCTGGCCAAATGAGTACTCGGAAGAGCATTTAGTGCAGAAACTTTATCCAGGATACACACATTGCACTTATTGTCCGGACGCTAACAACGAATCGATACGCAAGGTCCTGCTCAAAGAGGCCAACCCACCCGGCAAAGAAAGACAGTTGTTCCTGCATTGAAGGTGCTGGTGGCCTGCCTCCGCATGATTTATCCGCATGATTTCTCTACGTTGCCTGCGGGAGCAAAAGTATTGCTTTATAGTCCTGTCCCGCCCTTGGTAACGAAACTAATAACAAAACAAGCGTTGCTTACTCTGAGGTGGCAGGGGTATCTCGAAAGTGCTGCATATCGCTAGCTCGTTTTGGATGCCTGGAAGCGGGGCGAATGCTTTTAAAAAGGCGACGTTTCGTTCGCTTCGCGGCAGCTACGAAACAAAACAAATAAGACATGCGCTACAAAAAGCATATTTCGCGTTACAATCCTAAGCTTCCCTGTCTTTACCGGAGGACACCTCTCGGAGAAGACCCGGATGGAAAAATAGTCGGCATACGGTCCTTACATCCATTGCGTCCGCTCGTGTTGAAATGGGCTCCACATATCCTGTGATGCTCGGACGGCTCCCACAAAGCGAATCGGGCATGAAAACCTTGGCGATTTATCCGGGGTGCCCATTCCTTTTTAAGTTTCATGTCCTTCGAAAACTTGTGGAATGAAACATGCCGGTCTCGTTGCGTATTGTTGTCACAACCGGGCACACAGCACGTTTGTCCGCCTCCTAGCTTCCTTGGCGCCATATAGTCAGTATCGCGTAAACTACAAACGCTAAAGCAGGTCGTGAACGAATGCAGACTTACACACGCGGAAATGTATCACAAATTACGTGGACACACAATATGGGCTTCTCCGCTTTTTTTTTTTCATTCGGTTCCCCGTTGGCTGTCGGAAGCAAGAGCCGGTCATTTGTTTTTTTGTTTTCTCTGGGAGCTCAACTGTCGCATCTGGCGGTGCAGGTTGTTTTTTATTTGCTTCTGTCGATTAATCTGTTGTTGCCCCGCGGGCGGCCCGAACCTCCAAGACGCTTTTCAACTGGCAGCAGCTCGCTCCAGGCGGGAAGCTAGCAGACCATAAAAAGGATTGACTCGTGCTGTACGGGCAGTTTCAGAGAGATGCGGAATTTTTTTCTAATTTTGGGTTCTTTGGTTTCAAGATGCTTCAACTGATGCACATTATAACTTTGCAAGCACAAAATTTCACTTTATTAAAACTTTAGTCCTTCGACGTGCCAGCTCCACCCGCCGCGCGCGGGCGACCCCGTCGCCGCTCGCCCCACCGCGCGCGCACGCAGTTCCCATGACGCTTTGCGGGGGCCCGCCAGGGGAAGGAGCGGCGCCGCAGTTTCTGGAAAGGTCTATTGACTCGAGCGGTGCGGGACAGGATCGGTTGGGGGTAGATAGGAGAGGCCTTCGTCCTGCAGTGGACCTAGTCATAGAGTTTCATACTAATATATACTAGAGGGAAATCTGGCGCTGCATTCGCTGGCCGCCGTGGGCGGCGCCACTGCAGCTAGCGACGTTCCTCGCCTCCTTGGCTTGGTTAGCCACATGGCTTCTTTTTCGTCTTGAAGCCAAAAGGGGTAACATTGCTTTTTGTTCATCTTTCATGAAGCTTCTAAATAATCCCTGACAAATAAATCTTTCTGGAGCTTTATTTTTATAATAACAGAACAAATTCTATTAATTTTCTGCAGTAATATTGTTGCATTTTTGCAGCCAAAGCCAACTTTTCAGCCTGTTCGTGAGCCATGCCAAGGACAAGTGGAGCGTGCCTTCCCGGTACATGACGGCACGCTCGCTGAAGCGCGGCTTCCCTAGACAGTAGCGCCAGATTTCCCTCTAGTATATATTAGTATGAAACTCTATGGACCTAGTGGCCTGCTGCTGATGGTGATGATGATGTACCAGCCGGGTCTCCGACAAAAGCAGAGGGGCTGCTAGCGCTGCTGTTTCGCCAGCCTTGCTCCGCTGGTGAAAATTGCGCCAATTTGCACCAGTGCAAGAGCGGTTAGTTAAACGTGTGGAAATATCTCACCCCTTGAGTTAATAAATGCGGCGACGTTAGACATCATCGTTAAAACAGCGTATCTCCGGAGTACAGCCAGCGGTATTTTCATATTACTGGCACCTCTTCTCAGTGACGCGCCAAAGCCTTTCAATATACTGCTATTGGTTGCTTGATTGATCAAATTTATAATTTATCGAATATTTTGATACACTGGGTATACTCCATGCAGAAGCGTGGGAATTTTACATGTCATTATACATGTACCAAAAATAAATTTTAAACATTATTACAAATACTCCGTATACATAATGTTAAAGAATGTTTCCTCCAGTAGTCGCGCACTCTGCGTTGCTTTTCCGCTCCCGCACCGGGACCTGTCTCGGGCGGAGGCGGTGAAGCTCAGGCAATTACAGACAGAGACTGTTCTGACGCCGGCGCTCGCGCGGCACGTGTGTCCGGACCTCTACGAGAGTGCTCGGTGCAGTGTGTGTGAACGCGAAACTGCGACCCTGACCCATATCATGTGGGGCTGTGACTGTGCAGTGCGCGACGGTGGGGGGGATGGACAGGACCCACAGGACCCGTACCCACCGGACGTGCGCGAATGCGTGGGCTCTACGGAGCCCCAACAACAGAGGAGGGCCATCCAGCGGCTCGAGGCGGCTCTGGCTCTGCAAAGGCGAAAGGGGGCCCCGCGCCCGCCCGTCCCTCCCGGCACTCCGTCCTCCCATGCGGGAGGTGGGGGTCAGGGGCCGACGGTGGCGGCCGGGAGCGCTCCGAGTAGCTCGAGCGGAGGCCGAGACCAACCGCCTCGGGGTCTAAGCCCGACGCCCTAGGACTTTTGCGACTTAGGGTGATTAGATAGAGGGGACGCGACCGAGCCCTGCGTGGCCGGGAATCGTGTCCTTTGCACGCCGGATGCTTGAATAAAGTTCCATCTCTCTATCTCTCTCTTGGTAGCTTAGCACGTGTATGTATGTATACATATATATATATATATGTATGTGTCTGTGTGTGTGTGTGTATGTATGTATGTATGTATGTATGTATGTATGTATGTATGTATGTATGTATGTATGTATGTATGTATGTATGTATGTGTGCATGTATGTATGTGGTATGTATGTGGGCATATATGCATGTATGCATGTATATACGTATGTATGCATGCATGTATCTATGTATGCATGTACGTATGCGCGCATGCATGTATGTATGTATGTATATGTAGGTATTTTTCAACGGGCCGAAGCTGCACCTGGCGTGTGAGGCGCGGCGTAGTGGAGGGCTGTGCATTAAGTCTGACCACCTGGAGATATTGAACGTATACGTGCGGCGAAATCTCTGCACGCAGAAGTTTTCGCTTTTCGCCTCTATCTGAAAAGCAGCCACTGGGTGCGGGACCGATCCCGCATTCCTGTGCTTAGAACCGCAACGCCTTAGCCACTGCGCCACCACCGCGTGTACTTATATAAGTGCGCCTTTATGTAAGAGACTAAACTTTGTACAGGGTAGCTGCCTCAGTCCAGTGACAGTGTTACAAAACGCAGACTATCCTTCGTCGGAGTAACCGCGCCATCTCGTCCCCGGTGTATGAAGAGATAGGCTCCGAGAGAGGGAAACTGAGTGGGGTAAAGGTGGGGTTCACAAGAAGAAAGCGGAGTGTGAGAGCAGCATCTGCTAAAGAAAACGAAAATAACGGTAGAGAAACGGGGACTTCCCCTCATTTCTGTAGGAATTGCGGCATCATTGCATAATTAAATATCTCGCCTAAAAAGCCGCACACCGGCAAAGTGTCACTCTTGGTAAGTGTGAACCGGAGGGATTCCTAAGTGTCTAAGCTTTTTTCTGCCAGGCCTCAAAGGCGCGGTTTTGATCCCGGTGGCCGTATTTCTGAAGCATACGGTAACCGAAGTCTTCCATGAATGAAGACTTCAAAGCCTGCAATGTCCTTCAAATTATAGAGTGCACCTCATCGCACAGGCGTAGCTTAGGAGCATCATACACGCTAATATTTTTACCCGTCTGTTTTCACGTAAAGAAGCGTGCATCTCGTTATAAGTTATTCCGAGCAAAGGTGAGACAAATCCTTTAGTTCATCTTTGCTTCCTTAAGCTGCCAAAAAAGCGAAAACTAAAATGTTTTGTTTCACTGTGGGCATGCTTCCTTTGTCACGTTCCGCATAAGCGAATATCACTGCCAAGGCCGGGAGCACCGCCGCGGCTGGCGCAATCGTGAGTTTCTTAGGACGAACAAGTTCATGTGTTTTAACACGACAGTGTTTTATGCCGGGGTACACCAACATTACCGACGTCATATCTGTCACAAAACTGACATCACCAGAAAAAGTTCTACTGGAGCGCCGGCGCTAGGATTCGAGCCCATGACCACCCTGGCCGCAACGGGAGGTGTACAATGCTCGACCAACTGAGCAATGAAGCTATGCCCGGAGAGCTGTACGAACGCGCCCTATGTCCTTCTCTCTAACATTTTCATTCAGATGGTGCTGCCGTCTAGGAGAGGTGAAGCGGTGTAGTACGCCCTGACGCGAATGAGCGCCCATTGTTGGCCCCTCGATACGGCAGTGTATTGGCTTCGGGGACATACCGTGGCGCCACCTACGAGTGACGTCACTTGTAGGACGCCGAATCGTGTTGTCGTCTGCTACAGCAGATTTCCCGTGCGTATGCGGAAGCGTGTTTTTTTTCTTTTTTCTTGTGGCCACCGTCTCACCCGCTCGTTGTGGATTTGATGCAAATTACCAAAAAAGTTGTCTGTAAACCAAATAATTCGGGCAACAATCAGCGACTCGCTTGTTGCCGGAGATACCGCCGCGTTTAGGTAGTTGCTACCATCGCGACCCACTGCTCTTACATACGCAGCCAGCTAACGCTAAGTACGATGCAGCTGATTCCGAGAAAAGTACGCTGTTAATTCGCTATTAAATACTTGTGACGGGATATATGCGGGCAAGGAAACACCTTGTAATAGCGACGGAAACGCGTCGCTCACTTATGATCTCACCGCGCGAACTGCTCGTATTGCCTGGTGAATGAATGACTACGTGAGAACGGTGATCAGATTGCTTCGCCGCACATGCTTAAAAGTATTGTTATGGTCTGCAGTTTGGCTTAATCAGTGCATATTTCCCTTACGATGTGTTAATAGCCATGCCCGGATTTGATTAACGATCACTGCCGTAGCCTGTACCCTGCACGGATGATGTTTACTTTTGGCGACAACTTGTCCGCAATGTATGAACGCTATGAACGCGAGTTTTTAACGCCTTCGAGCGGGTTTGTACAAGGCTATATTTAGTTTTCATTAGGTGCTCGGCGTGGTCATTTATAATCGCAGCGCGTTTTGTATGTTTACAGTGAGCCGGCCTTTCTTAAGCATCAATTTCGAAACTCACGACTGCTCACAGAAGGCGAGGCTGCGTACGAGGCGAAACATGTCGTTAATGATTTCGGGTAATGGGACATTTAAAATAGGAGAACCGAGCGTTGGGAGCCCCCAAGGAGCTAGAGGAACCCAAATGCAACACGCGCGTGCGCGACGGGAGGGCCTTCTCCAACAGCTCGCCGCCGGCTTCGGATACACGTAATCGGATGTTGGGAACTTTCGGCTTGGTGTCGTAGCATATATTTCGTCGTCGTTAGAGTTGCGAGTGACAGTCTCTAACAGAACGTTTCACCGCGCTGGAAACTCTGTAAGCGTGGTGATTTCCGTTGAAGCGATCGACGATCAAGATACCTGCACGGCCTCGGCCGATTCTTGCGCGCAAGCATAGCCATTCTTCGACCGCTCGCCGCAACGTGCGTGAACGGGCCGCCGCCACGGAGCCGGCGCTGCCGGGACCGACCTACGCGGCCAGTCGGCGTAAATCGCGGCAGATATTTGAGCATTGCTTTGAAAACTACAGCTGATTACACTAACTATCAGAATTTTTCATCACGCTAACATCCACTTTCACCAATCTGGGACTTGTTTTCCACGACGTGTGTGATTTTAAAAAGCGGCGACAAGTTGTTGCTGCCGCGACCTGCGTCGGTTCGAGCCGCACCGTCGGCCGTGCGGGCAGGCACGGCGGGTGCGTGTGCTTCTGCGAGCAGTTAACGCTTCACGATTTCCTGCTTTATACATTTTTTGCAAACAAGGGAAATCTACAAACTTTACTCGGCGATCGTCGTAGTCCACATTGTTGATCGGGGAAACAAGCCGCTGCTAACGCTTCGGTCGCATACGTAATACACCACCACGCTCATGGTGTTTGCGGATAATCTACCACAGTTGATACGGTTATGAAGTCCCCATGAGGCTGCACTTCAAACGAAGGAAATTAACACGAAAATACTTGTAGAACGCGCTTCCTAAGCGAAATGTCACGCGCTGCAAGCCAACTATACGCAGCAACATAGGAACGGTGATCCTACAAGTGACGTCAAAACGATCGCAGCGCCGGCCTCTCCAGTGGTGGGCCTCGCGGCCAATAGCATCGGGTGCTGTTGTGTTTATCCGCCCGCCGCCTCTACATGTGGAACGCCTCTAAGCTTGTGAAACGCCGCCGCCGCGTTCCGGCCGGACGTCGCTCGCCAAGCACACCCACAAGACTGCTGCCGACCCGCAAATCATGCTCCTTTCGCTGTAGCGAACCGTGACTTCACCAAACGATTCGCTGACAACCCGTTCGGTTTCGTTCGCACGGCTTGCGAGCACCTGGGGTTTCAGTCGGATTTACGCGATGCTCCTGCGCATGTAATCTAGTGTCTAATGTTGATGCGTGTAGCGGTGTCACACCGGCGTAATATACATAGTGATGTGCAAGTTCATATCGATGCACAATAAACATTTGAATGCTCCTGTGAAGGCACCTTTCACTTTCGTGTTTTACCGATTTCAAAGCAACAAGGATCAACCACGTTCTTTTACCTTGTACAAATAACGATACTGGATATGGTGAAAAAAGTGGTGGTTGATGGTACGCACTTTCTCCATTTACAAGAAACTGTTTCCCATGACTTTGCATGCCAAGGTTTCATTCGCTTCTATGAAAACAGCGGTAAAATAGATTGAACGTGCAAAAATGGGGGACGGGGCAGCGCCGTCCGGTTGCCTAGCTCTCATGCTTTTTTTTTTTTCAGGTGTTTTGTATGTTTCAGCAATGCTTTCCTTTCAACTATCCTCTTTTGGTGACTAGACCAACTCGTAGTTATGATGCTAGGGCCACTCACCCTGAAGTAGATCACCTACTCCAAGATTTCATAACTTTTATTCCTACAAAACATCCTTTCGGGTGAACTAAACCGGTTTTTTTAGGAGCACGTCAGTCAACGTCTAAATTGCATTACGTTTATTCTGACAAAGCGTCGTTTCGATTAAACCAAACTTGCACTTTGGCTTTGGGGTCGATTTAACCCACAGATAGTTTTTTTCACACTTGGTTGACAATTTAATAGCGCCAGTCTGAATTACCAGTTAGTTTCACCAGACAGTTTGACAACATATTTATTCGACTCCCGAAACTTGCAGGCCATGGAACCCCAGATCGGCTGCTGGGACCATCGCTCTGACCGTGCTACTCCTCCTCGCCGTCGCTTTCACGGTCTTCACCATCATCACTGCCATCCAAGCAAGTAAGTGAGCGCCATTGACTGTTTTGTCAAACGACATGCTGCTAATCGCAGAATACGTGGAATCACCGGGTGGAACATAATTTATTTGTTGGTTGCCATTGAAAGGGCGACGCTTGCCCTCTTGATGTTCCCTCTTAGAATTTGCACTAGCCTGGACTCGTCTGTCGCTCATTAAACAGCTCAGTATTAGATTCGATGGAGCATTCTTAGTTAAAATTGATGATCGACCTGAACTACCGCAGCCCGCATCGGTTCGTGTAAATGTTGCAGTATCTCCGGTCTCACCGACAATTAAACAGCATGCAATGGACGACGGCCGTAAACAAAAAGGGGTGCTGTGTGAGACAGATTTTAGGGAGATTTCGAACGGTTTACTCTATGGTGCAAAATCTGCGTCAAAACTGGCTTACGAATTCAGACGATTCTCACCCATCATCGTCATCATGAATATCAGCCTAGTCACGCCCACTACAGGACGAAGGCCTCTCGCATGACCTCCAACTGCTCCTGTCCCTCTCTGCTCTGGTCCACAGTTTACCCTCGAGTTTTCTCATTTCATCCCATCAACGGATTATTGGCCTTCCCCTTCTTCTCTTGGTATCCACTCTGTTACCCATTGTGCACCGGTTGTCGGTTCGCTTCACTACATGTCCAGACCAAGTTCATTTCGTTTTCTTTATTTCAACTATATCTTCCACTGGTTTCTTCTCCAATTCAGGTAGCTCGCTTCCTGTCTCCGGGTGTTACTCCTCACATTATTCGTTCCGTGGCCCGTTGAACAGACCCAACTTTTCTTGCTGGTTGTTCAGTAAGGCGCAAAGTTTCATCTCTATCCATCATAACCCGCAGTATGCACTGGTTGAAAGTGTTTTTGGAGTGACAAAGGCAGGTTACTTTTCATTATTTGGAAGCGCTTGCCGAGTGCTCCCCACCCCATACCTATCCTGCACCTCATTTCTATTTCATTGTTTGGGTCATTTCTCATTACTTTAGGTTTATTGATATTTATTTTCAGTCCCACGGCCATGGGTTCTGATTGTAGTTTCTCAAGCATTGTTTGCACGTGTTCTGCAGTCTCACTCAGCAATACTATGTCGTCCGCAAACCTCAGATGGCTGAAGTATTCTCCGTTTATCCTTAGTCCTATTTTTTTCGCAATAAAGCTTTTAAATACCCCTCCAGGCATGCTCTGAATAGTTTTGACGAGATGGTGTCTCCCTGCCTTACTCTTTCTCGGATCCGGAATTCATCGCTTTGCTTGTGGAGGGTTATCCTGCCCATGCATCCTTTATATATGTCGTCTTGAAGTCTTATGTAGGTCTCCTCTATTCCCTGTCTTTTAGTGTTTCTAGCACGGCTGCGATGAGTACGGAATCAAACGCTTTCTCATAGTCTATAAATGCCATATGTGCATGGGTTTAGCGCATTCTGCGGATTTTTCTATCACTTGATTGACAACATGAATGTGACCCATAGTTCAGTGCCCTTTCTTGAACCCAGCCTGCTCTCTGGGTTGTTGGGAATCCAGGCGGTCACCTATGCGGCTAACTATAAATTTGGTAAAAAAGCTTGTACACAACAGAGAGAAAGGCTGATGGGTCTGCAACTCCTGAGGTCCTTAATTGGGATCTTCCTTCTTCAGAAAGAGAATATTGTTGGCGTTTTCGCAAACTATGGGCACTTTTTGCACCTTTAAGCATTCTAAAGTAGTACAGCGAGTTTTTCCAGAACAATACGTAATCCCTTCTTCAAACTATCCATGGTTATATCGTCGTCTCCTGCAGTTTTTTTCTCTTTTCCTGAACTTGAGAGCCTTTCTTAACTCCTATTTAGTTACAAGTGGCCCATCGCAAGTTAAGCTTGTACCCTGAGCAGTATCTTCTTGTATAATGTCGCTGGCATATAGCCTGGTGTAGCATCTTTCTGCTACCTTTACTGTATCGTCCATGTTCTGTGTAATGTTATCCTGCTCATGTGTGAGTGCGCACATTTTGTCTTTGTCGATGGCTAACTTTCTCTTAGTTGCTTTCAAGCTTCCCCCTATTTACCGCGTTTCCTCGATTAATGCCATGTTATATGCCGGAATGTTGTTTGTTTGACACCTGTTGATCAGTTTCGACAGCTCGGCTAGTTCAATCTGATCTGCCGTACTTGGCACTTTCAGGTTCGTACATTTGGCAATAAGTTACTTCGTTTCTTTAGTTGGTTTTCCAGTTTGTTCCCTAAACGATGCTTCTCCCACAGCTGCTGCTGATTCAGTGATTCCCGATGTTCGGCTCCGATTTAGCCTGTCTACACTGACTCGTTGTGTTCGTCTAGAAGCGCGCATTTGTTTTGAAGAGTTCGTTTAAACTCCCGCGATCTGGCTCTGACTGACTCCATGCAGGGTTTCTTAGTTTTAACGACATTCCTCCTTTCTATTTTGAGATTCCGCCTTAGCTTGCATCCAAGCATGCTATGATCGCAGCTCATAATCTTGTTAGCACCTCTACGTCTCGCTTAATACCTGGGTTGTCACTTAAAATCAAGTCAATTTCGTTTTTTGCTGTACCATCGGGACTTTTCCATGTCCACTTCTTATTCTTTTGTTGGTAAAAGAATGTGTTCATCAACCTCAGGTTATTTCTCTCCTCAAATCCGACCAGTATATCTCCTCGACTGTTGCTACACTCTATTCCGAAGTTTCCCACTGACCTTTCTCCTATTTGCGTCCTACCGACCTTTGCGTTAAAGTCTCCCATCACAATCATGGACTGCGTTGTTGCGTTCTTCATTGCTGATTCGATGTCCTCGTAGAAGCTATCTACAGCTGCTTTATCATAGCCGGTTGTTGGCGCATAGGCCTGTGCTATCTTTAGCGTGTATCGCTTGTTTAGCTTCATCTCGACAGCCGCGACTGTCTGGCTAATCTTAAAAACTCCTTCTGCTGAAAAAAATAGCAGGAAAACGTTTCCTGGTATTTCTCTGTGTATTAAAAACCCCACCCCGTGTTCTATCTTTCCTTGGGGTTCACTGTAGCACAGAATATGTCCGGTAGTGAGCTCCATGAAGCCTTCTCTTGCCGTTTTAACTTCGCTTAAGCCTATGGCGTTTTAACTTCGCTTAAGCCTTAAGCCTTAAGCCTATGGGAGCGGCGATGGCGTAGAGGTAGAACACCCGCCTCGCGTGCAGAAGGACCGTGGTTCGAATCCCACCAGATCAAAAAAAATTCCCACCGGATCAAAAAAAAAATCCGCGTATTGATGGAATTGCACAAAGGGGCTTGGGGTGCGGCCTGACCCCGGCGACCATTGCCGGTAATGCACTCCCTCACCAGAGCAGGATTGACCACCCTGGTGTAGTAACGGCCACAACCTCCAATGAATACGCCAATTAACCCACGGCCCTCAGTCCCCAGCAGCTGCGAAGCAACTGACCACGGCGGCGGTCAGACCTGTGACGCAGCAGAGGGTGCTAAGAATCCCTGGATCCGGACAGGCCGCCAATGGAATCTGAACCTGGCAACGTTTAACGCGCGAACCTTATCTAGCGAAGCAAGTCTCGAGGTGTTGTTCGAGGAATTAGAGGGCATTAAATGGGATGTAATAGGGCTTAGCGAGGTTAGGAGGGCAGGCGAAGCCTTTACGGTGCTGAAAAATGGACACGTCCTATGTTACCGTGGTCTAGAGGACAGAAGAGAACTGGGAGTTGGATCTCTAGTCAATAAAAGCATAGCTGGCAACATAGACGAATACTATAGCATTAACGAAATGGCAGCAGGTCTTGTAATTAGGCTCAATAAGAGGTACAAGCTCAAGGTGGTGCAGGGCTACGCGCCCACATCGAGCCACTACGACAAAGTTGAGAAACGCTTCTATGAAGATGTGGAATCGGCAATGGCTAAAGTAAAAACACAGTATACCGTAGTTATGGGGGTCTTCAATGCTAAAGTAGGCAAGAATCAGGCTGGAGACAAGGCAGTTGGGAACTATGGTCTGGGCTGTAGAAATAGCAGGGGGGACCTACTAGTTGAGTTTGCAGAACGGAATAACCTACGCATAATGAATACCTTCTTCTGTAAACGGGAGAGTCGGAAGTGGACCTGGAGGAGCCCGAATGAGGAGCACAAAAATGAAATAGACTTCATATTATGCGATAACCCTGGCGTCGTGCAGGATATGGAAGTTCTCGGAAGGGTAAGGTGTAGTGACCACCGTATGGTAAGATCTCGAATTAGGCTAGATTTGAGGAGGGACCGCAACAAGCTAGTACGAAAGAAGCCGATAAATGAGCTAACAGTAAGACGTAAAGTAGAAGAATTCAGGATCGCGCTGCAGAACCGATATTTCGCCCTTAAAGGAGCCATGAAGACAAAATACAAGTTAGGTTTATTAGAAAGACTGCTTAGTCCCGATAACAATGATACCAATATCATTGTAATCTTCGAACAAATAACGGAGATATTAAGGAAAACGTGTGAAGCAGTCGCGACCCCCTAGCCAATTTCCCGCAACATTTCTATGACGTCACGGAACCTTGTTTGTGCGATTGGCGGCCGCCTAACTGACCTGTCGCGAGGACGCATGACTGGACGTCTGTAATGGGGCCTCCAGTTTCATTTGACCGCATCACTTGAATGCTGACGTGCAGTTAACGCACTGAAAATTATATTTTATTGTTGGCCCGTATGACGTCATTCTTGCTCATAACACGTCACTGTGGCGCATAATTTGAAAGTATTTAAATACTTCTTGCTTTTTTTTCGTTAAAAAAACATCTTTTGTGGCTCTAATGGAACTTAGTGAGATACTGAATCCTAGTTCTTTCAAATTAAACGAAGTTGTATTTTCTCTTCATGGCTCCTTTAACGAGGAAGCCGACCTTACGACACAGGAAGCCAGCGACAACCTTACACGCATTATCACGGAGTGTGCAGTAGAAGTCGGGGGCACTATGGCTAGACAGGATACTGGTAAACTTTCACAGGAGACGAAAGATCTAATCAGGAAACGGCAAACCATGACAATCTCTACCGCAGCTGACAGAATAGAACTAGCCGAGCTCTCGAAGTTAATCAATAAGCGTAAGACAGCTGACATACGGAAGTATAATATGGAGAGGATCGAATACGCTGTAAAGAACGGAGGTAGCCTGAAAGCAGTGAAGAGACGTCTTGGCGTGGGGAAAAATCAGATGTATGCACTTAAGGATAAGCAAGGCAATGTCATCACAAATAGGGATAAAATAGTCACAGTGGCCGAGGAGTTCTATAGGGATCTGTACAGTAGCCGGGACATACAGGATAACGCCGAACGAGACAGTAGTTCAGAGGAGATAGACATCCCACCAGTAATGACCGAAGAAGTAAGGAAGGCTTTGAAAGAAATGAAAGGGGACAAAGCCCCTGGTGAGGATCAGATAACAGCAGACCTCTTGAAGGATGGTGGAGAAATTGTACTTGAAAAACTGGCAAACCTCTATACGCAATGCCTAATGACCGCAATGGTACCGGAATCTTGGAAGAACGCGAACATCATCCTAATCCATAAGAAAGGCGACATGAAGGACTTGAAAAATTACAGGCCGATCAGCTTACTGTCAGTCGTCTAGAAGGTATTTACCAAGGTAATCGCTAACCGAATTTCTGCAACCTTAGATTTTAGTCAACCTAAAGGACAAGCAGGGTTCCGAAAAGGTTATTCAACAATGGACCATAGTCACACGATTAATCAGGTAATAGAGAAGTGAGCTGAGTATACTGAACCCCTATATATAGCCTTCATAGATTATGAGAAAGCATTTGACTCGGTCGAAACCCTAGCGGTCATTCAGGCATTACGGAACCAGGGGGTAGGTGAGCATTATGTAAGAATACTAGAGGATATCTGCAATGGGTCTACAGCTACCATCATCCTCCATAGGGAGAGCGGTAAAATACCTATAAGGAAGGGTGTCAGACAAGGAGACACAATCTCTCCAATGTTATTCACAGCATGTTTACAAGAAGTATTCAGAACGTTGGATTGGGAACAGGTGGGAGTAAGGGTTAATGGAGAATACCTCAGTAACCTCAGATTTGCTGATGACGTTGCCTTGCTAAGTAACTCGGGGGACGAATTGCAAAGCTTGCTTTCCGCACTGGGCGAACAGAGTAGAACCGTGGGCCTGAAAATTAATATGCAGAAAACTAAAGTAATGATCAATAACCTCGGGACAGCACAGCAATTTGAGATAGGTGGCGAGGCAGTGGACGTGGTAAGCGAATATATCTACTTAGGCCAAGTTGTGACCCCAGATCCCAACCATGAGGCAGAGATAATTAGAAGGATCAGAATGGGGTGGGGTGCATATGGCAGACATTCTCAGATAATGAATAGCAGCCTACCATTGTCGCTGAAGAAGAAAGTGTATGACAGCTGCATCTTACCGGTACTCACCTACGGGGCAGAAACTTGGAGGCTCACTAAGAGGGTTCAACTTAAATTGAGAACGACTCAGCGGGCAATGGAGCGGAAAATGACAGGTAACATTAAGGGACAAGAAGAGAGCGGAGTGGGTCAGGGAGCAAACTGGTGTTAAAGACATATTAGTAGAACTTAAGAAGAAAAAATGGACGTGGGCAGGGCATGTGATGCGAAGGCAAGATAACGGCTGGTCATTAAGGGTAACAGAGTGGATCCCTAGAGAAGGCAAGCGTTGCAGGGGGGGCAGAAAGTTAGATGGGCAGATGAGATCAAGAAGTTTGCGGGGATAAATTGGTCACAGTTGGCACAGGACCGAGGTAATTGGAGAATAATGCGAGAGGCCTTTGCCCTTCAGTGGGCGTAGATAGGCTGGTGATGATGATGATGATGAAGAAGCCTATAATACCGTATTTAATGTCCGAGAGCTCCTATAGTACTACAGATAAGCTGCCCTCGCTAGACATAGTGCGTGCGTTGAACGTTGCCAGAGTCAAGTTTCAATGGCGGCCTGTCCGAACCCACAGATTCTTAGCACCCTCTGCTGAATAGTTCTTCTGACCGCCGCCGTGGACAGGTGCTGTACAGCTGCTGGGGACTGACGGTTGAGAGTTGTTGGTTGGTCATTGCCGGTGGCGGCCATCTACTACACCAGGGTGGCCAGGTAATTCTCTCGTGAGGGAGCGCTGTTTGTGTCCCTAAGAGCCTTCCTGGCACGGTTGAAATTTATTAGTGTAGTTTCTTAGGTATCTGGCGTGATGGTTGCTTCCAGAGAAGGCAGCACTCGATTCCTGCATGGGTAAGGCACAGAGCCAGACAAAAAATGGAGATACAGCGAGAAAGGGTTCCCGTGGAGGACGTTTCCCCCACGCCTGCATTGATATTGAGCCAGCGTTTCTTGTTTTGCTATGTTACGCCTGGTTATGAGGGAATAAGCTGGGGCGCTAGCCTACTGATGATAGATCCGCTGATGGCTAGCTGTTGAAAAAGAAACCCAGTGCTGTGCTCAAGTGAATAGCTACGACAAATGGCAAGCGTGAAGCTCAGCCGGCCAAAATGGCCGCTGAAGGCATATTAGCTTCCTTCCCCGCTATTTAAACACTATTCCTTGGCGAACAACTAGCTGTTTATCCAAACACCAGTGGCCTCTTGGCAGTGCTGCACGAAGATTAGGCAACCCTGTGCTCTGATAAGATTGTAAGCCCAGGGGCCGCAACAGGGGTTAAAAAACTCCATTTCCGCAATTTTCTACGTAAAATCCGATTACTATACCTCGGTAGCCTTGCCAGAAAGGTCACAACAACAGGTTGTACGTATTTGTGCAGCCAGTAGGTGTCGAGTTATTCAAATTCTTTTGACGTTAGCTGGGTCCCCCCGAACCCCGTCAGTTATCTTCGCGGTGTTCTTTTCCCCGGGGCTTCTCCTCCAAGCCGCAGCAGCGCTGAGGATCTGACCCCGGGTATCCTCAACCGACAGACTCAGCCTCCGATACAAAACTGTAGATTTATTTACAGCCCGGCGGGCGACTAAAAAACAGTACTCGCGCGGAGCCCAAAGACGGCGGGCCGAGCTCTCCTGCGCCCGGACCGCGTCTCCCCATGTCGTCTCCTTGTCATCATCTTCCCTCCACCCTGACGCTGGGGGCTCGGAAAGAGGGAAAAGCGAGTCCTTCGTGGGGGTCCAACCCCATGTGGTGGCCATTAGCGCATCCGGTGCCAGCAGGTGCGACCTTCCTCGGAATGCGCGACGTTTCAAGGCGCCGCGCGACACGTTGCGTTTCATTACCGCACCAGTTGGTGTGCCGAAATGCCCGACACCTCCACCGCCACTGTGAAACATAACTTTCGGAATGTTTCACACACAACACACGCACATCACACACCCTTTCCACACGTGTACCGTCACTCTTTCACTTGACGACACACAACCAGCGTGGCCAGTACCCCGTATGACCCTGGCTGTAGGTCACCATGACAAAATAGCACAATCCTCATCTGCTCATTCAGAACGAGCGGCCTTTAGAAGGCGGTACGCACCGGCCGTCGGCGTCCGAAAACACCCCTGCCGTGCGCCGCACTCCCTCACACAACAGTATCAGGGGCCCCTCTCCTCCTCGCTTTCTCGCTCGAGTAGGGACCGCTGCCGGCTCGTCAGCATGCGTTGCAGCCACGCTGCACTCAGGTATAGCTGACTGACGCAACAGTATCGGGGACCCCTCTCCTCTTCGCTTTCTCGCTCGAGAAGGGACCGCTGCTGGCTCGTCAGCATGCGTTGCAGCCAAGCTGCACTCAGGTGAAGCTGCCTGACGCTTTCGCCTCTTTCTGGGCGAACTCTCGGGATCGGCCGCTTCGGCGCTCGGAGCGCCGTGCTGCCCAACGCGCCGTTGGTCAGCGTAAGCAGCAGAGGGCTGCCTAGCGGTCACATTACCGCTGACACTGACTGTCTGTTCAGCTACGCCTGCAGTCCTACCTGCAACTGCTTGGGGTTGCATTACATAAGCAGCCGTACACTGATTTACGCTTTCCTCTTTCAATTCGTTGGAGGTCCCCATGGCGATCACATTTTCGCGCCATGACATTTGGGGATCTCCAGAAATACAAGACGCAATGTGCGTGACACCAACTGCGTCCTCGCGCGATTCCCATGCTGCTTCATTCTGCAAAGCAACTGACCGCTCGCCCACGCTCTCGGAATATTCTCCGTCTCTGAACGCGGCGACAACGGGCTCACGCTCAACTGAAGCCAGCCTCAGCCCCTTCGGTACTGCCGCTTTAAGAACTCCATAGTTCTTCCGCTGCTCCCCCGAGAGTCCAGCTAAGCACCCTCTAGCCCTCACGCTCAAGTAGGGAATAATTACCCCTGCTCGCCATTTTGGCGGAACACAGTAGGAGTCTAGCATGGCCTCGGCATCAGCGAACCAATCAAGCACAAGCGCTTCCTGGGAGGGCATAGCTACGAGCACCCCTTCCAGCATGCTCATGCAATCTCCCATCCATCTCGCTGCACCCTCGTGCTTGCTGCCCGATCGGTGAGGCGGTGGCATTGTTAGCGCTTCTCAAACGCTACTCCTTAGGCGTTCCGCTGCTAACTCCGCCTCAGCGACCTTTAATTTCGCCTGCAGTAGGGCCATCTCGTCAGCGAAAGACATGGCTGACCTAATTCTGACGCTCGCTGCCTCGTCAGCCCTCACAGTCAGCTCCATCTCACCATACCTAGCTAACCGCCCCCCCCCCCCCCCATTATCGCAGGGCTACTCATGCAGCACCCCCTACATGTCATGGTGAGCCACGCACCCAGGATCAAGTGAGGCACTGACCTACATAGTTCCGTGCTTGTACAGATGCCGCACTGGTGCAGATGGGGTATCAATTTAGGCGCGGCTCCGTCAGCCTAGGTGTCCGCCAAACAATGGCCAGCTGACTTCTAGCCTGCCGACAGCTCGCTGCTCCTGCCGCTCCACGCTCAATGGACTGCTGATGCCTCCACTGACCGCTGGTCAAGCTGCTTCTCCGCCGCTCAGCAGACCGCAGAGATTGCCTCAGTCTCCGTTAAGCACCGATCGAGCCGCTTCTCCGCCAGGCTGGCGAGCTCGCTGCTCCCGCCGATCTCGTTCAGCAGACCACGATTTCTCCGCGTGCTCCGTCCGTCGAGGGGCCCGTCTCGCCCGCCGGCTGGCTGAGTCGTCGCTGTTGAAGATCCTGTCGACTGCGCCAGTTATCTTTGTGATGTTCTTTTCCCCGGGGATTCTCCTCCAAGCCGCAGCAGCGCTGAGGATCTGACCCCGGGTATCCTCAACCGACAGACTCAGCCTCCGATACAAAACTGTACTCGCGCGGAGCCCGAAGACGGCGGGCCGAGCTCTCCTGCGCCCGGACCGCGTCTCCCCATGTCGTCTCCTTGCCATCATCTTCCCTCCACCCTGACGCTGGGGGCTCGGAAAGAGGGAAAAGCGAGTCCTTCGTGGGGGTCCAACCCCATGTGGTGGCCATTAGCGCATCCGGTGCCAGCAGGCGCGACCTTCCTCGGAATGCGCGACGTTTCAAGGCGCCGCGCGACACGTTGCGTTTCATTACCGCACCAGTTGGTGTGCCGAAATGCCCGACACCGTCCGAGCTCCTAGCTCAGTATGGGCACGGCGGTTGCGATATAGCGCTGAACTTATTTGAAGTTTGTCAACTTCGTATCTTAGTGTTCGCTGCTGGTTTGTGTTTTTTATCTTTCCGAACAATCTTTAACCCCTGTCTGGCTAATAAATTTTTTTATTACAAAAATAACCCCGCCGGCTGGGCCGGTTACAGTTGTGGTACAGTTGCGCCGCCGGAAATGCTCTGCATTTGATCGTGCCCCTCGCGAGGGTGATGTTTAGTTTGCTGATGTAATTCATGCCGTAAGACTAACAAATGAAAGCGTAGAAAGAGACTCAAACATAGTGTAGCATAAAAATACCCGGTCAAGGTAATTCGCGTCAAAATACAATGAAACGGATGGGAAGAGAGATACGAAAATGCGATGTTGCGGCAAAGAAGTTGTTTCTTCTTTCCCTCTTTATAAAATAATTACCGACTTATCAACCGGATAACCGATGAAAAGTGTGGTAGTTTGAGCCAGTCTCCGCAGTGCAAGCAAACAAAACCGGAAGCTTAACAAATTCACTTCAGTGGCCCTTTAAGCAAGAGCTCTTCGCAAGAGATCTTCGGAAAAGGAACCAGCTTGGCCACTTAGGGCGAGGATGACACCAGTAGGTCGTAGTAGGGCTTCAGTCATTGAACATGGATTTCTTCACGCCCCGGCAGCGAATATCAAAGGAGGGGGTGGCTGGTTCCCAAATGATAACTTTGTAAGAGCCGTGATATTTAAACTTTTTTATTACAAAAATAACACCGCCGGCTGGGCCGGTTACGGTTGTGGTTGCTGCAGTTTGTTTATATCGCGTTTAGGTGAGCGCTGTTATTATCCGGCCTTTCCTTGTTTATAAGAGTCTGTCCGGTGTAGCCGAAGCGTTTTTTTAACCTGTTTCAATTGTTTAAATGTCCCACCGAGTTGATTACTTTCTTATTCTGCTATTTTCCCCGGTGACTATCCCGATTATGGCTACGGCGACTGTGGTTTAAACAAAGTTAAAAACGTGGCGCAAACTAGACGGGACAAGAGAGACAAGAAACACAGATACAGGCGCCAACTTCCAACTGTTTATTCACCAGAAACCACACGTATTTATATACGATATATCAACAACATGAATAACAAAACCATGTATAATCAAAATGACAAATGTAAAAGGGGCCAAAAACACGCAAGATCAAGTGCCGAGAAAGCATACATGATAACTGCAAACGTGCGCAGGAGTGCAAAAAACAGGTCGTGCGCACATAGTCCAAGCACAAACCCAGCAGCAAAGAGGGGAGAGCAGCGTTACGTGCCAATCTACACGTTGTCTTTTAGGAAAGACACCTCTTTATCACTTAACGCCAGTGATGGCGTGCTGACGCACTTTTCACCAGCTCTTTTTATAAATACCGCCTCGATGATCTCCCTTTCGGTCTTGTTTTTTGCTCGCCTTAAAAAGGTCGTCTCATTCAGTAATGGCTCACACCCACAGCGCTTGCAATGGTCTGCTAGGCGCCCACCCATGTTGCTGCTGACGGCCAACCGGTGCTCTCTCGCACGTTCATTAAAGCAACGTCCCGTTTGTCCAATGTATACCCTTTCGCACTTCAAGGGGATACTGTAGACGACGTTTTTTACACACTGGGTGTAGCGTGTGTCGTGCTTCTTCGAGCATGTTTCCGGTGGCTTCTTAGTCATCATGGGGCAAACCTTGGCCAGCTTGCACGGGGCGGAACACACAATTCGCACATTATACCTTGCGGCAACCTTTTTTACATTGTGCGAGAGCCGGTGAATGTAGGGTATAACGTGCGTTCTCATTTTTTCTTTCTGCTCCTGCAGTTTTTTCCCGTGCTTTAGCTTCTGCAGGGTGCTTTCACAGACACTTGTAATGACCGTGGGAGGATATCGAGCGGCTTCCAAGCGGCTAATCTGATTGCGAAAACCTGCAAACAGATTGTGCTCGCAAGATTTCGTTAAGGCCGAATTAATGCATGTGGTAGCTATTCCCCTCTTTATCAGTTTGGAATGAGCGCTGTCATACGGAAGAAGGCTTTTCTTAGTTCTAGGGTTGTACATCCAGCAGGTGTGGTCTTTTGCGAAACTAAGCTTAAGGTCCAAAAATTGAATGGAATTCGCTTGCGGTAACTCCCAGGTGTAGTCTAGTCCGCCTGATTCCGACAGAAAGGTATTAGTCACTTCAGCCACAGCAGAGTCAAGGTTAGAATGAGTTAAATTTAAAAGCACCAGGTAATCGTCTACGTATCTAAAAATTCTAACGACGTCAGAGTTGGTGAATTTTGCGTTAATGCGCTTGTCAATGAAAGCAAGATATATGTCACATAGAACGGGTCCTACAGAAGAACCAATACAAATGCCATCTTTTTGGACATAAAAAGAATCATTAAAAGAAATGATGGTGGATTTCAGGTAAACATCTAAAAGCTCTAAAAACTGTTCTGTACTTATGCCAGCGTTATTCTGGAAGTCAAGTTCACCCGACTCTTCTATGGTATGACGGACAGCCTTGAACAAGCCTTGTTGGGGCACTGAATAAAATAGATCTCGCACATCAATCGAAAACCCAGTAGTAGCAGATGCCAGATCGCCTTCCACTAGAGCTTGCACCAGTTCAGTCGAGCTTCGCACCAAGAAAGGGTCGTGCAGAGCAAGCTTGCTGAGGCTTCGCTGAAGATAAGTACTGACTTCGTTTAGCCAGGACCCTCTTTCAGAAACAATCACCCTAAGCGGGCACCCTGTCTTATGCGTCTTCCCTGTAAAGAATGCTTCAAGGCTACACTTCTTTGACTTGGTAACGGCCTTTCTGAGATGTTCCAAATTTCCGTTTTTTAGTAAACGTAGCACCACAGCCTTCTGCTTCTTAGGTAAGACGACGGAGGGTTTGAAGTTTTTCTGTATGGCCTCGTGGGCCTTCGCATCAAACATTCCTTGCGGCATTACAACAAAGCCCCCTTCTTTGTCAGCTTCAACAATGGCTAGCCCTTCTTTTTGCAAGCATGTTACAATCTTCCTAAAAGGAGGTCTTTTCTGTGGTTTGTCACTTACAGTGCGTATGAGACAGTCGACTCCGTCACCAATGGCTCGTTCCCGGTCTTGCTCACTCACACGGCTGGCTACATCTCGGACCATGGCTACAAGTTGTGTCCTTCTTGATGCAGGTTGGAAGCTGAACTTCGGGCCGTTTTCCAAAATCTGCTGAACATCACTCGGAACGGATGCACCTCCGATGAAGGTTACAGATGACGTTCGGGCGGCCGCGCTGCGTCTTGGTGGCAGCCCGACACGAGTACGTTGCCACAGGAACTCTGTGCTCTGCGCTGCCAACAGTTGAAATTCCCGCAGGCTTCCTCTGTTACCGTCACGTTCAACTAAGACCCGCAACCAGTCATTGTAGAGACGAACCTGGTGCCATAACTCAGACTTCAGGACCCGGCAAATCCTTCGTGTTTCTTGTCTCTCTTGTCCCGTCTAGTTTGCGCCACGTTTTTAACTTTGTTTGAACTATGTACCAACTAGCTCAGCAACAAGTTTTGTTAAGTCGTATTTCTTCTACACTGAGCTCTTTTCTATGTCGACAGACCACGCAAAGTCAAATTACTACTTGTGTTAACCTTATAGCTGTTTCCAATTGCCGGTCGAGGCTACTCACTTACTGTATCAAACGGAAGGTGGTCCCCCTGGAAGTTCAACTGCTCTTCGGGGTACAAGAACCATCATGGGGCCATGCACGAAGGATTTGCCGGGTCCTGAAGTCTGAGTTATGGCACCAGGTTCGTCTCTACAATGACTGGTTGCGGGTCTTAGTTGAACGTGACGGTAACAGAGGAAGCCTGCGGGAATTTCAACTGTTGGCAGCGCAGAGCACAGAGTTCCTGTGGCAACGTACTCGTGTCGGGCTGCCACCAAGACGCAGCGCGGCCGCCCGAACGTCATCTGTAACCTTCATCGGAGGTGCATCCGTTCCGAGTGATGTTCAGCAGATTTTGGAACACGGCCCGAAGTTCAGCTTCCAACCTGCATCAAGAAGGACACAACTTGTAGCCATGGTCCGAGATGTAGCCAGCCGTGTGAGTGAGCAAGACCGGGAACGAGCCATTGGTGACGGAGTCGACTGTCTCATACGCACTGTAAGTGACAAACCACAGAAAAGACCTCCTTTTAGGAAGATTGTAACATGCTTGCAAAAAGAAGGGCTAGCCATTGTTGAAGCTGATAAAGAAGGGGGCTTTGTTGTAATGCCGCAAGGAATGTTTGATGCGAAGGCCCACGAGGCCATACAGAAAAACTTCAAACCCTCCGTCGTCTTACCTAAGAAGCAGAAGGCTGTGGTGCTACGTTTACTAAAAAACGGAAATTTGGAACATCTCAGAAAGGCCGTTACCAAGTCAAAGAAGTGTAGCCTTGAAGCATTCTTTACAGGGAAGACGCATAAGACAGGGTGCCCGCTTAGGGTGATTGTTTCTGAAAGAGGGTCCTGGCTAAACGAAGTCAGTACTTATCTTCAGCGAAGCCTCAGCAAGCTTGCTCTGCACGACCCTTTCTTGGTGCGAAGCTCGACTGAACTGGTGCAAGCTCTAGTGGAAGGCGATCTGGCATCTGCTACTACTGGGTTTTCGATTGATGTGCGAGATCTATTTTATTCAGTGCCCCAACAAGGCTTGTTCAAGGCTGTCCGTCATACCATAGAAGAGTCGGGTGAAATTGACTTCCAGAATAACGCTGGCATAAGTACAGAACAGTTTTTAGAGCTTTTAGATGTTTACCTGAAATCCACCATCATTTCTTTTAATGATTCTTTTTATGTCCAAAAAGATGGCATTTGTATTGGTTCTTCTGTAGCACCCGTTCTATGTGACATATATCTTGCTTTCATTGACAAGCGCATTAACGCAAAATTCACCAACTCTGACGTCGTTAGAATTTTTAGATACGTAGACGATTACCTGGTGCTTTTAAATTTAACTCATTCTAACCTTGACTCTGCTGTGGCTGAAGTGACTAATACCTTTCTGTCGGAATCAGGCGGACTAGACTACACCTGGGAGTTACCGCAAGCGAATTCCATTCAATTTTTGGACCTTAAGCTTAGTTTCGCAAAAGACCACACGTGCTGGATGTACAACCCTAGAACTAAGAAAAGCCTTCTTCCGTATGACAGCGCTCATTCCAAACTGATAAAGAGGGGAATAGCTACCACATGTATTAATTCGGCCTTAACGAAATCTTGCGAGCACAATCTGTTTGCAGGTTTTCGCAATCAGATTAGCCGCTTGGAAGCCGCTCGATATCCTCCCACGGTCATTACAAGTGTCTGTGAAAGCACCCTGCAGAAGCTAAAGCACGGGAAAAAACTGCAGGAGCAGAAAGAAAAAATGAGAACGCACGTTATACCCTACATTCACCGGCTCTCGCACAATGTAAAAAAGGTTGCCGCAAGGTATAATGTGCGAATTGTGTGTTCCGCCCCGTGCAAGCTGGCCAAGGTTTGCCCCATGATGACTAAGAAGCCACCGGAAACATGCTCGAAGAAGCACGACACACGCTACACCCAGTGTGTAAAAAACGTCGTCTACAGTATCCCCTTGAAGTGCGAAAGGGTATACATTGGACAAACGGGACGTTGCTTTAATGAACGTGTGAGAGAGCACCGGTTGGCCGTCAGCAGCAACATGGGTGGGCGCCTAGCAGACCATTGCAAGCGCTGTGGGTGTGAGCCATTACTGAATGAGACGACCTTTTTAAGGCGAGCAAAAAACAAGACCGAAAGGGAGATCATCGAGGCGGTATTTATAAAAAGAGCTGGTGAAAAGTGCGTCAGCACGCCATCACTGGCGTTAAGTGATAGAGGTGTCTTTCCTAAAAGACAACGTGTAGATTGGCACGTAACGCTGCTCTCCCCTCTTTGCTGCTGGGTTTGTGCTTGGACTATGTGCGCACGACCTGTTTTTTGCACTCCTGCGCACGTTTGCAGTTATCATGTATGCTTTCTCGGCACTTGATCTTGCGTGTTTTTGGCCCCTTTTACATTTGTCATTTTGATTATACATGGTTTTGTTATTCATGTTGTTGATATATCGTATATAAATACGTGTGGTTTCTGGTGAATAAACAGTTGGAAGTTGGCGCCTGTATCTGTGTTTCTTGTCTCTCTTGTCCCGTCTAGTTTGCGCCACGTTTTTAACTTTGTTTGAACTATGTACCAACTAGCTCAGCAACAAGTTTTGTTATGACTGTGATTTGTTTACATTTTGGCTATTGGCTGTAACTTTACCAAAAATGCGCCTAGTGAGCTGGTTTGAACTTGTCAAACTATCGGAATAGCAATGCGATAATGCGAGTATGGCTTTTAAAGGGTCACCTTACTGCACTTTAAGAGCTTTTTACTGTACAGAGCCCTTTACTGCGCCCTAAAGTAATTTGACACGGTACGCGCTCTGCACAACCAACAAAATGCCGCCCATGCTTCGTGCCGGAGTTACTTTGCTTGTCGTCTCTCTGCCCTTATCATTGTTCTGCTGTCTTCTTGTATGATTTACCAACACACCAACTGTTACACATTTACCTGTTTCAATCCAATCTCGACTGTTAAGCCAATCCCACCGAGCATACCATGACCCTCTCTTTATTCGTGCTTTGCTGTCGCTATCCCCAATACAGAGCAATTCAGCTGCTCAAAGCGATGCGCCATTTTTGCCTATGGAACTGTGCAGAAGATGTGTCCGACACCGGTGGTAACTATGGCGGGTCGTACGGCGGGTCAATTCATGGACCACCTGGCGGACAACGTGGCACCGCGGGAGCTTCGAGAGAGCCTGCAACGAGGGTCGCACACAAACCAGCTCGGGCAACCTAAGACTCGGCTTGCCTTCTTTTTGTAGTGTCATTCAAACTACGTTACTCAAATAAACAGTCAACAATGAAATAAGTAGCGACGCCTCTCGACGATTTCTCATCATTTGTCAGGGAGTGAGGGTAGTGGGTTGAGTTTATATTGTTAGCGACTGAATGATCGGCCTAGAAGGGGATAGAAGGGGATTCATTGTAGACCTTTGGTGATCGAAGTGCTTAGTTGGTCGTATCGAGAAAGGTGTAGGAATGTCCGTCTGTCTCAAGGGTATCTACTGCTGTGTCTAGCATGGTGATTCACCCCTACGCTTCCTGGAAATACGTTGTCAGTATTGTTATTGCCTACGCTCTTCGCTTACGCTCTAATGACAAAACCTCTGATGCATAGGCACAGCCGCTCGGTAGGGGCACCTGCAAATTGGCAGCTCCATTAGGCAAGCAGTTCTACAAATTTTCTTCGGTTCCCAGAAAGGACCTCATGACGGTTGGCTTTTGCTTTGATGATATTTTCACGTGTAAGGATATTTTTACGTTCGTGTACTCAGCCCTGGAGATAAGTTTCACTCTGCAGCATGGTTAGCAGAAAACATCGCTCTATGGTACCTCTGCCGCACAAGGTTTTTTTTACGCGCTTCGTTGGAGCATTTCCGGGCATTATTTTGCCTCCAGTGCTGTTACTATCATACGTACAGCTAGTGCAACCCAGGGCAATATTCAGACAAATGCCACACACAAATGCAAGGACAGAGCAGACCTAATGCTGTGGGCTTGCCCGCAGGCGACTATACCCGCACCCCGAATCCCTCGGGCGGAGCAATAGGAGACTGTTGCTCAGCTCCGACGCAGCGGATCAGGTCTGGGCCCTCCGGCTGGCCCAGGGCGCTGCTATAGCCTCCGCGCTCTTGGCCGATGCTTGAGGTCACCAGTTTCTCCCAATAGTCTCTCTCTCCCTCTCTCTCTCTCTCTCTCTCTCTCTCTCTCCTACCTATCTATCTTCGCGATAAAAGCAGTATGGATTTTGAGGTCACCAGCTACTACCCACAAAGTCTCTATCTATCTATCTATCTATCTATCTATCTATCTATCTATCTATCTATCTATCTATCTATCTATCTATCTATCTATCTATCTATCTATCTATCTATCTGTCTGTCTATATATCTATCTATCCATCTATCTATCTATCTATCTATCTATCTATCTATCTATCTATCTATCTATCTATCTATCTACAGTCAAACGCCGCTACAACGAACGCTTCTACTACGAAATGGCCTGTACAACGAAGCATGCCATATGGCCTGGCCAGATTCCGGTGTTTCCTATGTATTGTGAACGCCACTACAGCGAATACCACCACAGCGAATTTGCCTGTTTAACGAAGAAAATCATGCGTTCCCAATCGCTGAATTGTTGTTTGATAATGAATACGGCTAGCCGCACACGTGGTGACATGCAGCAGCGAACCGAATCCGAGCAACCGGGCTGTGTCTCCGCGGCCCGCTGCTGCCGCCGATGGCACTCGCTAATGGAAACGGCCAGACCAAGGTCTCCCCGGGCTATCTTTTAAAGAACTACAAAAATAAAAAAAGGGCGATAATGCCGCTGCACTGCTGCTCAGGGATGTAGCCAGCGGGAGGAGGGAGTTCGACCCACCCCCTTTCCGCCTCCTTCCGAAATATTTTCCAGGCAGCGCGCGTAAGCGAGGGCTCCTGTTTCGTCCCAAAAACCACCTCCCCGGGGAGCCCACATGTTTCCTTTAACGATGCCAGAGAGGGGACGGTTCGCCTAATTGCGCCTTTGGCCCTAGGGGCGAAGAACACAATCACTGGGGGGGCGCAAACGCCTGCACAGAATGGTGGCGTGGCCCGACCGCGGTAACTCGCTCTTTTTAAGGCGTTGGCCTGGAGCTAAACCAGCTGTGTACCTTGGGCCTTTCTTGTGTCGACAGACGCCGAATAGACAAACTAGGAGCGCGGAAGACATCGACAAACAATTTCCGTGTCGCCTCTTAACTTCCAGGTTGGGTGGCCTTCCTTCCGCTCCCTTCACTGTTTTCTTGCCGGCGGAAAAGCAGTCTGGACCGAGTTTCGTCGTCGCAGCAGGGTCTACAGTGTAATAAATGAAATGAGAAATGCATAAAACAGGCACGGTACGTCGGCGTGGTCCCAAGTCCTGACTGGCTGTTCTGCTGTTCCCGGAGCACTTGCACTTTTTTAGCGAGAAGAAAGAAGGAAAAGGGCGATCGGTGTGCAAATTTGGGATGAAACGTGTACGTATTTGAGTTTTTTTAGAATGACGGGGCGGTTGCGAGAAGGAAGGGACAAAGGGCAATAACGATTTGGAGGAGAGTTTTCGTGCTAGTCTTGGGGAGGCGGCAGCAGAAAAACGGCGTAAGAACACTCAGCTAAGTGTGCGCATGCGCGCACTGCCTGACTGCGGAGAGAAGCGAGTCTGTTCCTGATCTGGTCTGTAGCGTGGTTGTTCGATTGCGCCGTGTTCGTGTTGCAACGTCTTGGAATCGCGATGAGTGCAGGTGAAGGTGCAGGGACTAAAAAGCGACGACAATTCAGCCTCGATGAGACGATGAAGATCATCAGTGCCGTGCAGAGCGGCCGGAAAGAAAAGGACGTAGCCGAGGAGTACGGTATCAGCGCATCGACCTTGTCCACGTTCCTTAAGGACAAAGAAAAGATACAGGAGGAAGTGGTACAACATAAAATGGACCCGTCAAGGAAGCGGGTCCGTGCAGCCACATTTCAGGATGTTGACGTCGCCGTCTACACGTGGTTTGCCGATGTACGTGCCAGGAAGATTCCTGTCAGCGGGCCGTTGCTGTGTCAGAAGGCCAAACAGTTTGCCTTCGCCCTCGGCGTGGATGAAGCGGACTTCAAAGCGATGAGCAGCTGGCTGAGAAGCTTTAAACAACGACATGGCAATGTTTTCAAGACTTTGGCTGGCGAAGAGACCGACGCACCGCACGATCTCGCCGACAATTGGTGTGAGTCCGAACTGCTGAGAGTGCTGCACGAGTACAGGCCGGAAGACACATTTAATGCCGACGAAACTGCTCTTTTTTATGAGTTGCTACGTCAGAAGACACTGTGCGAGAAAACTGATCGCTGCAAAGGGGGAAAAAAGTCCAAGCAACGTCTGACTGTGCTGCTCTGCTGCAATGCAACAGGCACTGAAAAGCTGAAGCCGCTAGTGATTGGAAGGTCGGCAAATCCACGATGCTTTAAGGGCGTGCGTAGCCTTCGAGCAGATTATGTTGTAAACAAAAAGGCCTGGATGACGGCGGACTTTTTCCAAACCTGGCTTTTGCAACTGAAGAAAACAATGCGCCTTCAGAATCGCAAGATTGCTCTTCTCATCGACAACTGCGCCGCACACAACAAGATACCGGTGCTAAATCACGTGGAAGTAATTTTTCTGCTGCCGAATTGCACGTCGGTGCTGCAGCCATTGGACCAAGGGATCATACGGTCCGTTAACGCCCGCTACCGCACGATGATGCTGCAGAGAATTCTGCTCAACCTCCAACACAACATTGAAGGGCCAACTAGGATCAACGTCCGCCAGGCCATTGAAATGGTTACCGCCGCATGGTGGAAGGTGCCCGCCGACGTTGTGCGCAATTGCTGGCGCAGTGCTGGCTTCACTGAAGCTGACGACACAGCCGATAGATGTGCCGACGATCGTGAGTCACCCATTTCGGCCACGGAGCTGCAGGAGTCCATAAACACGTACAGTGCGTGTTGTGACGCCGTATTGGTTGTGACGGCCGACAATTACGTCTTGGTGGACGACCAGGTCCTAATTTGCTCTGACCTTACAACTGACGACATCGTGGAGGCCATGATCGAGAAAAGGGACGCCACAAATGACCAGGCGAGTAGCGATGAAGAGATTGCAGAGGAGCCAAGCGTTATGACTACCCTCGAAGCGATAGCGGCATTTCACGCGCTACAGATATATATCTCGTCACTCCCTGACCTCGCGCCGCAGCATGCCGTGAACCTCGATAGCATCAGGTCGGTGGTGGTTGCGCATTTAGTACGTCATACTACTGTGCAGAAGAAAATTGTTGACTTTTTTTCGCCTATTGGAGTTTAAATCTGATGTAAATAAACATAAACGTTCGCGGCTAATTCTAATTATTTGCTTACTTTATTCCACTAACTACGGTAAAATGCATTCGCATTATTCAGTTATTGCAAACTACAACAGCCTGCCCGATGAAATTGAAGCTCTATCATCTTTATCGTCATTTAAAAGGCTTCTTAAAAACTTTCTTCTAGAGTGCTGAATGGTACATAACAGTCATAGTGAAATGTTTGTGTATTTTTGAGTATTATTCGTTGCACTTTTGCGTATTGGTTTCTCTCGCTAAATGTATGTTTGTAGTACTGCACTGGGTTTTTAATAATTTGTGTTACATTTCACTTTAATTCCTTCTTTTCCTTTTTGCTTCACCGTGTTTTCTCATACTGAGTGAATGTAATTATGCCTGCTTTTGTTTCTTGTGGCATAGAGTGTTTAGAAATTTCACCTAGATGCGCGGTTTAGTGTTTTCTATCTCGTGAAAATTTCTTAGTGTTCTTTTGAATATGACTATAGTTTTACAGGTATAATATTGCGTTTCCTGTAATTCTGTTTGTCCTTTTTTTCTCCCCCTTCGAGTCCGCTCTAAATATACTACTTATTTTGTATTGCTATATTGTCAATATTTTTTTATAATTTATATTACTACTCTGCAATGCATATAGCTCTATAATATGCCACTGTATAATATAATTCTAACGGCTTTCACTGTGTTTTATTCTTCTATGTAATATTAAACCGAGGGTCCTGGTGCAGTCTCGACTATGGGACCCCCGTCTGTATAATTTTGCTTTGTAACATTCATCTTCTTGTAAGATTGAATAAACTTCTGCTTCTTCTATATGCTTACCTGCTTTATAGAGTGTCAATTTAGTGTGCGACGCATATAGCGAAGTGACGTGTATAACGAACAATTACCACGGTCCCGCACGCTTCGTTATAGAAGCGTTTGACTGTAGATATCCATCTATACATCCATCCATCCATCCACCCACCCACCCACCCCTCCATCCATATCTATCTACGACGTGGTAAACGCAGCTTGGATTTTGGACTTTGACTCGGGTTTCACGTGCGAAGTGCTCAGGCGTTGACGCCGGACAAGCCAACAGCGACGCCTGTTTCGTTTCGGGGCGGCGAAAGCTGCGTCCACTCAAAAACCCAAAAACCCAAAAGCCCCAACTCGGTCGGTAAGCCTTTTGTACCCGTGGGTGCTGTTCGCTTTGGCATGAGCCGGCTGAGGGCGCGGAACAAAAGGGCGGTCCGGAGATCTGGCGCCGCTTTTCACACGACGGAGAAATCCTGTCTTTCTGGCCCGCGGGGACCGCTCACGTGACTGATTTTAGGTTCCGCCCCTTGGTGAAGAATGTCATGCGAGAGAGCCAACTTTTACTTCTCAATTATTCCCAAATTTTTAACACTCAAAAACATTGAGCACTTTGAGTGATGAAAGTGCACTGCAAATCGAATACCAAACAATATTCGCAATGTTTTTGACATTTCAGAACCTTCCACGACTCTATTTTATTTTCCTGTGTTTTGTGGGCAGATGAACAATATCTGTAACACACAGCTAAGACTTCTAACATCTTTACTGATGCCAGCCTGGACCACCACCGAATGGGCCTCGCGTGGCATTGTCCAGCACGACCCGAATTTGATGGTTACATTACGAAGCATATATTTATCCGTCTCCCACTAAAGCCGAACTGCGTAGCATTCTCCATTCCCTGGACCATCTTGCCTACAACGTCTCTGCTCCACTACCTGCCCGCATTCGTATTCTCACTGACTCCAAAAATGCTATTGACGAGTTCAACCAGGCTTTCTCTGACCATCCTGCTGTCCACCAGATTCAAGCTATGGTCAACATACTCGCTCAGAATGGCACTAAAACTCGCCTGGCATGGATACCGGGACACATGATGCAGGGACATGGCAACCAGACCGCGCACTCTGCGGCTAGGGAGAGCCTTCTCGTAACCCCTCCGCTGGATGACCAATCGCCTGCTGCTGTCTCGCCCACCTCCTTTCGCCTGCAGCTGGACCACGCTCGCCACGTGCGCCGATGCCGCCTAGCATCAAGCACTCCGCTTGGCTACCTATGCGGCGTCCCTTCCCTACCACGCCCAGCCGAAATGTTCATTAATAAGACTCTTGCGAACGCTGCTGTCACTCCTCACATAATATACAAATGGATTCACCCTGGGACGTCACTACCCTCACGTTGTCCGCACTGTTCAGCGACTTCTATCGCGGACCTGAACCATTTAATCTGGCACTGCACTGCATTCTCAGACCATCGATATATTATCGAAAATGCACTTCCAAATGGTTCTTCACCAGCTAATCCCCCATACCATGACCCCCAATTCCTTGCCGCGCTAGGCACTTTTTCCCTTGAGAGCGGTCTGGCTCGAGTAGTGTGAGCCGGGGCCTACAACCCATTTGGTCCCTCAAACTGGACAATTAGATACTCTACGGCCCTTGAAGATTCAAGTAGTGTTAATCCTGCCTCCCTGCTATTCTCATTCCCCCCCTCTGGCCAACCGGCCATCCCATCCCAATAAAGGACTTTACTACTACTACTACTAAAAAAAGGAAGTGCAGAAGAAGAAGGTTTGGCCAGTGTAGGTATCACCTACCCAGCAGGGCGACAGAAATGTTCTTCCAAGGCCCCTAAAACCTAGTGCCGCTTTTTTTTATCCGGCCACCATTGAATTTCATGAGGAGTTAGAAGTGTTTATTGGCCGACTTTGTCGACAGCTGTGTGGCATAAACTGTGCTCACACAGCTTTTTTTTATTTATTGCGACAGTATGCCCGTTGGCATAAATACTGCGTCACAGGTATAGATTAACCCCCGTTTCGCGAAGAAACTCAAGCAGGGAGCGATGATGGGGTCCCCAAATCCACCGATGAAGGTCAGGTGGTCTGCCAGGATGGAGGCCTGTGCCTCGGAGGTGTATAGTTCTCGCCGCTTCCAATGAAGGGCAAGTCCACAGCAAATGTTCAGTATCCGCCTCTTCGGCAGGAGCCGTGCAAAAGGGGCAGTTCTGTGCGAACGGGGCATGGTAACTTGGTGGCCACTCCCGGGTAACGGCGGGAGAGAGGGCTACACCAACACGAAGTCTTCGCAGCAAGACCTCCTCCCAGCGAGCGAGTCTGCTAGGGAGGTCCGTTCTACACGGTGGAATAAGAGCTCGTGTGGCGCGACGAAGATCTTTCCATGGGAAAAACTGTTCTGGGGTGTCTAGTGGCAGTAAAGAAATTAACCATCGTTAACATGCTTTCCCGAGAGCCCTAGCACATATTATGATAGTAGCAATCATATAGAGTCGGCGCAATTGAGTCCAAAGCTTCTCAACAAGCATGTGGTTCGATAATAAATGGATAATTAGGTGAGGGAAGAAATTTGGTTAGAGGAAACATGTTTTAAGTTCACTGATGTGCAACAACAAGGTTATGCACAATGGTATATTCTGTTTTTCTTGGTCTCCGGCCTAATGTTAAAAGCAATGTGGCATTCATATGGTGCATGCACTGCAAAAAATGTCATTCTATTTAGGACTGCTGCAACCGGCAGAGAGTAGTAACAGTGGCATTGAGAGGACTAGCCTATTCTAGGGTAAGTACTGCCAAAATGCTTACGTTGTTGATACTAGACAGAACTCACAAGGAGTCCTAGCCTTCGGCGTTAGGAATGAGAGCAGCAAGTTTTCATTACAGGCCCTGGTGCTTTGCAAGGTATGAGGCTACCTGTGTGAGACTACCTTGCGTGGAATAGGACATTCTAGGCAGCGTCACACAACCAATCGAGAGTGCTGCATGCACGCCTGACATCCATACAGATGAAGCTGGACACTGTCAACGAGATTGAGCCCCTCATTTCCGAGGATGACTTGGATACTGGAGTACACTGACCACATCATGCAATGCTTGGCACGGCTGCAGCATTAGATGTATGGTGACCGAGAGCAACTCTCCAGTTCAAACAGCAGCAATTCAAGTAATTGAACAAACAAACTGTGACGAACCTCAAAGGATGGCGTCACAACAGATGAATGTAAAATTACCATGAATTGAGCTGGGGAAAATCTGCGCACAACGGTAGGAGTGGCAGCCCTTCAGGTAGCGGTGCAGTGCACAAAAACAGTCGTGCTGCAAATTTCTGCCATCGAAAGAGATGTGGCTGATATGCTGACCACGTTCTGGACACTGGAATCAACTGGAGTGAATGAAATCGAGGAAACAAGCAGTCCCCATCCCAACCTTGAATTTTTCGAGACCATCAAACAAATTGATGGGCATTATAAGGAGGCGTTTCCTTGGAAGCCAATGTCGCTACACCACTTGATAAGGCACTTTCTAAACTCCCAATAGTTGTGTCAGGACTACCGACGCTGTGATCAGAAACTACGACCAGCTATGGATAGCAAAACTTATGGACAGTACGAGTGAAACCGATGCCGTTTACTACATGCTGCACCAGGCTGTTGCACGATACTCTCACAACATTCGGGTGGTTTTTGACGCCTCATCGCACAGTAACTCACCAAAATATTTCAATAACTTTGAATTGGGACTGAACCTGACCTCCGATTTAGTCAGTCTAAAGGGCGTATGCAATAGGCTTTCGAATACGTGGCGGTGCTATTTGCGCAGCTGCACCGATGCCATCTGCACGGTTGCATTTTCCCGCATGGGCCGCGGCGTTCCTGATGCGAAACGTGGTTCGCAGTGTGGTGTTAGCAAAAACGTTTATGTGGACAGTGTTTTTTTCCCCGACTGATTTGTGGGTTTGCGAACTCCTTGTTACAAGTAGTAGTCAGCATTGTTTTCGCGTCGAAATTCCGGACTGCGCTGTGCACGCTTGCTAAAACCGCAGATCCGAAGCAGGCCGCATGACAAAAGCAAGAGTGTCATTTTTATTTTGCTGCTTCGAAGCAAAGGATAGAGCAGCGCTTGACGACAGACCGACTTCACGCGACGAATTTACTAAGAAGTTGTCGATAATTTGACTAATCAGTACTGAATCTGTTGCACCCGTTTCATTTCAAGTGGAAACGACGGGCCTTGAAGCTTTCACCTTACACTTTGTCACATGCTTAAAACATTGCGCAGTGGTCTCTGCACCGCTATCCGCACCTGTCTAACAACCGTTGGACAGGCGCCTGTTAAGCAGTCCGCTTTGCACTATCTCGGTGTGATCTCCATGCATTGATTTTCATATTTTGGGGTTGCTTCAAAAAACCGTGTCTCGAGCTAGGAACATTTCTCCGCCCAAGACTGCGATGATATTTGATGTGGTGGCGACGGCGTGCGGGATGAGGCACTGGCTTTACCGAGCCACCCAGGCACGCTGCGCGCTTCTTGGGGAGTACGAGAGACGGTGAGGTGCTCTGGCAACTGTGTTCTGGTGTGTTGAACGTGACTGTCCTCTACCTAAGCTCCCAATGAAGGTGAGCAATTACGCAGAGGTTCTAGGTGGAAGCGATCGCTAGATATAGAAGTAAAATTAGGTGCAGCCACGTCGACAAAGATTCCACTAATAATTTTCAAGTGCTTTTTTTTCGGTGTACACCAGGTTGAAATTATAAGCAAAACAAGATTATGGAACATGCTTTGAATACTTCCAAAACAGCGCCGAGACAAGCGATAAACAATTGTGCTCTAGTTTGTCACTCCATAAGTCATCTCAGCGCTGTTTTTTAAGTATTCAAATTGTATAGCCAACGTCAAGCTTTAGTGCATAATCACAGAATGCGCTTGGTTATTAAAGAGCAGTCAAAGACGACAAAAGAGTTGGATGCCCACAGTTACCTGACAAAAAGTTGCATGTCATGTACACACGTATTCACCTCAAAGCATTCGAAGTAGACAAGGCTGCGGCTGGATGCCCAGTTGGGTTAGCCTCATCGATAAAGCACGTCGGCTACCTTAACACATCGTTTTACAAGCATGTGCAAGGTATGAGGTGAAAGCTTTGACGCCCGTCGTCTCCACCTGAAACAAAATGGGTGCACCTGATTTGGTACTGATTAGACCCATCATCGATAGCTTCTTTGCGAATTCGTTGCATGAAGTCAGACCGTCTTCTGCTGTGAGCTATCGCTTCAAAACAGAAAAAATGCGACACGCTTGCTTTTGTTGTGCGGCCTGCTTCGGGTCTGCGGTTGTGGAAGAGTGAACAGCACAGTATGAAATTTCGAAACAAAAACAATGCTGACTATTCCTTGTGACAAGGCCTTCACAAACCCATGAATCACGCAGAAAAAAACACTGCCCACACGAACGTTCTTACCAACACCATGCCGCAAACCACGTTTAGCGTCGGGAAGCATGCTGCGGCAGAATGAAACCGTGGATATGGTGTCGGTGCCGCCGCGTAGGTAGCATCGCCGCACGGTCAAAATCCCAGTGCATACACCCTACTTCTGATCTTCCGAAGACACCGAGTGGCGCTGGGGTCAGATATCAAACAAGCATTTTTAAAGGTTGGCATAAAACCGGTGGACAGAGATGCATTGCGTTTCCTGTGGTTTCAAGCAATACCAAATCGGGTGTACCACTTTCACCAGTTTTGACTTGCTGCATGACCCACATCCCTTTCGGAATGATGGCTAACCCATTTCTACTTTCCGAAACGCTTCAACACCACTTAAAGAGCAGTACCCTCAAACTGTGAGACGTACACGGATGACGTGCTCACAGGAGCTGGAAGCGAGAAAGCTGCAGTGAAGCTCTACAACAATGCAACTGAAATATTTGAAGCAGTAAAATGCTATGCCAGGGATTTCAACACGACTCCCGGGCTATCATGCTTCTCGGTTATTTTTCGGGTGTGCTGAAGGTTTTGCAACTTTCGTGAAACCCGTGTGCTCGCCATTTAACATTCTCTCCATATAAATTGTATTCATGGCATAGAAGCATTCACAAATTGGCCCATGCTACAAACAATGGTGTGGATATGTGACCTACTAGGGCGCAACGTCAAAACATTGGAGAATTGGTGATGCATGTTGAACCCTAGCGCAAACGACAGGACATAGCAGCACTTCGTGCGTCCTATTGCTATCGTCTTGCGTCTTGTGGTTTGCACTGAGGTTCAACATGAAGCACCTGGGGGGGGGGGGGGCTTTCTCCCTTCATTGTCCATGCCAAGCTCCTGTTCCACAAACTGTGGCGTAAAAACGTCAACTTGAACACGCTACCTAACATCATCATGGCGGCCTGGAAGGTGTAGCTAGACGGACTCCCTATCTCCCTGAGGTTAAAGTACCCCGGTACTACAGGTCGCAAACAAATGGAGGGAGGACGGACTGCTTTCACGTTTCTGCCGATACCCGTCCAATGGCATATGAGGCAGTTGCCTACCTCACCCCGGAGGGTGAAAACGGTACAAGATCGACAACTCTGGTTAGCAAACAAAGGGTGGCACCAGGCAAGGAAATTATACTGGCGAGACTGGAACTGATGGCATGCCTGCTTGCTGGTCGGTTGTGTGGCTATATTTTAGAAACCCTCAAGCAACAGCCTTCAAACATCTACCTACGGACAGATTCAACAACAGCACTCTATTGGATTCATTAAAATGCTGGCCGCTGGAAGCAGTTCGCGTGCAACTGAGTCACTAAAATTTAACACCTCGCGGACAAGTTCGTATGTAGACATTATCCGGGGAAAGAAAATCCAGCACGTGAGATCCCAGCCACGCAGCTGGCCAAAAAAATTCCCCGCATTTCCCCGAGGGGAAGAATGTGAAAGTGCGAATGCACGAGTTGAATTTGCGCGGTTCGGTAATGTTCGCGAAAGAGAGATCACACACACACAACTACAAAGAAAGAAAGATGCATTTATTCACAGACACCTATTTGTGTTGTCGTTGTACTTGATTGCTAGAGCGGATCTCAGCTTTGAAATTACGTGTCAGTACTCCTTTAAGCAGGTGCATTAGCCCTTCTCACGCCCGATTCTTGGCCAATCCCCCACGTGGGTATGTGCCATGTCAGCGGCCAGGCAGCGCGCGCCCATCTCCCCCCGTTGCCAAGGAAGACGAGGAGATTCCTGGCCAATCCCCCACGTGGGTTTGTGCCATGTCAGCGGCCAGGCTGCGCGCGCCTATCTCCACGTGCGCGGACATCGCCGGTGGACGCAGGTTCAGGGTCGCTTAAGAAGTGCATTGCACTTAAAATGTACTTTAGCGGAGCAGAGCACTGCGGATTTGTCCCGCATGCATATTGGGAACAAGTGGTTCCGAAAGCGATATACAATGAAATCGAAGTAGGGGAAAGGAAGAAAAGATCATTGCCAGCGGCGACATCGCCAACTGCTGAATCGGGCGTGATCGAGAGTCACAGTTCGGGTTTTTCAGTTAATCGCTAGAACCAAACAACAAAGCAGCAAATTGCGACCCCTCATATCCGACGAGCTTAATGAAGCTGGACAATACTGGATACGTTGGGAGCAAAGAGGTATTCCCAAAAGAAGCCGCATGTGCTGCCCACGGAACACGAATTACCACTGATGAATATAATTGACAATGCTGGCATTTTAAGAGTTCAGGGAAGACCACAACCTAGCCAACTTTGGTGTGGCTAAAAGCAAACAACAACAACAAAAGCGTAAATGGGCATTTGAAAAGGTTTATGATAGAAACCATTTTGTGAACATGGTGTGTAAACACTACTCACAGGAATATCTCATGACTGCATGATTACATTAACAATAACCATGTGCTTCATTAGTAAATGTACTTTATTGAATAATGGTGCATGGAAGCTTTACCTAGTGCCTATACGCGGCATGCGTAAACATGCAACAGCTGCAAGTGAAATGACCACAAAAACTAGTCCCAAACGGAAACAGCATCTCGCATGAAGCACACGTCACGTAACCTGGCAGTGCTGAACGCGAAAAAAACAGCCTGGACACACACTGCAGTTGCTGCTCAAAGCACAGTTGCCACCACATCACACGACCACTAAATAGGCGAACTAGCAGAGCACTCACGTCGCTAGTTTGGGAACGCTGCAGTCCACCACCGGCACCAAATTACCGGCGGCACCCACATTTTAAAACGCAGAAAAACCGCCACACATCACTACAAACAGCGCAGATAACACAGGGAAAATGATGTAAAAGGTGCACCTCTCGGGTGCGATGCGCTTCTTGCAGTATCGGAGATTACATTCAACTCCGGGAGAACTGCGACATACATTATGGTGTATTTTGGTGCACACGGCTGATTGCGAGAACCGAACTTCGATACATCAAACGTAGATAACAGCACGGCGTACACAATTGATATAAAAACGTGCACTGTACACAAGCGCTGACCGGCTCTGCGCGTTGATTTCACTCACAGTGACCGTATTTTGAACGTTATCGATGATCCAAGCGCGGAGAGACAGACCTTGACAGCTCGGAGCACGCGAGAGCCGGGCCACGATGAATTATCGGTCGGACTTATCGGTCGTGTCGCGCTAGCGATGACAACGACGAGTGTATCTCTACACACTTGATAGAAAACGAAAACACGGCGCACCACACTGCAGACGCTGGTACTGGTGCCTTTTCTGCCTCGGCTCCACACAAAGCGCGAACATTTGAAATAGACAAACGATAAATGCGTGTCGCAGTACCGACTCACAACCGGCATGGTTTGTCGTAAATTCTGCAAGAGCTTGTGATTTTGATATCACAATCAAGTTGTGCGACGCATACCGTCGCCGCAGGCCGCCGCCGCCATGTTGCCGAAGGCCGATGGGCGGAGCCAACTCGAGTCGGATGGCCGAGCCAGCTGAGCCGGACGGCTGAGCCGGATGAATTCGCTCGCCGAGCGAATTCGGCCTCGGCGTCCAACTTGGCCCGACAGGGCCTCTCCGACAGGGCACGACAGGCCCAGTCGGACCATGTCGGGCTCAGTCGGACTAAGAAGAAAGCAACCCTTATTAGGCGCCGTAGCAGAAGGGGAGTCCCAGAGGAAGCGCGGGAAAGACTGGGCGCAGCAGACGCGTTGAAGAATCCAAATCACAAGGTCGACCAAGACTCACCTCCGTCGTAAAGTCTAATACACAAGAAGACCTTAGGCTTGTTTCAAAGACAGCTACGACCGGTCGACGTCTCCTACAGCGCACGACCGAACGACGACCCAATGGACCGGCAATGGACCGGCAATGGACCGGCAATGGACCTCCGCTGGAATTGTGTGGCACCGACGGGAGCTCGGTGCGCGGGGGTGAGCAGGGGCATTTTATTCCTATTAAACGGTTGTCTATGCCATGTCTCGTATTCCCTTCTCGCTCTCCAACCCAAAGGAGGACCCGTTAATGTGGCTTGCCCACTAGCAAGACCATCCGCTTCGCGGCACCGGCAGTTTTTAAGGCGGCAGCGCAGTTTTTGCAGAGCAAAAAACAGCATTCTTCTTACATCCCTGTAATAGATCGCGGGCTTCCGTTACACTACTCACCGGACGGATAACGTTGCTGCGATTCAGGAACACAGGTTATGATAGCTTGAAAAGGCGTCTGCAATATCAAACGAAGGGATGGCCCTGCCCAATTTTGTCGCCCTAATCGGACGTCGCAATCTATCCGCTTTGAATGCACGCACTGACACCTTAGCATAGCGAAGATTTCCCAGCCGGAGTGGATGAAAGAATGCGTCAATCTAAAAATCCAGGAAATGTTTTCATACCAGGAGTCCCCACTCGAGGAAGTCTTCCTGCGTTCCTTTGACTTGAAGCCTCTTCCAGTGCATAACACTGCACAATGTTTTTATTTAAAAAAATAAAAACATCGTTTGAGTTGATTTATTCTCTTTCTACTTCGAGCCTTCCTATGACAGCGTGAGAAGTTATGAAAAGGCCGGTGAGAGCGGCTGCCTTCCCAAAATCAGGGGGTCTCCTCGGTGAAGATTAGCTTGACTTTGGATATTCTGTCGAAGTTTTCCGTTGCCTTGCACTGATCTCTCCTGTTGTCCAGGTGAGCGTTGAGGAACAGCCACGCGAACCGTCTGGGCTTCCACTTCAGCACGTGATCAGCCTGCATGCACAGTGCGGCTACAGTTAGTTACCCATGTGCGTAATTTCAGTCGTGCTCAGTCGCTTTTGGGAAGCACCGAAACACTGTCCCTGAATGATGCAAGTGGTAGCTGGTTGCTTTTCAACTGCCGCCGCAAAGATGTTTGACAATAGGCTTTTATCAAACCATGGGCAGCGCATCTGCTTGCTTCGCCACAAGCGCAGTCAAAAGGGGATAGCATTTTGGCCGCCCCTTCCACGTAACACATCCTCCCCTTTCCCAATGTACTACTCCTCCGCTTCCTCGCATCTGATCGCCCTTCACATTGTCCCTATCTTCTTCCGCCTTTATTATCCCTGCTTCAACTATACCTTCCACGCCATCCCTTTACTTCCATTCTGACCTCCTCCTCCTACATTTTCCCTTCCCTCCCTCGCTCCCTCCACAATGCCTCTTTTCCTAAGCCATCTCTGCGTCTTAACTTTCTCCCTCAATAATATCCTACTCCTCTCCTAGCCTCTCTGGTCTCTACCTCTATTCCTCCTCGCGTCTTTCGAAGCAACCTCGTTGTGATGGCACAGAAAATCGGTAGTGCAAAAAGATTTGAAGCTGGGATTAGCATGAGCGTTAGCCGGTGATCGCACGCCAGGAAAGGGAGACACCAGCGCCAAACTAGGGTAGCCTCCGTTTTGCTGCACGTGATTAAGACTCATCGTGAGATGTGAGGGTACCAAGGGGGGACGGACAGGAGTCTCGAGGCCATGGCGAGAGAGTAGAATGAGCTTCGAAGGGTACTGTTAAGCGTGAAGCGCATGGCACGTTTTCTGTTCGCGAAAACGCGCCGCGTACGACCCAGGCGCGCTGACGTTGCCGTGCTTAGCGCGGCGCTGCAGGCGGCGGCAGTATGGCGACGTCACCGGCCACGGGTTGCTCCAGCGACTGCTTCTAACCACGCTTCAAGATGCCACTCAAAGCACAAACGAATCATCCGCTCCGCTAGGGAAAGCGCCCGTCAAATATTCGCCACCTTGGTAAGCTTAAATATCTGCAGTAGAGCCAGCCCGATTTTTAAAGGAGCCATGAAGAGAAAACAAAAGTTTGTTTTATTCGAAAGATTAGGTGTTTCATAGTACCCCAAGCGCTTTCCCGTAAGCAAATGATGCTTTATTCACTGAGAAATGAGGCAATTTAAGTTAAAATTTTAAATCTCCCGCTAAAATTGCACATTTGGTGACGTGAACAATGGCGTCATACGAGCCGGTCCATGAAACAGATACTTAGTATGTCGACTCCATATAGCACCCACACGAGGGCAACTCATGCCAAAACCGAGACGGCGGCCATTTTAAAAATACTATTAAAACCTAGTGCACCCGCAGCCCTAGTCATGGAATCGCCTGATCCGGAGAACAAAACTCTCGCCGAGGAGCTAGGGCTTCCATTTAACAACCTCACGCCACTTGAACGCTCAATGCTTCTAAGTGCTCGAGCGGCAGGAGTTGTTGGACACGCGGTGGACGGGAAAGCGACCATTCCGCGATAGCCACAACAGACGAACGCCCTGCCGTCGGCACCACTGCCTCGTCAGCCCCGTCGCGACGGACGAATACAGACTGGTACGTATGTCCCGTATTTTTATTACGGTTAATAATAGTTCAATTTCAGTAGCAGTATCGCTTATGCTAGTTGGCCGGTGTCGTGTATGGAAAGCCGTTCGCGCGAGCTCTCTGCTCCGACCAGAAAGATACGAGCGTCAATGCGCGCTTTGTACGGCATTTTTTCCCCCAAGGTCAGAGCGCTTACGGCGATTTGACGAAGTCGGCGACGAGCGCCAGCATGTCCCAGGAGTGAGCTAACGTAAGCGTCCCTGCCGTAATCACTTCGTCGGAAATGAAGCGAGCACACTCGTACTTCCTTTAGCTCCCTTTCTTCTCCGTTCGCAAAGTTCACAAAACGTAGCCACTTGCTTCGCCGCGGTTCGTCGTTTGGCAGCACATGAAAGGAGATCTCTTCACCGGCGGGGATATCGCACTCCCTCGACGATTTGCCCGTACTACATGGGCATTTCAAAACGTAGCAACGAAATTTCATTGTAAAGTACTCGAACAAACTGAAGTTTTCGGTGGTTGTAAACTAACAACGAGCTCCTAACAATAGCAGCAAGCCAACACCATTCCGAAACTGCGACGACTGTCACTATCTCGTCGCTGCTTGTTGTTCCTTACTCCCCTCGTTTCTATTTTTACCTTTGCTGGTTGGCGATATGAGGGCAAACCTCCTGTGAAGGGATTACGATACCAAGCAAGGTCGCGGCTGTGCGTGCTGGGACGGTTCGTTGGCCCCGAAGAGCCTCGAACCCGAATATTCGTCTGCGCGACGGTGGCGACGGCGAGATGTCGAGTTCGGCTGGCGGTAGTTTCGTACGCATTGGCGCACACGCTTGCGTGTTTATTCGGAACTTAAACCGTTTACTCCACCGTTCTTAGTGTCATAAAAGGAATGTGCAGTATGTTTAACGGGCATATAGCTCGCTATGCAAACTGTAAGCCCTGCCTAACATGCGTTTGCTTTTGCCGGGCTCCGCCAATCGCAGAGCATTCTCGAGTGACATCATAGGTTCTGTTGCGGAAAATGAGCTGGTGGGTCGCATGGTCATTTCCTTTTTTCCTAATTATGTAGCTTATTTGAGCGAAGTTTGCGTTATAAGTGGTGTCGTTATGGTTCTAACGAGGCAACCTTTCGAATGAACCAAACTTGTGTTTTCTCTTCATGGCTCCTTTAAAGTCCCGAGAACTTTCAAACTGCCGCCACGGAGAGCACGCCTCCCCATTGGCGCAAGTCGACGGTCAGAGGCTCCTTTCTGACCGTCGACGCTGGCGTGAAAAAATCGCGCGCGCAATGTCGGCACGCACGAATCGCGTGCGAGAACGCTCCGTGCTGTTCACGTGTTACAGCAACGGCTGTGTTTGCGTTAAGCATCTCCACAAACGAACTCTCTGTCTCTAAGTCGTTATTCAACGTTTCTGGTAACCATGGCGCCGGCCTGGCTTGTGTCTTATTACCTCTTAGAATTATTACCTCTTATTACCTCTTATTACCTCTTAGAATAAAGAATGCTTAAGCATTCTTTACAGAATTCCTGAAAAATCGTGAAATGCCTCGTGAAGACACCAAAAACGCGCGATTAGTTGCCTCAAATATGGGTGCACCAGCCCGAGTCCTTCAGCACAGACACATTTCCGACACGATGGAAAAAGTTTAGATTTGGAGAGGGTGCATGGAAGTTCAAAATTAAACAGAAAAATCATCTATCCCTCGATCTAATGATTACGATGGTTGAATGCAAAGCTTTCTTCACGCGAAATCGAATGGGAAATGGTCAAAGTCAAAGACGCTGCGATCAAAAGACAAACTGCGTGATGGTCAAATTCGAAGCTCAGTTAGTCAAAGTTCAAATCAAGAAGACAACCAAGGTAACACACACGAGAAAGCGTTGCTATAAAAAAACATCATCGTCGTTAGGCGGAGGAGTGCAAGATTTTTCAGGGGTAGGTGGCAGCTTGACCGCAGCATTCTGTTGTGAAACTGAGTACAGGTTTCGGGCGCCCTCCTGTCTCGCGTCCTTCATCCACTCAGGAATTGGTTTTTGAAAAACCATTAACCAACTAGCCAGCAACCATTGCAATTCTTGCAAAGCAATGCTCCTCCATGACAAGCGATAACGTTCTACTATCATGCAGTATTTATTCTTTAACGATTCCCGATAACTGTTGTAGGAGCATTTCTGTGAACTTAAACACGTTTCAGCCGTAGCTAATGAAGTTACGGAAGCGTCGACCATCACAATTTATGTTTTGAGGTAAATCTTAGAAGACACCCGGCAACTTTGCCTTTCGCTTGTGCACGACGCCGTTTCATCGTCAGCTGCAAAGGCCAGCGCCGCAGCATTCCTGGATCGTTTGCACACACCGGCTTTGTGGGAGCATTTAGCTGCAATATACTCCTCGATACGCGAACTGCATGCAGGCATGAAAAAATCGCATAAAGGAACGGACTTTCACTTCCAGCTCGGCTTCCAGCCTGGCGCATTGAGCGTCGTCTGTTATTTGCAAATACTGAGTATGGGCGTAAATCACGCACATGGCATCCCTCGAAAAGGTCACATCCACGTTCAAGATTTACCGACCTGAAAAAAGCCCTCCTGGTTATGTACGCTTTGCAACCCGCACCGCAGAAAAAAGACAGAAAGCCATGAACAACAACGCTGCGCTGACCGCCACCGGCATTCCACTGACGAGCGGTTCGCCACGGGCGGCGCTGTTCGCTGAAGCGACGGTGGTGCCATACAACGGCCGCCCGGTCCCTATAGACCGTCAACAGCGAGCAGTTGGGGTGAAATTCAACAGGTGATGCTACCACCGCATTTGCAACAACTGGTCGTTAGCACCAGGCGGTTTCGGTTTTCGCCGTGGTCTGCCTTTGGTGCTCTGTGTTGTGTGCAGTTATAAAATGTAGAAGCCATGGCGGGCAACTCGCCCTATTCAGATTTACCCGACTGCGATGGGGACCTCGACATGTGGGATGAATTTCCATAGAAATCTCACTGGCCGCAACTTCATAAAAACTGTCCGTGTGTGTGTTTTCCCACAATTCGCTGCTTTCCGCATGGGCACTGTAAGGTCCACTTATGAGTTAGCGGCCAGGTGCCCGGGCTGCGCGTGAGAACGCGCCGCTCTGTCTGGCGACGTAGCACTGCCGACACTGCGCTGCAGCCACCGCTAATTCGTCGCGGCGTGCGCGGGAGACGGATTGTCTGGCCCTTCGCATTCCTCAAGGATAATCCCCCATTGAGAGGGCAGACGGCGGCGCCGGATTCCAGGAACGCCTGCCGGACCCGCTGGGATTACCGGCGTCTCCATTGTTGTCGCGCCCTGGTCAGCATGACGCACTGTCGCCGTCTTTCGTTTTCGCCCCGCGGGGTCGCTCGAACTTGCCCGTCTACGAGCGTGCCGTTGACCCGAAGGTGGCGGCGCCTCAATGAATATTCCGTGGCGTGCTGAGTGACAGCTGTCTACATGTATTTGGGCACGCCCATACGCGTGTACGAACGCTACGGGGGCGTTCCCGAGAGAGTGTGATCTCGAGGTTATATAAGACCCAACTTGGCCGTTGGAAATCGTTCTCGTCTGAGCGCTGAGCTGGCAGTTCCCGGCGAGACAAGGAGTCTCGACCGTTAACGCTAGGTTGGGATTTAGGAGCCCCCTAGTCGAAGTTAAGATCGCGTCGGAGGTTCAGGGTGCAGCGCCGCACCGGGCAACTAGACGGATCTTGCGGCGAGACAGAGTCTCGGCCGTCGTTTCTCGAGCGGTTTATGTACGCTCCGAGAATAGGAAGAGTTAGACGAAGTTGAGGAGCTCGAGTGATTTGTGCGCACTCGGAGCTAGCTTCTAGCTGAAGTTTGAAGTTTTTCTTTTCATTTCTCATGTACCCAGTTTTCATACTGTAAATAGCTGTACATAAACTCCCGTTTTACTTAATCGACTTCAACGCCTCGAGTTCGTCAATTAGACCGCCATCTCCAAGAACTCCAACACCATCACCCAGCCAGCCTCCTGCCAAATCAACCGGAGCCCGGGCGATTGGGTTCCTGATCGACACCGGACTTCGGGGAAACAATCTTCACTGGCGCAGTCGACAGGATTTGGCAGAAGAGAACACCAGGCCACAGCCAAGGGCAGCAAGCGGACGCAAGCCCATCTTCATCGGCACCAGCCGAGCCCCGCGCGGAGTGTTGCGGCAGAGCCAAGCCAGCGCACGGGGCCAACGACGCGGCAGCCGACCACCGGAGGTGCGGGTGAGTGGGATTTCTTGCGCTTCGTTGTGGCGGTGTAGGCTGAGTCTTGGGTTGCATGGTAGTCACGCGGAGCATGCTGGCGAACATGGCGGCAGGAGGGGTGGTCCAAGCGGAGTCCGAAACAATGATTATTAGGCGAATGGAGTTGGAGTTTCAAGAGCGAGAGGAGAAAAGAGCGCGTGAATTCGAAGAACGCGAGAGAAAAGCAGCGCGAGAATTTAAAGAGCGCATGCAAAAGCTGAAGCTCGAATCTGAAGAGCGGTTGCGAAGGTATGAGTTGGAGCTGGAGCGGAGAAGGCAGACGCCCGTGCGCTCGGACACCCGCGAGCAGAAACAATGGGGCACAGACCCAGCTAGTTGTATAGCAACAGCGAAGTTGAACTGTTCCGGCCAGTGTTTGGAGGTTGTACATTGCGATGACAAAGCAAGCAGCCGTGACTCCCTACACGAGCCTAGCATTTCCGCCGATGTCGAAAGCGCGGAGATGGACATTGGGATGAGGAGCGACGAGGTAGGCGCGGCCGGTGATACCGTAGAGCGGTGTAATGAAGTGATGCTCGAACAGGACGAGCAGCCTCGCAGGCAAAGTTTGAGAATAGAGCTGCAGCGCATGAGACAGAACCCTTCGAACAGGCCCAGTTACGCGCTGACAGCAAAGTTGAATGGGGGCAGCCTGTTTTTCAATTCGAAGCCGCGCGAGGACGAGATAAGCGGCCGTGGCTGCGCACGGGAAGCGAGCGGCTCAGCCGTGAACAGCTGCATGGAAAGGGAGGCGAGCACGCGGAGTGTTCAAGCGAGCGCGTCCGGTATAGGAGCAGAGTCAAGGGGTAGCCCCGTTGTCGCGGGTGTAGAGCCGCCAGCTGCTTTTGCACCGGATGCTGCGCTAATGCATGCTGAACTTGCTGGCACGGGCAGTACCCAAATTCTAATCGGTGGACCGGAGGAGGCTGGAGTCGCGCAGGAAAGTCTTGGGGCCCGCCGCGCTCCCAATTACGCTCGAAAGTTGCACGAGAAAGCGAACTCCGTGTCGGGCGTTCAGGAGCCCGCCCAGAAGAGAAAGGAGATAGAAGACGAGAAAGCATGTGACGAGACGGAGCGAAAAAGAGACGGAGTTAACGATACGGAGGTGTCGCGTGAGTTTGGTAGTCTTGATAGTGAGAGTGTAACCGAGGAGGTTGATGGAGAACACCAAAACGCATGCGGGGAGACTGCGAAAGCAAGAATGAGAGCTCCCGAGGAGGTTGTGAAGGAGAGGGAAAAACCGTGTGAGGAGGCAGCTACAGTTGAAAGCGAGGAACGAGACGCAATCGGCGATCTCGCGAAACCGGTGGCTGAGATAGAGCTTCGTAGCTTTAGTGTTGGTTGCGGCCATTACCGAGATTCAGTCGGGAGCCGCGCTGGATGGGTTGACGCACTAAGTTCTGCGACCTGGCAGTGTGTCACAGGCCCTAGTTCTGAGTTGGGCCAGGATGAGTGCGTGCTGAAACAGCCGAAAAACGGTCTTTGTCAGGCCGCTGCTCAGAATGCACCTAGCGTGCACGAGCGGTTCTTGGTAGTGACAGGCGCTTGTGAGGTTGTGGTTGTGGGGCAGTCAGCGCGCAAGGGAAAGAATGATCCCGAGAAGGTCGTCGCGTTCGCGGGCCGCCATTACGCTCCAGCATCAACCCTGCGCTCACACGGCCAGCGCGCAGCGTTGCCTTACGTTGGGGCATTGGAGAGGCATGGCCACTTGGCCTATGGGACAGGAAGAGAAGCCGCATTTTGTGATACCACTCCGTCTTCCCCGAAGTTGTGTTCGCCTCATGGGGCTAAATTGTCGAGACTTGCGTTGACATTGCAACGCTACGCGGTCTGGATCATCTGCAGAGGGGGCGGGAAGTACGCGAATGCACTCCCCTGCTTTCAGATTGTTGCTTGGGGAGGCTAGTATTGAATTGCCTCCGAGCCTTAACACCGCCACGACGGACGTGAACGTTCCCGTTCACCCGTCCTTTTTCGTTGGTGGTGTGTGTGTGTGTGTGTGCCGCGGTTGTGCGCGACGAGATGCCTTGAGTGCTCGATCCGTGCACCGAATTGATCGATCCGCGCACCGAACTGAACTTTCTGTGCACCGCAAGTGAGCGAAAGCACAGCTGGACATTCTTGAAGGAACGTTATCATGCTACGCCGTCACGGAGAACATTTGCGCGCGTGCGCATAGTGGCAATGCAAACTTTATTAACGTTTTATTTTTGTTGACTGCAAAGTTGCCCGCGTTCTTTACCAGTTCTTATTCCTTTTGTTCTTGTTGTCGAGTGCCGGAATGATTGTGCGCGTTTGCGGTTATAGCGCGCATCAGTGTTATAGCTTGAGTTGTCCCGTTGTTGGTGGCGTTTACGCGCTCCGGAGACACGACCCAATTTCTTTTTACCCGCACTTAGTGTTTTTAGCAATTTTTTGGTGTGTTTCCGGTTTTCTAGAGTATTCCGTCCCTGTTGAACGGCTAGTGAATAGGTTGTGTCTGTAGTTTAGGCTAGAGGGAGTTGGATCAGCTGGAGAAATAGAAGGGGGCTCATTTGTGGTTATACCTAGCTCCTTCCACGTGTTTTTTGTTTGTTTGTTTGTTTGTTTGTTTATCCCGCTGTTATTGCGGAAGGAGAGTTGAAACGAGTGGCCCTTTTAAATTCTTTTCGGATTGACTGAACCAAGAGGCCCAGTAACCCTCTTAAAGGGGGGAGTTGTAAGGTCCACTTATGAGTTAGCGGCCAGGTGCCCGGGCTGCGCGTGAGAACGCGCCGCTCTGTCTGGCGACGTAGCACTGCCGACACTGCGCTGCAGCCACCGCTAATTCGTCGCGGCGTGCGCGGGAGACGGATTGTCTGGCCCTTCGCATTCCTCAAGGATAATCCCCCATTGAGAGGGCAGACGGCGGCGCCGGATTCCAGGAACGCCTGCCGGACCCGCTGGGATTACCGGCGTCTCCATTGTTGTCGCGCCCTGGTCAGCATGACGCACTGTCGCCGTCTTTCGTTTTCGCCCCGCGGGGTCGCTCGAACTTGCCCGTCTACGAGCGTGCCGTTGACCCGAAGGTGGCGGCGCCTCAATGAATATTCCGTGGCGTGCTGAGTGACAGCTGTCTACATGTATTTGGGCACGCCCATACGCGTGTACGAACGCTACGGGGGCGTTCCCGAGAGAGTGTGATCTCGAGGTTATATAAGACCCAACTTGGCCGTTGGAAATCGTTCTCGTCTGAGCGCTGAGCTGGCAGTTCCCGGCGAGACAAGGAGTCTCGACCGTTAACGCTAGGTTGGGATTTAGGAGCCCCCTAGTCGAAGTTAAGATCGCGTCGGAGGTTCAGGGTGCAGCGCCGCACCGGGCAACTAGACGGATCTTGCGGCGAGACAGAGTCTCGGCCGTCGTTTCTCGAGCGGTTTATGTACGCTCCGAGAATAGGAAGAGTTAGACGAAGTTGAGGAGCTCGAGTGATTTGTGCGCACTCGGAGCTAGCTTCTAGCTGAAGTTTGAAGTTTTTCTTTTCATTTCTCATGTACCCAGTTTTCATACTGTAAATAGCTGTACATAAACTCCCGTTTTACTTAATCGACTTCAACGCCTCGAGTTCGTCAATTAGACCGCCATCTCCAAGAACTCCAACACCATCACCCAGCCAGCCTCCTGCCAAATCAACCGGAGCCCGGGCGATTGGGTTCCTGATCGACACCGGACTTCGGGGAAACAATCTTCACTGGCACCGTGCCAAATTCGACGACTTTCATCCTGGTGTGAACACGCCTCTTGCGACACAGGCACAAGCCAGGCAAGCTCCAAAGGTGGAGGCAAAGCACCCCGCATATCACCGTCTCCGGTGGAGCGGAGGGCGTTCAGCCACAGCGTGTGCCCCAAGCACTGATCTTTACCATTTAAGCCATGCTGGCAGGCTCATCTGTCGTGCGTTACAGCCGACAACATCGCACTAGTTCGGTATGCCAATTCCTGAGATATCGAGAATGCCCAGCTAACGATAACGTCGGATGCCGAGCATATTTCAGATCCGAAACCGAAACTGTTTTAAATTCTACTATTGAACATTGTCCAATCACAGTAGCACTTCATATGGGCGCCACGTCTTTAGTTGGTGCGGCCGCTCAGACTGGGCGTCGTATATTTTCTTCTTTCAGGCTTTATAAAATAAATATTGCTTTATCCACCGGATAAGCGAGTAATAGTGTTTTTCACTGTGCCAGTATACACAATGCGAGCAAAAACACATTCTCAAATTAACTTCAGTGTCTCTGTAGAGTGCAAGAAACGCCTTTCATCACACCGCCGACGTCTCCGGAGTGCTGAAGTTGGGCACTGCCGCTAACCCATCCTGCCTACTCGTGACGAGCGCAGAAACATGGCTTCAGTAAGCATCGCATGTGTTTCCTCGCACTGCAGGCCTGTACATGCACGTTGGCGGAGCCATGGAGCTCACTCGTAGCGGAAGCTGCCTTGCGCCGGAGGCTGCCTGCCGCTTCAGTGTTGTTTCGGACACGTAATAATCTGTGCGTGAACGAATTTGTACGTGCTTATTATAATTAGTAAAAGTGGGCCAACCAGAGGCTCAAAGCCATTTCATTTACATCAGGGGTTGGCCACATTACAAGGTGGAGGCCCGAGTTGCATGAAGCCGACACGGCCAGGGCTAGACGGAATTGGGCCGCGCTTCAAGTGTTGCTTTTTAACAGCGCAGCGGTTGTTGCCGGTCGTAATGTGTGCAGTGTAAAGTTACTCCCGCTGTTTATAGCATGCGTGAGCACGCTCCTCACGAGAAGCACCCGGCGTCGTCCAGGCTTGCGCGTGGCGCCCGCAACAACACCAAGAAAACAGTAAAAGAGCGTCCGTGCCTCTAGCGGGGAGCACAAGAGCGCTCGCGCTACAGACGCATAGTTCGCGAAGCCTTTTACCGCAGGTTCTAGCGCGTGCTGACGCGGTCCACTTAGGGAAAAATGTGAAATCCGGCGGACGACGATATCGACGACGACGATATCGATAACGAGGAAGACGATGATATCGATTCATATCACGATGATTACGATAGCACAGTACAAAGCGATGACGGAACATGTAAATAAACAACCTGAAACCGCATTCAATGCGTGGTGGTGTGTGCTTCAGTGCTTACATAGAAAGAAATCATCTCGCTTCACTACGGGTCAAGCCTTCATAGTGCAAGCTTCGTCAACTTTTTTGGACCGGTGCAAAAAAGGAAGTGAAGATATGTTATCTGGTTAAGTTCAAATATGAGAGGCAATGCCAACTGGAAGCGATCTCGCTTTGTTCCTGTCTAACCCTATTTGAGGTTAGAAGTGTCATTGTCAGCCTTCAGTTAGCAAGTGGTTGCTCTGGCGTCGCCCCGGGAGTCGCATAATACTTTCCCGAGGGTCTGAGGTTGCTGTCCCCTGATATAAATAGTTTCTGTGTATTTAGAAACGGAGTAGAATGGCTCATGAAGGCGTTCATCTTCTGCATTCGGCATTTGGCGCTCTCTCACAGGGAGTTATCTCCGCTCCATCTCTGGTGTGGCTACTGCCCGGCATTCTTGGCAGAGGCGCATTATACGAAAACAAAGTTAATCAGTCTTGGCGGGAAATGCATGTCCGCCCAGAAGTAAACGGAGCACGAGAGCAGTACCCGATTTGCATGGCGGCGCCGCCTAGAAACGCCGACGGGGAGCAACTGGTGGCATTCACGGGATGAGTACGTACTGGTAATTCTTAATCGTCGCTCTGCGGAATGCCCGACTGCGTCTGTTTTCAAGGGGCAGCGTCTGGCTGTAGAATGGCGTTAGTTATATTGCCGCTCGCTACATTCAGCCGGCGATGAAATCGACCGCTTCGGAGTTCGAAGAAGCTGCGCGCTTGAAAACACACCTTGTTACACGCAATACCACGCAGCCATCGGTGTCCTGCCCACCGGAGGAGGAATCGTATTATGTACGAGTGTGACAAACTGGGCAAGTTAGGGTATGTTAATGGCCAAAACTGTGTAGAAAAGACGAGAAGACAGGGATAGGATAAACAGCGCCGTGTTTGTGTTTATCATATCCCTGTATTCGTCTTTTCTGCAGTTTTCACCATAAATTGTATTATCTACTCGCCTTCGCAATACAGTACAAATAAACCGACAACAATGTGGGTTCGGAATATAGCCAGCAGAAACTAAGAATATGCTTTGTTTTTCAAGGAATCCTCGATGCTTCAGAGATCTTTTATTCGGGGTTGCCTCGTTTGCTCCTAAGTAATGGCTCTCAGTATTTACCTCAAGAGTGTTTCCAAAAACGCGTGTGCCCGCAAAAACTTCGCATAATAGGCAGTCAATACTATGCAGCACGCTACCAGGACATCGACGCCTGCGCTCAATTCCGCGGAACAAGGTGCGATTTCAAGGACGTGGGTTCTTCGAACTCAAAAGCAGCGTATTCTGTCTCCAATCCTTGCGGCAAGCGGCAATGTAACCAGCACCATTCCACAGCTAAGCGCTGCCCGTTGAAAACTACCACGCGCCGTCAGACCCGCCAGGAGGGCGACCATTAAACACTATCAGATGTAACCAGCACCATTCCACAGCTAAGCGCTGCCCGTTGAAAACTACCACGCGCCGTCAGACCCGCCAGGAGGGCGACCATTAAACACTATCAGATGTAACCAGCACCATTCCACAGCTAAGCGCTGCCCGTTGAAAACTACCACGCGCCGTCAGACCCGCCAGGAGGGCGACCATTAAACACTATCAGATGCAACCAGCACCATTCCACAGCTAAGCGCTGCCCGTTGAAAACTACCACACGCCGTCAGACCCGCCAGGAGGGCGACCATTAAACACTATCAGATAGTGTGGCGAAGGCTGTGCGCCCGCCTACCGTGACTACCGCTCTTCTTCCCGTCGACGTTTCGGGGCGACGCCACGATGCTATTCGGCCTAGAGTCTAGGGGTGCCGAGTTGCGCCAGAGGCAGCGGCGAGGAGTGGCCAGGAGCGCCGTGAACAAAACCTGGCGCACGAAAGTCGGCTGCTGATCAGCCGAGCGGCCGCCGCTGCCGCCGCTTCCACAACCGCCGATGCTCAGTAGAGCAAACTGACTGAATACGCGGTCTTGTGCGCAACACTGAAAACATGTTTTCCTGTCGAACTGTAACCCGCGGCAGGTGGCAATCAGACACGCAGATCTTGCGCTACGCGATATACAGGGACTCTAATCCGGTCACCGCTCGCGTGCTCCGTTTCCTTCTGCGCGGACATGTACAGGCTTAACTTCATGCTTTTTCGCTGGAACAACGCCTCTGCAACATTAGGGGAGGTAACACTTTGCATGGCCTAATGTCCAAGAGGGGTCGTTGTCATTTTGGCGTCGTCACTTGTACTCCGGAGTCCGAGATTCATCTCCCGCGCCTGGAGAACGTGTTGATGGGAGTTCCCAATGTTTGCAAACTCGCCCGAATAAATGCCACGGAAGCTGACCACACTGGTCACCGCCGTATCACAGTATTGGATTCGTCCCGGCGTCACTGAACTGCCCTCGTGAGGTTTATATTCCTTTGCTTGTATTTCTATTCCTTTATGGGGCACATTGTTCGATAATCGCGCCCTTGAAGAAAAGCTTCAAGAAAAAAGTGATACTCTGGCGCTTGGCCATGACTGTGGCAAGACCATGGCCATCGCGACGTGCTTCCTTGCCTATACAGCGACTGTGAACCGACCCCTCCAACTACACTTCATATTGATGCCAGTGCGTCGGTATTATTGCAGTGCTTGCATTACGAAATCCCGTTTTCGCTGCCAAGGTCATTGCGCATAATATTAGTACGCTAACCAAATTGTTATGCGGTTGAAAATAAGGGTGTCTGCACCATAATATACATAAAGAAATTATTTCTTCCTATTGTACAGTAGCTAGTTATGCTTTCTCCCCTTACCACCAAGCATAGCATCGGCAGTGCTTTCTCGAAACATGTAACTTCCTCCGTCTTTGGCCACTTCAATTTCAAGAACATCACGCCCGTGTTCTGCACAGCTCCAGCCGAAATCATGCCGAAGCTTACACTCCGTCTCACACCCCGCAGCCTTCAATAGAATCGTTACCTGAGAGGACTCTAGCCAACTGCATATCTTTATCGCTAACGCACTGCCAAGCAACCCAAGGACAAAAATGATTGCTGTAGTTGCCAAATCTATCTGCTGCGTATTCTGCCCGAAGGACTCGAGCGCTGTGCCAGCAATCTTCCCCCTTTTGCTTTGTAACACTATGCTATTACTGCACGGACATTCCCGCATCGTCCAAATCTTACTCCCTTAGCTGTTGTACTTAACACAAACTCATGGCTCCGGCTGTGATATTACTGGTGCGGAATATAAAAACTGTCAGCATCGCAGTTCATCACCTGCACGTACTGACACATGCAGCCACTGCCTTGAACAGCGAAACCATCCTATTACGTGGATAATCGTTTTGCTCTTAATTTATGTTGCGAAGGTCAAAGTCGCAGCAACCAATCGAGAAATTGAAATTTAAGCATGCCACAAGAACGCCGAAGCTTAAGAAAAGCCGAGAAAAATTGAATTTTTTTGTTACTTGGGGATTAATTCATGCAACGTTGATCTTCAGAATATAAGTTGCGATCAAAGCCACTAGGTCACTTTCACTGGCTGTTCATTTGCAGTTCCCTCATATTGGGTGACGTTCTCAAGATGGAACAGCCCAGCAGACGATTGTCCCAGCTGAACGCACCTTCTGGCCATGCCTTTACCCTTAACCTGTTTGCACATTGGCTCCGTCATATGGCGCTGATGCACAGAAAAGTCCCCGCTCACCCTAGTCGGTTAAATATTTGGGAGCCTGTACATGTCCGATGCCATTGTCTCGCATCGGGTGTCATTCCGTAAATCCGGTTTCTCTGCAAAGCTCTTGGCCAAATTCCACGACCTTTTCACGAGCATCGGCCGGCATAGTGCGCGCCGTACGCACGAGTGCTATGTCTGCGTGTTCGTTCGTAAATTCCATTGCTTATCCCAACACTCTTACTGCTATAAAAAGAATTGCACTAATTTAGGCGCCTATAACTCGTTCTGTAAGCTTGCAGTCCCGGTTTAACCTGTTTAATTTTCATTGAATTTTGTCGGCCTGAGCCAATCGCAACAAACTTCCCATTCATGATGTACCTGACACTTCTAGTTCTCACTTGTTTTGAGAACTGTACTGCGTTTGTTACTTGCAGTACACTTGTGTTTGTACTAGCGTACTATTTTTTCACTTGTTTTGTAACTAATACACTTGTTTTGTAATTTCTCTCGTCATGCTTGACTTGCTGCTCTGAGTAAGGTTGTCGGGGCCCTTCAGGCGCTTGAATAGCTTTTTTCCGGTCTTTCTGCAGCGTGATTCAGGAAGAATTTAAATTCAAATCACTTCAGTTCAATTCAATAATACCTCATAGTTTCAGTGCGGAAAAGTAACTAGGATGTCGCATACTCTTTTTCAGTTTCCCTCGCTCTACATGTTTCCGTTAAAAGAGGTGTCAGTGTTATTTTAATGAGGTAATATTTCGAGTGAACGAAACTTGGATTTCGCCTTCACGGCCCCTTCGTCCCCGTTAAGAGCATAGATTCTTACCACTAACGTATTGTTTGACCACCGCATTCTCGAATAATTATGACGTTGTGCGCCACAACCTACTTGCACTTTCCGTACCATGATTACTCCAAAACAGCACTACTCCCATGGCTACAGAGCGGACCGGTGCTGTTACGGTGCATTAACAAGGAAGAGGTAAGCCTTGCAATCACGACGTTTATATTATTCACGAACACTTGTCTGCAACATTGGCGTATTTCAAGGTCGGGAAGAAACGTTGAAGGCGTGAACTCGCGATACACAAAAGGAGTGGGGGAGATTGACCAAATCTCGGCAATTCCTTGGCTAAGCACAGGCATCCTTTTGACAACTCATAATTGTGCAGCTCTACTGTGACTTGGGTTAACTAAGGTTTCCCGCTAATTTTTGCAGCAGGTAACGCTTAGAACGATAGACCCCCGAATGAAGTGTGATTGTACCCGATTTATTATCATGGTCTTTAAATAGGAATAATCGCTTTATCATGCGGATACACGGTATGAAATTTAAATATAATGTACCCACTGGAAATGTGGGTTGCATGTGCCACTAGGTCAGCATTACTCCACTGGCTTTCGGAGAACGCGATTTTGCTTAAAATCATGCACACAGTATTCTGGAACATTCTTGAAAAAGGGATCTTTTAGCCCGGCCCACGCTTTGAGAATATGTGTTCGTCGATGACGCACAAGGTCATGAGTTCCAATTTTGGGCCTGTGGTATTTCTTCCGGTGGAAGAACAACACCAATCCGTGTAAAAGATACGAAGGTGGCTTAACTTATTCCTTAGATTTCTACTACATTTCTACTAGATTTCTACTACAACGATATTGCAACTTGACCTCCTCCTTCGATCTTCTGGTGATCTGTAGATTTTGAAATTGATCCAAACTCCTACCTTGTGAACTGGGAGAAATGTGAAAGGCTTGCTAGAAAATACATTCGCGTTTGACAAGCCTACAGCGTTGATGTTTTACCTGGTTTCTCAAGCCCGCGGCCACTGAACCAACTTTTCATCCCCCCCCCCCAAGTCTATAGCGAACATGCTCTTACGATCAAGAACGTATGTCGATGTACCAACCTTTTCGGTGATCGTTACAAAGGATTCCATGAGGTAAACGTGCTGCTTATCTTCCCCTCCGGTACTTCTAATGAACCCCACAATGAATTCGTATTTTCTATCGACACCAGATGTCTCCCATGTATCCGAGTCACAAACCTATAAAGGTTAACAAAAACGTTATGGTTAATTTCTATACCTCGGAAGTGAAAATTTCTGATTTTTCAATACTTCGTAATACTGAAGCACTTCGCAGTACTGAAACACTTCGTAATACGCAGGCAATTCATACAAACGCAAAATGCACCCACATCCGAAGCCGTTTCATAGGAAGGTAAACGAACAGAGATCACTCTCCAAAGTTGGGTCAAGAGTTCAGTTGCTTCGCAAGTAAAATTCCACGAGGGGTTCGGAGGAGGGATGGAACGGGAGGAATAATTTTCTCGGCAATGGCCTTGAATCCCACCAGTAAGCTTGCACATCATTGTATACCCATGTAATGTACCTGCAATTTCCTTGTAATCCCCATCCAACAGATCCAGACGTTAGACGCTGCGGCGCCTTTCTCCCTGCACTCGTGCCCCCTCCGCGTCCCGAGACGCGCGTCCGAGTGCATTGAAGAGCACGGCTTACGGCTTATCAAAAGTAATTGCCAGCACCAGGCGTAAAAGTGGCCGCGAATCGCCGTGATTCTATGTAAACGCCGTCCAAAGCCGGTATTCTTCGGCAGCCACTGCCACGCAACTGCCTGCCCTCTATCCCCGCCCAACTCTTCTGCTGCTCTCCTCCGCTCTCAGTCCTCCCATGATAAAACACAGAAGCAGTTGTTGCTGAACTGAATTAAATTTTCCCACGCTAGCACTGCCGGCGTGCCATTTGTTAGGACTTTTCTTCACTCTTTGGCTTGTCACTCGCGCCACGGGCTGGATGTTCGAGCGCGAGCCCTGTCTCTATTTTGTGGTTTGAACATTGTTTTTGACGCGCTTTTCGGTTTGATGCACGCGAAATTACCGCTCTGTTCTTCTAATAAGGTTCTCTCAATTTATCTACATCCGAAAAATTACGCCCACGTGTATTTTTAACCAAAAGAACAGTGCTAGAAGTAGTTGTCAAGATGTCATGTTCGGCTGCGAATATGTCTGAGGTTTTCTTTTTTGCTGAGCAACGCTGACAAGTATTAACTACGCTACCCGATACAGTAGTTTGAAAACGCTTTGCCTATTGAATTTCGTTCAAGGATTCATTTAACGCTTGACCGGCGGGATGCAGCCCATACATGTTGGTTTAATTATTAAGCCCAAGAAACGCCATCGTATTTAAAAAGCACGAGGTACCTCGACACCCCGTTCAACCCGTTTGCTGAGTTTGTACTAGCGGCCCAGTTAATGAGCCCATGGAAGAAGATTTCAGGCCTGGTGACTACTTGCCTTTAGGCAAAGTGAGACAATAATGAGCACATGACGGCTCCTTTGTGTTTGGCGGTGTCCTATTGACCTTTTGACGGCCGAATACGGGCAGGTCATTTAAGCCCAGCAGTATAAACAGGTACAAGCTAATTGGGGCCTGATGGGGGAATAAAGGGGGATTTCCCTCTTTCCTGTATTCCTGGGTGAAGGCACGCTGGATATTAATGCAGGAAAACCCAAACCTCAAGGTCTATTGCCGTCTGCTAAACCAACAGGCGGCGTTGGCTAACCGTATAGCGCTGGATTGGCTTGACTTGGTTAATACATGGTTTTCGTTTATACAGCCGTTAATTGGGAGCGATGCGAGTCGATCGAAGGCATGGTGGACGGGGTTTGCAAGAGGCCCCTAATGTTCTTACCCCGATGCCATCGCACCACCCAATCACTGACGCTTCAGGATTCCTGTGAATGTTTGGTCGTGTGAACGAGACCCGATGGCTGCAAAGGTTTCGGATGGAAGCCGTGGGGGCAAAATATAGTAAACACGCTTTCTAACCGCATGTCGACGGATTTATAATCTCTTTAATATATTGACCAGGAAAGTCGGTCGTTGAACTCCGTTTTATTGGATCCACAAATGAATGACATGCGACCAAGTCATGATTGACAATGATATATCCAATGCTAAATGCCCGCTCTCCTAATGATCAGCAATGAAAGGCTAATGGTTTTATGGTACACCATTTGTTTCTTGTGTAGAGCGACCCTACCGTTTCCCTCTTTATCCAGATGGTTCCACAGCGTTCCCGTTCTCTCCTGGGACCCTGTATGCACTGACATAAAGGATGTAACAACCTCGCCTACCGCCATACCTTGCGCCAACATCTTCCATGAGCAAAGATGCAATCCTTAATAAAATGAAGACAGGATAACCCTCCACTTATGTTGTGGTATCATTGTCACGGTTGCCTTCTTTGTTCTCGTCTTCACCGCAGTGAACAAAAGTACGCCCTTCGGCCTCTATGGAGGGGCACAGTAAATCAGTACGGCGTGCACTGACACCTCTTGTAGGAAGAGGAAAGCTACGTAAGGGCGGCGAGCATCAGCGGTGAGGCAACGCAGGTACCACGCCATTAGGTTGGAACAGCACCAAGTTCCGTTTGCGACATTTCAGCAGGACTTTCAGGACAGACATTTCTTGATTGATAATAGGGTTTAACGCGCCGACACAACGCAGGCTATGGGCGCAGGGTAGTGGAGGGCTCCGGATTAATTTTGACCACCTGGGGATCTTTAACGCGCGCCGAAATCTCGTACACACGGGCGTTTTTTTTTATTTTCGACCCCATCAGAAAAGTGGCCGCCGCGGCCTGGAAGTGAACCCGGCAGACATTTTTTTTTTCATTTGTGCGGTGCACTACAGACTGTGCACGGTTTCAGAAGGAATTGATTTTGATTGTCAGCGGTTGAAATGTTCTCAAGACATGAACGTGCAATGGAAACGTCACTGCATTTATTTTCTGATAAAGCTGACGTGACAACATTGAACGCCTGTGGGACATGCAAGAATTCCTTACTGTGCGGTGCTGGGCCGCGGCTCTGTAAGACAAAGGGACAGCATATCCCTCCGCCACCTACACGGACTATACAGCTCCACTAAACATTCACACCCGGAGGTTGGAATTGCTCGGACTTGTACAGCGCAGCCGCATCTGCAGACGATAACATAGCCAATAAAACCAAGACAGCTTGCCCGGGTAATCTGACACCGTACAAATGGTTCGACCACGTGAAGGCTAATGAAATATCAGGACAGCCTCGCAAGGTAATCCTGTACCGTATGAATTGTTCGCTTCTTTTTTTGCTAATACGCTCTCTGCAGGAGGGATCACAAAAGAGAGCATTACCCAGTCGTTGGTCTGTCTCGTGGGAGCCCCATCGAAGGTTGATCGAGGCCGCAAACACAGCTGATCCTCGGTCTCCTTATTTTCTGCTAGCTCCCCTCTGCCTCCCCCCTCTTCCTGTTTATTTGTAATGTCCTCCCGAGCACAACGCGAACTAAATTCTGAAGGCTAAGAACCGGCATTAATAAAATGGCTGTTAACAGGGAGTGTGAGTTCTTGTTCTGATTATTAGCGTAGAACAAGCGTTGCCGCGGGCATTGCCGTCGCGTGAGGGTGGCAGCTTGCAACGTGCAAGAAAGACGTAGACCCAGCTAATACTCAGGACTGCTCACGCTGCGTTAAAACTTGTCCACATCCACAGGCGGCGTCTTCAAGCTTCCTCCTCCTATTTCCCAGTTAAATGCCTATAAATGCAGGACTTGCATTGCAGGACTTCCATTGCACAGTTTTCAGGCTCCTCTAGGCAATATGTTTTTACAGGCCACGTCGATGCTCACCGACATCATACCTAACTAATAGCGATCCCACGAGCCCCTGCGCCGAGGAGGACTACTACAATTCAATTGAAGCTGACATGAACGGCTTACTCTAAAGTTACTGCACTGCCTTTTTGCATTCGCTTCTGCGTCTTTAAGGGCGAAATTAATTACACCAGTTTAAACAATGGTATATGACACATAGTATGCGTGGATGCCATGAAACCGCCCCGAGAAGCGGCCGCGAGCGAGTTGGGAATAGTTACCGGGCCCTTGCAAGCGTATTCAGTAGTAATGTGTATCATGCATACTTATGCGCGTCTGAACAAGAGGTGAGTTTGGACACTGTCCGTTTGCGAAAGAGGACCGTGATGTGACAAGTATACATACCGAGGATGGCTTGACGATGCTGAAACCGTCGCATGTCTTGAACACGAGTTTGCTCTTATCTGAGGTTATCACGGACTCCAGGGTGTAAAGAAACGCCCCCATCTCCAAAGAAGCTCCCACTATTTTCAGATTTTTTTTGTAGGTCGAATTTTCACTGAGAAGGTACTTGTACTGATCCTGCGTGATAAAGATAACAGCAGCCCATATCAATAAAGAAATTAAACCCAGTTCCACCAGGTGTGGAACCTGCTGAAAGAGCGGAGGTGTGGTTGTTATTGTTTTCGCTCGAACGTCAACGGGCGCCGGTCCGACAACAGCAGCGCTGTCGCTGCCCGAATTATCTCGTTCGAGAGAAAGAATCGGCAGCTAAACGTAAGAGGTGGGAGGCTGCCTCCCCTTTTCCTGCCCTAGTGGTAGGGCGAGGAACCCGCCTGTGCGAGGCCGACGGTGGGAGGGGCTTACCGGCGGCGAGACCACTGCGCACTCTCTATCGGCGTGTCTGGGACCTGCTTCTACCCATGCGGGATGCATAACCTACGGCGCATTTGCAAAAAGGATAGACCTGCAACAGCCCCGCAGTTAATATATTCGGGCGATAATTCTGGCAGGCAGAGACGTGGAGTTCGCAATCGCTATCGTAATCGACACATATCTCCGGTGATTAACCATCAAAAATATTGTAGCACCACAATAGCGGAAGTCATTAAAATCCCGTGCTATCAAATTCCTGGTGTCGTCTAATGGCAAATTCTCACCAAACTTCGGCAATGCAGTGAACTTGTGGTTACAAAATTTAGTTTGCTTATTTGATCGGAAGGTTCACACTAAAATAATTGAGTAAAAGTCTACGGCCTCTGTACTTTCTAATACTTTGAATAGTGAAGTCGGTGTACTTGTCCACAAACAGTCAAAACATGTTTCCACAGTTGATTGTCCAATTTAAGTACAGATGCTGCTTTATGGTGTACCGTTCTCTAACGACATGGGGTGATGCTTGTTCCGAATTCAACTGAAGCGATAAAACTCAAATGTAGCCTCAAACTGAATCGATGAGCTGCCTATAGTTCACCAACACTTATCAGTCGAAGACGAAGCCGTAGCCGAAGTGACACGAGTGGTTTGCTGCAACCAATAGACTGTTGGCACTCAAAACAATCGAACATTTACGGTACCACGTCACGTCCAGTGGAGCTCACTGAAAGCCATGAAATCTGAAATTACTTTGGTGAGATGGCTGTTGAATCACAGAAAGAAAGGCGAAAAGGTGGACGCTACCTTCCTTCCTGTATACACGCCGGCCTCACGTATTTACGGCGCTTTTCAGTCGTTTCTATGTCTTGTAATTTTCGTGTTTGGTTAGTTGCGTTGCTATTACTTCATTCCCCATAATAGCACCCGCTATAATTGGCAGCAAATGTTTTATTACCAGCTCCAATGTAGTATGCAATTTAAAATTATTAAACATTAGCTGGGGGGTATTGTTTGCAAGGGGCTAATCATCACGCTCCTGAGTAGAGATGGGCGCGTTTACGCGGTTAGATACTCTCCTAACAGGTTGCAACCAGCCCTAAACTTCCTTAACGCTCTTTCCCGTTAATATTTAGTGGCCCTGACAGGCATTTGCATGAACTTGTTCCCTCCACTCGCCGACCACAGTCAACAAGGCAACCTTGCGTTTTGAACAGAACTAAGTGGGCAATAGCTTGCTGAGAATCGCCACTTTTTCATCGATGCCCTTTAGCGCGCGCTACAAGGCGAGTAAACGTTCGGCGCTCACAGCGTCCCCTGTCCGTTGCAGGGGCCTATTACGGCTGAGAATCTGAGATGATTTAGAGGGCACATTGCGCTGTATGACTGCAAGTTCACCACATTTTATTGTAACAGCCACACCATAAAAAGGTGACTAAGCGTCGCCCGTTACAAAATCCTCACCACACGCTGAAAGACGGTGTGGCTAGATATACATTTCTCAGTCGCATCGCGACTGCAGGTGACGTCACATGCCAAGAACTTCTGCGTATATGATTACATGCATGCAGTGGCGTATGCAGGATTTTCTTCAGTCTAGCTGCCCCCTATCCAAATTGGGGCAGAGAAAAAATTTTGAAAAGTACACAAACAATTAAAATATAAACAAACGCATAAATAAGGAATCAATTTAAAATTACAAATATCTTTAGGAGCCCGGACAGAATTCTACAAGACCGCCCTGTTTTGTTTTTGTCTGTGTCTTTTAAGAGGTATTGAGAAATCCCCTATCATGGTGGTAAGTGCCTTCATCTACACGAACTAAGAGAGAAGCCCGAAGGTTTCATGAAGGCTGAAGAGGTGAGACCACTAACCCCGGTGATTGATTCTTCAGACAAGGGTGAATGCAAGATGAGAAAACAAAAGAAGTTTTAATCAGCAATCCCTATTCGATGAAACGCGTTGTCCGATACACTGCCCACCCAAAGTCCACAGTCTTAAAATTTCAGAACCACTTGCGTACGCCAGTTCCAGCCTGTGCATAACCTCCCCGAATGCACACTCCGTCTAAGTGAAACCTACTTTTTAGGCGCGGAGCTATTGAAGCTCGATGTGCATCTGTTCCTGGGAGCGCTGAAAACTCGGCGCAGCGAAGGGGAGAGGGGCATTATGCTCGGACAAGGAGTGCGAGGGGATGTGGAAAGGACACAAGGAGCCGACGAGCAGCCTTGGGGAGTGCGCGTTGGGGAGATAAAAAAAGATATTTTTATCTTTAGAGATAATGATATTTTAAAGATATCTGCGTAACTAAAGATATGCGTGTTAAAGATCTGGTTGGAAAGCGCGCATCGGGAATCGGTCTAAGCTCCCACGTGCAGGTGTTCTACTCGAGAGAGACGGCGTGCGCTCGGCAGACCCAGAAAATCCTAGTTTAAGCTAGCGAAGACCACCAGATCTGCTCAGACTTGGCATCTCAATGGCGAAGGCGGCCGACTTTTTTTCGATAAGACCGACAGCACTTACCAAATACGGGTATCCGGGGTAAAGTGGCTGTTTATACAAAAATCCCGGCGGAAGAACTTCGCATCTGGAGTGTTCCTTCAAGTTACCGAATGAAGTGATGGCGATGACAATGTCCGCCACGTTATTGCTGCAACAGAAAACAGACGCTTGCCTTTCGTGCCCCGTGGTGCTCTTTGTGTCAGCAGATTAACCGTGTAAAATATTTAATTGAGAAAACATGACCTTTGTCATGTATATGAAAGGCCAACAGCTTTTCTCATTTTCCCAAGTTAACGCGGTAGTTATTTGTTCAAACCACGGATAAGCTTGTTGCCTCCTCGTAAGTCTGAGTTCGAGGTATATTTAGCAACAATTTTCAACGATAAACTACTGAAGGTACCATAGCAAGCTATGTTATCAGCGATGACTTCTATATCCACTTTGACAAAACTACTAATGCGCAGCTGTCTGACCCCCCTCTCCAGATCCACCCGCGTAACGCCCTGCAATTGCACCAAAATATATAATTAGAAGAGTCAACAAATTTAATCGTTACAATAGAGTAAATGGAGATAATTGGTAGAACGTTATTTCAAAATAGCATGAAATGTGAAAACAGAAGAAATAATTTTAAAAATAAACTGACGAAATCAAATTTAAGTATGTTACACATCGCCAGGGAAACGAAGAAAAAATAAAAAAAGCCGCGAAAGAGTCAGGAAAACAAAAAATTGAAACTAAAAAATCGTGTAAGGGGAACAACCATTTAGCCCCTCCATTTTTAAAGTATTCATAATTTGCTGAATTTAAAACAGCGCAAATTCAGGTCAGAATGCAACAAAATTCAGAAAAAGCACATCTAAAACAAACAAAAATGAACGAATGTAACAAAGAGAGCCCATATTATACACCGGCCTCACACAACACAGAGAAACAAAGCCACGGAAAGAATACCAAATTACGAATAAAACACTTGCAAAAACAGACTAACCCTCTAAGTTCCTTGTATTTGCAGAAAAGTGCATAAGGTGCAATCATAAGGCACTCACTCGTTTTAATAGCGTATATGGGATATTTGGTAGAACAAACTGAAACAACCCGATGAAAAGTTATCCGAAACAAAGGCAAAACATTCCTCGAGGTTTACTTAAGTGTGCTTGCGTGCGTTGACGGCGAGCCTGGCATTTCTCCTCCTGTGCAGCTACAACCTCATTGCCAGTTTTTCTTCGCGTTTGTTTGTCTTTGGGCCAAATTATTAGGCCCAGCAGTTCCCGCACGGTCAGAATCTCCTCCTCTGAGGGCGCAGCCTTGCACAAGCAAATATTACGCAGCAGATGAAGCACCAGACTTACTCGACAGCTTCTGTGAACCTTTTTCTGTACGTCGTCAACCACCTCGCATCACTCTCCGGGTACACACCAAGGCCCAAGGCTGTTTGCTGACCCTTGCGCTTCCAGTGGTGTTTTTTAATTTCCTGCAAGGCATTCCAGCATGTCAAAATGGCAGAAACGGCCCACGAAAAGCATCGTTCCATTCCTATATGTGTGCACATTTTGCCCCCGCGGCGTCTCAAGGGCTGAGCGTCCCGCTAAAGAAAAATTTGGCGCGTATCTAGTTGCTTGGCTGCACAGTTCGCAGAAAGTAGGAGTATTCTGCCATCGTCAGGTATCTCTCCTATCTTAGCCCCCCACCTGTCCCGCCGTTCCCCTCCTGCCCCGCTCCACCCACAATAAACTCAAAGGAAGTTTGCCTCATTCGAACCAAATTTCCCGCGTTCGCACCGCTAGCGCACCATCTGTAGGGCTTGGGTGCCCTCCCTAGTTCAGTGATTTTTTTGCTGCAAACAGTTTTTAACACGTATTCTAACTTACTATGACAAAAAATCAAGCCAATGTTTATTTTTAAAGCAACACTGGCTCTAGCAGTATTGTATTTGCGTTTTCCCCCAATGTGCCTAACGCTTTCGTTCCGCTGAACAATGTTTACAGGCATTAAAAGGGCCCTGAAACAGCTTGTGCCGATACATGGGTGTCCAAATTTTAAGGAAAATCAATGTCCTTCCTCGTAATCACCTCCCTAAAGAATTTTGTTAAAGCGATGAGTAGTAGTGGAGTTATTGCAAATCAAAACATGGCATTTTCGCCCGCGCCGCGATTCTCTCTTGTTTCGTCCACCTTCTCGCAATAGGCGTGCGTGACTAGCCATGACGCCTCGCTTCTCGGTGACATCTACAAGAACATCACGCTGCGGGCGTCATCTGGTACTGGAATGTTCTGCGCCGCAGCATCGCTCTGGCACGGATCGTCTGACTTTCTGCGTGCTGTTTGGATCGTCTTTGTTTTTTTTATCATTTCGCTCATGAATCTTGCCCTCCGCTCACGGCTGTCAAAGCTTATGGAAAGAATGGCACGGGACTTTTACGCTTCCACATCACGCCGAAAGATCACGCGAAAAGAGAACGGCCCTGTCACCACGCCTTCGCGGCGACGACATGTCTTGGTACAAATCGGAGACTAAAATATGTGAGGGAATAACTAAAGACGCCTCAAAATTTGTTACAGTGTCATGTGTATGCGTTCCGAAGCGATGTCGGGTTATATACGGCTTAATTAGTCACTCGTTCACTCCAATGTCGAGCTTGCTCGTATTGTGGTGACGCCATGCACGAGGATATACTGGCAGTTCTAGTATCCCATTCCGTTGTTCCTATCGGTTCTTAACATTTACAAGCGTAACAAAATGCATCCGAAGGGTTGCACGGTACAGCACAGGAACTTTTTTTTAGAGTGCGTCATGCATCCATTTCCCCCTCCCTTCCCCCTTACTTTCCGGGAAACTTTCCGGGAAAAGGCTCTTCGTTCATATTTTACGAGCTCAATGCTGAGTGTTTCGATATGTGCAGGTTTGGTTGCCGGCTGCGGCCCTACACTCCCCCCTCCCCCCGCAAGCCTACCTTGTTTCTTCTTTACGCGGCTGGGAGGAAACTGCGTTTACTCTGTGTAAAGACATACCAATTTTGCAAAATACACAGTGTTTCGACCCATCAAAGTACAATACGATTTTTTATATATACAAAGCACGAGTGTAAAACTGAACAAATGTTGCCCCTCACTAAACCAGAGTCCTTCAATGCTTTCAAGGACTGTGCTTAAAGGAGCCATGAAGAGAAAACACAAGTTTGGTTCATTCGAAAGATTGCCTCGTTAGAACCATAACGACACCAGGACTGTGCTTAAAGGAGCCATGAAGAGAAAACACAAGTTTGGTTCATTCGAAAGATTGCCTCGTTAGAACCATAACGACACCACTTATAACGCAAACTTCGCTCAAATAAGCTACATAATTAGGAAAAAAGGAAATGACCATGCGACCCACCAGCTCATTTTCCGCAACAGAACCTGTGATGTCACTTGAGAATGCTCTGCGATTGGCGGAGGCCGGCAAAAGCAAACGCATGTTAGGCAGGGCTTACCGTTTGCATAGCGAGCTAAATGCCCATGAAACTTACTGCACATTCTTTTATGACAAAGAACGGTGGAGTAAACGGTTGAAGGTCTGAACGAACACGCAAGCGTGTGCGCCAATGCGTACGAAACTAGCGCCGGCCGAGCTCGACATCTCGCCGTGGCGCAGACGAATTTTCGGGTTCGAGGCTCTTCGGGGCCAACGAACCGCTCCAGCACGCACAGCCGCGACCTTGCTTCGTATCGTAATCCCTTCACAGGAGGTTGGTCGTCATATCGCCAACCAGCAAAGGTAAAAATAGAAACGAGGGGAGTAAGGAACAGCAAGAAGCGACGAGATAGTGCCAGTCGTCGCGTAAGTTTCGAATGGTGTTGGCTTGCTGCTGTCGTTACGAGCTCGTTTCCAGTTTACAACCACTGAAAACTTCAGTTTGTTCGAGTACTTTACAATGAAATTTCGTTGCTGCGTTTTGAAATGCCCATGTAGTACGGGCAAATCGTCGAGGGAGTGCGACATCCCCGCCGGTGAGGAGATCTCCTTTCATGTGCTGCCCAACGACGAACCTAGGCGAAGCAAGTGGCTACGTTTTGTGAACTTTGCAAACGGAGGAGAATGAGAGCTAAAGGAAGTACGAGTGTGCTCGCTTCATTTCCGAGGAAGTGATTACGGCAGGGACCCTTACGTTAGCTCACTCCTGGGACATGCTGGCGCTCGTCGCGGACTTCGTCAAATCGCTCTGACCTTGGGGAAAAAAAATGCCGTAAACACCGCGCATTGACGCTCGTATCTTTCTGGTCGAAGCAGAGAGCTCGCGCGAACGGCTTTCCATACACGACACCGGCCAACTGGCATAAGTGATACTGCTACTGAAATTGAACTATTATTAACCGTAATCAAAATACGGCACATACGTACCAGTCTATATTCGTCCGTCGCGACGGGGCTGACGAGGCAGCGGTGCCGACGGCTGGGCGTTCGTCTGTTGTGGCTATCGCGGAATGGTCGCTTTCCCGTCCACCGCGTATCCCACAACTCTTGCCGCTCGTGCACTTAGAAGCATTGAGCGTTTTAGTGGTGTGAGGTTGTTAAATGCAAGCCCGAGCTCCTCGGCGAGAGTTTTGTTCTCCAGATCAGGCGATTCCATGACTAGGGCTGCGGGTGCACTAGGTTTTACTAGTATTTTAAAATGGCCGCCGTCTCGATCGACTCCCGCGTGTGGGTGCTATATGGAGTCGGCATACTAAGTATCTGTTTCATGGACCGGCTCTATGACGCCATTGTACACGTCACGGAATGTTCAATTTTAGCGGGAGATTTAAAATTTTGGCTTAAATTGCCTTATTTCTCAGTGAATAAAGCATCATTTGCTTCCGGGAAAGCGCTTGGGGTACTATGAAACACCTAATATTTCGAATAAAACAAACTTTTGTTTTCTCTTCATGGCTCCTTTAAACGAAGGATTGACGGCTGATATGGTAGTTCCACAGCTCAACCAAAAAGTTCTGTTTTGGATTCGCGACTACGATTCGCAAACCATGTCGCTTAGTAGGCAGAAAAAAAGCAACACCCTGCCGGGATTTGAACCCACGGCTGACTGAGCGGGCACGAGGCTTTAGTCCACTGCACAATGACAAAACAATAAATTGCGTTGAAATAACCTGTCAGTGAGACCTACCCATTGTGTCACATCAATTTTTGATACCTTATTGACTAGATTCCTGGCTGGTTAAATGAATATTTCTTGAATAATGGTTGCGCAGAACGGTTCCATAAAGCCCCCATGGCTGATTTCCTGCAACAGCACTGTTTCGGTTTAGACTGCGAGTTCGCCCTGCGGGAATAGTGCTCGAGTGCTTTTGGTTTACGCTCTACGCTAAAACATTTGGTCGATATTGATTCGTTATTACCTAATAAACTTTCCGTAGCTCCTCTTTTCTCTTAACGGGGCTTATATTTTCTACAAGAGTTGCTGACCGCACACGAATATGCAGTTTGCAACTCCGGGAAGCGAATTGTCGCCAAAGCGAACGGCCGGAGTGTCGTAAGCTGAAATCTCGATCGCATGCGTTGAGCTGTGTGAACTCCATGCACCTTACTATGTTTATCACACTCTAGGGACTAACACAGCCGCATTCATTACGGCACGAATGTTGTCGGGGCGAAGTTTTCGCTTCTCGATCCCTTCCCGACGACCGTTCGGCCGGTCCACATTGCCGGCGTCTTCGGTCAGCGCGCCGGTCACACCACGCGGACTTTCAATCGGCCGACGTGTTCGTGTCGCCATCGGCGTCATGTGACAAGGCGGTCTGCCAACTGGGAAGTTGGCGTCATGTCATCGCGTGTCGGCCTAGCCAACGCGCCTTAACGAGGAGCGTGGTATACTAGAGCAAAAAAGATAAATATGGACGAACACGATAGCGTTAAACGTGCCGCAGAAAGCGCTAATTAACCAAAGGCGCCGCCGCGACCCGTTGACGCAGAGCAGACAATGCTTCTTTCCGCCGGAAGGGAAAGAAAAATCCGTCCATTTCCAAGGTTTCTGCTTCGTACCGCACATGGGAGAATCGATGACGTAGATGCGGGAAGATGGCGGGCACCAAAAACACGCAGGAAATGGTGCTAACGCGGCAACAAACTTTGCAACGAAAATTTGATTTTTCCGCTGCACGTAAAAATGTTATACTCGGCACAGATGACGTTGGTTCTCTGCATTTGTACGAGTAACATATGCTAGCAAAAATCAGTTGGATAAATGAATCCATGAAAGATTTATCTGAGAATCTTTAGGAACACCAATTTTTTTTCCTAGTGATGTCGTATCGCTGTCTTCAAGTGATGCATTTGCTTCAGCCGTGTGATTTGCATTTTCGCATTTGGGTTTTCATTTCCTTTTAGTGCTTTCCTTCTTGCGCCCCCAGAACCATGTTTTGCTTCGCACATGTACGATTATGTCTTGCTTATTTTCTTTGTTCTCGTTGTTGTTGCGCATACATTAACGGTTCTTGCTCTTGATTTTTGTCAGCGATTTGTTCTGAACTGTAATTGTTCTTTTCATGTGTTCAGTAATAACTGCTTTCTTTGTCTATGATATATATGTACTGCTTCCCCCCCCCCCCACCACTGTAATGCAAAACTGGCGCTGTGGGTACCATTATAAATAAATAAAAAAATAAATGCGGAATCACCTCGATAGTGTTGGTTAGGGCGAAAACCAAAAGTTCCCCGCATTTCCACGAGGGGAAGAATGTGAAAGTGCGAATGCAGGAGTTGAATTTGCGCGGTTCGGTAATGCTCGCGAAAGAGAGATCACACACACACACACAACTACAAAGAAAGAAAGATGCATTTATTCACAGACACCTATTTGTGTTGTCGTTGTACTTGATTGCTAGAGCGGACCTCAGCTTTGAAATTTCGTGTCAGTACTCCTTTAAGCGGGTGCATTAGCCCTTCTCACGCCCGATTTCTGGCCAATCCCCCACGTGGGTATGTGCCATGCACAGACACCTATTTGTGTTGTCGTTGTACTTGATTGCTAGAGCGGATCTCAGCTTTGAAATTTCGTGTCAGTACTCCTTTAAGCGGGTGCATTAGCCCTTCTCACGCCCGATTCCTGGCCAATCCCCCACGTGGGTATGTGCCATGTCAGCGGCCAGGCAGCGCGCGCCCATCTCCCCCCGTTGCCAAGGAATACGAGGAGATTCCTGGCCAATCCCCCACGTGGGTATGTGCCATCTCCCCCCGTTGCCAAGGAAGACGAGGAGCGCGCGCACCCGCAGCTGTTGCTATGTGGACGGACGGCGGTCAACGGAATTCAGGGTCGCTTATAAAGTGCATTCGCACTTAAAAACTACTTTTTAGATATTTTAAGGGCTACATATATCAGCAAAAAGCGCTTGATAATGTCAACGGGTGAAGGACGTAATCTCGAATTTAAGAAAACACAATTGCCCCTTTCCCTCAGTTAGGGGTGCAATTTCATAAAGTCCCCTCTCAGTGAGCCTCTACGCCATGTCTCGCAAAGGTACCCTCGAAATTTCAAGTCGTAGCAGTTTTCGCTAGGCGTTGAGTCAGTCAGTCGGGTACACACACACACATATATATATATATATATATATATATATATATATATATATATATATATATATATATATATATAGAGAGAGAGAGAGAGAGAGAGAGAGAGAGAGAGAGAGAGATAGAGAGAGAGAGAGAGGGGGAGATAGAGAGAGAGAGAGAGAGAGAGAGAGAGAGAGAGAGAGAGAGAGAGAGAGAGAGAGAGATTTTGCGATGACACGCGCCCTACATTCAGACGCTTCACAGACACGCGGCGTGAATGTTTAAGTACAGGCATGCACGACGCTCGGGCGTAAAACACCAACTCGTAGTTGTGCCAAAGACGCGCCATTTTTGCGGCTTTGCAAAATTGCTTTTTTTTATGGTTGTTCCGCCTTGCAATCCCATGAATAAAAGCCTACAATCGCCCAGAACAACCTTACAAGAGCAATTTCCAACTGTACATCTTCATGGAAGGCTCTGTACGACCGAACATCATGGAGTTAATTTTTAGGTACGCAGATGCACTTTGTAGCACGGGCTTCCCCAATAAAAACCACGCCCTTGAATACAGTAGGGACCCCGTCACTTACCGTCAGGATTCCCTTCGCCTTTTCGATTCCAACAGCCAAGCCCTGTCCTTGTGCGAAGACGTTGAGAACTCCATAGTGGATGACGTTGTCTATTGCCATATCTTTCAAGGTCGTAATGACTCCTGGCAGTGATATGCTTTCCCTACGCGTTGAGCTGGAATCAGGCAGATTAGCTGGATGAAAGTAACCGGAGGACAAAACTAATGGTGAGAGTCACCTGCAGTCGGACCCCATCGCTGACGACATTTACGGTGCTCGCCCTAGTAGTAACTACTGCAGCTTTGAAAGGGCCTAAAGTCCGCCGAATCTGGAGTCTAATCTCACACCTTGGTGTGGACGATACATTAGTCACCTTTCGTCTGCACCTACCAAGATGCAACGCTGTGTGGAAGGCAGTTCAGTTTTTAAGGGCTATGGTCACCATCCGAACAAAAGATGAAAGAATTCTGAAAGAAGCGCACACAGCCAAAATCTCCCTTGGGCCACTAGATTTGTAAATACACCACATGCTTGTCGAGATTACTGAGCGAAAAAAAGACATGACACATTTGAGGCAAAACATCAAAGTACAACTGGTATCCTTTAATTAAAAGTATGTGTTGCACTATATTGGATAGCAAAAGAAAATACGCGTTGAAAACAACATATCCACCCAAACATACAAAAAGGGCTCGCGAGAGATTTGGACATTGCGGCAATGTTCTCGTTTAACAGCAACAGACCGTTTCAGAAGATAGCGCGAGCAGTGGAACGCGGTAAAATTGAATTGACCTGAGAAATCCCCCTCAGTATGTTCTTTTTTTCCTCTTTTTTATTAGGTGGCTCAAAACTGAAGGTGAGAGAATGAGAGGCGGCCGGGGCAAATAAACAAAGGCCTCTACATGGTACAGGCGCCAGAAAACTGTAGTCTTTCGAGACATAGCCAACGATGTGAGCAGACAAGTGGCATTTTTTATACTCCCGTTTATACTCCTGCCCTTGTATCCGTTGTGCAGTGACTAACCTCCCGCTGAACAAGCTATGCTCATCTGCCATAACGTAGGTAACCATCGATAGGGCGCTGTCGCAAACAGCACTCGAACGTTACGTTTGTATTGGTTTTGGGCAACACTAGCAACCGATTACAACAAATGCGGTGTATGTTAGCAAATAAAGACATCTTAGAGTGCCTGAAAGTTCTAGCCACTGCGGGAAGCAAGCTTATTCGATGCAGTCGGGGTGGATACCGCAATTCAACATTTTAAATCGACCATAATACATTGGTGGCTTCTAGCCTCGTCGTTTCTTTCTGCAAAATACTGATGCAAAATTCGCAGGCTTGAGTTTTAAAAAATTGGCTCCAATCCACGCTGTGAAGGTGGTTGGAAGGCAAAGCTGTAAACGACCCCCACAACAATTCCCCATGCGACGTCACTTGAATACACACACGTGGCTGTAGAAAGAGTGAAACCAGAGATTCATCTAGCCATTACATGGGATTCGCGGGGGCGCCACTCCGAATGCAGCAGCGTCCGCCACGGCATGGCTCGAGCGGCGGACGCCGCCGCTGTAGCCCGGCCGTGTGTCGGAAGAAAGAAAACGGAGAGGAGCGTGTTTTGAAGGGTCGGGGCTACGCCACCGAGCGACACAAGCACAGACACCGAAACAATCCGGCATGTGAGCTTAGTGATTCCCATTTATAGAGATTTAAACTGAATAGTTTCGTAAGTTTGAGAATTGCAAGAAAGTTGACGGAACTTTTACAATCGCTATTTATCAGAACCAGTTGCTGCATTCGGTTATTGGAATACTTGTTAAAACACAACCGAATCGGTATTCAGCAATTTACAAAACGCAGCCCCATTCGTGACAAGCAGTGCACAGAAGATTGGCGTTTCTCCAGCGGCCAGATGTCTGTAAGGGGTCTCTACATTGTTTTCCCGCCCTGCAAAACAATCCGTAACGTATCTTTGCCATACGACTACTTAATCCCGATGGGTCCGTGTTACCCATGAGGAACAAGCTAATCAATTCGTGCGAATTTAGCCCGCAATGGACGCGAAGCTGCGCCAAAACAAGCCTAACACCGTCGTTAAAGCAGACGACAAAGCCGACGGAAGGGTACCGCCAACGCGTCCGCCGGGGTGAGCACGGAGAACGCTGGGTGATAGCCCCCTATCGCCACGCCATCTACACTGTGCTGCCTGAGTGAAAAGCGCCCTTCGCCTCCCCAGACGCGTTGGGAGTTTCTTGTCCCGCACGCCATGAAAGCACCGTTGGCTGGTAGAGGTAGAAATCTTTGCTTTAAATGTAAAGCAAAATTGTTTTATGGTCGAAGCACCTTACGGCCGAGGCTTGTCCGGCGTCCGGAATCCGTGCTCACGGCACAGCACCGTGTAAATCGACACATCTGTGAGCAAAATGTTCATAAAAGATTAACAAGAACAAAATAAAAGGTGCGCAAAAGGTTAGAGAGAGAGAAAGAGAGAGAGAGACGCGCAGCGCCGTGTAAATCGGAACATCTGTGAACAAAAGCTTCACGAAAGGTTAAAAAAAGAGAGAGAAAGCTGGAGAGAGAGTGCTCCTGGAGAGCCGTGCAGCGCATGCGCGAGAAGCATTGGATTCTATCGGATTGGATTGAAATAAATTGGATTGAAATGATTTGGATTGGTTTAAATTGAATTGTATTGATTGGATTGGATGGGAAGTCGTTATAGCAGCAGTAAGCACTCTCACTGATGCTTTACGGTAAGAACGATCTCCAGTGGTCCGCCCACTCGTCATGATTCACTTCGTGAAGATGCGTAATTTTGTTTTTTCAGTTCGATGCGCAGGTCTGCCGCTGCTTCGCGCAGAGGCTGGCGCAGCCGGCAGTTCACGCACGCGCCGACTTCGCTACAGTGAACATCGCCCCGTCGTTGCAACCGGACCGGCGGCTCCTGCATGCATGCCAGACGGGTGGCATTCCCGCGCGTGTTGAAACTCGAAATGGCGCATGGACGCGCCACTCTGGTCTCCTATGCGAGCTGTAGAGAAGAACCCTAGTTTTGTCCGGTTTGCTCCCCACTGGCGGGCTCCTTCTAACTTTTGCAGCGCCTGTGCCGAAGTTTTCGTTTCGGTGTGTTTTTACAGGGGCGGACAATTTATGTGCGACACAGTAAGGACGATTTTTCGCACAATGGGGCACAGAATTGTGTCAAATTAGAAAGCTGCAAAGGTGGTCGCGCGTTAAAATTGTACCAAGATGTGCGATTCACATCGTTAATTTCTGTCGGGCCGCAGAGGACGCCTGTTTTGATCACGGAATGCGGAAGAGCCCGTTCAGCGGGCGCACCCGTGCAGTCGTTTCCGAATGTCTGAGGTGCTGAAACCGAAAGCCAATGCTAATGCACGAAATTGTTGCCCGGTCCACTGCCACAACAGTACCAACAAGGCGAAAACAAAAATTGCGGGGATGCTCACTTTCGGACAAGGTGAAGACGAAAGCCTAATTGAATCTTTCGTTCGTCTGTCGTAGGAATTTTCGCTATTTCTGCGGTCGCGCCCGTCACCGCTTGACTAGCCGCTACGACAGAACCCTCCGAACATACATCGTTTCGCTTGGCTTCGCCAGGAGCCTCCTGTAGATAATCTGTTCGCTTGAGTTCGCCAGGAATTTCCTGTTGATTTGACGTTGCCCCTTCTGTTTAAACTTTGCAGCGGACCCATTACTTCTTGACCAGCCCATGTACAGCACAATCTGAAGTTACTGCCGCTCGCAAGCCATCGCCTATAGAGCATTCCTGTCGCCCCTTTCGGTTCCTTTACCTCTATTGCAGCTGCGGCAGCGGACTACACTGCTTTAGCGCTGCTGTCTGGCTTCTCTGGTGCGTGAAGGGTCGCCCTTTCTTACAACCTTCCCCCCATCCTCCTCCCGCTTCGAGAGAGAGAGAGAGAGAGAGAGAGAGATAATTTTTAATTTGAGGAAGTGTCTCAAGGAGAATCGAAGTCCGAATGGTGGTGGCAGGTAACGGGCTGAAGGCCCGCCCCGTCCTGGACGTCTTCTCCTTGGCTTCGAGGTTTCCCGTTCCAGGCGCGCGATCCAAGGCTCACGCATCCCGGATCACGCGACTTGCACTTTTTAAATGCGGAGCATTTCTTAGGCTCGCGATGTCACTCGTCGATGTTGTCGGCGCCGTCCACACGCTCACTGCGCATGCGCGTCGCGTCGAGGCGCAGGTGCGTGTCTCTCCCCCGTACCCTCCTCGCTCTCAACAACAGGTGCGGCGGTGCGGGAGGAGCGCGTGTACCCCGTGCGCTCCGCCGCTCTGAACAACAGCTGCGGCGGTGCGGGGGGAGCGCGTCTGTGCGCGCATGCGTCGTAGCTACCCGTGCGCTGCATCGCGCTCAACAGTAACGGTGGCAGGGCGTGTACACGTGATAACGGCGTGGTGGGTGCGTGGAAAGTTCGCGCGCTTGTGTACGGAAGTGTGCGCATGCGCGTCTCTCCCCCGTACTCCTCTCCCTCGAACGCGCGCGGGCGGTGTGTATATAAGCGGCGGAGCGCGCGTTCGGAATTCAGTCAAGGGCGTCTTTGCTTGGCTTTCGCTTGACCTGACGCTTTGCTCGACGGCACCACGCAATAAAGACAGACTTTAACTTTACACTCCTTGCCTTCGCTTCTCCTTCATTCAATAAATAAGAATATAAAGACGAAATAACAATTAAGCATTCCCAAATCATACCCAATTACGCAACATTCACGCGATACCCCACCACTCTGCGACGCATTTGCGGGCGGGCGGGTTTTTTTGACAGCAGAGCCATTTAAGCTTTTAGTTCCGTCATCGAGCCTCACCAGAACATTAAACCAGAGCGCTCGTGAGCATGCGTCTCGTGAGAAGCGCCCGGCCTCGTCCAGGCTTGCGTGGGGGCTTGCGCCACGTGAGGAGCTCGAAAAATCATAACAAGAAAAAATCGGCCGCGTATCTGCTCACTTCGTTGCAAATGTCGACGAAACACAGTCGTCTGGCTGGCGCCCCTGCCAAGTAAATGCCTTCCTTCTCTTCCCCGCTCACCTCTCATGTTGTTCCGCTCCTGTCTCGATCCTCCCAAGAAAAACACGCTAGCGGTTTGTTAAAGTCCAGTTAAATCTACCGCGTTCCACTGCTCCGCGCCGGGTGCCTCGATGCGAGCGCTGCCATACGGCAGAGACGCGCGTGAATCGAGGCACCCTACTGCACGTGCGCTCCAAGCGGAACGTGAGAACTATGTAGTGGAACCCTTCGTTACTGTTTCTGTTTGATTTCTTGAAACGCCTCTAGGCAAACAGCGGGTGACCGCTTTTGTATTTTTCTGAATGATTTTTTTATTAAATCAACCATCCGTGTATTTTTAATAAGGGGACACTGCGAATATCACGTATTGATGTATCGCCTCAGATATGTGTAATATTTTGCTTTGGGTCAACAATGTTGAGAAGTTGATAAGTATGAACATTGCCACTGGCTTAGGCATTTCTATTTGGTTGTGGGTATAGAAACCTGTTGTTCAGCATCTGCTTTAACTTTGGCCGTGCAGCTGAATGACGGTGCCCGCAGTGCGGGCACACTGCAATATTGGAACATGCTATGTTTCATTGTCTTGTAGATGTAACGTTTTCGTGTGTGTCAAGCAGGTTTTCGTTCGGTATTAAGCAGGTTCTACAATGAGCACACGTTCAAATGACGTGTTGAATTTCCTGATGTGTGCTCGTGCTTTTGTATTGTTGCGAAATCGTGGTACCGCGTGTCTTCGCGCCCGACCGCAACCAGAGATGTTTCCACTGCCGTGGCGTGTACGGTCGATCCCTCTGAGTCACTTATAAAATGAGTTGGAAGCGTTAAGCGAAGCAGCCTTTCTATTATGCTGGTTCACGCACTTCATGGTGATCTGGAACAATGTCCTGAGCATAATTGTTCTACCGTATTTAGTTCCAGCTTGTTTCTGAACTCTTTTTGTGAACACCTGTGAACTTCATGTGGAGTGATTTTGCAGTAGCGTGTTTCACCACCACAGACATTTGCAAAGTGTTCACTACCCGGAGCACTGGGAAACTAATTGGGTTTGTTGTGCTTTTGTGCAAGTGCTGTTACCACTAGCCGCTGCGTGCTGATATGTGGTCTTGTATTAAATTCTCTGTTCACAAAGGCAGACCAAAATTCCTCTTTCAAGTAGCCCAAAAGACACTAACTTTAAAAAATGCGCGCCAATCCACCCTGTGAAGGTGGCTGGAAAGCAAAGCTGTACACGACACGCACAACGATTACCCATGCGACGTCACTTGAATTCACACACGTGGCTCTGCAATGCGTGAACCAGAGACAAGTGAAATGCACTTAACCATACCCTTTATTACTTCAAAGAGACATTCTTTGCTAAAGTTTAATGAATGCATGATTCATGAACGGTGGTCGGTTGAGTTCTATTGGTGAAGCACGTGAGTAGAAGCTTTTTTTAAAATGAAAGGAAACTCAAACCCGATGTTAGAAGATCTCATTTCTCTTCCATCTCTGCCGCCGCCACACCCGCTACAAGTGCCGCGGGTGGGGCGCATGTGTGAAACGCGAGAGGTCGCGTGATGCTGCCACGTTGCATTCGCTAAGAACGCAAGAGCTAGCCCGGAAGATGTGCTCGGTGAGTGCACCGTGTGTCTCCCCCTTCTGCGCGTGGGCTCGTAGCGCAATCGGTAAGAAAACGGGCTCTCACTCCGTTTCTCTATTCGTTCCAGGTTCGATTCCTGGCGCTGCCAGTACCTTTTCTCTGTTCGTGGGAGTTTTCTGTTGACCCTAACGATCACGACAGAACTCTTGGGCGGTGGAGGTAAAAAGCTTCGTAAAGAGTTAAAAACGCTAACCGAGCGCACGTAAGCTTGTGCCTTTAGAGGCGTGGCGAGCGCCGGCCAGCTAAACCTTCAAGAACACTGTCTAGTGTCCGTGTCGTGATTTCTCGCATGGTTTTCTCCTCGCCTGTTCACGTGCGTTCGCGCCTCAAGTGGGGAGCACAGACGCCAAGTTCGCGAAGCCAGTTGCCGCGGGTTGTAGCGCGTGCTAACGCAACCCCCCTTGGGAGAGATGTGAAAGTCTGCTGACCAAATGACCCGGGCCTGCCAGTCACGGAGGACGTCCAGTGGCAAGTCTGGAAGTCCATGGGAGGTGCAACAGCCGGGTCTCTAACACAGGTATAGGGGCTTCCAGCTCTCCTGTTACTCCAGCTTTGCACCTCCAGTGCAAGCTGTGCCATTTTCCACCGCCTCACAACGTGCGCGCTCTAAACCGATCTAAACCTTTCGTTTTGAAAAGCCTCAGTTAAACCGAAAAGAAATACAACAACCGTGGAACACTCCGGTCCGAACGGTCAAGATATCTGTCACATTTTAGGTGCGGAACCCTTTAGGGGCGCGGCTTGTCGTAGCTCGTGCGGCGTCACGCAACTAAGCAGACCACGACATCACAGCGTCACGCACGTAGACAGAGGCTGCGGAAAAGAAACCTGGGTACCTCGCGATACGAAGCCGATGTCTTCGGGCAAGGCCGTTTCCACGGACACTACAATTGATGGACCGCAAATAAATGCACGATGAAATAGAAATACGAAATTCAGAATTAACGAAATAATTATCCCAAATTAATATAACTCAATCTAGTTTCACTTTATAGGTTTTTGTTTCATAAAGTAACCGGAACTTGGAAAATACTATCTTTCTTTTATCTCCGCTGCTCAGCGAATCCACGCTATTCATTAGTCCATTTAGGGTCATGGACGGCGGCGAACACAATCGGTCCAACTGCTGGGTTCTCCGTGTGAGCGGCAGCATGGGATCATGTGGCTATTGGATTGTATCACCGCTTTCGTGCGTGTTTTTAAAGCAAAGCTTTACTACTTTCGTCCAGCGATTTCATGAAGGATGCTCAAATGACTTTTTGACTGGAGACACACCCCCGGCGACACAACCCTCGAAGCACATCGCGTGATTCGCCGGGCCCACTGTTCGCGCCTGCCCGCCACCGCCACTACGGCCGAGGCAGCCAACCTATAGAGTTTCATACACTAGAGGGAAATCTGGCGCCACTGTCTAGGGGAGCCCGCGCTTCAACGAGCGTTCCGTCATGTACCGGGCAGGCACGTTACACTAGTTCTTGGCATGGCTCATGAACAGGCTGAAAAGTTGGCACTGGCTGCGAGAAACCGACACTATTACTATAGAACGTTCACCAAATTGCTTTGTTATTATAAAATTTAACCTCCAAAAGGAATAATTTGTCAGTGAATATGAAGAAGCTTCATGGACGATGAACAAGAAAAAATGTTACCCTTTTTGGTTGATTTCGTCTTCGAGACAAAAAAAAGCCATATGGCTAGCTAAGCCACGCAGGCGAGGAACGTCGCTAGCGGCAATGGCGCCACCCACGGCGGCCCGCGACTGCAGCGACAGATTTCCCTCTAGCACATATTAGTATGAAACTCTATGCAGCCAACCACCCCCGCAGCCTCCCATCCATGAGGCGCTGGGTTGTTTCGGGCGACGTTACCCGTTTCTCGCCCGGCGAAAAGGAACGGTGTGTTCGCCTTGAATGAACGCCACGTTCGCCCGGCCTCCTCCTGTGAGCGTTGCACGGAACCGAACGGCTTTGAGACGTGGTCGGCAATACAGCTAAATCAAAGGCAAGCCAAGCAAAAGCAAGACTCAACCAGACTGAGCCAAGCTTTTGCTTTGCATATCCAAGGTTAGCTAAGCTAAGCGGTAGCCATTTTTTTTAAAGACAAGAGACTTTCCTTGGCTACTTAAACCTAGAAATATTGGTCCGCCTGTTCGTATGTCTGTCTGTGGCTCGATTAAGCCACCCGCCGAAAGTGAAACAAAATCTTTGCAATAGTCACAGCCAAATCTAAACGTCGAAGTCCAGTGTCAATGTTTATACTTGTCAACATTGCTGAACAAGAACAAGACACCACGCCAATATAAGGCAGCAAATCAACGCGTCATTAATATTGGCAGTGTTTCTTTATTAAAGAATTTATGGATGCTCGGTTTTTTATTCATAGATGCTTGACAAATTAAATACTACGTCAACTGCCGAAAACCGTCGCCTGCTGTTGCCCGCGCTACGGTAACAGCATCAAACGGAAACAGCAAGGAAAGGTTCCTCAAGATAGGTTCCACGTTCTGCTTGGAACGCACGTGGAGTGGGGCAACGTGGTTCTATAAACGCTGAATTAGGCCGCCTCGATTCACGCGCGTCTGCGCCGTACGGCAGCGCTGACATCGAGGCACCCGACCTGGAGCAGTGGAACACGGTAAACTTAAATTGACTTGACCAAACCTTTAGCGTGTTTACCTTCGGAGAAGCGCTAAAGGAACAGCATGAGAGGTGAGCGGGAAAGCGAAGGGAGGCATTTACTTGGCAAATGTCGACAAAGACTATCGTCTTTTGTCGACATTTGCAACAAAAGGAGCAGATAAGCGTGCCAATTTGTTTGATTAGATTACGTGCTACAATGCAATGTAAACGAGAAAATGCCAGGGTTCTGTGGTTGTAACTGCAGCAACAGAAGACAGTCTGGAAAGGCACTTTTTACAGCAAAGATGTACACCTCTACCCTCAATGGTTTCTTCGCCGTGGGCAAGAACGTTAAGGCGCCGAGGCCTAAAAAACCGAGTTCCGCGTTAGGCGAACCAGGCAAACAGCATATAGCCCGGAATCCGTTTAAAGGGACCATGCAACGCTTCTTCTTTAACTTTTTTTGAAATTTTAAACGCTTGCAGAACGTTGTCACCCAACACACCCAGTACTTAGATTAGGTGGTCGCAAAGTACCTGACAAAAATTGCTGCTCTATGCACATCCGATAACTTGGAAACTCGCTCAAAATATTTTTCTATCTTTCCCGGTCTTGACCTTCTTCGACCGTTCGAAGTACGTCACTAAGGCCAAGTAGCGGCTGTTGGCTGGGTTTCCTTCAGTTGCAGCGGCAATGAACGCTTTTCGATAGCAACTTTAAAAATAAACCCACAAAAACAAGGCATAAACGGAAGGTGTATCTGGTGCGACGAGCAAATCACGCAGTGCCACTCCGTGCTGGGGATAACTGTAGCTTCTGCAGTGCTTCCAGACGTGAAGTGAAGAGTGAAAGCGTTTATCGGAAGTGTTGCAGGGTCCCTTTAAGTAAACCACAGAACAAGCAGTGGTCGAAACCACATTATGAACGTTAAGGCGCCTGTGAACACTGGGCCCCACCCCCCCCCCACCCCCATGTGTTCCTTGTAAAGACTGTTTGCAGATTATGAAGGCTAGGTAGGACTAGTGTCACTAAATAGAGCAGTTCTTTCCCAAGACGTTGAGCGCATGCGTCGGGCTTCGGAACGGTGTCAGTCGCGCGCAGCCGCAGAGCAGGGAGGAGAATTTAATAAACCTAGAAGAGTTGACCGACTACCAAAATGGCGGTGCCCATGAATTGTCAGAGTAAAATGTCACGTGACGCGAACAGACCAATGATCACGGCGGCGGCGCGGAAGAATATAGGAGAAAAGAGTGCCGATACTCTGCACCCTTAGCTAGTGACACACGCCAAGCGCAAGCGACAAGCCTGCCGAGACGACAAGAAACGTTTCATACCCTCCTCCATCACCAATTGTAGTGGTTTACAACAGCCTTGCTAAACATCCACCTTCGTAGGCGGAGTGGCGACCAATTTTTTCTATTCCAATCGGGTAGGCAAATTTGAGGCGATGAGCGATGTGGATACACAGGACGGGACAAATTTCCCCCCGCAGGCGATAGCAGACTGCCCAAAGTCTTCAGAATTGTCTGTTTTCGTATTCGCGCCACGCTTTCCCGAGATCATTGTTCCTGGGGGCGGTTGAAGCGTACAAAGGCACAAACGTTACGTGTTTACTTGTTTGCCGGAGTCGGTTAAGCAGCTTACGCCATTTTGTTGTTGTTGTTTTTTTTCGAGGCACAGGGAAGAATCTCGCGCCCATTTAGGCTGATTTAAAGGCTTCATTTTTGCCCTTTTTTTATTATTATTATTCTGGACCTCCCAACACCTGCCACTCAGCCCAAACGCATGACGTCGCGATGAGTTCACTTCTTCGATGGGGAGCTTTTAAATGTCCCTACACTAAACCTAAGCGGCGGCATGAAGAAAGGGGCTGTGCATTTCAATGTCGACAAGCATATGGGGACCCTGCAACACTCTTCGTGCAGTGCAAGTAAACCTGCGCGACGTTTAGATTAGACTTCCAGGAACACCCGAGCCAAATATTACACGTGCACGTGAAGCGGTAAGCGCACAAATCGCCGTGAAAGACGCGAAAAAACCAACCGCTCTCTCTTCAATTCTCCTCATTATGCACCACTGGCATGGCCTCTGCGACATCCATGCGACATCAATCGGGCCATGGCTGTCCTGGCTGTCGGGAGCCCTGTAGCGGCCACTTCGTCATCAACAGCAAGCGCCCACCATCATCATCATCGACCGCTGCCTCCATCGTCAGCAGCGCGTGGTCTCGACACACGGCGAGCCACGCGACACAGAACATCATGGCCTCCGCGCTGCTATGGTCCCTAGAAATATGTGCTAGTCTGCCGTCCGCCAGCCGCGAAGGGGGCTCCTCCGTGATGCATGCAGCGGCGGCGCTGCAGTCAATCGGAGCGCGGTGGCCGGCCGGCGCGGACGGCGCTCTGCCGTGCCGCTGCTGCCTTCGTATTTCTGCCCTATTTCTGGGCGGGTTCAGCCCATTTTAACTGCCCCTTTTCGAACCCTATCCGTTTCTGTCGACAAACCAGATTAGCCAAATAAGTTGGTTCTTACCAGTACGAAGAGTTTTAACCGAAACGTAAAGTGACAGGAGTACGTTTTCGCGTATTAGATCGAGTTTTCTAAAAACCACGGAATCGTGTCGCTACGCTATTTCGATTTCGACGCATACTCGGGGGCTTCGGGAACACTGCCGGCACGGCATCGTTTTCCAGCTTGGAAACATCATGCGGGACTTCAGCTACATTACCAAGCAAACAACCGTTCTTTGTGAATATCCCCGCCGTTGTTAACTGATGGATTAGTCAGCGCCTGAAAATGTGTGTGTGGTGTGTCGGCGCTCCGCTTTTTTGTATGGCTCTTTGGAACCGTCTTTCTTTGCAAGTTTCCCAAGATGTTGTCCCCTGTACGTGTATGTAAATAAAGCAGCTCGAACCGGTGCCTTCTGACCTTTCGCATCGTTGATGTGAAGGCCCTTAAGCGCACGTCTTCGCGGCCCCCTCAGTTACGTCCAGTCAACTGGGAATCTGTTAAATGTAAATGCCGAATAAAAAAACAAGACGTGTGCACATGCATACGAAGTTTTATCACCTTCAGTCATCAGATACAGTGATTTCTCCATAACTCGAACTCGGATATCTCGAAATACCGGTTAAGTCGAAACCTTTTTTTGCCGTGCATATACCTGCCATAGGCGCATTTTCCACCCTTTGTCTCGAAACGTCTATTCGGGGATCACGGATATCTCGAAATGTTGACAAAGAGGACGCAATGCAACATCCGCTGCAGGCAGCTGGTAAGCTCTCTGTTAAAGCTTAGCTCCCATTACCGGCCGAACACTGTCGCGAACGGCAAACTTGCGCGGGGTACGCACTGTGCGCGGCCGATGTCCCGTTAGCGGAGTGCTGTCCGACGCCTACATTGTTGATATAGCTGGGGAAGACGGTTTTGATCATGTGGACGACGACGGGTCTCAAGAAGTGCCAAAAACGGCAGGAACAAGAAAAACATTACCTTTGCCTGCTTCACAGCAAGGCGGCCAACAGTTGATGCGGCATTGAGAAGCTCGAAAACACTTTTTTTTTTTGACCAGATGTGAAGGCGAAACAGGCGTGCATCACGCAGTTCTTTTTCCGCAATACCTAAAAAAATTGTTTTTTTTCTGCAAATTATTTTGCCTGTATTCCGGAAGCGTCCCTGTGCAGAGGTCGGCAAACTCACTCATGAGTCCACTCACTCAGACTCATTTGGACTCAAACTCACGCGTGAGTTTGAGCTTGAGTGAGCGCGAGGCTAGTGTGGCATGGTGAGTTTGAGCTTGAGTGAATTTGAGCCGAGTGATCACGACTGAGTTTGAGTCCGATTGAGTTTGAGTCCATTTTGAGTTCTGAGTACATTTTGAGTTTGAGTCCATTTTGAGTTCTGAGTACATTTTGAGTTTGAGTCCATTTTGAGTTCTGAGTACATTTTGAGTTTGAGTCCATTTTGAGTTCTGAGTACATTTTGAGTTTGAGTCCATTTTGAGTTCTGAGTACAATTTGAGTTTGAGTCCATTTTGAGTTCTGAGTACATTTTGAGTTTGAGTCCATTTTGAGTTCTGAGTACACTTTGAGTTTGAGTCCATTTTGAGTTCTGAGTACATTTTGAGTTTGAGTCCATTTTGAGTTTGAGTTCATTTTGAGTTCTGAGTACAATTTGAGTTTGAGCTCATTTTGAGTTCTTAGTAAATTTTGAGTTTGAGTCCATTTTGAGTTTGAGTCCATTTTGAGTTCTGAGTACATTTTGAGTTTGAGTCCATTTTGAGTTCTGAGTACATTTTGAGTTTGAGCACATTTTGAGTTTGATTACATATTGAGTTTTGAGTACATTTTCAGTTTTGAGTAAATAGGAGTTTTAAGTCCATTTGGAGTTTGAGTACATATGAGTAGCCTAGCAGGCAGCTATGGTTGGCTGTTAAGTTTCATGCGTCACTGTGGGCTCGGAATTCAAGTTACCTGCGGGTATGGCACCAATCGCGATCTGCATGATCAGTTGGGAGGGAGGGGTGTGTGATTTTTTTTAGTTTCTTGTTGAATTTTCATGGCCATAAGCACTTGCTGTATACCTAATTTTCGCGGCTTGGCGTGTGAGTGATAATTGTTTGGTGAGGTCATAAAAAAGGGTTGTCTTAACTTTTCCTCCTGACAGATCCACTTAGAGCGTGGGAAAGGGTGGTGGGAAAGCACACGGCGGCGCTGGCGTGCTGGTTGTTCGCCTGCTACTGTTAACGGGTTGATATACTAGGGGTCACAAAGGAAGAGGTGAGAGCCGGGGGAAAATGGGGGCGGGGGCTGTCCTTTCTACTGTTTCAAATGAATTAGCTGAATTGACTGGGCAGCGCCCCTTAAGACAGAATAATGACCACATTAGATTGGGTGAAAAGTGAAACTGATGAGGCTAAGGCGTGTAAGGTATCAAATGAAAGGTCCGGATTAACGGAATCACGCGGGGTAAATAAAAAAAATGCTTCCTGATTGTAGTCATCAGGCAGTCATAATGAGTCATAGATTGGGTTAAAATTCAAAATGACGCTGCGAGGACATGTGGGGAATCAAATTCAAGGTCTCGATGTGGGGAATCATTCGGGACGAACATGAGATATGGATATATCATGACGTAGTCATGGTAAATCAAAGATTCGGTTAAAATTCAGGTTCATGACGCTAGGGCGTATCAAATTAAAGGTATCGATGAGGGTAATCACGTGCTTCCTGATTATTATCATGACATAGTCAAAATGGGTCATAAATTAGGTTAAAATTCACAATGATGCCACTGGGTGTCCGGGGTATCAAATTGAACGTTCCGATAAGGAAAATCACGTGGGACAAAAATGTGGTAGGGCTATATCATGAGATAGTCATGGTTAGTCATTGATTGGTTTAACGTTCAAATTGATTCCTCGAGGATGTGATGGGTATCAAATCAATGGTCTTGATGAGCCGAATCACGTGGGAGAAATACAAAAATGCTTCCTGGTTATAACCATTAGATTGTCATGGCGAGTCTTATATTGGGGTAAAATTCGAAGTGACCCCGCTAGGGAGTGTAGGGTATCAAATTTACGGTCTTGAAGAGGGGAATCACGTGGTACAAATAAAAAAGGGCTTCGTAGTTCGAATCATGAGATGGTCATTATGAGTCATAGATGGGGTTAAATTTAAGGTGAGGCCGCTGAAGCATGTGGGGCGTCAAATTGAAGGTTCCAGTTAGGGGAATCATGTCGGACACCTAAATGATGCGTCCTGGTTGCAGTCATGAGTCATGGTTAGTTTGACTGGTATGAATTCCATATGACCCTGCTAGGGTGTGTGGGGTATCAAATTAAAGGTCTCGTCGAGGGGGTCACGTGGGACAAATATGAAAATGCTTTCTGGTTATAATTATGAGGATATTGCAAAAGGTATACAGCAAAAGGTACACACTCTCACTCACACTCACACTCACACTCACACTCACACTCACACTCACACTCACACTCACACTCACACTCACACTCACACACTCACACACTCACACACACACTCACACACTCTCACTCTCACTCACACTCACACTCTCACTCTCACTCACACTCACACTCACACTCACACTCACACTCACACTCACACTCACACTCACACTCACACTCACACTCTCACTCTCACTCTCACTCTCACTCACACTCACACTCACACTCACACTCACACTCACACTCACACTCACACTCACACTCACACTCACACTCACACTCACACTCACACTCACACTCACACTCACACTCACACTCACACTCACACTCACACTCACACTCTCACTCTCACTCCCCCACTCACACTCACACTCACACTCACACTCACACTCACACTCTCACTCTCACTCTCACTCTCACTCTCACACTCACACTCACACTCACACTCACACTCACACTCACACTCTCACTCTCACTCTCACTCTCACTCTCACTCTCACTCTCACTCTCACTCTCACTCTCACTCTCACTCTCACTCTCACTCTCACTCTCACTCTCACTCTCACTCTCACTCTCACTCTCACTCTCACTCTCACTCACACTCTCACTCTCACTCTCACTCTCACTCTCACTCTCACTCACACTCACACTCACACTCACACTCACACTCACACTCTCACTCTCACTCTCACTCAGTCACACTCACACTCTCACTCTCACTCACACTCTCACTCACACTCACACTCACACTCTCACTCTCACTCTCTGACTGTCTCAATCTCTGTGAGGCCATGTGAGTTCTGAATTCATTTTGAGTTCTCAGCCCATTTTGAGTTCTGAGTTCATTTTGAGTTTTGAGTACATTTTGAGTTTTGAGTCCATTTTGAGTTTGAGTGCATTTTGAGTTTTGAGTACATTTTGAGTTTTGAGTACATTTTGAGTTTGAGTACATTTGAGTTTTGAGTCCATTTTGAGTTTTGAGTTCATTTTGAGTGAGTACATTTTGAGTTTTGAGTCCATTTTGAGTTTGAGTTCACTTTGAGTTTGAGTACATTTTGAGTTTTGAGTCCATTATGAGTTTTGAGTTCATTTTGAGTTTGAGTACATTTTGAGTTTTGAGTCCATTTTGAGTTTGAGTACACTTTGAGTTTGAGTACATTTTGAGTTTTGAGTACATTTTGAGTTTTGAGTCCAAATTGAGTTTGAGTACATTTTGAGTTTGAGTACATTTTGAGTTTTGATTACATTTTGAGTTTGAGTACATTTTGAGTTCTGAGTACATTTTGAGTTTTGAGTCCGAGTGAGTTCTGAGTTTTGAGCTGAATGTGAGTTTGAGTTTGAGTGAGCGCAGATGTGCTGCTCAGCATTGAGTCTGAGTTTGAGTGAGTGGTGATTCGAAAAAAAAAATTGTGAGTGAGTTTGAGTGAGCCGCGCCAACTTTGCCGAGGTATGTCCCTGTGCATTGGAGCGTTTGTTACCAGCACTAGCTCTTATTCCAGTGATCTGGCCATACATTTTTCTCATTTCGCTTAACCCAACACTCCGCTTACCTCGAAATTTTCAAAAAGTTTGGGTACTACCAAACCTCTTTTGCGTGCCTGTAATATTCACCCGTTTTGCCTGGAAAGCAAAACGGGTGAATATTTGTGTTATGGCCAATCATTATAACCGCGGCTGTTTGAAACCAAGGAGTAAAAATATTAAGGTTTATTTATACTGTCATGACCATATATACCTTGCTTTATCCCCCCCTCCCCCCGCACTCTGCCCAAAGTATATAGGAACAAGTTTTTGCTGGCACAACATTTTACTCAAGCTTTCGCTTTTCTTTTTGTCAGCCTACCAGCCGTCTGCGTGCTTGTCACCGTCAATGACGTTCGGAAATGACCCGGTAGTTTCGATGTGGAACAAACGCAGCTTCTGGTGCCGCAGGGAGCTCTTTTTGAACGGGATCTCACTGTCTCAACATTAATGGTTGAACGCGAAGCTTTCTTGTGAGCGATTCCTTGTCGTCTGAGTTTTGAATTTGACTCACTGAGCTATCACTTTGGCTCGCACGAATTTTGGACTTATGATCGGGCCGGATTTGACATCGACCCTTTGCCGTTTCATTTCACTCGAAGAAAGCTTCGTGTTCAACCATCGTTGCGGAGTGGAGGAGTGGATAATTTTTCTGACTGCACTCCTCTCCAAATCCAAACTGCTTTGACCATGTTGGAAATGCGCATTGAGATAGACGTCGGCTTCAAAACGCGATGGAGCCAGCTTCGATTCTGACCACGGAAAGCGTTTTTTTTTTTTTTTTTCCTCTCACTTTACTTACGAACAGCACCGTCGTCAGAGACTGTTGGCTTTCCTGCAGTCCTTTTTCGAGGCGGCATAGGCCATCAGTGAGACATAGAAAGCTTCACTTTAATAATGGTTCAAGCGGTGGTAGTGAAACGGCTACGATAGTTGGTGCGGTTTCATCCTTCGGTCTCACTCGCGAAATTCAGCGGCCGCAAAGAGGCTCCAATTCGCGAAAAACTCGGGGCGTGAAACTAAAATGCCTTATAGTGCTATCGTACCTTCAATTGTGAGCTGATGTACCTCGTACCATTCGATTTCACCGCTCTAAGTGGCCGACAAACCCCGATGCGCGCTCGCGCTCCGCGGCAGTAGCGGCGCGGCGCAGGCCGGCCGGCCGCTCTCACTCCGGCCGCTCGGGCGCTCCGATTGCTCGCAGCGCCCTCTACGCAGCGCTTTGCGTGCATCAGCGGCGCGGACACGCCTTCCCATAGAGAAAGCGCGCGGACGGCAGACTAGCACAATTTCTAGGGACCATAGCGCTGCTGACTATGGAGCATGGAGGAAAGAATACTCAGGAGAGGCCCCTAGCACCCCAATGCATTGCAAAAAGTGTGGAGGAAGTCACGTGGTTTTTCTTGAGCCCATGGACAATGTTGCTTACTTGTTTACAGCTGCGGCGGCAAAATTTGGGCGAATAGAACGGACAAATTTTTAAGGCGCTTGGTATGTGGCTGCTTCGATACGCTTGCAAACCAGCGCAGTCGCTACGACAAACGTTTTTAGATTAGACCAGTTTGAAAACTCTGCCGTCGGAGGCGTCTGCGTTCGCCATCGCGCGAGCCTGTTGCTATGACGACGACAAACACTACTTTGCCAGGCTTAAGAGCTGAAAAATCGTCCTTCTATCTCAAAAACGAAGGCCGTTTTTCGATTGAAACTTTGGGTGAGGGTTAGAATGTGCAAATTGAAGGGGAAATCAACAGATTAGAAGGTGACATCGCACCGAGGAATTAGCGACGAAGCTGTTTTAGCTTCGAAGCGGGAGGGCAGGGCGACGCCATGTTAGTCAAATCAAACCGGAGACAGCAAAGGATGATGGGATAGAGTGCTGGGCTCCGTGGGCTCAAGTCATGGCGGGACTCGGCTTCACAAATGTGACGTCAGGGCCTCTCCTAACCTTTTCTTTCCTCCATGCTATGGAGGCAGCGGTCGATGATGATGATAGTGGGCGCTTGCTGTTGATGACGAAGTGGCCGCTACAATTTAAATCTAATATGAGTAAGTTGAAAGATAAAGCGATGCACGGTGAAAGACCGTGCATACGTTTCGTACGCGGATTAGAAAAGCAAGAGCCCCCTCCCTCCACCCCCTCCCCCCCCGCTTCGCCCCCACATAATTATTTCGTTGCGGGGTGGGCGGATAGTCGAGGTTATATAGCTTGGATTGATGTCACTTAGGCTGCCTATGATGGAGGAGGAGGAGGAGGAGAGACTTCACTTCTCCCATCTGCTGCGATTGTGGTCACTCCGGACCAGTGAGGGCTGTCCTCAGTTCAGGACTCTCTGGCTGTTGCCGGACTTCTGTGTACGGAAAGGGTTGGGGTGGAGGCAGATGTGGGGTGTTCGGGAGAGCCCACGCTTTGTGGTATAGTGTTCCTAATGTGGGGTGCTATGTGGTATAGTGTTCCTAATGTGGGGTAGGCGCTGCACTGAGGTGAGTACTGCGTGGGGAATATTTTGTGCCAGAGCGTATCGAGGGAGAAGGTGTTATTTTGGAGCTGGCGAAGTATGACTCCTTCCTCTCTTTTTAACATTGTAGTTGATTTTCAATTTAAATTATTACGTTTTCTCCGCTTATATATTTGTGCGAGCACCCAGTTCCCGCAAAAATCCGGAACGGCATTCAGTGTACCGCACCGCTGGAGTTTTGGCGACATGCAGCGCCCCTAGTGGCCGACGCCTCTGGGTAGTACAAAAGCAGACGACTCTCGCCGCCCTCCGTGCGTTTTCAATTACCAGACAGAATGAAACTTGGTTCTAGTAAGTTTAACCGCTTTGTGGCACATTTAAATGACTGCATACTGTATGAACTAGCCCTTACAGTAGTTGTAGAGGCTAAACAAAATAATATCCACTCAAACAAGCCGATTTATCGGCTTTCTTTTCAGCGAGCTGTCGCGGTCGTCGCGGCGTGGGACAGTATCGCCAGGTCGGGTGGTCTAACTTCCTGACGACGATTACTGTTCTTTCTTGTTGCGTGCGGTCGAGAACAGAGAGTTCACGAGTAGCATAAACACGGAACGCTGCTCATCCTATAGGGACCGGGCAGCTGGACGGGTGGCGCCACCACTCGGCGCACCCCTCGTCAGTGGAATGAGCCGGTGCATTGGACTACACAGCCTCCCGTTGTTTTTGTCGTATTTGCTTCGGTGCTTTGTATGTTTTGGTTACGTTGTGAGCAGACATGTGAGATTAAACAAAGTCTAAACAGATGTGTTGGGTTCTTAGATGCAGTAATGACTACGTAAACTTGTCGGACGCGTCTAAAGTTGGGTATCGGCTGCAATGGCATGAGCGCTTTTAAATGCAGAGCATTTCTTAGCCTCGCCTCTTCCTGCGTCGGACGGCGTCCACAGCTCCGCGTCCGCAGCAGGTGCGCCTCTCCTCCTTCCCTCCTCTCTCTCAACAGCAGCTGGTGCGCGCATGCGTCGTAGTCAGCCCGTTCGCTCCGTCGCGGTCTCGGCGTAACAGGTGCGTGATAGCAGCGCGGTGGGGCGTGGAAGGGCGCGCGCTGCTTGCGCATGCGCGCTCTGCGCGCGCTGCAAATATAACGCGGCTAGCGGTCGCTCGTGCTTCAGTCACTGCGTTGCTCCTTCCTTCCTTGGTTAACGCTCGCTCCACCCTAACGCGACTTTACTCTCCTCTCTCTACCCCAAACCAACACCAACGCAACTACGACCCAACTACCCACCCTAACGCGACTTTACGCGGCGTTAACGGCCCCCAATGCTCTGCATTTACTTGTGTTCCCCTCACGGGAAGGCGCGGGAATTTTTTGCAGCGATCTGCGCTTGGCTCCACCCGTTCTGAGTACGAATAAAACTACTATTATTAGTATTATTTTCTTCTCAAATGCACTCACGGCTACGCAAACTTATTGGATGCTTGTAAGGTTGGGGAAGGGCTACATTGACCCGAGCGCTTTTGCAGCGCCTGCGCCTGGCCCGCGCGATCTAAGTAGGAATCAAACTATTAGCAATATTAGAATTTATTTCTACCACTTCAAATTATCTTCACTGGTTTCAATGACTACGGTTTCCACGCCAGCCTTAGCGCTGGGATACCTCGATACGTGTGCTTTAAATAGAAAAGCACCTGCATACGAGACGGATTACCGTGTAGCCGTAGAAATGTTGCGATAGTTTACAGTTTCTGTAGCCGTGAGCTTTGTACCTTCGGTTTTGGTGAGCGACACTGTGACAGCATGGGAGCCTGAAAGCCGAAGTAGAAAATCCACGTTTCTGCTGGTCATTTTATCAAGAGCCAAAGTTATTCACCAACGCAACAGCCCAAGCTAAAAACCATCCCTCCTCCCCTTCCCGTTTTACCCCCTGCGTAGAATAAAGGCTGGCACCGATAGTTAAAAAATGTAGCAGTGTTAACGTCAGCCGGTGTTTTTTAATGTTTAAGTATTCTTTACAGAGTACCTAAAAATCGTGTAATGCCTGGTGAAGACACCAAAAACGCGCGATTAGTTGCCTCAAATATGGGTGCATGAGCCCGAGTCCTCCACCACAGACACATTTCCGACACACTGGAAAAAGTTTAGATTTGGAGAGGGGGCATGGAAGTTCAAAATTAAACAGCAAACTCATCTAATGATTATGATGGTTGAACACAAAGCTTTCTTCGTTCGAAATCGAATGGGAAATGGTCAAAGTCAAAGACGCTGCGACCAAAAGACCAAACTGTGTGCTGGTCAAATTCGACGCTTAACTAGTCAAAGTTTAAATCCAGAAGGCAACCAAGGAAACCCATACGATAGAGCTTTGCGATAAACCATCATCGTCGTTAGACGAAACCGACCGCAGCATTCAGTTGTGAAGCTGAGTACAGGTTTCGGGCACCCTCCTGTCTTGCGTCCTTCAGTCACGCAGGAATTGGTTTTTGAAAAACCATTTGCCAGCTAGCCAGAAACCATTGCAATTCTTGTAAAGCAATGCTTCTCCACGACAAGCAATAACATTCTACTATCACGCGTACTATCATGCGGTATTTATTCTATCAAGAAGGACTCCCGATGGCTGTAGTAAGAGCATTTCTGTGAAATTAAACGCGTTTCAGCCGTAGGTGATGAAGATACGGAAACGTCATCCGTAACAATTTCTGTTTTGAGGTAAATCTTCGAAGACACCCTCCAACTTTGTCTTTCGCTTGTGCACGACGTCGGCGCCCTTTCGTTATCAACTTCCAAAGGCCTTCGCCGCAGCATTCCTAGATCGGTTGCACACACCGGCTTTGTGGGAGAATTTAGCGGGAATATACTCCTCGATTCGCAAAACTGCATGCAGGCATGAAAAAATTGCATGACACAACGAACTTTCACTTCCAGTTTGATTTCCAGCTTGGCGCATTGAGCGTCGTCTGCTATTCGTAAATACTGAGTATGGGCGCAAATAACACACATGGCATACCTTGTAAACGTCACATCCACACTCAAGATTTACCGATCTGAAAAAGGCACGTGGGGTTACGTTCGCTTTGCAAGCCGCACCGCAGAAAAACGACAGAAAGCCATGCACAACTACGCTGCGACCGCCACCGGCATTCCACTGACGAGCGGTTCGCCACGGGCGGCGCTGTTCGCTGAAACGACGGTGGTGCCATGCAACGGCCGCCCGGTCCCTATAGCCTGAGGTAACTGCAAAAGGTTGCTTCAGCGGGAGCATGCAAGCGAACCCAAGAATTGCGCAGCCCACTCAGCTGACACTGCTGGCCTGGCACCGCCATGAAAAATAATGGAAATTTTGTTTTGTATTTTCGCAAACTAAATTATCCTTTTCCAACGTTTTACGCTGCACGATTTACAAACGGGAGGGTACATGTATACTAGCCAGTAGGTGAGGCATTGCGTCAAATAAACAAATTAAGCCCTATTGAAGGACGCAAAATAATCGCCAAATCGCACGCCCACTGCCTACTCATATGTCTACTCTCTTGACTACTTGCGGTATAAACGCCAGGCTGATACTGTAACTAGGCAAGAGAGGGCGCCACGGCCCCTCTTGGCAGGCTCCGCACTTCCCCACAGCTTTCACGTTAGTGAAGCTGCTTTAATTTTTTTTCCAGCGAAGCTGTATGTAACTACCGTCCGGCGGTGGTCGATGTTCGCTTTTTTAGGCCTCGCATCCACAGTAAAAAAAATTCTCTATTTTCTCGCGAATGCCCTTCCACTACAAATTTAATGCAGAAATCTCGGAAAAATCACACTGAAATTGGCCACTAAGGCGGCTTTATCATTACGACGAGTTTCATTTACTTGTCATAGTTCGTATTGAAGCGCTATACTTTAAGATCTCGCGAAATCTCGTTTAACCGAAACAATCCCGAAATTATCCCGAAACTATCCCGAAACAAGACCACCCTAACGTTACACTAAGTTCCATATAATTTTTAGTTATGGAATTTCCGATGAAGTTGTAAATATTGTGGAATTTCCGTATGCTGTCAATTCATGCGCTTCTAGTGGAAGGAAACGGACACTCCCATATTAGTCTACTGCAATAAAACTCTTGTCCTTCCAAGCGTCAATCATTTGATTGACAAGCAAGTATGCTCAATCGCAAATCCCGAACACGCGTGCTTTTTTTCGCGGATAGCTGCGCCAATTGAGGTAAAACACAACACATCCTCGCTGCTCATCCTTCTTCACAGTGTGGGTGGCCTGATGGGTTTTTGTTTCGTTCGTGTACCACCCGTTTAGCTTGTCGGACTTTTTAAAATGTGAACTAGAAAGTGCTGAACTAGAAATGCGAACTAGAAAGTTGCAATTATAGTTTTGGGCCCACGTGCGTGTCAGTGTGCGTGTGCGTGCGCGTGTGTGTACGTGCTTGTGCGCACACACACAAAACGTGCACACACACACAAATTTCTTCCGAAAGAGGATACTTGATTTCCCGCGCCTGAGCAAAGGGCCGCCTTACGGCAGCTTCGCCTGCACTGCTGCCTCTCCTTTTCCTCTAGGGCCAAGGAAAATGTCGTCGCTCACAATACCGCACAAACAGCTTTGATGCATGTAAAAACGTTTCACTCGCGAAATTAATGATTTCGTATTCCTACGTCTAAGCAGTCTTTAATGCCTGTGAGGAGTTTTTAACAGCCGAAATGCGCGGAAATCTGTTTGGGTATATTGAGATTGCAAACGTAATCATGGAGGTAGAGGTCAGTATTTGGAGAATTCTAAATGATTGCATAAATGAAAGTGAGCAACTCACAAGTAGTCGAAGGCCAGACCACCCTTCGTCTTTCGGTATCTCTTCATTGTGGCGTGAAACGCCTTCAAGCCGGTGTCCGCACTTGTGCTGCGCAGATCTTGTCCCGCGATGAAAACGCTGCTGTAATACAGTTGGTCGCAGAGGCCGTCGAATGGGTAGGTATGTCCGGAGGTGGCACCTATTCCGACTGTGCAAATGAACACTGAAAATCGAGGAGGAGAAGATAGACCTGCCGTCCACATGCTCCATGGTAATTCAGGCTAATGCACTGAGTAAGCCTCATCCGGTGCAATTGTCTCTTTCGCAGTGGCACATGGGGGAGCGAACGCGCAAATAAACATTAAACCCAATTCTTACAGCCAATATTTCCAATTTATGCTTCAAAAGGTGAAAAAAAAAGAAACACGGGCAAAATGCTTAGGTTTAAAACAGGACGCCACTCACAACTAAAATTTAATGTCGCAGAAACAGATATAAGTCTGGGCACATGTCACTGTCTATAAATCTCACGGTCTCAGAAATAGCGTATTTGGGTAAAAACATCCAACGCAATATCTGGTACTAGAGTGTGAAATACGCCGACACAGTAAATACGATTCTTGCCGATAAATTAAATTTTAGTTTTGAGTGGCGCCTGTATGTTTATACCGCAGCCGTTCATTCGTGTCTTTCGTGCCTTTTTATTTTAATACCAACTCGAACATCTTTCCGTTTCCATGCAAATATTTACAATGTGCAGCATTAGTTGCACGCGCCCTCGCCGTGATTTGTTTACATTTAAGGGAATTCGCATGAAAATGGCCAAGTGTTTTTCGTCGTATTACCTACTGAGCCCATGCACCGTGGATCAGACAAAGTTAGTCCGCTGTGTTTCTTTACAAAATTATATTTTCCTTCGAATGTATTCGCACTCTGTTCTTGTAGACATTAATTCGTTCCTTAATTCGTACGCAGAGAGTTTAGTTAAGCGGCAGCATTGCTTCTTAATCCGCAGCTTCCCTAGTGTGCGTCTCGAAGTCCCTAGATCACGTAGTATAACTTTCATAGGCAGACTTCCTTTGTAAATAGCGGCTAATCGTAGCTGATACAGCGCGTTCACGTGCAGACAAGAACAATTTTGGCTGTCTCCACGCTATTTCGACCGTTTCTTTGGGCGTTACGTAAAGAAGCCATGCAGACAAAATAAAATTTTTGTTCATGGAAAAACCACTTTGTCCCGATAACAATGATTGCCATTTTATCGCAAACTTCAAACGAAAGATTGAGATATTAAGGAAAACGCACTCAGCAGTGGCTAGCTACTACGCAGCCGCATCCCGGAAATGTTTCTATGACGTCACAGAATCTTTAATGCGCGACTGGTGGCCGCCCACTAGACTGCCGACCAAAAGACCCGTTAACACACGATTAACCAAATTTTGAATGCTGGCCCTCATTGCGTAACGCTGTCCTTATGACGCTTCATTGCGTAACGCCTGTCCTTATGACGCTTCTTTATCGCTATAGTTGGTCTTTCGGTATTTCTCGATATTTTTGCGAGGTAATAACGTCCTTCGTGTCCGGAATGGGGTTGATTGAGTTGCCTAATAATTCGTTCAAACTGGGCGCAGTCGTATTTTGTCTTCGCGCGCGGCCCTTTAATTGCTCCCTTCAAGCTCTTTTTTTTTGACCGGTTTCTGGCAACCGAACCAAACTCGCGCTGTAAGAAGCTGTGCTGAAGCCGAATTTGCAGTCATCGCGGGGAGCTCAAGTTCTCATTCGGGGTGCTTCTCACTCAGGCGGCGGTAACGGGACATTGCGGTCCTTTGTACGCTGCTGTGCCTAGCGGTTTTGCTCCCAAGTAAAAGGCCTCACTGTTGCCGTAGCTGACCTTGTTACCATGTTAGCGTACCGTTATCGTTGTACCGTGACGCCATTGCACATGCGAACGTATTCCTTCTGTCGGTCGCGACAGTTTTACACCGTGGTCGCGACGGGAAATGGTTTAGCACACCATTCCCGGTATCTCTATTCTGGCGTACCGGCCACCGAAATGCAAGTAGCGACATCTAAATAATAAGTGTAAACGCAAACGGCAGAAACTCTGTTCCACAGAACTGTTCATTAGACACTGACAATAAAATATTTTCTTTTTCAGTACTTGCCGACATTTCCCATCGCGCTTTCAAAAGGAAACGATTTCGATGTTACCATCTAGTGGCCACACGTTTAACGCCAAATATCGTAAACCAGTAATGACGCCTTCAGTAATTGTCTCGGCATGAAATGAGTAAATTGCATGTTGTAAAGAAAACACAACTGCCTCCATTACCTCGCCTCGCACAATGCTTCAGGCTGGACGAAGCTTTGAACGAGTAGGGGCGGCTATTTTGCTTGGAATCGGTGAAAATCATGGTTTTCTTTTAAATCCTGTGCATCGCTTATCGAGAAGAACGTAAGAAAGAACTTCTATCACTTTTATCGGCTGAACCAAGCATCAAGCGCCGAGCGCACTGCATTGGCTGTAATCAAGACCAAAGTTCGGTGGCGGCGGTAAAACCTGCGCAGTAAGCTACCGTTCACGGTAACAACTCGCGCATGCGCAGTGGCATCACGGTGCAGTGGAAGCGGTACGGTAAACCCGGTAAGCTGGAGATATTTATAATTATAGAGTTTTAGCTCACCCTGTTACCAGGCCGCAATGGGCGGTCCTACCGTGTTTCCGTGAAGCGACCGGGACGCATTGGTTCGTGTGAGCCTTACGATGCGTGTTTTAGTAGCGTCAGCTCCGTAAGAAGGCTGATGTGTTGCCTGCTTTCGCGTGGCGCAATGTGTTGACCAAGGTGCACAGAAATTTTGTCCTGTGAACCGTTAGCAGCCGGACCGCCCAAGAAACCTCGTTTTTGAGTTTTTTCGTGACCGGACTGTGGGCACACTGTCCATGAAACAGGCCTCTGAGAAGGCCGATTCATGGTGAAACAGAGGCCGACGCTGTTTCTTTCGCGAACTTCAACTCGTTATTAGCTGCCGCTCGGGTACTTTCTAGGCGCCTCAGGTACCTGTAAAGAAAGTTCTCTGCTGCTTAATATTTACCTGTACTGGACATGGAACAAATGCTTACTCGTTATTTTCGGTATTGGGGTCGTGGTTGTCGTTGTCGTGGTTGTCGTGGTTGTCGTGGTTGTCGTCGTTGTCGTGGTTGTCGTTGTCGTGGTGGTCGTGGTTTTCGTGGTTGTCGTCGTGGTCGTGGTGGCCGGGGCTATCACGCTGTCCGGGCCTTTCGTGGTGGCCGGGGTTTTCGTACCTTTTTCTTGTTCATGCGGGGATGGTGAACTTGCAGGATGCGAGTCCCCTGTTTCTTGTTCATGCGGGGATGGTGAACTTGCAGGATGCGAGTCCCCTGGTTCTTGTTCATGCGGGGATGGTGAACTTGCAGGATGCGAGTCCGTAACTGCAAAAGGCATAGCGCATCACCCGACGTGAGAAAGGCGTGTTGCGGCTCTCGCATTGCTCGCACTCTGTAAGATTAAAGGTGGCGATGGTATTTATCTACCGTAAGATTCCTATTGCTCGTCCATCGCAAAATGCACCGAAGGATGCCGTCTCCTGTTAGTTTAAGCAGAAACTGTCATAACGTGGGTGAACGTTGTAAGGTATCGACGCAAAAAGCGTTTTTATTTAATCACGTGACACAAAAGAGAGGTTGGGGCCAGACATACGCGGTGTCTACTCCTTCTCGCGTTAATTTTTTTAAGCTCTTGTAAAGTCAACTATGTTATAATGAGCCTTAAAAGGGGTAGCGAACAACCAGTTTAACACGGAACACTAAAGAAAATTTGCTCCTTTGACAAAGCAATTGTACAGCCGGTAAAACGCTTGTCTATAACAGCGATTTCAACTTCAACCAGCTACATCCGAAAACTGCCGAAACATACTCGTTCCAAACATGTCGGAGGCAAAAGCGAAGGGCTAAGACTTCAGAATTCCACAGTAGTTTTATTCGAATTCCGCTCCGGCGGGGAAGGATAGGGTTGAGAGTACGAACGCTGTGTTATAGACGAGCCTTTTACCGGCTGTACCTAATTGTGAACTGTGAGTGTAACGAACGGAACATGGGAGTTTCACATAAAACTTGAATTCACAGCGCAAACAAGGAACGAGGACGATAGGGAGAGCACGACACACAGGCGATGACTAACTGAAGTTTATTGCTGTGACGTCTGGTATAAATACAGCAGAAATCAAGGCAACAAATAAATCGACACAACAAAAAATTTAACAAATCCGCCACGACATTACTACCACCATGTGCTTACACCCGCTCTAGACGGTGATTTCTTTTGCTGATAGCGCAACAGAAGGGACGCTTAGTGATGTCTTGGCGGATTTGTTATATTTTATTTTCAGGTGTTATGTGTCGATCTATTTGTTGCCTTTATTTCTGTTGTATTAATACCAGACGTCACCGCAATAAACTTCAGTTGCTAGTCAGCGCCTGTGTGTCGTGCTCTCCCTATCGTCCTCTTTTCTTGTTTGCGCTGTGAATTCAAGATTATAAAACACCAACTCGCCCAAGCATCAACTTTACCATTCATATAAAAGCCACGAGAGGGAACATAGTTATAAAATCCGCTTTCGTTGATGTATAATGTACGATACGCACTGACAATGTAGGAAGTTTGAACATTCCAAGGTAATTTTACGGAGTTCCTTCGCACAGCAGCTTGACAGTACGGTGGCGCGATCTTGTGGCCCCAAGTGGAAACCAATGGCTGGAGAGCCGCCGAGAGCGATGGTGCTGGTGCTAATTGAAACACAACGTTTGGCGACGTCCCATACCAACTGCAGGGCTTTCAATTGCAGAAATGAGAATATGAACTGTGTGCAACAAGCACTGTTTCAAGACCAGCGGGCGTGCTCGATTAACTGACTAGATAAGGTAAAGTAAAAGGTTGTTTAGTACACCTGCCTCGAAACATCTGGTGCCCATAGCTCGGGTACAGATTGGCTTTGATTTAGTTTTTTATACATGTTGCGAAGGGAGCTCAATGGCCACCATCTAAGTGCCGAATATCTTAATTGCGCACTTTGTGATCTCTGAGTCGCATCTGCACCCCAAGCGCGAAGCATTTTCCTACCGTTTTCAGCTAGAGAGCTGATGGCACGAGCTCGCGCTATCACATGCGAGGATCTCTTTTGTGTCTGTTGGCCAACAGTCTCTCCGTTTCTCCGCGTTTGAGCATCGTTCACCCTTCTGATATGAATGAAACTTTATGACGCCAAATGGCCTTTTCAAATTGCCCGCTTGTAATGTGCGTTTTTTTTTTACGTGCCTTTTTTTACCAGTCGAGGATTCCTATCTTCCTCAGCACCCACCAGATTCTTCACCCGGGAGCGTCATACATACATCAGCATGTGCGCACACACGGGGGTGGGCGGCAGTCAACAATAAATGAGGAGGTACGGGAGATATTGTGGAGATTAAAGAATAGGTTTCTTTTTTGGATGGCTTAGCAAATCTGTCCCCGCAATCACGTGCAGTAGTGGACGGCGCCATAGGACCTCGCAGCGTTCCTCTCCAAAGCTTGGGAGTGGGCTAGTTGGTGTTTTAACCTCTGGAAGTGCAGAGGTGCGCTGCCTGACACGAAAACGTAGAACAGGGTGAATAACACAAAAAAACGACAAGGTGAGGCGCAAACTATCAACTTTTTATTATCATGTGAAGGGTAGCGGCTATATGTGATGGACACGAAAAACACACGAAAAAATAACAATAAAACACAACACGCGACATTATATCTATTCCTCGCTTAGGAAACCTATTTCCTCGCTTAGGAAACCTGCGCATAAAACTATGTTTATGCCCAGCAAGGCGGGATCACGATTGGTTCATGCATAGCTCCGGTGTTAGCAGACATTTGGCAAAAGGGGATGTGAATCTTCTCGAGGACTTGGCACCACTTGGTGTAACAAGGTGTTTCCGCTGCGTTGACGACTTTTTAGTATGCATGCCTTCACGAACAAACCTCGACAGTGCCATCCCTAAAATTATGGAGCAGTTCAGCCGGTTGCATGTGTGGCTACATTTTACACACGAAAAGCCAGAAAACCAGTGCCTGCAATTTTTTGGCCTGTTTCTAAAAGAAGAAGAATTTCACACATGTTGGGCCTACCGCACGAGAGGGGAGAAGGACCTGCTGCCTTATCCCTCTTCCCAAACCAAACTGATAAAGCGTGGAATTGCAACTTCCTGCATCACGCAGGCAGTCGCGAAATCGTGCTCGCACACCGTAATGGACAGCCTAGACCGGCAATGCGCAAGGCCGAAAAAGGGTGGTTACCCTACCCATGTCCTTGTACGTGTTGCAGAGAAAGTGCTGAAGAATGTGAAAAACGCGAAAAGCCCAGAGAAGAACAAGGAAAGACCTAAGATTCGACCAGTTGTCATGAACTATATTCATGGGGTTTCGCACCGGCTAAAAATTCCCCGCATTTCCCCGAGGGGAAGAATGTGAAAGTGCGAATGCACGAGTTGAATTTGCGCGGTTCGGTAATGTTCGCGAAAGAGAGATCACACACACACACAACTACAAAGAAAGAAAGATGCATTTATTCACAGACACCTATTTGTGTTGTCGTTGTACTTGATTGCTAGAGCGGATCTCAGCTTTGAAATTTCGTGTCAGTACTCCTTTAAGCGGGTGCATTAGCCCTTCTCACGCCCGATTCCTGGCCAATCCCCCACGTGGGTATGTGCTATGTCAGCGGCCAGGCAGCGCGCGCCCATCTCCCCCCGTTGCCAAGGAAGACGAGGAGATTCCTGGCCAATCCCCCACGTGGGTATGTTATGCGGACATCGCCGGTGGACGCAGGTTCAGGGTCGCTTAAGAAGTGCATTCGCACTTAAAAAAGTGGGCGCCAAACATAATACCCCGGTGGTATTTTCTGCCCCGTTGAAACTAAAGGGACTGTGCAAGGCTGCAAATCAGACGACAAAAAAAAAGGTTTCGAATGTGGCACACGGCACAGGCGCCACTTCGTCAACTGCGCAGAGGGTATTGTATACAAGATCCTCCTCTCCTGTGGTAGGTCTTACGTGGGGCAATCAGGCCGCTGTCTCAACGACAGATTGCGGGAACATCAGAATGCTTGCGCGCAACTGGCGGTAAATAGAAATTTGGCCGCGCATGTTAAGAGTTGCGATAAGAGTTGTTCGCCCGATTTTGAGGGGACAACCATCTTGTTCCGCTCCAAAGACAAGATTACCCGCGAGATCTACGAAGCACATGCAATGTTGTCAGGAGTGGAGGGAGATTGCGTTAGCGCCCCTTCATTCCGGCTTTCGAGGCGTGAAATAGATTTCCTAAGCGAGGAATAGATATCATGTCACGTGTTGCGTTTTATTGTTATTTTTTCGTGGGGTTTTTTAATGTCCGTCATATATAACCGCCCCCCTCCACATGATAATAAACAGTTGATAGTTTGCGCCTCACCTTGTCTGTTTTTGTGTTATTCACCCTGTTCTACGTTTTCGTGTCAGGCAGCGCACCTCTGCACTTCAAGATGTTACTCTCCAGCTTGGCTTGGCTAACCGCGTGGCTTGTTTTCACTCTTGAAGCCAACACCAGCCAAACAGGGTAACATTCTTTAAAGTGAGGCTGTATATATCCGATCCCCCCAGTTCTCGCTCCCGTATGAACGAAAACTCGTCGCGTGGCAAGAGAACTCGAGGAGTTGTGTTCAGCGTACGACAAATTTCGTGATAAAAGAAAAACTCATTGGCCCTGCATGTTTCGATGTCTTGAATTGCACAAAAAAAATACCGTACCAGCAATGTATTTGTGCTTAGAGGTTAAACCGGCTTCATTGATATCGGTGTAAGCTTGGTGGTTTTAAGCTATATTTCCCACATTGCGTGTTGCGCAGTGAAGCATGACCACTTATGGAGGGATTACGGTTAAAGGCCAACGTTATATTATACTCCGGTCTTGTCCTGTATGCTGCTAACAACGCCCGGCGCCTACTCCCTGCCTCATCAGTAATTTTATGCGTGCATTTGCAGGAGGGGGTCGTCGTGCACCCGCAGGCAGGCTTCACGCGCTCGTCGTTGAAATACCCCTCCTGCTGTGGGTCAGAGTGGACGCCTCACGGCCTGATGCGGCCTGACTGCTATCCTACGTTGTCAAGCGATTTTGATTGGAAGGTTACCAGACACTTCGATGCCTACATTTCGGGAGAAAGCAGACAATCGACAGACCTATGTTTGTCTGGTAGAGTGGAAGTGCGGTCCTTTTTAAGGTTCATTCAGTTAGTTATCCAGAGAGTATGATCATTCGCAAATACATAAACAAACGTGTTTTGTTTCCTGCACTCCTTGCACTGCGCCCACTTTCGGTAGTCATCCTTCTTCACAGAGTAGGAGGGCGCAGATTCTTTAACATCGGAGCTATTCCAAGGCTGGCCCTGAATCTTGTCGCGCTCTGTATGGAGTACGTTTCTCCGCCGTGCTAGAACCGGTTCCCAGTACAGAAAAAACTCACAAACATACTACGAGAGATGGAGCCTTCATATTTTGATATTAGAGTGCGTATATAGCCGCTTAAAAATGTCTTTCCAGCAACGTATTTGTGTTTGGAGGTAAAGCTGAGCTCCAGGGAGCGGTCCTTGTAAGCTGGATTTCCCGCACTCGTTGCGCAAAGCAAAACAACGCATCTACGGAGGAAGTATCATTTCAAGAACTGGCTATAACTTTTGTGTTAACAATAATATCGGTAAACAAATCGTATCACAATAAGCCACTAAGGTGACTCTACCATCACGTGACTTTTATTTACTTGTAATTATTCATATGATAGTGAAGTTGTAAACGTAACACAAATACTTTCTGCTGTGAATACGTGGTAACCTCCGGAGGGAGTAAAAAACGGTAGTAGCCGCTGTTTTACCGGAACTACACAAAAACATATTATATGGCATTCAGCCAAGACTACTCTGACACACTAGACACAAGGAAAACGCCGAAGCTCAACGGTGTTTTCGTAATCGCAACCAACATCTCCGCTGGTTCAGCAGACTTCGCGTCGGTTGAACTTGGTTTAGTTGCTTTTTGTTGTTCGTAATCCATGAAGCTTTTAAATAATCCCTGACAATATTTTTAACGGTACACTTTTCTATTCAAATAACTACTTTCAACATTCTTTCAGAAAATTGTCTATTTTTTCCTTTTTTTTGCAATTGCAGGCAGCTTTTGAGCTTGTTGGTTCGCCAAACTCGTAGAAACATCCCATCGATGGTGCGCTCGCGCTCCATCGGTGCGCTCGCCAAAGCCCGGCTCGCCTTAGAGTCCCTGTGTACAGCTACCCTAGGGGAGCAGAGTTGCGCGTCCATCCGCCATCTTGAGTTCCAGGTCGTGCGGGAATGCCACCCGTCCCGCATGTAGGAGCTGAGGCCTGGCCGCCGCGCAAGCGGCAGCGGCGAGGAGGAGTGGCAAAGAGCGGCGCCGGAAAAAACCGTTGCACGATACAGTCAAACCCGATTATAACGAACCCGGATAGAGCGAATTATGATTACATCGAACAGAAACAAATCAGTTACGAAAATACACGCGAAACATTCCTTATAACGAATTTCACGTCGAACCTAGGATTGCCGCCGAAACGCATGGTCTCACAGCGGTAACTGAGATGGTGATTGGTGTGTCGGCTTTGTGGCGCAGTGGTTAGAGCACCATGTACATTGCGTTCCGCCCGCAGGGTCGAGGGGAAGATGGTGATTGGCCGCCGTTGAGACGTTGAACCTCACAAGGAGCGACGTGACGCCGGACACTTTCCGTAACTGAAGCAGAATGGAAATGTGGGCTAGTTGAAAGTGGCTCATGACTGCAACTCCGCACGACAAAACGGGACCGTAGAATTCCTTCGGGGATTTCCCTAGTGTCGTCGACGACCAGGTTGCGTGGCGCAGACACCGATGTCATGGCAGCTGCTGTTGAAAGCACCAAAGAGGCAGTGGATGTCGCGGGGGAAAACCGTCCGCCGCTTATTGACGCGCTTTCGGCAGTGGATATGCTCCGCCATTATTGCTTCGATATTGAAGGACAGGGACTGGAATGCTGTGCTACTTGACGCCGCCAAAACGAAGGTGAACACAAGAATCACCTCTTTTCTGCGAAGTAGGCAGTTGAGGCGGAAAGTAGTCTTATTAATACAATATATTATTTTGTGTATGGTAACGACATACTCAATTGTGTTGGTTTCCGCATGCGGGGATAAAGAGAGAGAGGGGGGGGGGGGGCTGTCCCGCGTATTGCGAACTCGTAACAAAAAACTCGTTATCGGCGGGTTTCATAAAATCGAACTATTGGATATATCAAACTAATCGCGGCGCAGTTCGCTATAACCGGGTTTGAGTGTAGTCGGCTGCTTATCAGCTGAGCGGCCGCCGCTGCCGCCGCTTCCGCAACCGCCGATTCTCAGTTGAGCAGAACTGACTGAATACGGGGTCTTGTGCACAGCACTGAAAGCGGGCTTTCCTGTCGAACTGGAACCCGTGGCATGTGGCGATCAGCCGCGCAACTCTTCTGTTACGCGATATACAGGAACTCTAGCTCACCTAGACGCACAACGCCAGATTTCCCTCTGGTGTGAAAATCTATGAAGCCTATTTTTCTGTCCAAACTAACAGCGACGCCAGCCACGTTTTCGCAAAATGTACAAAATCTTGTTTTTATTTAAATGCTTAGTGCCATTTAGAATTTTCTGGCCTGCCATTGCTTTATTCTTTAATTGATTCTCATAATAATAGAGTGGCCTTTTACAAAATTACGGTTTTCATTTGTTGACGTGTCGGCTACGATATTTTCGTCTGCGGTAGTCGCCGCAGCGCCGTTCCAATTCTTGTTGCTGTGGTCGTCTTATGAGACCGCTCCGCAGCTGTCTAATTGTAACGCACCCTGAGTGCTTCCAGCTGTCCCGACGTAACTGGCGTGTTGATAGCGGGCAATTAAGTCGAAGTTCGTTGTTCTCTAATGATTTGCGGAATACGTCCACATTTTTCGTCGTATTGTGGGGCACTGCGCTTGTTAAAGTCATACGCCATAGTTTGTGAACGAGGACCGTGACAGGGCTGTTCGCGCCGTGTTTACACTACACCTGTTTCGGTGTCATGATTTTCTTTGAGAAGGAGGTGCGACACTTTTCTTGGCCTATTGCTCGGACGTCATATCGCCAACCAGTGAGAGCTCGTTTTGAAAGGAATGTCGCGTTTTGTTTGGTATGACCATTGAACGTACGGAAGGCAAGGCTACCTGTCATACATTACATCGGGCAGGCCCGTTCAACGAAACATTTATCCGTCCGCACGTCACGGTATCACTATTCTGATGGCCATCGATTATTACCAGATTAAGCGGCGGATGACACATAGCCCTTACAAGGTTGTGCATAGAGATTCAGAATAGAACATTCATGATTACAATGACCCGTTGTCATGATATACCTCGTACCTACGAGAAAGAAGCCTTACGTTTTTCGAGTTTCGCTAGTTCGAATTTCGTTCGTTTCGAGCTTCTTTTGGAAATCTGTGCGCCTATGCTTAAGCGACTTTTTGTTGTGTTTAAAATGGAGTTTTGCGCCACCTCCCATCACCCTCCCCCCATCCTCCCCGTAAACTTTGACCGACGTTCATTCAATGATCAACTACAGCCCGCAAAGAGTAGGGCAGAAGAAAGGCACCCAGGACGAACGCTGTCGTCGTCGCAGGGTTCGGCCTGTGTGCCTTTCTTTTGTCACGTGCGTCTTCCAGTATGTGATATATGCTGATGACACCAGCTTATTTCTTTCGGGTATTGATGCTAACCCTTCAGTACTTAAGGCTGATCGTCTGCTGTATAAATTACATGAATGGTCCCTGAAAAATGCGCTGAATATTAACTCACTGAAAACCAAAGCAATATTTTTTAGGGCTTAAGACGTAAAGTACAACATCGTTGATCACCTCAGACTTAGGAATGATGTAATTGAAATAGTTCACGTTGTTAAAATCTTAGGAGTACGGTTCAACGATATCATGCTCTAGGACAGCCATTTTGAGAAAATTCAAACAAGCCTTGCGGGTGTCGTACGTATTCTTCGTAAGGTGCAATGAATGGTGCCATCAAAAACTAAACTTGTGATTTACCATGCACTATTTCAGTCACATCTCAACTACTGTCATTTATTTTGGGGGACCAGAACCGCCAAAAATATGCACAAACTTTTTTGTATTACAGAAACAGGCCTTACGGGCAATTGCTCGTGCTCCACCCTTATCTTCCAGTGCCTTGTTTTCTAAATACCGCGTTATGAGCGTAAATCACCTTTAAGACTTTCGCCTTCTTCAACTATTCAAAGCTCCAATGCAAAACAATGTTACTTATCGGTCTGACAGCGCTAGCTTACACGAGAACTTAATTTCACGCACACCATGAACACTGGCACATAAAACCTGCTCGCACAAATAACGGTTTCAAGATTCCATAGTACACTTTGCCTCTAGCGCTAAGCAAATGTGATTTCTACGATGTATCCTTTCGCTCTACGGTACCCTCCGGAATATGTTTTTATGTTTTTACAATACTAATGAAGTCCTGATTTGATGTATTTGTCTTGAACAACAATTTTATTGCATTGCATTTTCGTTCTTTTTGTTGTTTGCTTGCTTCTTGTTTGCTTGCGTTTTTTTTTTCTTTTTTTTTTTTGTCCTGCCTCGTTCCTGCTGATTGTGTTGTGGGGGTTGGGAGCTCCGTCAAGCCGCGAGTACAGCGGCTTTTTTTCCAGCCTCCTCAGCTATTGTACTTGACTGGAATAAAGACTTCAACTTCAACTCCCTTCTGTTTTTCCCCGCGCTGTGGGTGACCATGGATTGCCAACTCGCCCCATCCTGCACTCTGCGACATCTCTACCCATATAGGGGGCTCGGCGTACGATGCCGCGAAGTGAACTAAGCAGGTCGATGATGCTGATCGCAATGGAAAATATTCACTCCGTATCTGCTTGCCGCGTGCCTGGAGGAAGAGGATATTCTTCTGACAGTCGTGCCCCGAAAGTATCCCCCCCCCCCCCCCTTTTCCTTCCTCACCCTCCTCACTCACAGTGAAGGTTTGTGCCACTCCATCTTCCCCTGTTCGCGCTTCCCGCGCGCAATCTGCTATGACAACGCGCCTCTTTTGGTTTGTTCTGTCACGCCTGGAGCAGCCCTTCCCGACCTCCGCGAGCCCCGCGAAAACCCCTATGCGGTATCGCCGCTAGGAAGCCACTGAGAAATGGCGTGAGTGCGACGTACACCGGCGGTGCCTTTATCGCGAGGAGCCGATACGCATCACCCGTCCCCACATCTTTAAAGGGACACTCAAGGCTGAATGACATGTTTGAACTGAAAGATCACACGTTTCGTGCCTCTCCCGGCTTTTGTTCGACGAGCAACGATGCGTTATTTGCTGAGAATTAAGTAAATAAAGCTGGAATTTCTCCCTCCCATTTCCCTCATTTTTTCGGGACGTGGCCATTGCGCCACAAAGCACTCCTGAGCGAGGCGCCGGTGAGGAGTAGGCGCTTTCACACTGACAGCGGTAGCTTCTACGTTTGCAAGCCTGGACGACGCCGACAACGCTTCTCTGGCCGAGGTGGCTGACCTGGAGTGGTATTTGTCCCCGACGGAACGAGATATGATTTTTGACACGTCAGTGATGCTCATGGCAGCAACACCGCATCAACCGCTGCCCTGCAGGCCACACACCTGCGAGGTCACGCGTGAAACGGGTACGGCGCGCGAGCCTTTTCGATGCCGCTCAAGCGAGCCCCCGCGCTGGCGCCTCCCCAGCGTGGTGAACCGTGCGTCAGTGAAGTTCGATCACTGCGACCGTGCTCTCCGTTTGAGCAGTCGATCTCGATAAGCCGACAGTCGTTTTGTACGCTCCTTGAATAAACTGCCGGCCACGTATTACGGCCTCCGAACATTACAGTAGTCCTGCCCGGCTCTCCCGGGCCTAAACGTAGAGCTATGCGGCGTTTAGAGATTATCAACAGCGGCTTGCGGTGGACGGATGACCACAAGGTAATTGCCCCTTCACCTTTCACAGTCGAAAAGGTTCTAATCGGGCGCGAGCCCGCATTACCGATACTAACATCGGCGCGCGGAGAACGGAAGATTAGAAACTCAAGCGGGTCGCTTAGACATCTTGCTCCTTTTGCCGCTTTCGGTTCGGGTTATTGCTTGCTGAAACATGGGCGTTCGCCGTCGTTGATTATTGGATGCCAATGGCGCACCAATGCAGAGTACGTCTTTTCAACAACGAAACTGAAAACAATGGCGGCCGACTCTGAAGCGTGAGGGAAACAGGCTGTACCGCAATGTGTAAGATCTGCAGTCTCTTTTCTTAAATAAGATTAGCTAACGTAATGTTTCCATTTACATTTCACGCCCTCAACCACATAAGAAGTCTTTAAGGCACATTCCCACTGGCGATTCGCCTCGTCGCGCGTCGTTCCGCGACGTCGCAAAGCGATGAGCCGGCCGTCGCTTTTCGTCGCTTGGCGACGGCGGAGCAGATCGCTCTCGCTCGTCGCGCGACGGCCCCGCAAAACCGGATAGAGTGGCCGCCATGGAGGAAAGAATACTTAAGTGAAACGTGCTGTTGGGCTAGTTGGTGCATTATGAATTACGAAAATTGCGCTAAATGGACAAACAGAGGAAGGAAGACACACAATGCGCATTGTCTGTCTTCCTTCCTCTGTTTGTCCATTTAGCGCAATTTTCGTAATTCATAAGGAAGGAATACCTTTTCCTTCCTCCATGGTGGCCGCTGAGTAGGCCGACGTAGCCGGAAACGAAGCGGTTGTTTACATCCGCCGCTGGGCTCGCTCGGCCCACTATCGCTGGACCCGTCGGGTCGGGCCGGCAAGCAACTTCCCGTGCGCTTCGGTTTTTTGGTCAGTGGCTTCAACGTACGCGTCCACTAATCAACGAACAGCGTGGAACTCAGTGTGGAGAAGCGTGTATGGTTTGTAAAAGCAAGTATTCATCGTATATAGCTAGGTGGATAGCGAGACGGTAGGTTGACTTGCAGCCTGTTCGTACTTCTATCGGCGACTGGCAAACACGCGTAGAGTTCGGAGGCGTCAGAACTTTGCGCCTGTGAAAAGAAGCGAAATTTGTGGGCCGTGATGCGAGTGTTGTGGCGTGAAAACAAGCGTGTGCATTTCTTCGTGCAATAATACGTTGAAAAGAGGCTTCTTGAGTTTGTTATTTTCTGCTCCTCCTGCAACCCGCAATGCTTTCGGCATTGTTCCAGGTTAGTAGCGTGTGTTTTAGTTTGATTTCTACCTGCTTTTGTCGCGCTCGTGTAATATAATTTTCTTTGACTGCGAATGGTTGACGCACCAAGGAAGTCGTACAAATTCGGGTAGCGGCTGCGCTGAACGCAGTCGCATCATCGCTCATCGCAAGTGCGAACTCTGCCTCATGGCCACATCGAGCGACGCGCGACGGGGCAAATCGCCAGTGGGAATGAGCCTTTATGCTACGAAAAAACAGCGCTCCAACAGACGGGACAACAGAAAGGAAGGTGCGCAACACAATTCTAAGCCAGGAAAACTGTTTATGTCGGGAGAACTGTTCATGCTTCTCCAACGACCTCTCCCCGCTCGAAACCTATGTGACGTCACAAACCGTAGTGTGTAAAAGCGTAGGAGGCGTCGTCGCCTGTTTCACGTTTCTGGTTTTATTGCGTTACTGCTGGTAGGAACAATGGTGTATTTATATTATCGGCACCGTAATCTATCGATACAGGACAACTTGGTTTTACCCTTGAGTAATAGGGACCCTGCAACACTTTTTGCAACTTTTTTTGAAATCTTAAATGCTTGCCGAACGTAGTCACCCAACACACCCAGCACTTAGATAAGGGGGTCACAAAGTACCTCAGCCAAAAATTACTGCTCTATGCCCATCAGATAACTTGGAAACTCGCCCAAAAGGTTTTTCTCTCTTTCGCAGTCTAGACGTTCTTCGATGGCCCGAATTACGTCACTAAGGCCATGCTGCGGCCGTTGGCCGGTTTTCCTTCAGTTGCAGCAATGAACGCTTTTCGATAGCCACTTTAAAAATACAGCCACAAAAACAAAGCAGTAACGGAAGGCGTTATCTGGTGCGACGAGCAAAATCACGCAGTGCCACTCCGTGCTGGCGATAACTATAGCTTTCACAGTGCTTCCAGACGCGAAGGAAAGAGGGAAAGCGTTTATCGAAAGTGTTGCAGGGTCACTTTAAGGGCTTACGCGACGGCGAACTCAAGAAATACTTATCAACTATACTTGCCAACTGTCCCTGCTATAATCAATCAAAGTCATACGTACTTTGCTGATCGGAAAAAAAGCATTGACACCACTGCCCCCCGCATATGCACATTGTGCCACTCCGTGTGTGAAGCTAATCTTATTCTGCCCTGGTACTCTTTTCATCTGCATCGACACAACTGTAGTGTTTTTGTTTTTTTTACATTCTGACGTTCGAGCGGTGCATAAGGACATACTACTATAGACGCCCTCAACACCTAGTCGCATTGCGCAAGTTTGGCGTTGCTAGCAACCTGGCGAGCATGATTTGATGGGTGTCCACATCCTTTCCTATCCCCCTCTTCCCACGCCAGCGACCTCCGCTCCTCCCCCTCCAGATAATAAAATCTATGAATCAATCAATCAATCAATCTCACTTTTCGTCAGCGTCCCGTCTGGTGGTTCCGTCCGTGGTGCTCCGGTCCACGGTTGCGGTGGAGCACCGGTGGAGTCACCATCACTGGTGGAGTCACCATCACCGGTGGAGTAACCATCACCGGTGGAGTAACCATCACCGGTGGAGTAACCATCACCGGTGGAGTCACGATGACCACTGGAGTCACCATCATGATGGGTAGTACTAGTGGCTACTGTAGGCGGCGTTGACAGTTCCAGAGAGCTACTAGGGGGTGGTGAGCCTCCGCCACTCGATCCTGATCCATATCCTGATCCTGATCCTGAGCCTGAGCCGCCGGGCCCCAAGTCAGCATCCTCATCTGCGTAGCATCAGAAGTTCGGGTTCAGGTCGAGTTTACATCCGTAAAGCCCCAAAATTACACCTTCACTTCCTTTGTAGCGCAAAAATATCCCTATGGGAAGTAATAGGAATGAATGACAGTTTTGGCAGGAATACTCGCGATCGTAAAAGCCCCGTAAACTTACCCTGATCGCTGACAAGCCACCGCGCTTCACCGGCGCTCAGTGCCTGACATGTCTCGGCTGTGATACGGTGCCAGGCTGCTGTATGAAACACGTGACAGGCGGTAGTTCTGCGCGTATGCAGGGATTATGATGGTGGGGAAATTTGGGAACTTATTTTTTGTCCTCGAAATTTGCCAATTTAGAGCCCCCTCACTCGTAATACTACTCGATGCTGATGAACTGAAAGTGCTTGGAAGCCACCTTTGGGTATTCGGCTCGGGAAGTTCCCTGGAATCGCTACTTGTTTCAGCGCAAGTGCTCCAATGAGGGATGATTGAATAAAGTGGCGTCACATTCAGCCCTGGGCGTCCCATTCAGCCCAGGTATAGAGCCCGCCAACAAACGATGACATGCTTGCGTTGCCACGGGCAGCCACTCAAAGGCAGGGAGTATCGTCGTGACGGTGAGCAAAGATGCGCTATTTACGAGGCTGTAACCACTATCAAAATGTCACTCAGCTCGCTTCATGATATACGAGGGAATTAGCTTAAATACGCAATTGCCTCGGCAAATGTTCATTACCATTTTGAATTTAATATTATTCTAATTTAATTTAATATCATATTTTAATTTAATTTTAGTTTTAATATTTATGCTTCTTTCACGAAACCCTTCCGCCGCAGAAACAGTGGCGATAATGGTCCAAGGTCGCGTTGGTTGCCTAAATGTTTACGAGATTTCGGCGCACGTTAAACATCTCCAGGTGGTCAAAATTAATCCGGAGCCCTTTACTACGGCCCTCCTCATCGCCGACGTTGCGTCGGTGCGTTAAACCCTACAATCAATGAATTGTTGCTTAAATTGGTCGTAAAGACAAAATAAAACTTTGTTCAGTTAGGAAGAACTACCCTTATGTAACTCACCCAGCTCCTACTTTTTCAACCGAGAAACTCGCGAGCTTTCTTGAAGACATTTGAAATTTCGCGCTGCCGTGGTGTATTATAACAATGCGTGACGTCAGATATGAATCAGCTATAAAAACAGTTGCCGGCGTGTTAAGTGCACGTTACCATTATGCCATGCGATCAAACTGAACTACAATCCAGATTACAGCCGTCACATTATATTAGATGCGTAGCATCTCATGCTCGGGGCTGTGTCCCGCCCTCCCTCGTTGTCATTGTCCGCCGTCCGCACTCCACTGCGCATGCGCGCCTCTTCAGCCCCGTCAGCGTTTGGGCGGACGTCAGCGCAGTCCACTATAAACAGAAATAGTTTGGCGCCACCCGGTTTCGATCCCACGACTCTCTGGCCGCAACGGGAGGTACAGTGCGCGTCAGGCTTGTCTAGGGCAAGCGAGCGCGCGATCTCCGAGCATGCTGGCGACATCTGCTGATAGTGGCTGGGTTGGAGATAGCTTGCTATTGCGCGTGCGTGGATCTCGGACAGGCTCGGGTCGGTCGTCTTATAGCATGGGCCTCTCAAACTTAGAGACGCCACGCCCCACAAGGGGCGCTTTTATTCTGAAGTGCCAACCGTAGGCGGTGACACGGGGTAAGCGCGTAATTTGACGCCATGCATTATCAGTGCAGCCGTCACTTAATCGCAAAAAAGTTTTGACGGGAAGCGCTGCAGTGCGTCCTTGTTGCGTGCTTTTCGTTTGCTAAACGTGAGATTCAGAAGATTAGCGGAGGTCGTTTTCTAGCATTGCGTAACCACCTGATGGGTTATTGCACCGCGTCGAACGACGCGTCTATCTGGCCTGTCAACGCTCCCGGCTGCCACTGTGAAAGACAATCGCCCCTCCAGGGTGGTGGCGTCTGCCAATTCGAGCGGCACATGCGAAACGAAGACCGTCCTGACCCTGTCCGAGATCGGCGCACGCGCAATGGCAAGCTATCTCTAACCCAGTGGCTATCAGCAGATGTCGCCCGCACGCTCCCAAGCAGCGCGCTCGCTTGCCCTAGACAAGCCTGACGCGCACTGTACGTGGCGCTCTTCCCACTGCGCTACAAACCGAGACGGGAGCATGTGCTACGAACGCGCCTTATGTCCTTCACTCATTCAAACTACGTCAAGAAGCTACTGATACAACGAAGGCACGCGAAGCTGAACGTCAACGAAAACGACGAACTGAAAACTAATGGGAACTTCAGTCGACCCCATGGCTGCTTCGCATACTACTCAGGGTTCCCTTACGGGAAGATGGTGCATTTTTTTTTACTTTGCGGTGACTTAGGTTAGCGGCAGCCAGTCGCATAAACAAGGTTCTGTGACGTCACAAGGGAAACGCCGCAATGTGGCGGGGGAGTAGCCACTACGTCACGTGTCTTCTTTAATATATCTTGCATCTTTGTGCAGCTCGTGATAAAGCTTTTATAATTTTTTATCGAGAGAAAGCAGTCTTTTTGTGGAACTAAACTTGTATTTTGTATTTCGCCTTAATGGCCCTTTGATATGATTAGCCCCATTTACACTAGCTTGACAGCAAATGTCGTCGAAGGACGACCGTATTCTGCCGCCCCTGCCGCGTGACCCCCCCCCCCCCTCTCCCCTCCACGCTATTATCCTTTCCTCTGGACTCTCTCGTGAAGAGTGCAATGAAGGTTTGCTCAATTCATTTCCATTTTTCGTTGGGATCTTGTGTGTGTGTGTTTATTTTTTTTTCATGCAGCTTAAGCTTTCTTGTTTTAGTGTTTACTTTATCTGAGCCGTCTCTGAGACCGCTTTTAACGAGCATTTTCTCGATAGTCTTTCTTAGGCTACTTGAACGGAAAAATTTTGGTCTGTCTGTCTGTATGCCTGTCTGTCACTCGATTCAGCCAGCCGGACAAAGTGAAACAGATGCTGCGCAATAGTCTTATATACTACCCATAGCCAAATCTAAACGTCTAAGTCCGGTGGCAACGTTCATACCTGTCAACATTGTTGAACAAGAACAAGACCTTACGCAAATATGAGGCAGAAAATCAATACGCAAGGGATATTTTCACTGTTCCTTCATTGAAAAATTTATGGATGCTTGGTTTCTGCTATACCAATGAAATAGTACAACAGCTGCAGAAAGCCGTCGCCTGCTGTTTCCCGCACTCCTGGTGGCATTTAAGAAATCAAACGGCAACAGTAACAAAAGGTTCTACTAGATTGATTCCGCGTTCATTTGGAACGCTCGTGGAGTAGGGCAACATGGATCTATAAACTTTGCAATAGGGTGACTCGATTCACGCGCGTCTCCGCTGTATGGCAGCGCTAGCATCGAGGCATCCGACTTGGAGCAGTGGAACGCGGTAAATTTAAATTGACTTGTGCAAACCTCTAGCATGTTATCTTGGAATGGACGAGACGGGAGAGGAATAGCATGAGCGGTGAGTGGGAAAGAGAAGGGAGGCATTTACTTTGCAGGGGCGCCAGTCGACTATCATCATTCGTCGACATTTGCAAGGAAAAGAGCAGATACGGGGCCATTTCTTCATTCGCTTTCGTGAAAACCAATTGAGCCTCTATACCAAATAAGCAGAACGCGGGAACTGTCGCTCGTACCTGGATCTGTAGAACCAAAGATAAGAAAGCCCAATGTGGCGCCCACGGCGAAGATCAGGACGCAGGTCACCACGGCACAGACGATTCCACAACCGTCTCCAGCGTCCGCCCTGCGAGGTGTGAAGGGTTTAAGCGGACAGGCTCCAAAGAAGCCTGTTACAGGCAGGAGGTGCGATCGGACACAGTTAACGGAGAATAAAAGCGAAATACGAGTGCGTTTCATTTATACCAATTACAATTACGCTGATGTCATACCAATGGTACCAATTTTATCCCAAACTTCAAACAGATAGGCGACATATCAGAGAGAACATTATCGGCAGTGTCGATTCCACAGCGACTTTCTGGCGATTCCTCCATGACATCAGAGAATCAGGTCCGTGCTACTGTCGGCAGCCTACGTAAGCCGCCGCCAAGACTGGCCTATAGGTTGTATTCATTGGTGTGACACGCATGCGGGCAACTATGTGTGCGCCGTCACTGGTTACGTCGGGCTCCGCGGGATGCCGGTACTAGTCCGTGCTAAGCACGTGACGTGTGTTGGACGTTCCAAACTCTGCCCCACCAAACGCGAAGTAATGCCTCGACTCCGATGTGAGTGCGATTAATAACATCTCTGTTGACACCACCGTTGAGAATCGGGTTGAAACGAAGCAGACGACGCAGACCGGTGTTTTTTCTTGTTTTTTTTTTCCCTGCGGCTTTCGGGCGTAGTGGCACAAGCCGCGCCATGTCCATGGCGCTTCGGCCATTTCCGTGGCCATCTCCAGTGTTGCCATGCGAAGAAATTGACAGCTAAACTTTTTAGTAAATGCCATGTATTGTACTAGGGTTTCTAGGTCCGTTAAATGCATGACCTGAATGCAAACACGCAGTTTTTATTGGCGGCCCATGTTACGTCACTTCTTACGTTACTGTAGACCGAATTTTAAATGTTATGTTTAATTCCTGCTTTTTTCGGTTAAAAACGTCTTTCCGGCACTGCAAAACAGTGCCTGCACTGCAAAACAGCGCTATGTGTCACGCTAGGAAAATGGACGAGGACAAGGATTGAGCTGAGATGTCAAAGCGCTGATTGTGCGCATCATTGCAATCTCAGCCGTCCTGCCCGGCTAGTCTGGCTGCGTTTCCGTCAATACTGCAAACTGCCATTCAGTGTTGGCGATACATTCGTACGTCCCGCTTGCTCACCCAGCATGAGTACTTTACGTTCATGCCTTGTGCAGTGCACGGTCCTCGAACATCTCTAACATTTGGTGCACACGCACACACGGGAATGCACGCGTGCATGCGTGCATGCAGGAAGAACCCAACCTCACGCTGGCGTCAATCCGCACAAAACTGATCTGCCCGTAAGCAGCTACCATGAGGCTAGGCTGCGTATCGTGGTTTAAAGGGGCCATGAAGACAAGAGGCAACTTTGCTCAATTTGAAAAAAAACAGCCTTTGAGAGAAATAGAAGAAAATACCCCACTCAGCTCACAGAGAAACTTTCTTAATCACAAAGAACGCAATAGGCCTTAAAAACGTTCACGTGTCGCGCCGCAGTGACGTATAATGGACGGGACTGACGTATTATGGGCAAGCACTAAATACATTTTTATCAGTGTTTTAATCGTACATTTCCATTCACCTATTGCGGTCAATCGGAAGTCGAGGCCGCGCTAAAATCGTCCAGTCACGTTTCTTATTGGCGGTGGCTCAGATCGGAAGCCACCAATTACAAAAACAGGATTCTGTGACGTCACACAAAAGCCTCCAGATAGTGGCCGCCGGGAGTCGCCCCTACGTCACACCCTTTCTTCAATATCTAAATTACTTTTTCCATGTTAACAATAATATTGTCTCTATGTCGTTGTTACTGGGACAAAGAGGTTTTCTTTATCCATGAAACTTGTACTTCGTCTTCAAGGCCATTTAAAGAGCGAGGAATAAAATAATGTTAGTCCCCAGCTCTGTTCAGCGGCGATAACAGATGCACGTGCGGCCGCTTGAAGATAGTGAGAGCAATCTCCAATGCCAAAGTTGGACTTACTCGGTCGTTTCAACAAGCCCTGAAAAAAAAAAAAAAAAGATAGAGAATGAAACTACAACTGACTTAAGCAAACGCTCCCATGTAGGATTTGCTGACTAAAGCTTTATTGCAAATTCAGGCCGTATACGTGCCTGTGAAAATCTAAAGCGTTAGGTCGATGGTGAGGTACCCATGGCCGATGCACTCCAAATATACGACGGGCCTTAGACGGCGGTATTGACGTGAAAATTCCATGCCGTATTCTTTTCATTAATCACTGGCTTCACTTACAAACGGAGAGCTAATTTTTGGTACTCTTCACAGACGTGTCCCTTCGGTTTTATAACAACAAAACAGCTCAATTTGAGTCGAAAAGGCTTCAGTCGTGCTTTATATTTTGGGAGTGGCTCCCGAGAAGCCTCCTCCTCTCCGGTTTAGTTTCGTACGAAAATGTGCCAGTTCATTTCCTCGTAATATCGGCAGTCATATTGTCAGCAGACGTGAGGTTTGAAACAGTGCCCCAAATTATTTTGATATGAAAAAGACCTTCGTTGACATGTATTCACTGTGTTGCAATTGTAGATCATGATGTAGGTGTACACATTATTAGCTTAACTAACTTTCCCAGGAAATTAATCCATTGTTGTCTGCATGCTTTGGTAACGAATAGGTTACGTACCGAGCATGCAGGACGTAGAGCATGAGAAAACGCGATGATACGTCCGTAACTATCGTAAACACTGTCGTCCGTTTTCCTGAACATAGGCGAAGGCCTTCAAATGAATTATTTCGGGACGGAACTCCTAAAACGTGCTACCGGAAACTATAGCTCCAAATCACGCGGCGGGCAATGGCATGCTTTAGGATGCCAGACAATGCTCTACTTTCAAGGAGAGACACAGCTCCACCCTGCTCATTGGCTGTAACGTCCTGCCATCCGCACACAAACTCTCTCCCCATTGGCACGCAATGGGGCTGGTGTTAAATGCACACACTAGCGATGCACTTGTACATAACGGACACGCCGAAGTAATGAGCGCACCCATAAACTTAGGAACTTCAATCAAGCAAAATTATTCGATTGTAATCCGTCTTAAGCCACACATACGATTTTTTTTACAAATAGATCCATTGCTTTTTGATTGAGCTATCGAGGAATTGTGATTGATCGATCGGTCAATTGACTGATTGATTGATTGATCTATCGACCGAATGATCGATTGACCGATCCATTCATTTATTTATTGATAAATCGTTGATGTATTGATAAATCGTTGATTGATTGATTGATTGATTGATTGATTGATTGATTGATTGATTGATTGATTGATTGATTGATTGATTGATTGATTGATTGATTGATTGATTGATTGATTGATTGATTGATTGGTTCTTATTATACTCGGGTACAACTTAAGAACGGAAACGGAAGTTGCCGCTGTGCCTCATCACCGCAGCGAGATGTTACTCCGCGCGGCGCAAGTAGTGCGTTACTGGGAGTATTTTGAACATAGCACGAGCCGCTTCCGTGACATTTTGGACTTAATATGCTTATCTTTAATATGCATATGACTTAATATGCTACTGCAGCGACGACAAACTAATATAGGAAACGGCAGACGGTACTACGCATGAATATATCAGTCTCCTTTCAAAACGGGCGCGCCCGATGACACCCGGGTCTGTCGCCTAGGCGCAGTGGTACCGTGCATGAGCTATTGCCGTTCTCAAATTGTTCCTGAGTATAGTATATTACTGCACCCTTGAAGGCTGCTTCTCATAAATATATGTTGGGATTTACGGATACCACTTTTGTTTCTGGCATCTGTTTAAATCCGTAATTTCGTAGTAGGGAGGACACAATAAGGTCGCGTACTTACCCGTTTGTCCGCCGCCTGCCAACAGCACCGCAAAAACAACCTTTAGATAACAATGCATCTGTTTCACCAAAGTTCGGCTTGATCATCGCGTTTCAAGGGGCCTTTTCACACATCCGCTCACATATACATCTTTTTATGAGCAGTAGCAGACACACGTCCATAGAAATGTTAACGAATTCTGCTTGGCCGGATAAGGTTGGTAATTTACTTTCCATAAATCTAAAGCCTCGGTGCTTTTTAGTCGTATTCTGACAATTTCTTTTACCGCGCGGAAACCTCCACAAGTGCACTCCAAAAGGCATGCAGGTTCGATGCACAAAGCCCACACGCTGCATATGTGCGTCATATTTTTCAGGAGAGGGAAAATCGGCTAACCAATATAAGTTGTAATTCCTTCTCGTTTTTTAAAACTTAACCCTTTCGGCCCTGGTGGTGTCAGTTGATGCCACCACCTAAAAGTTCATCTAGCGCATACAGAAAGAAACCAAAACTGCTAGTTTGATGCCTATTGCGATAGATATCACTTGTTTCATTTTAGTGGAACTTGACGCTACAAAGAAGAAGCTCCGTTGAAGACGAAATTACCACATTGAGGCTGAAAAAAATGGCGGTCTGAGTTTTCTTCCCAAGGTTGTATATCAATAAATACGTGGACTACGAAGCTCCTTTTTTTTTTTTTTTGTCTGCAGGTTCATGTAGTCACAATGTTTGGGAAAATATGCAAAAGGAATGTCTCTGCACAACACAAAACTTTTAATTGCAAGATGTACCAATTAATTGCCTCCCTAATTAAATTGTCAATATTTACACTTCCAGCTCTATTTTTTTTGTTTGTGGGCTTATGGGAACCTAAACTTTAGGAAAACACACAGAAATGATTGTTTTCCTTGAAATAAAAAAAAAATCAAAGCTAAAAGGGTTCAACAGCGTCATCAGTGTCACTGGCCAAACCGGTTAACGGCACAGATTTCAAAACGAACAGCGCAGAGACATGGCAAGGGGAAAAAGTTAACTCCAGGACGAGAGCTCATTCTCACATTTTTTTTCTCTGCGCATAACCATCTGGGCTCTAGGCTACAAAAACATGTACACTCGCACGGCAAGCCAAATTTACTGCCGAATAAAACTAAAATCGCGATGGTCCAGTGTCCGTACTCTCGCAGCAGCAGGACGTACGACTATCGGGCGCAACTGCTATTGCTTTCCCCGGCATCGCAAAAAAAACGTCCCACAAGCGCGGTTCTGCAGTGCGACAAGAATGAGCAACTTTCCGTAACGTGCCCCAGCTGCGCAGGCGAAAGCAGCACAGTACTCAAGCCCAGTTCCACCCAGTGTGAGACCTACTGAAACATCGGAGCTGTGGCTGTCTTGCGTCTTCTCGAACGTCAACGGGCACTCCGCCGAGAACGGCAGCGCCCTCGCCGCACATACTCTATGGTTCGTGCTAACGGCACTAAATAAGTTACGCTTAAAAGTCCAACCACATGCACTCGTAAAACCGACATACTCGCGCAACGACGTAAACCGGCGTAAGCGCGTAAGGAACCGGCGTAGTCCGGCATACGCGGAATGCATTGCTACGCGCTTGTTACGCCCAAGTCCAGACCCCGCCAGACATCGACGCAAACTTTCGGGCGCACGATGTTGACGTGTAGACCTGTGGCGGTGATGTTATCTTCCAAAACAAGACAGAAAATTCATAAATAAGCTAACTTTACTATTAATTATGCGATAAAACGAAGTAATTTGCAAAATACGGGGAGCAAACAACCGCACAAACCAAGCGAAGCAACGGGCAACTATGGGAGCAAGGCAGTTTACGCCGAATGTAGCAGAGGGTTTTGTGCCTGGCAAGTATGCATACTAATACTCAACGTTTTTTTAACGTCCCAAGAACTGTTTTAGCTGATTCTGTAATAAATATACGTGCTTTTGTAAGAATGGGCATTATTTGTTTTATTTGAGTTAAAATGTAGTTGAACTGGTCGCCACAAAGCTGAGTCCGGGGTAGTCGAGCCACACTGCGCGGTGCATTGGTTTACGCGCGCGTTGCGGCGATATGTGGTTACTCGCCCTCTCCGACGTCGTCGGTCGGCGTAAAGGCAGCGGCGTATGTCGCCGCAGGCGCACATCGTTGCGCGAGTACGCCGGTTTCACAGGTGCATGTGGTTAGGCCTTAAGAGTACCGCCACTTCGTGCACCCGGAAGCGTCTCGGGAACATTTTGTTTCTGGCTTGCAGTGTTGCCATCTCTCCCAACCAAACCGCCGCCGGTTGTGACGGACAGTGTGTGACCGACCGCTTTAGCATCCGCGCAGCAGAGAGAGAGAAGAGAGGCGCCCAGAAACAAAATGGCTGCGCCCATATGTAAACAAATATCACGTGGTGTCGACCGCCCAATGAAAATCCTGGCGGCACATAACAATGAGAGAAAAGAGTGCCGATACTTTAAAAGCCTTTATTCAGTGACGCTAGTTCGCGCAGAGGAATCGGCCACTAAACGTCAGCAGTGGGAGGCTACCTCCCCTCTCCCCCCCTAGGACGAGGGAGAGGAACACACGCTGCGAGGTCACTGCGCCATCTATCGCTGGGTCTGGGAACTGGTTTCTGAGAAACCGCCGGTGGTGAGACCACTGCGGCTTCTGTCGGTGAGTCTGGGAACCTACTCTTACCTCTATGTGACGCGCGACCTGTGGCAGACTTACAAAAAAGCTCGACCTACGGCAGCTCCGCGGTTAAAAATAAGATGGCGGACGCGACCATCCCGCCTCCGGGCTCCGAAGTACCCGCCGGTAGCCGGCACAACCGCGTAAGCAAGGCACAAGAACAACAAAGTGCTCCATTAATGCCCCTGTACCGATGCAAGGTTGGTCCTCATCTACTCCAACTCAAAGAAATGGAATGTAACCGGGCGCACTACACCTCGCAAGAGTGTCGTTTCTGTAGTACAGTGCAATAGGTGCAGTTCTCAGGCGTACCCAGGTAGGCCCACCTCAAGACAACGACCCCAGCTGCCCGGCTCATCAGCGCAATCCACGCGTGCTCGACTGCAAGCGCGTCTTCCTAAACGAAGAGCCTCCACAAGCTCCGAGAGAGACGTAATCTCTGGCACCGCCAGGCTATCAGGACCTTTCGAAATCGGGGTGGAAGGGTTGCTCGGTTCCAAAAGCTTGCATTTTTTCCAGCTTTGTCGGTTGCACACGGTGTTCCGCATTTCTGTTAGACCTGGCTGTTCATCCGCAGCAGGCGGTGTACCCGATTCTGGAGCTGCTACTTCGGGGCAATATTCTCGAAAAGGAATTGTCTCATGGACGCTTCACGCGTTCTCTTCTCCCTCTGTGTGGATGGGAACTTCCTTGCGGCTTAAAGGGGCCATGCAGACAAAATAATTTTGTTTGTGCGAACGATTTCGTGTTTTATAGTTCCCCCAGTGCTTGTCCGGAAGCATCCGATTCTTTATACTCTGAGACATTAATCAATTAAAGTTAAAAATTTTATTCTCCCGCCAAATCGTTTTGTCGGGACTTCTGCAACGATGTCAGAAGCACAGGTCTTCAACCGAAACCTAGTGCGTCACTAGACTCCGCAGCCCACTGCGGAACATTGTTTACCATCAGTCCTCCTAGATGGCGTGACCATAGTGCGCCGGGCCGTTTTCTGTATTTGCTTGGTTTTGACCATATTTACGCCTGGTTGTTTTCTCAGTTGTAGTTCAGCGCTTGTCCTGTCTTCTCTTCCTTGTGTGTCGTCGTGTTTGTGCGCTGTTAACCCTTTATGATGCTACACCAACTAGCCCACCAAGCCATCCTCGTGTTTTCTTACGGTAGAAAATAATCATTTCGGGAAACAAGGTGTTCGCTCGAAAAGTATGGTCACGTACGACACCGTCGCTTAAGCCAATGGGCCCCGTCGCTTACGCCAATCGGACAGTGTCGTCTGAGAAACCCCAAAGCGTCGCATTGCTGTGCAGCTAAAACAAGCATAGTAAGCGAAGTATCAACAGCAGTACGCATTGGTACTTCTATGTTTACGTGTACTTTCGTGACTTCCACTGTTTACCCCACCATTTAAGAGCAAATGTAAGCTCGAATAGCTCGTTCGGCAAGCTTATAAGCACTACTTAATTTCCGTTTGCTTTTGCCGGCCTCAGCCAATCGCAGAGCTGGCAATTAGACAGCATAGGTTCTGTTGCGGAAAATGTGAAGTGGATAGCATGGCCATTCCATTTCTTCCTAATTATGCAGCTTATTTGAGCGAAGTTTACGTTAAAAGTGGGGTCGGTAGAATTCTAACGAGGCAATCTTCAGAAGGAACCAAACTTGTGTTTTGTCTGCACGGCCCCTGTGAGCAGCCTCGAGGAGGTCGCCCTCCGGAGAATTCACCAGGATGTTGCCATGACGCCTTCTGTTCGAGCATCGTGGATTTCTACCCTGAAGGGACTTATTCGACCGACCCTATTTCCATGTTCCCGTTGCGGAAGCTACATCGGACCACCTGCTACAGGGACATTTCAAAGACTCGAACTAGTGCGAACCCGGCACATGGTGGCCACACGACATCGAGCAAGGACATCCTCCAGATATCTTCGGTAGTCGCATGGTTGTCTATGCAAGAAACTGTTGGACTTTCTTCCCTAGACTGGCCTGTGCAGTATTCAGTAGTCTGTGAACGCGCCTGCGCCACTGGATGTCTTTTCTCTACTTATTTTCTTTTCCTTTCCACTTATATGTCAGCTTGAATAGGTAAATTTTCCTCCGTTTGGTACCTTGCGCCAAAATGGCGCAAGAAATTCTTCATTAATAGTCATAGTTTTCCAGATAATGGTACTCAGACTTGTGTGCTTACACCCGTTCGGTTACAACTTCATCAATGTAGCTGACAAGCACTTTACGGGTATTTCTATTTTGCTCGAACAACATTTTCTATTCTGCTCGGATGCGGCAAAACCACGACATCCACAGCATCCTCTAGCAATTTTATTCAAATTTTGTTACTTCGACTTGCTCTCCCCTTGCAGTTGCTGCCTCAAGCCAAGACGACACACCGAACCTGTTTCCTGGCGGGTTTTCTGAAAAAGATTTGTTATCTTTCAAATGACAATCACCTAGCAACAGAATACCCGCGCGCACAGGCCCTTGCTTAATAAAAGACTGACTTTCGCGAAATATTTTTTTCCTGCGATAGACACGGGCTTTCCTGGAAACGCGATAGCAGTTATTTCCTCTGGGTGCATATTTTTTAGTCCATTATTTGTTACACGACACCTTCTGCCCATTCACCACTGCCTCAGCCACAACTGACATGATAGGAGTGGGAGAAGACCATGGATGTTAACCTCGTATCTGCTTTGTTCCTTTATCAGTAGCGCCTCCATTTTGTGGAAAACCCTTCAAGCAGACTTGAAAAGTTCTATGAATGAGCTGACAATTGCCGCACATATACGGCGCGTACCACTGGTCCTTATCATAATCATCGTCTTCATGTTTTAATTCCGATTGCAAACTTCGTGGGGTAATTTCTCCACTTGCATCACCACCTTCTTTCACTGCCCGGACATGGCTGCCCCCCTTCGAAAAATTTTGTGGTTTACAAAGAATGCGCTCGTTTTGTTCTCCCCTTTTATCTTCAAAGCTTGTTTCTCGAGAGGATGTGCGGAGATTGTATGCATAATCATCGTCTTCATGTTATAATTCCGATTGCAAACTTCGTGGAGTAATTTCTCCACTTGCATCACCACCATCTTTCCCTGCCCGGACATGGCTGCCCCCCTTCGAAAAATTTTGTGGTTTACAAAGAATGCGCTCGTTTTGTTCTCCCCTTTTATCTTCAAAGCTTGTTTCTCGAGAGGATGTGCGGAGATTGTATGCTTACCTGTGCTGTATCCACCTGAGAGCAAGAATCACACTCTTAGAAGACAGGTTATTCGTTCGCGTAAAGGAAAACCTGTACGTGGATCCGGCAATATTACGCCCCCAACGAACACACTTGAAAGTTCTGTGGGGCTGACAGAGGAGTCATACCACTTTCGGAGCGCTAATGGTGAGAGTAAAATGTCTTTTTCGGTAGTCTTTATTTGAAAGACATTGATTGCAATGCTCAAACGTCTAAACCACTGAGCGATAGTATAAAAGTCCTAGATAAATTGTGCGATTGTACGAGATTTGTAAAAGCTTTAGAAGGGGCCATCTCGGAGCTGGCAAATGGTAATGTGGGCGGCCACTATGTTTGACAGAAAGACCAACAGCAGATTAACAGAATGTCCTACTAGGCTTTTGCCTTCCCATACTCACATAGCTCTAAGCATTCCCTGTAATCTTTTCTTGAAGCCCTATAGCAGCCACTCTTAAATGTATTTTGTGATTTCTAGGAAATACAACCATTTTTTCCACCTCTTTGGGTTCGAAGATTTATTCTCGAGAAGATGTGTAGAAAAGATCTTACTTGTTGCCGCGCTGTAGTCCTGACCTGGTAGATAAACGCAAGTAAATACAGTTAGATGACAGGGCACTCGTTTTGCAACAGGTAAAGCTTTATGTGGATAAGGTAGTATGCGCATTTAACGAACGCACTTACGAACGCCGTGGGGCTTACTATGAAGTTGTGGCCCCTTTTTGAATGGCTTTTTAGGAGTCTTTAATCGATCTACATTGAATGCAACGAATGTATGGGTAAATCACTGAACCATGGTATGAAAAAATCCGTAAAAATAGATGCGGGATTCCCGGATCGCGGAGTTTTGCTACGTTAACACCAGTATTTATGCTAGAGAAGCGAGCGGCACAGAAGTGACCACTTACTAATACTTCTGTTTGCAAGAAATATTTTCGTAAACAGTTCACCATTGCTAAATGCGCACACAATGCAAGGAAGGAACTAGAAGTTTGTTTTATTTAATACAGCCTCAAGGAAATCACACCGGGCGAGATAACACGTAGCAAGCATAAAAAAATTAGCAGTGGCTTAGCTCTCCTATGCCAGGATATACGTAGCGTGAGTTAAGGGGTCAGCTAGTTATTCTTGGCTTTCCTGGTTGTCTAGGATTAGGTTGGTTATCATGCTTACTGCTGCTTCGGTGCACACACACGCGGTATACGATTATGGGACACATGCGCATTTATCAAGCGGCTCCGGCGCATCGTCACCAATCGCCCAAGCTGGTTCCACAGGCGCACGCCGGTGTTGCTGCGATGCGACGCACGAGACATCGGTTCCACACCCGGCATCCCCTCGCGCGATCAAGTGGACCGGGCCGTCACGCGCCGCGCTTGTGCAGTACGGTGTTGCTGCGACGCACGAGCAATCGGTTCCACCCCCGGCCACCCCTCGCATGATCATCAAGTGGACTGGGCCACCACGTGCCGCGCTTGCGCAGCACGGCTCTCCAGGTACACGCGAAACTGCTCAACCTCCACGACATCCACGACTGCGTGGCTCCAGAGCTCCAGGGAGTTGCTGCTTAAGCGAGAATTCGACGGGGTTTCTGAGTACCACACAGTTTACAGAGCGGCGGCCTGGGAGCAGCCTTCTTGGACTGACGTCACTCGCCTCTGCCGGCATTGAACGCCGTTCTCGCCGTGGCCTTCCATATGGAACCGGGGCGGGTCGGCGACCGCCGGGGCGGCTTAATCGGCAAATCGTGCAATTATTTGCTAGTGCACGGGCACTCATCGGAAGGATAGATATGGTGTCCCAAGCTTCCGATGCTACTTAGCCCCGCAAAATGACCCATAAGCTTTTTAAAGTGTTGCCCTGATTGGCGCCTATTGTCAATGCTGTGTCAGAGCTGTTTCATCGTTTATATCTGTTTGGCGGCATTCTTTCCTGTTTCTTCGTACCCAGCAACCACGTTGTGATGAAATATCGCACAGCAGTTAAGTGTGCGGCAGACTAAACGTCGACGACGAGGAAGTTGATTAAAAAGATGCGACGACAGACCATGGACAATCGCCTTCAGGGGATATGTGCCCCAAGTGAACCGGCAGAAGAGACTGCAGAATAACCCGATAGTTTAAGGCGACGGGAGAAGAAGTAAAGAACTTTATTTGTTGTGACTAAGCAGGAGTGGATTCGAAGGATCCATGGTTTGGAAGGCTGCCTTAAATGAAGCGGTAGCCGTGGTCTCACGAGGCCCTCGTGAGGGCGGTCGGAGACCCAGCCAGGCTACAGTAGTGAGAGCCCCTTCCACTAGCACGTCGTCGACCGCGCATTAAACCACCGGCTTCGACTGTGCGGCGTTGTGTACCTGATGTCAACTACCAAGAGGGCGCCGATAACTAAGGTTCTTCAACGCCTCAGCATCAACTGCGTCAGACCACGTGAGACGTTCAATCTACCACGTGTGTTTTCTAGACTAGCCGTGAACTGCTGCTAGTTTTTTCCGCCATCGCAGAACATTGTGTCTTTAGGATCGACTTTAGTATCCCATTTTATTTGTAACTGTAACGTACGTCTCGTTAATCGCCTCGTGCGCATGTCTCATTTCCGGACGCGAATTCCAAGGACTATAGCCGCCAATACTATCACACACATATATCAGTAGTCGGCAACCTGCGGCCTACGGGAAAGTATTATGGGGCCCCCCTCAAGACGTCAGAATTAACCCCCCTCCTTTGGTCACTTCCAGTCTGAAGGCTGACAAGGTTATTTTAACCGAAAATGAGTTTAGAAAGGAACAAAGCAAGACCACTTCCAGTTGGAATTGCCGCCCACATCTTAACACTAACCCAGATAACGTCTTCACTTCCTTTTTTTTTTTTTTTTTTTTTGCGCCGGTCCGGAAAGGCCTCGTCCAGGGCGCTGCCCTGAAGACAGCCTATACCCACTTTCGAAGAGCTATCAAGTGAGTAGGCAAAGCACGTATGACGTCGCGTCCCACTCCGTCTCGTCATCGTCATCATCATACGTCATCCTTCCGACTGCAAGCTTCGTAAGGGTAATGGCCCCCCCTCTTGCACCGGCCTAGATGGCTGCCACTCTTCAAGGCATTGTGCGGTGTCTAAAGAATGCGGTCGCTCGGTTGCCGCCCTTTTGAGTTCAAACTTCTTTATGCAGAGGATGCGTGGAGATTGTATTCTTACCTGATTGCGCGCCGTAATCGTATCCTGTTGATAAAAGCGCAAACATACGCTGTTAGATGACAAGGTGCTCATTTGACCTATGGTAAAGTGAATAAGACAGTATGTTGGATCTAACGCATCCATTTACACATAGGGAGGGGCTAATTAGGTTATTGAACTTTTGGGGAGCTGTGATCGAGAGTAAAATGGCTTCTTGGTAGTTACCCGAGTGGTACTAACGTGAATCATTTGGTCATACTATTACCGCACTTCACAGACGGTGGATTATTCGAGTGCTTGCAAATCCATAGCGGTATTCATATCAGAGAAGTGAAGTGACCGACCACTACTCCTTCTCTTCTCAAGTGATAAGAATATACATAGATATTTTGTATCAACAGTTCGCCATACCTTCAAGACGAAAAGAAGGCCATAAGGACTAGAACTTTTATCATTTCTGTTTGCGGAAAAAAAATCTATTAGCTTAAATAACCCTAAGAGTTTTGCAGGACAAACGAGATATTAAAGAGCCGAGCACCGACAAAATAATTCCAGGCAAGATGACACAAAACAACGGCAGACATCTACGCTAGCTTAAGATGCCCGTAAGCGTAAGAGCGCGAGAGATTAGTATGGCATTGCTGGGTTTGAACGAGAATTCAACCGTTTCGGCCTTGCAAAGTGTACATAGGTTAAGGTTAGCGATATTTCCGGCTCAAAGCTGGCTGAGTGAAACGTATAGGGCTTTGGTTCCATGTGTTTTTGTTCAGCAACAAAAAAAGTTCCCCGCATTTCCCCGAGGGGAAGAATGTGAAAGTGCGAATGCAGGAGTTGAATTTGCGCGGTTCGGTAATGTTCGCGAAAGAGAGATCACACACACACACACACACAACTACGAAGAAAAAAAGATGCATTTATTCACAGACACCTATTTGTGTTGTCGTTGTACTTGATTGCTAGAGCGGATCTCAGCTTTGAAATTTCGTGTCAGTACTTCTTTAAGCGGGTGCATTAGCCCTTCTCACGCCCGATTCCTGGCCAATCCCCCACGTGGGTATGTGCCATGCACAGACACCTATTTGTGTTGTCGTTGTACTTGATTGCTAGAGCGGATCTCAGTTTTGAAATTTCGTGTCAGTACTCCTTTAAGCGGGTGCATTAGCCCTTCTCACGCCCGATTCCTGGCCAATCTCCCACGTGGGTATGTGCCATGTCAACGGCCAGGCAGCGCGGGCCCATCTCCCCCCGTTGCCAAGGAAGACGAGGAGATTCCTGGCCAATCTCCCACGTGGGTATGTGCCATGTCAGCGGCCAGGCAGCGCGCGCCCATCTCCCCCCGTTGCCAAGGAAGACGAGGAGATTCCTGGCCAATCCCCCACGTGGGTATGTGCCATGTCAGCGGCCAGGCAGCGCGCGCCCATCTCCCCCCGTTGCCAAGGAAGACGAGGAGCGCGCGCACCCGCTGCTGTTGCTATGCGGACGGCGGCGGAATGCGGACGCCGGCGGACGCTTCAGGCTCGCTTAAGAAGTGCATTCGCACTTAAAACTCCCGAGGCCCCAGGTGTCTGCAGCGCCAGGCGTTGATAAACGAACCTAGCGGTGTGTCTCCCCTAATGTTCCCAACGATCGATTATTTCGACGGTGCCCAAGAAGTTGTTGAACACACCGGCATGTTCACTTTCCTCACGGAAGGAGCTCGGGACGTGGGCTCGAGCACGGCGCACGCCCCGAACACTGATGCTACTTAACAGGATGAAGTGGTCCGAGCCTGGGACAGACATACTCCACTTTTCTGCACATTTTTCCTCCACGTGTACAAAAACGCCTTGCGGGAAGGCCAGCCTTAGCGTGAATGTTTAGCAGAAAACGGCTGTAACTGCGTGCGTCTGTGCAGAAACGCCTTGAGGAAAAATAAACTTTATGGCGAATGCTCAGACGAAAATGGACCTAACTGCATGAGTCTTCCTTTACAATGACCGCCGTCGACTCTCACCAGAAATACATTCTGCTCATGCTTTTTACCTAAATTAAGTCTCCCCTCTACTTCAAGCTTCACTGGACATCCACCTGACAGTGGGGAATATTTTTCATCAAGGAGGTGCGCGCAAATTGTATTCTTACCATCACTCTGGTAGTAATCTCCGCCTGTGGATCAAATCATAAACGTGTACTGTTAGGTGAAATGATATGCACGTTTTCTACCGGGTGAAGCGGTATGCGAGAAAGGTAGTAGTATTGCGTCCCTAACCCGTGCATTTGCGAATGCCGTACGGCTGATTAAGAAGTTAAGATAACTATTAAGACAGTTAGGACGGGAGTAAAATGTTTGAGGTATTCCTTAATACAAAGACATTCATTTCAGGGAACGTATATGGATGAAGCAGTGACCAATGGGGCAAAAACCTCGTCAATGCAGCTACGCGACACACGCCCGCTAGATCCGCGACTTATCCTCTGTCAATAACAGCATTCATGCCAGGGAAGTGGACAACTAGAAGTAACCAGTTACTTATTCGTCTGCCTTGCTATTTTTTAACACAAAAGTGTTATTCCGGGATTCACGAAGATTTCCCTTACGTCATATCCCTCACGGAAGTGACGCTAGTACAACGAAGAAAGCGGGCTGTAAAGGGTGCACCCCTGCACACAGGGTCTCCTTGCAGAGAAGCGACCTTTAGTACTAAAGAGTACGTTACACTTAGGGTTGTTCGTTTTCGGGTTTTATATTTTAACACGACAGTGTTTTATGCCGGTGTACACCAATATTTCGCTGATGTCATATCGGTCACGGAAATGAGGCCAGTACACCATTGCCGAAGCGGTCCGCCAGCAGGACGTCGCTCGCCAAGAACACCCACAACATAGTCGCCGACCCGCAAAACGTGCTCAGCTGCAGATTTCGCTTTCCTGTTTTACCGTTTCCTATAACAGGGGGATCAACCACAGCTTTTCTGTACTATAAACAGTACGCCCTCGCTGGCGGACCAAGCAACGATCAGAAGAGGAGTAAAAGATGGGTTTTTTTTCAGTTACCTAAAACTAATCAGCTACAAATGATGTTTTAGAGCCAAAACGAGTATTACGAAACAGAAGTATCAAAATAATCATACCAGGCCAGCTAAAAACATGGTATGGATAAGGCAACGTTCTTCCTATGTCTACAAAAGTTGAGGGAATTCACGCCTACGCTGCTTAAAACGAAAGCGGAGAACGTGCATGAACGAGGCGCTGCTGAGCTTGCGCGATAATGCGATAGTTTGTCTGTCTATATGTATATTCTGTGAGCTTCGTACAGACACAACTTTCGATTGTGTTTAACTTTTGGTCGAGCGGCTGTATCCGGGGACGGACCGACAGACAGACAGACAGACAGACAGACAGACATCGCAAAATTTTCGCATTTGATTCTCGCTATAAATACTATCGCTTTTAATATATGCGTTTTCAGATCCGATGGAACAGCGACTTCTTTGGAAAGGTGAGATGGCAGAACGTTTTTTGGGGCTTACCGTACGCGCCTGCCATGTTGGTGGGCCTGGGTCGTAGTGCGCTTTCTCACCTGCAAAAGAGGACATGAGATAAGCACCCCCGCTTCGAAAAACCTTCCATCGCCAACATCCACGGCTAAAACCAAAACAAACAGCGAAGTTGCTTTGGTATAGGGGAGTGGAAACTGAGCAGGCGGTCCACATTCATTCATTCATTCATTCATTCATTCATTGATCCTTCCACAAAATAAATCAATGAGCGTCGCAGCAAGAACTCTTAGTGGGCGCAGTTACTTTTGACCCCCGGTCTTCAAGGTCAGAAACTTACCGATTTCCCCAATTGCAAAAAAATCCACGCATCTCCACGAAGAGAATCATGACGAGTGGGCGAAGCACTGGGGATCGTTCTTACAGTAAATCACCCGTGAGAGTGCTTACTGCTGCTAAAGCGATTTCCAATACAATCCAATCCAATTCAATTTAACCCAATCCAATTTATTTCAAAATAATCCAATTCAATCCAAATTCAATCCAATGCTGCTCGCGCTTGCGTAGTACGGCTCTCCAGGAGCATTCTCTCTCTCTCTCTCTCTCTCTCTCTCTCTCTCTCTCTCTCTCTCTCTCTCTCTCCTTTTACATTGTTCTTGCTAACCTTTCGGGAACCTTTTGTTCACAGATGTTTCGATTTACACGCTGCTGTGCCGTGAGCACGGACGCCGGACCATCGCCGGACGCCGGACAAGTGTCGGCCTTAAGGTGCTTCACCCCAAACAAAGAAAAGAGCCGAAACATCGTACTTTGGAATTCTCCTGATCTGAAAGGCGTTCAGTTTTCCCCATACTGCGTTCTCGTACTGTTCTTTTTTTCTCGGTTCGACGCCGTTTTAACCCAGATAAAGGATTTTTCTTTGTCGTTTTTTTTATTAATCCCCCGAGGTAGCTGGATTGAATTGTCATTATCGGTTGTCTAGTGCATCTTCAGGTTTTCGTTTTTAATATTTATCTTGGTTTTTTTCTTTTATTTCGTTTGCTTCAGAACAGTTTTATTTTCTATTTGAGTATTTTGGTGTTGCCTGCGCATGTGCGTGCGTGCGTGCGAGTGCAGCGTTTCCGGCCTACAGTAAAGGGCAGAACTGGGGCTGTGGCGCGACGCCACTCATTCCAGGCCATTTGGTCGGTCGGTCGGTCGGTCGGTCGGTCGGTCGGTCGGTCGGTCGGTCGGTCGGTCGGTCGGTCGGTCGGTCGGTCGGTCGGTCGGTCGGTCGGTCGGTCGGTCGGTCGGTCGGTCGGTCGGTCGGTCGGTCGGTCGGTCGGTCGGTCGGTCGGTCGGTCGGTCGGTCGGTCGGTCGGTCGGTCGGTCGGTCGGTCGGTCGGTCGGTCGGTCGGTCGGTCGGTCGGTCGGTCGGTCGGTCGGTCGGTCGGTCGGTCGGTCGGTCGGTCGGTCGGTCGGTCGGTCGGTCGGTCGGTCGGTCGGTCGGTCGGTCGGTCGGTCGGTCGGTCGGTCGGTCGGTCGGTCGGTCGGTCGGTCGGTCGGTCGGTCGGTCGGTCGGTCGGTCGGTCGGTCGGTCGGTCGGTCGGTCGGTCGGTCGGTCGGTCGGTCGGTCGGTCGGTCGGTCGGTCGGTCGGTCGGTCGGTCGGTCGGTCGGTCGGTCGGTCGGTCGGTCGGTCGGTCGGTCGGTCGGTCGGTCGGTCGGTCGGTCGGTCGGTCGGTCGGTCGGTCGGTCGGTCGGTCGGTCGGTCGGTCGGTCGGTCGGTCGGTCGGTCGGTCGGTCGGTCGGTCGGTCGGTCGGTCGGTCGGTCGGTCGGTCGGTCGGTCGGTCGGTCGGTCGGTCGGTCGGTCGGTCGGTCGGTCGGTCGGTCGGTCGGTCGGTCGGTCGGTCGGTCGGTCGGTTGATTGATTGATTGATTGATTGATTGATTGATTGTAGGGTTTAACGCACCAACGCGACGCAGGCGATAAGGCGCTCCGTAGTGGAGGGCTCCGGATTAATTTTGACCACCTGGGGATCTTTAACGTGCGCCAAAATCTCGTGCACACGGGCGTTTCTTCCTTTCTCCATCAGAAAAGTAGCCGCCGCGGCCGGGAATCGAACCGGCGTCCTCGTGCCACATTACAAGCCAAGCGAAGCACATAAATATTGCCGCGAACCATGTACGGGTTTGTTTATTTATTGTTTTTAATGCCCGGCCGCGCCCGGCTCTGTTATCTGTGTCCCATGCGAAGCGCGTGTTCCATTCTTTATTTTTATGCCGCATGGGCTATCTCATTCAGATAAGCAGAGTGTTTCGCCCTAACGCGGCTAGCCCAGAATAATCATCTGTGATCTACAATGTTCTGGATGTGAATCGACGGTTCCAGAAACTCTCGCGCAGAAAGATAAAAGCCCGCACAGCAGACGCCGCGGCATTCGATTCTGCGACACTCGCCGACGCACGTACGTCACGTTGTTGACCGCTGCTTCGCCGCCTCTGTATTCTTTTCAGTTGTTAGGGGAGCACAAGTTCGCTCCAATAAACTTGTTTCTTTTCCAAACAACTGCGTCGTACTTGGCTTCGTGACATCTGGTGAGGGTGCTGGGTACTCACCCTTTATGCTCCCTACGACATATGGAAGCCGCCAAGCCAGTCCAACCACAGAAAGCCGCCGACTGCAAGGATTGCTACCCGAGTTAGGTCTTATGCCAGAAGGGCCCAAGAGAAGAAACGCTGCAACCAACACCATGGTGCAAGAAACAACGTCGCCAATCGTCCTGCAGCAGCCCCGGGAACCGCCATCGTTCCGGGGAGCCCCCGCTGAAGACCCCGAGGAATGGTTGGAGAAGCTGGAGCGCGTGCGGACCTTCAACAGGTGGGACGATGAAGAAACCTTGCGGCATGTTTTCTTTTACTTGGAGGATGCAGCTCGAACTTGGTTCGAGAACCACGAGAGCTCCTTGACCGACTGGACGCAATTCAAAAGCGAGTTCCTTGGGACCTTCACGACCGTGGTGAGAAAAGAACGAGCTGCGTTTTTACTGGAAACTCGAACGCAACACCTGAACGAAGGAGTCGTAATCTTCGTTGAGAAAATGAAGCGACTATTTCGTCGCGCGGACCCGGATATGACGGAAGAAAAGAAACTGGGGTTTCTGATGCGAGGAGTAAAGCAAGAACTTTTTGCTTGCCTTGTCCGCAACCCCCCCAAATCGGTGGCCGAATTCGCATCCGAGGCGGCCGCCATGGAGAAGACGTTGGAAATGCGCACGAGGCAGTACGACCGTCCCATCAATGCGCCAGTTGCGGACACGATCGATGCCGGGGCTCTTAGCTGTGACACACTACGTGATACAATCCGCGCTATCGTCAGGGAAGAACTGCGGAAACTCTTCCCAACAACGCCGCAACCCCAAGTCACCTCTATGAGCGACGTGATTCGGGAAGAAATTCAACTCGCTTTGGGAACTTTACGCTTCCCGAAGTGCCACGTGAGCCTCAAGCTACGACCTACTCCGCGGCTGTTCGACGACCCCGCCCTGCTCCAACCCGTCTTCAAGAAGTCCCGCCGTACCGCCGTCCACTGTCGCCCGCCCGACCACCCTGCACGCCAAAACCAGGCGCCGAGGAAGACGGACGTATGGCGAACCGCCGATAATCGTCCGCTGTGCTACCACTGCGGAGAGGCCGATCACACCTACCGGCGCTGCCCGTACAGGAGACTCGGACTGCGTGGTTTCTCCGTCGACGCGCCTCGCCCTCTCCCTGGCCAACGACCACGTGAAATTGACGAGTATCTATCTGAAACCAGCCGTGGCCCAGCGCATTTCAACCGTTCGCCATCGCCCTACCCATACCAATCGCCAAACCGCCGTAGCAACGCTGACTTCGCCCGTGGAAGGTCCCCCAGCCCACGCGGGGGAAACTAAAAGCAGCAACTTCTGGAGGTGAAGTTGCTCTACGGCGAAAAACCGGAAACCCTCCAACGACGCAACAACGCTCTGAAGACAGTGATTCACGACATGCCCTCATCCCGACGACCCGACCTAACCCTGACGAGACTCCCGAACACGACGACAGCTATACGCCGCGACGCTTACCCGACCTGACCGAGACGTCCGCTGAGAAGACCTCGACAACGACGACGCACAGTGCCCGACCGTCAACACGCGCAAGCCGAGATGCGACGCCCCGACGCACCCGAAACTCGAGGAAGGCGGCATCCGACGTCAAGGTGTCCATCGACGGTTTTGATGTAGTCGCCCTCGTAGACACGGGAGCCGACTACTCCGTAATGAGCGGACCATTTGCGTCTAAGCTGAAGAAAGCGCTCATACGCACAGCAGGAGGCCACCTCGTGATGCCAAGTGGAACGTGCACATCGCGCGTCACCATAGACGGCACGACGTACCCTGCGGTGTTCGTCGTTTTGCCCAACTGCTCCCGCGACGTAATTCTTGGAATGGACTTTTTGACGGACAACGGCGCAATAATCGATCTGCAGACGAAGTCGATAACTTTTTCCTCCGACCACTCCATGACACCGGAATCGAACCCCCAACACCGTGCAGCTGTAAGGATCGCCGATGATCACGTCACCCTGCCACCCCGCGCAAGCTTGATGATCACCGTCTACTGTGAAGGTGCTGCTCTCGATGTCGACGCTATCGTGGAGAGTGACCAAAGGTTGCTTCTTGACCGCGGTGTGTCTGTCGCAAGAGGCATTGCCCGGTTTAAGCAGCGCAAATCCCACGTTTTGGTCACCAATTTCACCGAGGAGTACCAGCATTTAAACAAGGGCGCTGCAATTGCGTTCGTCGAAGAAACGCAACAAGCAAGTGACGTGATAGCAGTCGCCGACTTTGAACGCGCACCCGACGATACCTTCAAGCTTCGGCACCCATTCGACGTGAATCCGGCGCTACCGCAAGAAGAAAGGAACAAGTTAGTATTGGCTTTGCTGCGTCGCTACAGCGAGTGTTTTTCGTCGAACTCAAAGTTACGTCAAACACCTCTGGCGAAGCACCGGATAATAACCGAGGATGGAGCCCGACCTACCCGACAGTCACCGTACCGCGTCTCTTCACACGAGCGCGAAGCCATCCGGACTCAAGTCGACGACATGCTCAATGACGACATTATACAGCCATCGAAAAGTCCGTGGGCTGCGCCGGTCGTACTCGTGAAGAAAAAAGGCGGCACACTGAGGTTCTGCGTTGACTACCGGCGATTGAACAAGATCACCAAAAAGGACGTGTACCCCCTGCCACGAATCGACGACGCCCTCGACCACCTCTGCCATGCGAGGTACTTCTCATCGATGGATCTGAAGACAGGCTACTGGCAAATTGAAGTGGACGAGTGAGATCGAGAGAAGACTGCATTCATAACCCCGGACGGCCTATACGAGTTCAAGGTGATGCCGTTTGGGCTATGCACGGCCCCGACAACGTTCCAAAGAGTCATGGACACTGTGCTAGCTGGCCTGAAGTGGCACACCTGCCTCGTATACCTCGACGACGTTGTGGTATTCTCCCGGACTTTCGACGAACACCTCGCAAGGTTTCAGTCGGTACTCGAGGCCATCCGTACGTCGAGGTTAACGCTGTAGCCTGAATAGTGCCGCTTCGCGTACGAGGAACTGAAGTTTTGGGGCCATGTCGTCAACGCCGCGGGAGTCCTGCCTGACCCGGCGAAAACTTCAGCCATAGCGAACTTCCCAAGGCCGAAAGATAAGAAGGGCGTGCACAGATTTCTTGGACTGTGCGCATACTACCGGCGCTTCGTCGCAAACTTCGCACACATTGCAGAGCCGCTCACGCGCTTGACGAAAGGTAGCACCCCTTTCAGCTGGGAATACGACCAAGAAAAGGCATTCTGCGAGCTGCAAAAACACCTGCAGAGCCCGCCCGTGCTCGCTCATTTCGACGAAAATGCCGAAACGGAAATACACACGGACGCCAGTGATATAGGCTTGGGTGCCGTCCTTGTCCAAAAACAAAGCGGGTGCGAAAACGTAATCGCCTATGCCAGCCGTGGTCTGTCGGAGGAGAAAAACTACTCTGCCTCCGAAAAAGAGTGCCTGGCTATTATATGGGCCATTTCAAAATTTCGCCCATACGTGTATGGCAGACCGTTCAAGGTTGTAACAGACCACCATGCGCTGTGTTGGCTCGCCAATTTGAAGGACCCCTCTGACCGTCTTGGGCGGTGGAGTTTGCGCCTGCAAGAGTTCGACGTTACAATCGTCTACAAATCCGGCAGGAAACACTCCGACGCCGACTGCCTGTCCCGCGCCCCTGTCGACCCACCACCACAAGACTCCGATGAAGACAGCGCATTCTTCGGGGTTGTTACGGAGAGCGACCTAGCCGCCCAGCAGCGTGCCGACCCGGACTTGCGCGTAATGATCGACTACCTTGAAGGACGAAACGTCGCCGTGCCTAGAGCGTTCAAGCGGAACTTACCAGCATTCAGCCTCAAAAACTCCGTCCTCGTGAAGAAGAATTTCAGCCCCGGAACAAGAACGAATTATATACTTGTCACCCCCGCAGACCTTCGTGACGAAATTTTGGAAGCGTCCCACGACGACCCGTCTTCCGGACATCTCGGCACAGCTCGCACTATTGCAAAAATTAAGGCGAAGTACTTCTGGCCCCGCCTTACATCCGACGTCACCCACTACGTTCGGAGTTGCCGTGACTGCCAGCGACGAAAAACGCCGCCGACAAGACCCGCCGGACTTCTGCAACCGATCACCGTCCCGTCGAGGCCCTTTCAACAGATTGGAATGGACCTTCTAGGCCCGTTCCCGACGTCACGATCGGAGAACAAGTGGATTGTCGTAGCGACAGACTACATGACGCGCTACGCAGAGACCGCCGCTCTTCCGCGGGGGACTGCACAAGAAGACGCCAAGTTCTTTATAAACCAAGTTGTGCTGCGACATGGAGCTCCTGAAGTCCTAATCACGGACCAAGGAACGGCCTTTACCGCGGAGCTGACGCAAGGAATCTTACGCCACAGCAACACGGATCACCGAAGAACGACGGCGTACCACCCCCAAACCAACGGACTAACGGAACGTCTGAACAAGACGATTGCGGATATGCTGTCCATGTACGTCGACGTTGAACATAAGACTTGGGACGACGTTCTCCCGCATGTCACGTTTGCGTACAATACAGCGACGCAGGAAACTACGCAGATGACACCGTTCGAGTTTGTCTACGGAAGACGGCCGACTACGATGCTCGGCGCCATGCTTCCGCATGTAGAAGACGACGACCTCAACGCCGACGTCCAAGGATACCTTCAACGTGCGGAGGAGGCCCGCCAGCTCGCTCGAGTTCGTATAACGGACCAGCAGCTGGTGGATGCCGGCCGCTACAACCTCCGACGCCGAGACGCCGAGTACCAACCAGGGGATCGTGTGTGGGTTTGGACTCCCATTCGACGACGCGGACTCAGTGAGAAGCTCCTGCGACGGTATTTCGGACCCTACCAGATTCTACGACGTGTTGGCCAATTAACCTACGAAGTGATCCCCAGTGGTGATTCCGGCACATCACGACTACGCACGCGACCCGAAGTCGTCCACGTGGTTCGCCTCAAACCGTACTTCGCAAGATGACGAACTTTTGTTGTTGTTTTGTTGTGGCTGTTTGTTCGGACTGTCGTTTTATTTTAGCATCGGGTCGATGCACTCTTAGAGGGGGGTAATGCCACGAACCATGTACGGGTTTGTTTATTTATTGTTTTTAATGCCCGGCCGCGCCCGGCTCTGTTATCTCTGTCCCATGCGAAGCGCGTGTTCCATTCTTTATTTTTATGCCGCATGGGCTATCTCATTCAGATAAGCAGAGTGTTTCGCCCTAACGACGATAGCCCAGAATAATCTTCTGTGATCAATGTTCTGGATGTGAAACGACGGTTCCAGAAACTCTCGCGCTGAAAGATAAAAGCCCGCACAGCAGACGCCGCAGCATTCGATTCTGCGACACTCGCCGACGCACGTACGTCACGTTGTTGACTGCTGCTTCGCCGCCTCTGTATTCTTTTCAGTTGTTAGGGGAGCACAAGTTCGCTCCAATAAACTTGTTTTTTTTTTCAAACAACTGCGTCGTACTTGGCTTCGTGACAATATGTATGCATTAGCGGAAGAACGGTACGTGTTCAAAATTATTCGCTGCCTCCATTTCAGGGCGCCATGAAGTTGAACTACGAGATCAGTTCACTCGAGCAGTTGCTACGTTGAAATAACACTCGCACCACATTCAACAAAATGAGGAAAAGAGGCAGCTTTTCCGATGGAGGCGAAGAGCGGAAACGGTCGTGTGTACGAGATTTCGGTGCACGTTAAAGATCCCCAGGTGGTCAAACTTAATCCTGAGCCCTCCACTACGGCGCGCCTCATCGCCTGCGTTGCGTCGGCGCGTTAAACCCTACAATCAATCAATCAAGGAAAAGGGACAGGTGCCTCGCCAGGCATACCTTCCCGGTCTAAAATAATGCGGGGACTGGCTGAGGCGTGCAAAATCAAACCCGAACACGAATTATAAGCTTGCATATTGGCGCCTGAAATTTAGTGCATATTCTTTTTTATATCAGTAAGAATGGTGGGGCAAGCACTGCACGTTTGGAAGGAAGATGTCAATCAGCAGCTGCACCACATGCGAAAATACGGCCAGCCCGCGCTGGAAAACTCCGTCGCCACGGAAACCTTTTTCGGGCATGGAATTGCCCCGTTATTGTACAAGCAGAGAGCGGTAGACCTTGCTTTCAAGAAACATGGGAGGCAAGCACCTGGAGGACGAGCCCAAGTTGATCGACAGGGCCTGGACCGGGGCCAGCGCGACAGGGGCTCTGGAAAGAGGGCTTCTCCCTAGTTCATTCCCCTAACCCTTCTCGCCTTTCTCAATAGAGTTGATTATGATGATGACGACATGACAACAGCTGAATATGTCAAGGAAAGCTACCACTGGCGTAACCCTGTTCGTCCAGTTAGTGTTTCACGAAACGATATGCACTGATCGTAGCACACACAATCGGCACATACAGTCACATTAGAAGTAACGCGAGCACGAGAGCAATTGCTGAGCGCTGTCGCTGCGCCACCTACGAAGGCCGGCATGTGGCCGACGGCCATGTTTTAGGCTGGCGTATGCCACACAGGGCGCAGCCGTTTTCAGAGGGCAGTGGTCGCAGTGCCTCTCGCAGCCACAAGTTGTTGAGTTCCACGAAACTACGCGCTACACAAAACTTGCCGCTTCTTGCTCATTCGCCGTGACGAGGGTGCGATATCTGGACGCCTGGAGGCGCGACAGCTCCCTGTTGGCGCCTAGCGTGGAGCGAAGGAAGGCTTAGGAGGGACCCTGACGTCACCTCTGCTGCAGCCACTGATCTCCACTTAGTTGCTGCAGCTGGAAACGCCATTGGTGACCGGTAAAAAGCGAAAAGGCTCATGGGTACGTCGTATGCTCTTGCCACTTCCGGTTCGAGAGCTCGCCTGGCCTCCGTACGCCGGCGGCTTTCAAGCGCGTGTGTGCGTGTTTATTTGTCACAGGGTGTTCATTTTTTAGGAGAGAACCCAGTAGGATTCATCGTTGTCATTTATTGAATTCGCGATGGATGAGCGTTTTTTTTTTTTTTTTTTTCGGTGGGAACAGATAAACAACAAGCACCCGCGCTTGCTACCCGCCGGCCTACGGGACGCCAGGAGAGCTCTCGAACAGGAAGTGGCGGGACTCCGCGGGAGCAGACAATGCACCCATGAGCCTTTGTGCCTTTTACCGTCACCTATTTTAGGCGGCGCTTTCTTTATCTCGTCGCCCAGTTTCCCGGGAAGTGGGAGACTGCTTCTGCTTTCTGAAAAGGTGCGCCGATGTACCCGGTAGCACCTCTAACACAAAATAACGCTGCCTTTCGTCTATCGCGCCCGCGGCACAAACAAGGGGTGGGGTGGGGGATGCGACAGGGGAAGCCCTAATGCATGCGTGTATTACCTTCTCTGCGCTTGGAGCTGGTGGCGCCTTCGCCGGAGCCTTTGAGGAATTCAAGGTTTCTCGTTACGCCGCAAAAACTAGCAACTAAGCCAAGCACAGTAACACACATAGAAATGCTACCCGAGAGTCCACTCCGATCCAGGTATGCCACGTTGAAAGTTGCGCACGCGTCGATTGCCACCCATGCGTGGGATCGGCCAATTCTAAAAGGAAGCTGTCTTTCGAATGAAACGCAACAAAACTAGCACGCTAAACAACGACGTTAAAGCTGCTGTCGGCGGTATGCATTAATTAAGGGTCTCCATCTCAACAGCTGCTGAGGATAGTGGCGTATGCAGGGTTTTATTTTTAGGGGCTGAAAGGTTTTTAAAAAACTGAAAGAAAAATTAAAGACTACAAAAAAGCCAAATAACAAACATTTTTCGAGTACAAGATAGAAAACGACGGGATGATGCCGTGTGCTACCATCAGTTGCCCGTTGTTTTGTTAATTTGTTCCCCTGTGCAACTGCAAAATGGGTGACCGTCATGGTGAACACACAGATCAACCGCGTACGGTTGGTGCGTAGCTTGCGGTACAAAAATTAATACCGGTCATTATTTGATGATAGACAAAACCAACGGCCTTGTCCAGCTCGAAAACGACGTGCTAGTAGCAAAACCGACTTCCGAATGACGGGTTCATTGCATTAACACAGAAAGGAAAGACAGCAGACAAAAACGCTGAGGAGTGCATAAGGGATGTGGTTCGTCATTTTTTCGTGTTTCTATGTTTTTTTTTAAATGTTCGAGAGAAAAATCGGAAAACGAGCCATTTTCCCCCGGTGGAACCCGAACCCACGACCTCCAGAATAACCGTCTGGTGCCATACCAACCAGGCTACCAAGGAGGCTGCGCTCCCTTCCACTTTCCGGGGTATTTATGTTAAGATAATTGTTTCCAGCGGTCGTAGAAGCCAGTGCAGCTACCGTCGACGATTTCGGGGGTGAAGGGGATCTTGTGAGTAACCCCCAGCCGTTTCTCGAGCGTCTACGACATGGCGGGAGAAGCTAACCCTCTTATGCAACGCATGGCACCAAAATTTTTAGAACCGAGTCCTTCGCTGAGCATGTAGCGAATCAGTATTTGGAACGGAAGGTTCGTTGAATGAACATAGAAAAGCCAGCAGTCAAGAACGTCAAGCGGTGCATATATAGGAGGAATAGTCGATCACTTTTTTTTTTGTGTTAAAATAGGTTTACTTCTGGAAACGCTTTAAGGAAAGACAAAATGGCAGAAAACATGGTTTTCCTGGCTATAAAAAATCACACTGATTCATTCACTCGAACAGGGTGGTAATGAATAACACCACCACTTTGACTTTTTTCATTCAACCAAACCAATACCTACAATTTTGTTACTACTCGGGAAAGCACGCCACAAAACGTTATTTTCATGCCCAGACATGTTTGGCTTTCCAGCAGTCACCCTTCGGCTAAGAAAGTTTTAAATAGTACTTTATGCGAAATGACTGCCGAGAATTCACGGCGCCGGACGCCTGTTAATTTTTTTCCGCATGTTTCGGCAATGCTAACCAAAAATGAACCCTGCTGACTCTGTGCAAACAAAAGTTGCTCACGTGTGAAGCAATATTTCCCCTCAAAGGGTTGAAATATATCCCACGTTGCAACGCATCACAAACAGCGCATTACCTTTAAGGGGCCCTAAACAGGGTTCCAAATGTTGCGATTTTACGTGCGCAATCGCTGGAGTACCATCAAAGAAACGCCTTGCAGAGAAATGGTTTGAAGGCGTTGAGTATTAGCCGAGTTATCCAGCAATAAGGCCTGAAGCTCTTGCCCTCTCATCGCACCTCCAAAGCACTGCGGAAGCTGTGACGTCACCGAAGAGGCGCAAGACCCCCTAGAGAAACAGGGCAAGGTTCGAGAGGCGCCCAGCCATTAGCTCCGCTCAGCGGAACGTCACGCTTTTTTTTTCTTTTTTTTTTCTTTTTTTTCGCAGCCGACGCGCGGGCTCCTCCTACAACTCGGCCCGCTCGAACATCCCGGCAGCGTCGACCGCGCCCGAATCGGCACCTCAATTTTAAGGCCCGTTCACATTTGCGATGAAAGCGAGCGAAAGCGGCAGAAATTTTGTCGCTTTGTCGCGCGACGATGGGTTTTGTCAAATGGTCAAGACCAATTTTTGTCGCCGCGCGACAAAGCGACAGCATTCCCGCCGCTTTCGCTCGCTGTTGCCGCAAATGTGAACGGGCCTTTAGAATAGGGGAAACTAGCGTTTGAAGGCCAGATAGGAGGATCCCACACACAACACGCTCGGTCACGACAATAATTAAAGATTTACTCCGACGACTAGAGACACGCTAGCGCTTCCGCATGCATGCGGCGCTGTCGCGGCTAACAGGTCCCTCCAAGGCTCAGACAAGGCATCGATGGCTTTACGAAGCTGCGTTGACGACGATCACCACCGCAATGTTTACTGCACTATCACCCCCTCTCACATATTTATAAAGTGATTTTCACCAATAGTTCCGCTCTGGCGGGCGGTGACACGCTTTAGCTGCTGCGGTGTATGCCGTATCCTGCATACACCACAGAGTGGGCTCCTTGTCCACCGTTGTACCGGCGTTTCGGCCTGCAGAGGCTCTCCGTATTTTTCAGCGTTATTCATACCTTGTAAACGACGCGCTATATCTACAGACTCAGCTAAGCTCGTGTGACGAATAGCGACGATCGACAGACGTGCCTACTAAGATACGCCGTGCCGCCGGTGCCGGAGCGCCGCTCGCCGGAACCGCAACCGCGTTTCCCCCAGAACCGGGAACGCTGAAATAGCGCCGCCGTACTGTTCAGTGCTTCGTGCGCCATAAAAGCTTTTTCAGAGCCAAAATTTACGGCAGAGCGCGGCAGTATGGCGGTGAGGAAGCGGTAGGTAAACAAGGAAAAAAAGAAAGCATCTTTCTTGCGCGTTTGTGCGGCCCCTGCTTTACGCAGAGGTGTATGGTACTCTAGCGATTGCGCGATTGAAATGGCGGCCTTCGGATGCCTATTTAGGGGCCCTTTAAAAATTCCGCACGCGTTTCTTTTTCTTTTTTTCTTTGTGAGGTAGCCATTGAAAGGTACATTGTTCCCGTTGGTCGGTGCCTCTCGCCAAGTTTTTCCGCCATGGCTACGGTACAATGAAACCCAAAACACAGGTATAATTTACAGCTGGTACCGTGAAACGTCATAAAATGTTAACATTGCGAATAAACACATCGTCATTTTGTCAGCGAAAAAGCACGTTTTACAACTGAAAGCCTCACAGAACACGCTCATCGACGAGATGGCAAATTCACAGAAAGTCCAGAATAGGGCCCCCGGACCAAATTCCGCACGTAAAGTAATCGCTAAAGCGATATTCACACGACGGTGGAGGAGGCGCGCGGAGGCGCACGGATATGTGACGTCAACAGCACGTGACCGGATTATCCGGCCTGGCGGCGCATCCACACGCGCGGAGGTACGCGGAGTGACTAGCAGACGACAGCGCCGAGGAACAGGTTCCATTCCCCGCCGAGGGCCACCGCCGTCGAGCGAAAACATGCGGAGTCTTTCCAGAAGCCTCCGCGGGCTATCCCCACCGAGGGGCGGAGCCTAAAACCAGTCACGTGAGCGGGTCCCGCGGGCCAGAAAGAGAGGGTTTCTCTGTCATGTGAATACCGCTTAAACTGCTTTAGCACTGCCCAAAACGCCACAAAATATCAAAAGGGCAAACAGACGCACTGCTACTTTGTCAGCCAAAGAGCACGTTGAGAACTGTTCTGGCAGGAAACGCTTCTGGTCCAAATACCAAATTCAGGAAAAATTCGCGAAATCGGGAATAAGACCCCGAAGCGAAATTTCACTAACACCACTTAGTCAAGTAATCGAAAAATTCTTTCGGCCTACGAGAGTCGCCTGACCCCATACCACTTAACCATCCCTAACCCTAAGTCGTCTAACCCTACCATGGGACATTTTAAACCCCCGCAGACGCTGCGCGAAACGTCGCCAACATGGCAGGGGCCATAAAATGCTGTACTCACGTGACGAAGATTGGCAGTCGCTTTGTTGAGCAGTTGTCGCCGCCCTCGAAGCGTCGTTGCGCGCTGTGGACAGAGAAGACCGAAACGGGGCCTTGCGCGACAGAACACGAGATGCCACGATCAAGCTCGCCTTCTTCTTCTTCTCTACTTCTTCCTCGTTCAAAGCGCGTGCAAGTTCCTCTTTCTCCTCCTCTGCTTGTTCGCAGTAGTGGCTCTGCGACGTTCCGTTTCCACGGTATATTTTTAAGCAAAGCTTTCTACCTCTACCAGCACACGGTTCTTTCGTGGCGTGCGGGCAAGAAACTCCACACGCGGCTGGAAGGCGGAGGGCGCTTTTCACTCACGGTGCACAGTGTAGATGGCGCGGCGATAGGGCGCCGTTACCCAGCGTTCCCTGTGCTCACCCCGGGCGGGCGCGTCGGCGGGACCCTTCCGTCGGCTTTGTAGTCTGCTTTAGCGACGGTGTTGGGCCTGTTTTGGCGCATCTTCGCGTCCATTGCGTGGTTACTTCGCACGGCTTGATTAACTTGTTCGACAGCACCGCCTGGGTAATCCGGACCCGACGGAATTAAGTGGTCGTACGACGAAGATACGTTAGGGATTGCTTTGCAGGGCGGGAAAACAAAATGTAGAGTCCAGTTACAGACATCTGGCCGCTAGAGAAACGCCACCTTCTGTGCACTGCTTGTCACGAATGGGACAGCGTTTTCCATATTGCTGAATGCCAATTCGGTTGTGTTTTAACAGGCATAACAAAAGACGAATGGAGCAACTGGTTACGCTATATAGCGGGTATAAAAGTTCCGCGAGCGTTCTCGCAATTCTCAAACTTACGAAACTATTTAGTTTAAATCTGTATAAATGGAATCACTATGCTCACATCCCGGATTTTTTCGGTGTCTGCGCTTGTGTCGCTCCGTGGTGTAGCCCCGAGCTAGCACATCACAATGGCTATAGGTTCCGCTGTCTCACACTTTGAAACACGCTCCTCTCCATTTTCTTTCTTCCGACGCACGGCCGGGCTACAGCGGCGGCGTCCGCCGCTCTAGCCCGGCCGTGGCCGACGCTGCTGCTGCGTTCGGGACTGCGCCCCCGCGAATCCCCAGGTAACGGCTGCCAGAATCTCTGGTTTCCCTCTTTCTAGAGCCACGTGTGTGAATTCAAGTGACGTCGCATGTGGAATTGTTGTGGGGGTGGTTCAGAGCTTTGCTTTCCAACCACCTTCACAGCGTGGATGGGAGCCAATTTTTTCGATTTCGATTTTCGATACATTTTTTTTTTAATTTCTAAGTCATATAATAGTTTTTCGGTGGCCGAAATGAAATAGTGTAGTAAGGAGCGGATGAGGGTGGTGGCGCCGAATGAATACGAAATTTCTAGCTTAAGTCCGAACAGCTAAATCGGGAAAATAAGATTCCTGTTTAATGCAAAAACAATAAAGTCCCGTTTAAGCGACTATGCAGCGTACGGTGCTCACGAGCCCTGAACATGGGCCGAAAAATGACCGACAGCGTGAACTGAACAAACGCAAAGAAAAAAAAATTACCGAACCCATTCTCTCCAGGAACAGGGGTGCACGGGAAGCTTGAGCTCTACGAAAACGAAAATTACCAAAATCGAAACGCAATGACCGCAAAACGAAACTGCAAACACTTCTGCCGAAATCAAAACGCAATGACCGAAAATTCCCCGCATTTCCCCGAGGGGAAGAATGTGAAAGTGCACGAGTTGAATTTGTTCGCGAAAGAGAGATCACACACACACACACAACTACAAAGAAAGAAAGATGCATTTATTCACAGACACCTATTTGTGTTGTCGTTGTACTTGATTGCTAGAGCGGATCTCAGCTTTGAAATTTCGTGTCAGTACTCCTTTAAGCGGGTGCATTATCCCTTCTCACGCCCGATTCCTGGCCAATCCCCCACGTGGGTATACGCTACACTCTAAACTTTTTTTCCACCCATATACTCCCTAGAGGTTCTTTTTCGCCTGTCCTCTAGTGATCCTCCTTGTAGGAGTTTTTTTTACTACATGGAACAGGGAGGTTTTGTTTACCTCCTCAAAACAGGGTGTTTTTAGGTGATAGAAAGGAGGTAGTTAGGGAGTGTTAAGAAATGTTAGGGAGAATTTAAGGAGATCAAAATGGAGTATTCTTTACTTCCTCAAGGCGTTTTTAAGTTATGTTTATGGACTTTTTAGGCGGCTGAATAGGAGCTTATTATGGCTCCCTTGGGAAGTACTTATGTTATTTTAGGGGCGTTTTGAGGAGGTTCAAGGGAAGCATTTACTTCTTTTGCATGGAGTTTTACGTTTTGTAGGCCTCGCGAGGGGAGTTTTTAGGAGGTTCAAGGGAAGCATATATTTCTTTTGAATGGAGTTTTGCAAAGTTTGGGCGGTTTTGTAGGCCTTCCGAAAGGAGTTTTTTCAAGGCCACAAGGGAGAGTTTCTAGTTCCCTGCGGGAGTACTGATTTCACACGGTATTGCTCGGTTTCAGGTTTATTTCAAACAAACTTTCGCATACAAGTTTACATGGTACATGGTGTACACAAGGAGGCTCCGAAATAAAAACTTAGGGCGACCTCCTATAAGAAAGCAAAAATGGTAAATTGCTAAAAACACGCCAGTTAGGAATGGAAGACAGCAATATAATGCTAGTTGAACAAACCGTAGAATTAATATTACTACAAGAACTGGAAATACGCGAAAAACAAAGATAGGCGCAAACACAACCACATGGTAAGTGAAATCATTATATAATAATAGCGGATCAAGAACGCGTCAGTACTTATCAGAACTTATCAGAACGCATCAGCACTCAGTACACAAAGTGAAAAAAATGGTTGCAGTGGTTTACAACAACAAAAAAATTTCAGTTGGTGGTGAAATGAGCGATCTGTGTGCTAGTTGAACAAACTGTAGAAACAATATTACTACAAGAACTAGAAATACGCGAAAAACATATAGGCACAAACACAACGGCATGGTAAGTGACATCATTATATAATACTAGAGGATTGAGAACGCGTGAGTACTTATCAGTACGCATCAGTACTCAGTACACAAAGTGAAAAAAATGGTTGCAGTGGTTTACAACAACAAAATTTTTTTTCAATTGGTGGTGAAATGTGCGAGAGCTGTGTAACGATTTGATATTGAAAGGTAACGAGCATTTTGTAGATGGTAAAGGCACAAGAGATAAATGATGTAGGAGATAGACAGCAATGAGATGGCTTTGGATAAATGAGTAATATAAAGAACGAGAAATATGCTGCGGAAAATACCAGTGCGTTTTGATAAAGACACAAATGCGCCAAGAAAAGTGACCCAGTCTGAGGAGTTAATTGCAAGGATATAGAACAGAATGGGTGGTATCGCGACAGCTTCTTCAGAGTGAGAAGAAAAAGCCATGTAATTCGTGTTTTTCCGATAATTTTGAGTTGATTCATTTGGCACCAGTTGCCAACATTATTTAGATAATTGTTTCAAGTTATATTAGTTGGTTAATATTATTGCTTCACTAAAAGATAGCTGTATTATCAGCATACAGAAGGGCCCATCAAATATCCCCTGTTCAGTAAAAAAAAAGAAAACGTCAGAAACATAATACGAAATTCTTTAAACTACTATCCAATGATTACAGGATTGAAAACAAATAAAATATTGGTGAGGGATATTGATGCGATAAAAGTTAATTAGTTCTAAATCCTTCACACGTGGTTTGGTGCTGGCAAGGTCCAAAAAGGCATGTTCCACAAATGTTAGAGCTCTGTGTGCCTTCTTGGGATATTGAATGTTGAAAACCCAGAACGATGCAAACAGACTACACAGTCCTCCCAGTAAAGATGATGCAGTCAAGACACTCTGGCCATCGATGCGGAGGCTAATTTCCCCTTTCGCGGAATGCAGGCAGGGAGTCAAAGGAACATCTACCTGAAAAAGCAAAAAAGAAAAAAAAATGCCCCACATGTAAAATTCAAAACCGACACTATGGTTAAACGAACTTAATAATTCGGCACAGTAATAAAATTGTTATGCCAGGTTCCCTGCGAATTTCAGTACTTAAATTAGGAATGCAAAGGCTTCATAAAACCAAGTGCCAGTACATTAACCATCGTGGCTTTTGCAGCAATAAAAAAAGATATTACTTCCGCACAATATACTCGAGCACAACTTTAAATGACAGTGAAGTTAAAATGCAAGTCTCTCTAGGTTGATAGATTAGCTCACGGGGAACACTATTATACCCCTTTTACACCTGGCATTTTTTTTAAATAAGGTTGAAACTAGCAAAAACACGTTTTCACCGGAAGGGCTTAAGTGGCCTGACGCGCACAACTTCTTTCTTGGCTGCCGCTGGATGGTGCTACTCGTCCATACTTGGGGTGGCAGTACCGCTTTCCAAGGGAGCATGCGAGCTACGCATGAGAAAATCGTTCGATGCCAAAACTTCCGAGGCCTCAAAAGGCCAATGTTCTTCTTCAGTGAAGCGTAAATACTGATCACAGGTCCAATGGAGAAACATTTTGCTTAGTGGTCTCGAACGGCAAATGACAGGGGAGTTTGGGGAAGCATGAGCGATTTGACCGAAACTGACCAACTGCTTGGTACGTGGTAATGTTGTATTCAGTTGCTCATATACTGCTATTAATCACCGCTGCTTCACTTGCTTCCAGTTTATTCTGATGCAAACAGCGACTGCAGTCGTGTTTGCGTCACGCTTGATGAGCAGTTGAACAGCGATTTCTCAGCACTTAAGGCATCTTGGCACTAAATCAATGCTGAAATGGCTATGCGGAGGTCCGACTTCCGTTTGAAATCAACTTGCTGGTTGTCTTCAGTGACCCTTTAACAACAAGTTACCCTTATGCCTCATCACTGCAACCGATTGTTCCTCCGTGTGGTGCAAAGTGTGTTAGTGTGTAACGTGAAACGAACTGTTTCAGTGATTTGTAGGACTGATTCTGCTATTAATTACTGCAGTGACAACAAGCTATGAAAGAAAATCCCGCCATCTCCACGAAGTGAATGATGATGAGAGGGGCGAATCTAAAATGCTTATCAGCAGACAATGTGACGCATTAAGTGCAAGCTGCTTTCATAGTGTGTGCATTGACATTAGGATATGGCCCCCTGGCAGAATGATGCGCTGCGCGAGATTTTGCCGTACCTAAAAGGACAGGCAACTCATTTTTACGTAGTATAGGATCTGTAAAAGGGTTGCGAGTTCGGCGAGTTGGTAATTATGCATTGCGACAAATAAACTGCGCGCAAATTAACGAGGACAAGAACACATGAAGACGGCACAAGCGCACACTCGCAACTAGTTTATTATTGCACAATTCAAAGCTTTATATGCCCAAGCGCCCAATTGCCGCGCCCCCAATGCGTCACAGTTCTCGGCGCACTCAGCCGAAAATGCTGAAAAACCGTAACAACAAAACCACAAAACGAACTTTGAGGCGCACGAAAGGCGAAAAATCAGCAAAGATAACCGCATCATACATGGATTAAGACCCCCCTCCCACCCCCAACACGCATTCCCAGAAGAACCGAAATAGCGCTCAATGTGCGTCTAAATATGCGACTTCTCGATTAACTCTTTCGCTACCGCGCCTATCAAAATCGATCAATTTGATCGATACTTTTGGGAGCGCCTTTTCATAGCGTTCCAGGCGTTTCTCGAACAAGTAAAGCTGTTCGGAGTTAGATCAGAAAATGGCCTTTCAAAATCAGTTTTGTTTTCATTTTTGCAACGGAAACGTGATTTTTGACACGCTTTTGAATCACCTGGTTGTGGAAAAGGGGCGTGGTCATCGCGCCTCAAGGCTACCAACGAAGAATGCGTGCAACTCGTAATTACTCTGCACCAGCGCTTGTTTTTTGCTATCAGGGCGTGAATGGGGAACTAGCAAACGATTTTCAATCGTCAGGTTCACGCTCTGACAGTAATAATCCCAGAAATCGGCTGAAAATGTCAAGCAGTGCCTGGTTGCAAAGCTACTTTATGATTTTAGGCAGTTTTATTGCCTTTGCGCAAGTTGTCCTAAGTACTCTGGTAGTTCTACTTACCCCAGGACCATTCCCAAACAGTTTACAACAGTTTCGGTTTCGTTTCTGCATCGCGAAATTCATATTTAGCGCAACTACGCAGTTACCCAACTTCAAGGCTAACTGCCATGGCGCCTGAAGCGTCCGCGACTGATCCTCGAACAAAGCACGCCGCTCCTCATTTCCCCCCACCCTAACCCGATTTCTGCGATAAGAACTTCAGATGCAAGTCAAAAGGTCACACCCAGTCGCCAGATATCTGTTCCGCCGAGGACAGCGCTTCAAACCGGCCTTACACTGCCAGCTGTTCGCCTTCCAGTTTCGTTTTCATGCGAGGGTATATCCGGGTGTCTAATGTTGCTGCTTAGTTGAACTGTCTATTCTGACGGAGTCTCTGATAAGTTTTTGTACTGTTTCATTTGAAAAATGTTAGGTGGCGCTGCAATAGAGGAGGCTCGTTGTGCTGATCTTTTTTAGCGCGCGACTGCTACTCGGCCAAAGATCGCAGGGGACGATTCTAGCTCATCGTACCTCATTTTTGCGAGCAAGGCTACAATTGCGAGTAAGAAGATGACAATAAAGCTCAGCTTTATGTTTTGAGAGATAACTGACCGTGAACAACAACAAACATCAGCCACGGCGTTCCGTTTTCAACTTCATGCATGTTTTTTTCTGCATCGCGTGCTTGTCCCAAATATTGTGCTCGCTGTAAATGCAAAGTCAGCCATTGACAAGATGTTTTTACGTTATGTGGGGGCAAATTGGTGCCTCTGATAACGTCAAACCGCCAGATTTATTCCAAGGAACCACCCAAAATTGCACAGTTTGAATTAGAGGTTGGGCTTCACCGCATGACACGAGCACCGTGCGTGCTAACATTTTTTTTTTATATCTGAAAAACTGTTCCGCGCAAGTCGACATTTTTTTAGGGTGTGTTTTTGAAATGTTTCCCTGCAAAATGTGTATTCTAATTTTTTTCTACTACCGGTGGTTTGATATACACAACTCCTTTTTTATCATTTTTTTCGACAGCTTGACAAAACTTTTGATTTTGATATTTTTTTTCACAACTATGATATATGAAAACCTTTAAAAAACTGGTGTTATTGGAAAGGCCGTTAAATAATCTGCATTTTGTGTTCCTGCAATTAGTGCCTAAATAATTTTTTAGCAGAAAAAAAAATGTTTTCTTGGACCCCCAAAATTGGTCAATTTTCTGCGGTAGCGAAAGAGTTAAGCAGGGCGATAGAGGGATGACTGACACATTCGGAACCAGCTTTTCTGATGTGGCTGGCTTCTACAATTTCTCGCGTTTGCTGGTTCTTATGTCGCAAAAGGATGGCTGTGCGCTCAAACACAGGGACACAATCAGGTCTGCATGCGCGGCAATGAGAAGATAAGTGGCTCAGGTCACGTTGAAAAATATACGGTACTTTTAGACGTCGTACGCTCGAGTTTGTGACAACGTACCCGTGTGCGGCTCTGTCCTGAAGTTCGGAGAAATGCAGGCGGGTTGTGTTATATTTCTCGTCTTGCATTACGCTTTCTTTTATATATTAGCGCCCTCTTCCCCGACCTCTCTACCTTCCTTACCGCTTCCGTCTGACTGCGCTGATTCTCGCCAGCACGAAGTAACCGTCACGTTGCTTTGAAACGACGCCGCGCGCGACAAACGATTTTACCTCGAATGCCCTGTTACAAACCAGCCTACAAAAGAATGCGAACGCATACCCCAAAACCCACAAACAAGTAAAATAATACGAGTGTGCGCTTTTTTCTTTGCCCGTGCGCGTACGAGTGGTGAGCGGCACGAGTACCCGGGTACTTCGCTGTTAACCCTATCCAAACGTTTGACAAACGCATCGACTGATGAAAGACCACTTACCAGCGAGCTGTCCACACCTGTCGCCGTATCCAAATGCTGTTTGCGGCCGTTCCTCGTGTGACAGGGGCACATGAAAATCTTTCCACCAAATGGCACTACTAGTCCTTCACAAATAAGAAAAAACGACGGCCCAAGGCGAGGCTTGAAGCTCCGGCCGCGCCGAGTCCCCGGCCGCGCTGCGTTGATAGCACAGAGGTTGTATACATCCGGGCAGCCAGTCGTGCCGCCAGGGCAAGTTGAGTCGCTGCAGTCGGGTGCGTTGGCGCGCTGGCACGGGAATTTAAATCGTCTATGTATGCGCAAGCAAGCGAAGCAGATGAACGTTGCAATTGTTTGCAACGGCGAGAACTGCCTCTTCGTTAGCAGCAGAGTTTGACACCACCTATCGCCAAAATAAACAGATTGAGACAACACGGCCGCGTGTTGTCTGCCTGTGATCGCGCTGGTTGAAGCATCTATACGGGTATACGTACGGTATTGGTTTTGTAGCTGCGTGCAACCGTTGCGTCCTGCTTACTCGTTCTAATTAGCATTAGGCCACGGTTGAAGTGCTGGTGCACGGAGACAACAGAAGACTAACATGGCGACCGCCCGCTTGAGATGATTATCTCAGATAGGGCGTTTATTGTGGACGTGGTAGTATACAAGGAACCGAACGCCATCTCACAAATGATGTTAAGTCGTTCTAAATCCTCCCTTTTGCTACCCGGATGGGCAACGGTACTACCGTGGAGGTTCGTCCACTTCTTTAGATCATGCCTAGGGAGTACATTTTTTGCTATAGGTACTTTTCAGGGCACATTACTTGATTAAAACTCCATTTCCGGCTAGTTTGCGTTTACAGTGATATGCGGACATCGCCGGTGGACGCAGGTTCAGGGTCGCTTAAGAAGTGCATTCGCACTTAAAAGACGATCGATCGGCCAAAACAGAACCATTTCCTTTCGTTGTGCTTTCCCGGGAGCAAATGTTTATACTCTCGTAGATAATTGTTTCGCGATCATCGGGGACGTTTATACGTTGTTACATGGCTTCCGGCTAATCCGCGGAGCAAACCACGCGCGTTCTACCCATGCCGTGCTAGAAGGTGAACTGCCCGACTAGAGCGAGCGACCACACCCACGATGCACGTGATTCGAGCGACGACGCTGATTGGCAAAGCGCAACACTCGTGCGCGCGCGCCGGCGCCAGCTGCGAACGGCAAGTCAACACTTTATACCTGGCCAATCCCCCGAGTGGTACGTGCCAACCACTTCAATGACATCATCGCCATCACCCACGTAGCCATTAGAGCACGTGCGTAAAGTTGGCAAGGCGTTTCGGCGTACGCCACCACCGACAGCGCAAGTCAGCCGGTACAAGCTTCGCTTGAAAAACTGCCGGATGATGCCGGACGCAAGTTCTCGATTGTTGTGTTCAATTACTTCCCAGCGAACATTCAAAATGGTTGGGCCTCTTGATTGGCGCATACACTGAAGCCGCATAACTATCGCTAGTCATTATTTTTCTTTAAACTAAAAAACCAGATTGGCAAAAAGGTGCAGTCGAAGAAAGAATTTAGAATATAGGTTGAAGACAGAAATAGAACAAGAAAGAGGAGCGAGAGAGCCTGATCAGAATCATTTCAACAAGGCAGACAAGCCGTCTCTGAAATGAAGGAATGAATGGCTCGACAGACATCCCATGGCAGTGGCCTAGCTGCGTGCCTCCAAACGACAAAAGCACTGGCAAGGTTAGTGGCATTCCGGTAGCCAAAACTCACGCAGCCCTCCTCTTCGCAGCTTTGTCTTCTTCTCCTTCTTCTTCTTCAGCGGTTCCCCTACGGGAAGATGACGATGGTGGTTGAACGCGAAGCTATCTCGTGATGGATTGTTTGGTTGGCCAATCCCTAGGGGCATCATGCCACAATCATCATCAGACGCGCTGCGGACGCCGGCCAAGGGACGCATGTCAACCCCCGGCTCTAATGCATTTCTGCATAAAAACACAATTTCAAGAAAATTAGGAAGTAACTTTTGCGAAACGATGTGGTGGTACAGACGAAACAGTATGCAAAGCGCGCCTATAGGTTTGACAGGGGAATCTAGCAGGGCCAAATGATAGCTAACACAGCAGACGGCCTGATTCTATAATGAATTCCTGCGCTTCATTGAAAATTCCAATGGATTCACTTTATGATTGCGATTGGTCACCCTCGCCTTGATTTTCCAGTTTTTTTTTTCTGTCGTTTATGGTACCAAAACTCTTTCCAACCGGTCTAAATTATCTTTTCTAAGCGCCTCGTAATTAGATAAGAATTCCATTTATTTTAACCGTCCTCGGTTGATTGGCCGATCCCCTGATTGGGTATGTGCCATATCTAAAGTCGCAACAACAACCAGTGGGGCCGTCTTAAAAAATAATGATTGGATTGAATGTCGTCTGTTTTTGTTTTTTTTGTTTGTTTTTTTTTTTTTTTCAGTAATGAAGAAGCAAAGAGGAGGCTTTCCGCTACGTTCGCTAGTTAATGCAAAAAGTGCTGGATATCGCCTTCACGGACAAAAGCGACACTGCAGTCACGGACTTGAGACATCGCTTACATGGTATACTGCTCCCCAATCTCAGTGCAGTGTTATTATTCTTCCCTTTCATAAGCTCGAACTTTCATTAATTCGAACTGAGGTGGTGTCTCCTTACGATTCAAATTAACGAGCGTTGACTGCATATGAAATGTAAGCCTGCCGAGTGCGTTGGTACGGTGCAACCCCCCATTCAGGGAACCACGTTACTGGGCACTAAAAATGCAGTCGTACCTAGAATTCCGGACAAACAAAAGCCGACGCATTTCCATCTTGTAGACATATTTTAATAGGTTAAGATTGCCAGTCATATCGCAATGTATTCATAAACCTTGTGATGGCATTATTCAAATACCGTGGAGCAACGTTACTGCTGGCCAACACATAAACAGGGCTAACTGGTTCAAAGGTGGCGGGATCAGGAAACAATCAACAATTCAGTATATCATGCAGTTTTCGCACCCCACCGGAGATTCGTCGAAGTCAGCTGCCCGGCTCTCGTAATACTCCTCGACTTTGGCTCGAAACTCTTCGCTGTCAGATTCGTCGTCGAACAATTCATCTTCTGTGCCACTCTTATCTTCAGAGTCTGCGGTGCTATCGTGAGCGCTTCCCCTGCACAAGTACCGTGTTATGGCCTCGCGCTTGACTTTGACGGCTTCTTGCTCGGCTTGGCGTTGAAGCGGACCTTATCCTGAACTGCGAACACGTCCGGGAGATTCTTGAGCGACTTCCTGAGGGGCTTGTCCGCGTTGTTACAATGGTAGAAGGTCAGCTCCCTCTAATTTCGGCCGAATTTTATGAAAGCGTTGTGGAACCTGGCCATCCCTATCCCACCGTGCTGGTTGACAAGGATGGTTATGGCACGGCCGCTTGATGGAAACAAGGACCTTATTTCCATCGAGCGGCCGTGGTTATGGTGTCGCAGTCCCCCTCTCCTCTGTCGTTGAGGCTGCGGAGATGCAAGATGTTGTGATGCAAGGCTACGACGAGAGCCTGGATATGGAGGTTCGGGTGGCGCGGGTAGCTCGAAACTTGGCTTTGCAATCCTTGGGTACCACCTTGGTACCCAAGGATTGTCAAAGGATTGTCAAGCATTCTCAAAAGACTTCACGTCGAAGTAAACGGTCGTCTCGATAGGATCCTCGGTGGAGTTCAGCCCACAGACGCCGGATAGGAGGTTCGGTCGGGCGGGTGGCGTCCTCCTCGTTCGTACCGTGGTCCCACGTATAGGTCGTGAAGCTTGCCACACTGCCGTTGAGCGGCGGAGCCGGTTGGCGGCTCCTGGTTTTCACGTACATGTTACTGCGTGCTCGGATGGCGAACACCTCGTGGAATTGCTCCAGGAAAACCTTGAGAGACATTATGGAGCAGCCGTACTTGGTCCCCAGATCAGGTGGCAGCTGGGACAGGTGGCCAGTGAACTTGTGGTCCGCGATGCTTTGGTTCGGCTTTGGTCGCTCCTTCAAACGTCTCTCACCATTGCGACGCTCGAGTTGCTCTTCTGCTTAGGCGTGGTTGGCACGCTGAGGAAGCGAAAGAACGAGGGAAGAAAAGTGCGAGTGGGCAAGAGCATAGCAGAGAAAGGTCATGGGCGGCCAGCGCAGGAGAAATACAGACCACAGTAGTAGCGATACGCGTTAACAAGTGGCATCCCCAGTAGTGGCTTTGCAGACACTTTTCGCCAAAGGCCAACCGCAACACTGTTCGGCACTAAACGAGTACAATTCGAAACTAAATGCCTTCACATATTGCCTAAACAACGCAAGCATTAACCTGCGCGGTAACCCATAAGGGTTACCGCGCAGGTTAATGTTCGCAAAAAGCGGCATAGTGAACTCTCGCCGCTCCGAAGTTAGGCACTGACAGAAGCAGGAAGCTAGCCACAGTGAAGCCGTAATCGGACTGCTGCGTCTTACCTGTAATGCGATCAATGCACCGACGACGATATGAATCCTCTCAATCGGCGCAAGAACACAGAAGCTTGGTTTGTGATCTTGACTGTCGAGAAACGAGTCGCTTCTTTTGTCTCCCGCTGGCTGTTCGCGTGGTGGTGTGGATGGTTCCAGTAAAATGGCGCGTACCCACTCAGGGGGATTGGCCAGGAAATGGACGCTTTACCGAAAGAAACTATGTAATTTTTGTAGGGAAAGAAAAATATGTAAATATTAGAATGGATTAGCAGTAGATGACTATAGAAATCAAAGTAAAGAGATTAGAGAAAGAAAGAAAGAAAAAAAGTAAGAACGAACACTAATGAAAATTGGAAGTAAGAAACACGAAGAAAGAAAGTGGTACAGACGAAGCAGTGAGCTAGGCGCGCATATACTTCACAGGGGAATCCAGCAGGGCCAAATGATGTTTAACACGGCAGGCGGCCTGATTCCAGGATGAATGCGTGCAACGAACGGCAAAGATCCCCGTGGCAGAATCCCCGTTCCTTCGCCCCGAATGGCAAAATAAGTGCAGCAGACAGCGGGAGGTTTAGCCGGCTGCATGTGCTTTCTAAGTATATTCGTCTTATAGGGGAGAACCATCGGCAGGAGAAGAAGAAATTGTCGATTATTTCTGGTTCTTTGCAGAAAGCACATAATGGCGACGGGACCAGATTAGAGCGGTGCAAGTAATAATTTAAATTTGGCACGCGACGGCGAAAGCTAGTGAGGGTGACTTCGCAAGCTCGCGACTGGCTTATGCTGCACTTCCATGAGTACCGGAGGTGCTCGAGCTCCGATTCTTCATAAGCAGAATCAGGCATACTTTGAAGTAAGCACAGCCTACGAAAGCGAGCCGAAGTTATGAGGGAAATGGGCGGCAGAACCTCCACAACTGGGCCACCCAATGCCATTCCTGCCAGAGCATCCGCCGATTAATTAAGCCAGATACCATGCATGTCCAGGTACCCAGACGAAACGAAGTTGACGAAGGGAGGAAGGCGATAAAGAAGCAAGGGCTCGGTGTAGGTGGGATGAAGTTGAGGAAGTAAGGGCAGAACAAACAGAAAATGAATCCGTGAGAATTATTGACTGTTGTTTCAAGGAACCAAGCTTACGAAGGGCCAAGACTATTGCGAGAAATTCTGCGTGGAAAGACGTAGTAAAGTTAGGCAGCCGGAGGGAAAAGGCCCAATCTAGACTTGGAGAAAAAATACCCACGCCTGCCTTCTCCTTTCGGATAGAAGCATCGGTTGCAACAATGGCGTGGAGAGGGAAACCGTTCAGATGATCCTGTATATATATTGTTAAAAGGTTCAGAGGGAGTAATTTCGCGTTAGAGGGAAAAATTTCATCAAAAGAAATATCTAAGGGCGACACTCTGTCAAGTACTGGGGCCGACAAGAGGGCCAAATTTAATGGGCCAAGCAGATGTTGAACAAAGACCGCCTGTGGTTGTTTGAACCGCGGCCATGGACTACCAAAGAACAACGAAGGCCATGTAACGAAGGCTGTTTGTGGCCTGGATATGGGCGATTCAATGACTCGTAAAAATGCATCTACGGTGAGGGCATGCATGCGTGAGACTAATTGAGGAATACGGGTTTCCATATATAAAATTTTAATTAGTATATAACGGGGAAGACCCAGACATAACCGTAGAGCTTGTCTTTCGAGCATTATCAATGGGCGAAGTTTTTAGTGGGTACTTCAGAGAATAGCACACATCCAAATTCTAGAATTAGCCGGACGTATACAGTTTGTAAATCATTAGTAGGGTGTCACGACGCATGCCCAATCTTTTGTGACTTAGCCCTCTCAAGAATGAGACGGCGCGAGAACCTTTAGTAGTAATGTAATCTATGTGTGGACGCCAATTGAGTGTATATTCGTATAAAATTCCCAGATATTTTAAGGAATCGACCTGAGGAATGTCCTGTTGCCGGCAACTAAGAGATATGAAGACTGGACCGGGGAATGGAAGCAGAGCACATTTGTTCACATTTAGGTTCAAGCGAAGGCCATCCAGCCAAGCCTCTAAGGCGCTTAAATACGACTGCATACGCAGATACAACGTGTGTATATCTTTGTCTGAAGTGAAGTGAAAAAAGCAATATCATCCGCGTAAATATACACCTGAATGTCTGGATTTACCGGAACCGAACTCATTAAAATATTAAGCAGCACGGGAGAGAGAACAGAGCCCTGGGGAACACCTCGAGTTTGACTGTATATAGGGGAGGACAGGCCCTGCTGTGAACAAAAGAATTTTCTATGCGACAAAAAAGTGCCAATCCACGAAACATTGTAGTCTGCAAAAGGATTACGCTGGATAGTGTCAAAAAGAATTTGGCATTCAACGCTATCGTAAGCTTTGGCAATATCCAGGGTAACCAACACGCCAACTTCTTTACGTTGGCGTGCCAGCTGAATGCGGCTCTCCAAAGCAATGTGGGCCGACCAAATTGAGCAGCCAGGCCTGAATTCTATCTGTTTAGGGTTCAAGACGTTCTCGCGTTCTAGAACGTTTTCAATTCGATGTAGCAAGATTCTTTCTACTAGTTTTACGAAATTCGATGTGAGGGCTATGGGTCTGATATTATCTAACGCGTATCCAAGACCTTGTTTTTTAAGGAGGGGGATGATCTTTGCCAGCCGCCACTCAGATGGAACCCATGAATGCTGTAGGGAATGGTTAACCACTTGCAGCAGTGAGTCGGGACACTCGTTGAACAAGAGTTTTAGCATATGGGCTGCAATACCATCCGGTCCAGGAGCCGCATCAGGGACATGGCTCAAGCCCTCGCCAATCTCCTGAAGGGTCACCTCCTCAAAGTTGTCTTGACAGAGTCTCGTAAGGACTGGTGGTAATGTCGAAGTGAAACGTGCACGTAAGCCCTGCGCAATCTGGCTAATAAAATCCTGGGTTTCATCCAGGGAGCTGATAACTGAGTCAATGTTTTGCTCTGGAGGATCCACATTCCAACAGCGCCAAAATCGAAATAGGTTTATCTTTTTCCGTGGGTCCGAGAGTAAAGCAAAGCGACGCGACTTATATACTCCTCTTTTGCCTTATTGATAGTCCGCTTAAATATAGCGCGGATGAATTTGAAGCTACTCCAGTTCGCAGGGCACTGATTGCGGAGCAGTCTCTTCCACGCAGCATTGCTGCGTCTGTGTGCACATGTACACTCCTCGTTCCACCACGGGCTGATCGTATCCGGTCAGCGACTACGATCTCGGCGTGCTCCTCTTCTTCTTCCTCTTCTTCTTCTACGTATGCAGCCCCACAGCCACGTATACAAATGCAGCGTATATTGTCGGCCAGCAAGAGTAACTTCTAAAAAAGCTGCAAGTTTTTGGACCTGGTGTTAAACCAATGAGAGGTGCGAAGCATGAGTAAAAGGAAAACATCCTGCTTACATGGTTCAAAGAAGTTAGGGTGACAGGCGTGAACTTCGACGGGTCAGTCGTATACGCGATACAGTTGACAACGTCGCGCTCTCCTTGGGTATTCAAAACTTCCAAGCATCCGGAGGCTGCCTTCCCCGATTTACGGCACCACACGGATTGTCGTACAAGGCATAGTCTGCCAAAGCAACTGGCAGCTTCTTTTTGAAAGTTTTAGAAGAATTTACTCCTGGACATTTAAAGTAACGCAGTGTCTAGAGTGCCGTCCGATGGCACTCTGGCTGATCGTTGCAGGCATGGCTAGAGTGCCGTCGGACGACATTCGAATATTTAACACTAGGCTAGCACCGGCCGAGGAGTCTGTCGCTGTAGTGTAGAGGATCCGCCTTAGCTTCTTGATCCCAACGTCGGTGGTTCGGTGCCGGCTTTTTCCTCGGGTGTTTTTTTTTTTTCAATATTTCATTGAAGTGTAATTTTTATGCCTTAGGTTAGTTTTGGTGTTTTAAATGATTTCTTTGCGTGCGTTAGGTTATCTAATGTTATGTTTAGGTTAGGTTGCCTAGCTTTACGTTATTTAGAGCAGTGTACTGCCAGGCGCGGCAATTTTACCACAAAACGCCGGTGGACGTCGATATAGTGGCGAACTTATAATACCGTCGGACGGCACTCTAGAGACGGCCTTAAATGAAGGAAGGGCAGCACAAATTGAGCAGTTAATTCAATGTTGCTCCATAAAAGTGAGTTGCTCGCACAGCATGCACATTTTCCTTCTTTTTTTACCTATTTGGATTATAAGATTATCGGATAATACGTTTTATTTTCCTGATCCCGTGAAAAACGTGTCAACGAGATTTCACTGTATAAGCACGGGCAGCGGCGTGTGCCGACTCATTTCCTTTGAGGGATTCGCTACCAGGTGGCCAGACACTCGTCGAATCTTGAAGTTGTTTAATTCGTTTCAGAATATCAATTCTGCTAGGGATATTCTTCCGATCAGGAAATGGCGGCATGCAGCTTGGGAGTAGGTCAGCATTAATGTATATTCTTCGCTAGGGTGGTAGCAACTCCTTTGGCTGTTTCTAGATATGTTGTAAGGGTCGTGACTGGTGTTAATTCTTTCCCATTGCTGTCGGTCACACTGACAGCGTGGGCAGAGTTGGGGGGGGGGGGGGGGGTATGGAGATGCGTCGGCATATGGAAGTGATCATGCCGTACATGGATTGCTGGTGCCCTTGCTGCTCGTCGTGCCTTGTTATAGGTCGGGTGCATGTTGCACGGATTGGTGCCACCCTGATGTATTGTCGACTGGGAAATACGTGTCTTCTCGTCTTGCTGTTGTAGGGTCTAATACCCTAGCCGGCGGAGGGTGGCATTTTCCCGTGGTGGTGAGTTGGAGGTGTGTGAATTGAGAGATTCGATGCGCTTCTTGTGTTTCTTCCCACGTATTGGGGACGCCCAGTTGAAGTACTTTTTCCCACGTATTGTGGACGCCCAGTTGTAGTAACGTTTTTGTTGCCGTTTTGGGGGCAATTCTAGTGCGGTTTGTAGGCTTGGCGTATTGCGGTCACGCGGTGTTTAGTTTGGCTTGTTCGAAGGCTTTTAGGGCTAGCTACGGAGAACTGTATGCCATCCGGCTGATGAGGATGGCTTGGAAGGTAGTCACTGACAAAAATTACATTCGACACGGAACTAGGCTTTTTTAAGGTAAGGGCGATGGTCAGAAATTGTGCCTCAAGGATGAGAGCTTAATCCGCCATTCAGAAGGAAAAGCTCCAACGCAGATCACAAAAAACAAATTCCCGAAGCTGGGTTATCTTCATATTGCGAGCAATGAGTGGTAATAACGGAATCAGGGAAACGTGCAAGTTGTTCACCTTAGAAAAATAGTAACACGCGTCCATGTCAGCTTGGCATGCTTCGGAAACATGTCATCCACGTGTACACTTTGTTCCTCCCCTTTTTTCCCTTCTTAAATGTGTTTCCAAAACCCTCAGGGGCACTTGAAAAAGGTACGCTGTATTAGAAAGGCTAAGAAATTGGGTCCGAAAAGGTGTAAGCAAGCTTGATTATTGAACTCAATTTCCATACATTTTATTTCACAGAAAAATACAACTTCTGACGGAAATAATAGGTTACAAGCTGTCTTGAAACCGCTTGAAAAGGCCCGTCAACCCGTCAGAAGGCAATGACCTTGCGAAGGGACGTTCAGAGTACGTTTTATAAATAAAAATGCAAGAAAATAAATGTAAAATTTTTATATACACAAATGGCAACAAACTACAAATACAATAGTGTACGTTCAACAGCATGTAAAGAATTACATACACAAAGAATTTACACCAGATTATCCAAAGAATCTACACAAAAGCTAACAATTCACACAAAGTAAAATTAACGGCCAAACATTCATCAGGAAGCAATGCATAAAAAGAGAGATCATTTTTAACCAACTGTTCTTGGAAGACACTTATAAAGCGTAAAAGTACGTTCTCAACTCTTTAAGGTTGCAATTTATTACGTTTTTACATCTATAACGAATAGACGGTAAGTTGGGTTGCAGTGATTAAGTTATAATTATAACAAAATTTAGGTAGCAACAACACGATATATTCGTACTGTCAACTGCATGCGAGTGGACGAGCTCGCTACTGATGAAGGAATGGCGAAATGAACAGCCACAGAGAGCGAGCTGTTCGCTCCACTTCCTCTGGTGGACACGACACTCTACGGAGATGAACCGTAGAGGATGAAAAAGTGGTGTGATGCGCCCCTGACATGAATAGAGCACGTGCCACACTCGTCGTCCGTAGCGCGGTCCGACGTTGAAGTCGTGAAGCTCTCCACACTGCCTGCATTGAGTGAAGAAGTCGGCTGACGGCTCTTGGTCCGCACGTACCCGTTTCTCTCGTCGCGGATGGCGACCGCAGTGGGGAGCTTGTGCAAGAAAATCATGCGGGACTTGACGGTGCGGCCGCACTTGGTCCTCACGAAATGCAGCATCTGGGACAGGTGGCCCGTGAGCTCCTGGAGCGATAATCCCTGGTTGGGCTCCACTCGCTCCTTCAGAAGCTTCACTTTAGCGTCACTCGAGTTCCTCCTAGGCATGGGTGGCACGCTGGGGAAGACAGCGAAAAAAGAGAGAGAACGAGTAAAAATACACAGCGGAGGAATGTCGCCAACGGTAAGCGTAGGATAAAAACACAGCCCATTGGAAGCGGTAAGCGTAAAACTTGTAGTAGTGTGCGCAATCGCGGCCTTGCAGAAACGTGGCACCACAGCTGATCCACATCCCTACCCAGCGCAATTACAGCACGCGCGTTTCGAAGTTAAAAGCCTTTGCCACCTGAACAAACATCGCATGAATTATCCTGCGCTCCGACACAGGAAGGTCTGGACCCTGGTTTGCAAATCGCGCCATGTCGAACCGCTGCTGCCCCGACGTTAGGCCTAGTGTGAGGATACCGGATGGAAGCAAGCTGTGGTGCAGACAGAATGACAATGCAATAACTTACCCGTGAACCGATCGGACATCAATGCACCGACGACAATACGAATCCTGTCAGTCGGCGCAGAAGGACGCAAGGTTTGTTTCTGATGTCTGTTGCTGAGGGACTACCCGCGGCTTTTCTCTTCCGCTGGCTGCTCGCGTGCTCGGTCAGCGACTGGTGGTGGTGGCCCGAAAAATGGCGCATTCTCCTGCTTACGAAAAATGGCGCATACACTTAGGGGGATTGGCCAAGAAGAGTTATGTTTTCATTACAATCAATCATGCGAGGCAAAATAATGGAGCAGAAGAAAGAATTTGGTGTAGGTAATGAGAGAGAGAAAAAAACACTAAAGAAACAACAGAGAGAAGATTAGGAAAACTATAGTAAAAGTCAGCCTATTCGGAATGTTTTAAACACTGCAGACGAGCTGTCTGCGAAATGAAGGAGCGGATGGCGTTGCACACGTCCCTATGGCATCGGCCCAGCCTAGTCTCCCCAAACGACAAAAGCACCGGTCAGTCAAAGGCAGTCTAAGACGTAGCAGGGGAATCTCCAGCAGTCTTCTCCGATGGTTAGAAAACCGGCGGCAAAAAAGAAAGAAATGTTCTTCGGGTTCAATTCCTTGGCAAAAGTGGCACAAGGGGGAGGTTATCAGATTTGCCCTGAATAAACACCGATTAAGTGGTGGCACACCACAACGAAAAGAAGTTATCAATACTCCGCACAAGCGAGTTTGGCATAAACTTCTCTCCCAGCGGTACCTGAGGTGTTCAAGTTCAGGAGAAGTGTTCAGACCATGGTCGGAGGCATCTTGATTGAACAGGTATTGGCGATAGCGTGCCAACAACACGCAAGAAAACGGGGGAAGAACCTCGACGATCGGTAAAGCCAAAGCTGTTTTAGCTAATATGTCAGCGGTTTCATTGAGGGTTAACCCACAGTGGCCATGCCAAACGAGCCGAATCTCCCGCACATGAGTGGGGACGCAGGAATAAAACGTTTTGGCAATATATATGATGTAAAGTTTCTGAGGAGAGAGCCATGCACATGGACAAGGAGTTGGTGAGTAACATCACGGAAGAATTCACCGGATCAAGTTTCAGGATTGCAAGGAGTAGAGCAAGAAATCTGCATAAAAAATGGGGATAAAATCTGGTAACCGCAATTAAAAGACCAGTTCAATGTCGGAGAGAAAATACCCACCCCAACCTTTTCGTATTTTTTCGAAGCGTCAGTTGCAATGACCACGTGGGATGGGTATTCGGACTGGTGAGCCGGGAGAATGGTATTGATTATGTTAGGCGGGAGAAGCTTAGCGTTTTGGGGGAAAATATTATCAAACGAAATCCTTACTACTGTGGATGGTAACTGCAAGGCGGGAACTGAAAGGAGGGTGGTGTTTAATGGAGTAAGCAACGAATTGGCAAAAATTACCTGTGGGTGCCGGAGACGAGACCAATAGGAACCAAAAAACGACATTGCATGCTGGAGGAAAACAGCCTGTGTTCTGGCCAGCGGGGACTCAAAGAACTTTGCGAATGCATTGACTGTTAGGTACTTTTACCTGCAGTTCAACGTTGGGACTCCGGCTTCTAAGTACAACACCCTAATCGGGACGTAAGCGGGCAGGCTTGACGTTCAAGCTTCACCAAAGGCGAGAGCTTATAGGTCGCAGAGCCAGAGAACAAAACGCACCCAAATTCTAAGACTGGGCGAACATACATGCGGTAAATCATCAAGAGTGTCCTGATCGCTTGTGACTAAGACCCCTCAAAAGAGCGACAGCGCGGGAGCCTTTCGCTGCATTGTGCTCAATGTGGAGGCGCCAATCTAATTTACTGTCATATATAACTCCAAGGAATTTAGTGATTCAAACTGCCGAATGGATTGTTGATGATAGGATAACGAAATCGGTATTGGGTCCGTAAGGGGGAACAGGAGAATGGCACACTTATTGATATTTAACGAAAATTTCATTGTCCAGCCATAATTCTAGAGCGTTCAGATACGACTGAAGAGAATGAAACAGGGAATGAATATCCTGCGAAGAAGAGAAAAAGACAATGTCATCTGCATAAACGTATGTTTGTACATCAGGTTGACTAGGTATAGAGCTCAAGAGCCCATTAAATAACACTGGCGATCTCGGCGTGCTCCACTTCTTCGCCTTTATCTACGTATGCGGCCACACAGCCACGCAAAAATGCAGTTGACGGTACGTACTACTTCCGGATCCGTTGATCGAGTAGTTTCGCCAGGTTCTGCTCGGCGGTTCCTTTAAACCGATTTACATCTAACCTTAGGACAGGGTTGCTACTTCAGCTGTTAATCAACAGTTTCCGCTTTACAATGATCTCAGTCTGCGTGCTTTTGTTGCTTCTATACTGTTACACGGCGCCACGTATTTAGGGCGAAAACCTTCAGTGCATGTGTACTGTGCGAACAATTGGCGTTGCTGTAGTTCGCCCTGTACAGAGAACGGGCACCGCTTCAAAGACTTAGTTCTCGTACCGCGGAGAGCGCTCTCAGTCGTCGCAGTTCTCCGTACGAAGAGCTTACGGACGGCGCGCGTGCGACGTTCGCCCCAAAGTGATTTGAAAAAGTGAGTCAGTTCATGTTGGCGGTGGGTGGAAGGAGTTCGATCGGTAAGCTAAATACTTTGTCCGCCATGAACACTATTTAGTCAAAAAAAAAAAACTGGCGCAGCTTGCACTGCTGGTGCAAGGCTGGAGAAACAGCAGAGCTGGCGGTCGCTTTCCTTGGTCGGAGACCCGGATGTTGCACCTCGAGTGGATTTCCAAACTTGCCGCTGAAAGTTCTCCATGATGGCAGGCCCGGATCGTTTTGTCCGCAGCCCTTAAAATCTCTCCCGCGCTACAACCCGCGGCAGTATAAGTAAAAGCTTATTTTAGCTTATTTTAGTTCGTTTGGAATTCAAACACGGACCACCACAAAAGGCGACGAGTGCTTTAACCACTACGCTTCCACACCATGTTGGCAGCGGTGGAACAAAAGTGCAGTTTCTTCGTGGTGGAACATACCCGCTTACGGGATTGGCCAGCAAGAGGGAGGCGCAATGCCTTGCGGTAGCTTCGAAGCTTCCCCACCGAACCTACTGCATCAAGAGATCGGCCGGATGGCCTCTGTTGTGTGTTGGCACATCCAGCCCAACCACAATGACTGGATTCTTTACGCAGAGAAACGCGTACCTCGATTTGAGAGCTCTATCAAATCGAGATATGCGTTTCTCTGCGTAAAGAATCCAGCATAAAGAATCCTCTCTGAGGATTTGACAGATAGTATGACTTAGTTATTTTCTTTTCAATCGTGGCAGCGGGTTCATTATCCACGTTTATATGACCATGAAATGTGCTGACACTCGGCGCGCTGGTTCCAGGGCCATTGCAACGCACTGACGGATTGTTTCTAGGTTAGCCTCGTGTGCAGTCCAGGCACCGAGGGTGGGCGGCGGTGTTCGGAGCGACGTCCTCCTGCTGGGGCCGCTGATTCCCCTTCGGGTGATGGGCTGTTCCACCTGTGAAGGTATTCAGCTTCGTTATGACGTTAGCCAGCCCGTAAATCATGAGCTCGGACATGAACGATGTTCCCATTTCCACAGAACCAGAGGCAGGGCCGGATTAAGGTGGGGGGTTCGGGTGCTGCAGCCCCGGGCCCCCAGCTGTCAGGGGCCCCGCTCGATCATATGAAAAAAAAAATAGATCTTGAGTGTGCTCGCTGCCCGCGTTGAAAGTTGAAGGCAGGAGCTTTAACCTCACCTTCACACAGAAGCTGACTAACTCCTGACAGGTAGGGAGGAATGGGGGGCCCCTCAGGTTATGGTTGACGACCTTCGAGTCCATTTCAATTTAATTTAGTTCTTCCTACTCCTCTTCTTTGTTTTCCCGAGATTTATGAGAAGACGTCTTGGACCAAAAGTCGTGCGTACACAGCTTGATCGGGCCTAAGAAGCCCCATAAAAAAGTCCCCGAGCTCGACTCCAGTCTTTTTTGGCACAGGTCGTTTCGGTAGTCTTTTCGGTACACGGACATCTAACTACGCAGACGTTTCGGCGCTTGCACGTTTCGGTATAAGAAAGGGTCAGGCATGAGAATAATGAAAGAATGTCTGAAGAACACTGTAAATTGTTTAAGCCTGAGGGACGTTATATGTAATTATTGACAACTTAAGCACTGCCATACGGGCTCATACACACTTTCTGACAGAAATTTCAATGTATAGCGCTTGACAAGGAAGTTCATTGCGATGAAGACCCGTTAAATAAAGCTAGTGGATTGGATCGCATAAGCGTGATTGATATCGACTCGATATTTCTCGCTGAATGATCAGCGTATATACGCCTCGAGCTTCGCGATCGCTGCGCCGCCTGCCGCCGCTTCTCCACGGCGTTGACGGGATGTGCGCTGCGTGGCTGATACGGGCTCGTGCAGTGTTTTGGTTCTGTTTCGCTTCTTCTCGCCTTTCCGCGCCCTCAAAAAAAAATTTTTATGGTGGCGTCTATAGGCAAAGATTACGCTTAGGTCACTTAAAAAGCAGCTGCGTCTTCGTAGAGTACGCGATGACGCGGTTCTGCGCGCTTCGTCGCCGCTCTTTCGGGCGGCGTCGGCGACGGCAGCAGTATATCACCCATGTCACCAGTCTCTCAGACAGATACAGACGAACACCTATCCCAACATCCTCAGGCTATCGAAGATGTTCCCCGAGAAATTCTCAAACGCATGTAATAAGTGCGGTGAAATATCCACCCTATTCCATGCATCCTGGGGTTGTCGTACTATATGGCCCTCAGTAAACACCAACACCAAGTTATATGAGCTATGGGAGGCAGCTCTGGCCAGCTCTGACCCTGGAGTTCGGAAGACTGGGGCAGAGGAAACAGGGGACCTAGAAGGAGGGAACCTACCCTAGTTCAATCAAGACCTTTCAGTTCAAATAAACGTTTCATCTCTCTCTCTCTCTCTCTCTCTCTCTCTCTCTCTCTCTCTCTCTCTCTCTCTCTCTCTCTCTCTCTCTCTCAAATACGTCAGGCACAAATGAATTTTACTGTCGCCTCGTTTAGACCTGATACTGGCACAATGAGAGGTCGACTTCATTTTGCAGCGTGGACAACGAACGCGGCTACTTTTCGAATATATGTCGCAGAAAAATGTGTTTCGGGGATGTCATTACCCAATCCCGGACAATAACTAATGCCTGTTATAAGAATATAAGCCATGCGAAAATGTTAAGTAAATTCCAAGCCGGCGCGTCGTTAAATATGTGCCCACACACGTCATATAGGAAGACCCAAGGCAAGTTAATGAAACCACGGGGGAAAAAAATGCTGTGCAAGTGCGGAATTAAGACACATAATAGCTCTAACAGAAATAAAAAAAACAGTGAAGCTTCTGACATGCTAAAGACGTTCGTCGAAACTTAAGCCAGGTAGGGTTCACTAGACCAACTATACGCGAAATGCACTGCTTTTTCGCCATACATCAGTGGGGGGGAGGGGAGGGGGACGCTGTGTACAAATGCGGAGCGAAATCAAGCAATGAACGGTTTAGCAATCCCACACACAAATCTCGTGTTCACTTTCCTTTTGTTTTTCTACTTCAGCGAAGAGCTGATCGTACGGCGGACGCATTTTTGGAAGTATACAAGGTAGGCTGTTCAACAATTAAAGGGACCCCGAAAAGCTTTGTGAAGGTGGCAATCAAATGCATTCAGGTGGTAGAACACATAACGGGGGATTTTTGAGCCAAGTGTGAGCCCCATACGTTGTACAGATAATTTGTAAACAATTTTTGAAGATCGCCTTTCTCAGCCGATGAGCGCGACGCCGCAGCGAGCCGACCGCGGCTGACGCAACGACGACCGCGGGTGACGCAACGGCGATCGCTGCTGACGCAACGGCGAAGGCGCCCCCTGATTCGCCCAATCGCCGGCATGCAAGGTCGGCCGCCGGCGGCGTCACTGCCATTGGCTTCCGGCTGCTCTTCCTCCTTCCTGCGCGATCCCGAGGCAAAGGCGGCAAAGGCGGGTCCGCAGTGATTGACGCGAGCCTAGGCGCAGGAATGTAGCTAGCTGCTTTGAAGGAGGCAGAGAGGGAGGAGGAGTCGATTGGCAAGTGGGGAGAGGTGCATTTAATTGCTTCTGGCGCAGCTAATACTGAATGTAGATCAATAATTCCAACGGCATTGTATGGCTATATTGGTGCTACGTGACAATACAGGCCTTTTGTAACTTTTACAGAAGGCTTTTCTGGGTCCCTTTAAGTGATGAAAGGTGTCGTTGGAAGAGTGTGGTATGTGATAAGGCCCTCTGATTTCAGTTTCTGCTTTATTCTGGAGGCTCCCTGTGACATATGACGATATTTCGAAGAAGCATTTAGTCGAGGACGCGGATTATATTCTAAGCCCGTCTCCGCGCTGCTCGCAGAGGATATATGTAGCAGATGAATGTTTGCGGGCGCTCACCTCACGACAAGACGACTCTGTCGTGTGCTGATCCCCGAGTATAATTATGCATTGTCCATCGTACTTCTGTTGAATATTCCCGAAATTAACACAGACTGGCTTGTAAATGGTGGTGATCAATATCTGAGGTATATTATTGGCAAAGGTAACTGGCGTGCTGTCAGATATGAGTGCTCCGCTGAATATGTAAGCGCACAAAACCGATTTAAATCGTAATGTATAGCCGTAGCATGAACATCTGAGGAACCGGTGGTTACGGAGACACAGCTAGTAAATTCAGGTCAGTGTAACTACAATTGGCTCCATCAAACGCCTGTTCCGCGACGCTGGCCTGTGGCACACACACCTGGCTCTTATACAGACCGAATATACCACACTAAGATCGCGTCAGAAACATTTACACTCTCGTAAACACACCCCATTTGCGAACAGAGTGACTGCTCCACATAAACATGGATTTCAAACGCCCGCAAACGGTAAATCTCAGTCGTGAACGTGCCGCAAAAGCAGCGGCGGCACTGGGGAGCGGGGCACGGACTCCCGCGGCTGCTTTCGAAACGGGCCACTAGGGGGATTTCAGTGGCGCCCCTACAGGCAGCGCTCGAGGCGTATATGGTTATTTAAATATTCAAAGGTTGTGTAGGCCACTCGCGGGGTCGTTCGGCTTCAGCCCACGCCTCTGGGCTGTAGCCTCTGCAGGCTGTCTGAGCAACAAGCGTTGAGGAAGCTACATGTCCGCGCGACTCCATTCGTAGCGTAATTCTCTAGGCGCCACTCCGTATAGACGCAGAGGCCGCCTGGCCAGCGCGACCGCAGCGGCTCCCTTCGAGTTGGGGAATCAGCAGGCCTAGGCGGTGTGAAGAGCTCAGGCGTGGACACCAAACAAAATAACAACAACGTCTATTTCCTTTCGGGATGACGAAAGCTGTGTCCACTTATAAACGCATCCTGCGTGCGGCCCCTTCGATGCCGTCTTGAAGACAGACCTCCGCCGCTACTCGGGGACGGTAAGCTGTTTAACCCCCTTGGGCGCTTTACGCTTTGGAATGAGTCGGCGGACGACGCGGACTAAAGGGCGGCCCGAAGATCTGGTCCCGCTTGGGCGCAGCGGCAGGAGGAGAGGAACCCCCGAAGGAGCGCGGGAAAAGGAGTGGAGGCGGCAGACGTGTTGAGGACTCCAAAACGAGAGGTCCACGCATACTCGCCTCCGTCGTTGACACCGAATCTAGACGAGAAGCTTCAGCGTGTTTCCACTGCCAGTTACGACCGAACAACGACCCGACCGATCGACAAAGAACTACTCACAGCTGGAACTGTTGCGCGGCACCTACGGGAGCAGCAGCGCAGGGGTGAGCAGAGACATTCTATCCCTATGAAACTGTTGTATGATGCCACCTCTCGCACTCACCTGTCGCTTTCAAACCCAAAGGGGACCCGTTAATGTGTAACGGCTTGCCGACTAGCAAGACCATCACAGCTGCTCAACAGGAGTTCATCGCCGCTGAAAGTTCGACGACCATGCGCAAACCCACGCACGAAGCGGACCGCTCGCCAGCCCAAAAAACGACATTTTTCTGCTTATCGTCTTTGGGCTATTCGTGCTGCGATAGGAAGGTCGATTGCGTTGCGCGACACATCTGAGCCGACCTCCTTCAAAGGCGCGCGTGTTCTAGCCGCCGCGTGCTTTCTCGCCTGAACTCCAGTCCGACCTGAGCTGCAACCCAGCTGACGCTGTGTGTGTGAGTGAAACGTGGCTCGGCGACTCCGTCCGGGATCACGAAATCCCAGGCAGCACAGGACTGTTCGGCCTAAAACAGGCCAGTGTACTTTGGCCGGTGATTTTCTCTCCGGCCGTTTTCCGGCAGCCATGTTCGGCCCATGTCCAAATGTGGGCCTTTTGGCCGTATACGGCCGTACTCCCATGGCTGTCCAACGGCCAGTGTCCGTCGGCCAGTCGACCGGCTTACAGTCATACGGCCAGATTCCAGCCGTAGGGCTCCGGCCATTCCAAAGCCACCCGTGTACGGCCGAAGTACGGCCGCCGGAGGACAGCCGAGATGCGGTCGTCGGACTCCAGCCGGACTACAGCTACCGGAAATACGGCCGTGCTACGGGCATTGGAGTTCAGCCACAGTACGTTAACTGTACTGAGGCCGGTCACTGCATGTCGCGCAAGCAGATGACTCATTCGCGCAGTGCAGAAGCAGCACAAACCCAGCATTTTGGGTCCAATGCAGCCACATCAAAGTTAGCTTACCGGCGTGTGACGAAGCTCGCTGCGTGGAAGCTTCCAGAACACTCACAGATTTCTTGCGACGACGCTGATGAGACACGCGGGTCCACCCGGCGTGGTCGTCGCCTCCCTCCGGCTCGTCGTCGGCGCGCGGACGCTCGTTGCCGTCGATTTCGTCGCCGTCGATGCCGGAGCGCGTGGTAACAGTCCTCACCGACACACAGTCCGACACAGTCTGCTCGCGTTGAGGAGAGTCCGCAGTAGTCACATCCATTTCGCAGGATTCTTGGAAGTCTTCTACGTCGGCGCGCCGATTCTCCGCCCGCTGGGCAGGTCCGGGCACGCCCGCGGCGGCGGCGGCGGCCGTCGACGTGGCCGTCGCCATGCCCGTACTCGTCGGTTCCCTCGTTAGGCTTAGCTGGGCTGCCTCGCCTCGCTGAAGGAAAATGCTCGCAAAATCGCCAAAATCGCAAAATCGCAAAATCGCCCCGAGAGACGAGTTCCGCGTGGTCATGCGGCCACGTGGCGGCCTAGAAGTAGGCAAGGTGCCGCTGATCGACCTGCGAAGAGCCATTTTCGCGGCGGCCAAAGCGAGCGAGGAAGCCGAGCGGGAGGACACCATGCTGCCGAACCTCGCTCAGAACATTCTAGTAGTCAGTACCCCGAGCTGGGAAAGGATGATGCAATACGAGGTCGTGAAGAAGATCGCGATCGGAGGACGAGAGTTCGAGACCTACGCGTATCGGGCGGCGCCGGAGGACACCTCTCGCGGCGTAATACAGCCGCCGCCGCTACAACACCACCACCGTGGAACGGCTGATCACGAAGATGGGCATCGCCACGCGCCTCGTCAAGCGACTGGCGACGCGAGCGCGCGGCATGAGAGAAGCGAGCCTGCTGCGGTTGCTGCAGGCGTTCGTCGTGAGCCAGGTGGCTTACGTGGGAGCGTTTCACGAATGGAGGACCCAGGAACGAGCCAAGATCGACGCGGCGATCCGCAAGTCATACCGGGCGGCCCTGGGCCTACTCAACGGCACGAGCAACGCGGCCCTCGCGTCTCTGGGAGTGCACAACACGCTCGCGGAGATCAGCGAGGCGCAGAGAGTGGCGCAGCTGGAACGCCTGGGGTCGACCCGGACGGGCCGGAGACTGCTGCAACGCGTAGGACTGGGCTGCCCCTTCGAGGAGGAGGACGAGCTGATCCCGCTACGAGACGACATAGCCAACAGCGTGGTGGTGCCCCCGCTCCCGAAGAACGTCGCGCCGGGACGGAACTCGGAACGGAGAATGGCGCGGGCGTGCGCGCTCGCCAAGGAGTACAACGAGAGAGGCGATGCGGTGTTCGTGGACGCCTCCAAACATCGGGACCGAGACGACGCCTACGCGGTCGTGGCGGTGCGAGCCGCCACGGGAGAACTACTGAGCGCCGGCAGCGTGCGCGCCAAGTCCGCCAGACAGGCAGAGGAGGCGGCGATCGCGCTGGCCCTGCTCCACCCGGGGACGAAGACGGTGTTCAGCGACTCCAAGTCCGCGATAGCCAACTTCGCCAGGGGCACGGTGTGCAAGACGACGATGCGCGTCCTTTCCGGCATCGGAGAGGGAGCGCGCAGGAACACCAGCACGACCATCCGGTGGTTTCCGGCTCACATGGGCCGGGAGCTCCGCAACGGCCACCGAAACGTCAACGAGGTAGCCGACGCCGCGGCCCGTGATCTCGCCACGTGCCGAGCCGCGCCAGCGACGGACGCCGACGTCGACGAGGAATCGAGCGAAGAAGAAGACTACGACGCGGAACCCCTGACCACGTACGGCGCGACGCTGCGCTGGTACAGGGAAGACGGGAGGCCGACCCTCCCTCCGGACGTTACGGACTCGATCGGCTCTTCAGAGCGCGAACACCAGCTAAGGGCTATCCAGCGGCTCGAGGCTGCACTGGGCAAGCAACGGCGAAAGGAGAACCCGCACTCCTCTCGGCCTCCTCCTGCGGGAGCGAGGGGTAGGGGAGACAGCGGCGGCACTCCAAGTAGCCCGCGCCGACCAGACGCAGGCCTCGGGGTCGGCCCGACGCCGCAGTGAGCGGCGAAGACTACGGGACGGTGAAGCCCTGCGAGCAGTAGTATTAACTCTATGCCTGCGAGGCCTGACCCGTCCCCGACTGCAGGAGATCCAATAAAGTCCTTTCTCTCTCTCTCAAAGTTAGCTCGCGCGCAACCACCAGCCGTCAAGCTTTCAGCGCAGCCTTGCATAATTACCAGCCTCAGTTGACAGCAAAATTCATTTATTAAACAGTGCTCACAAATTGTCGTTCCTTTAATTGCTGTGCCTCATTTACTGCCGAACACAGAAAATATTCAGTTCTTTGTAGAGCTTGAATAGATGTATTGTCCAGGTCCTGATATCCTCTGTGGGGCGGCTTACCTGTAATAAACGGGGAAAGAGGAGGGGGGGAGGGGGGGGGGCGGAGGGCGCATACTTTAGTGGGTTGAATTTCAGAGAGATAATTTGCGCCGCTTTTAGCCAATTTCTTTTAGGGCAATATTCCGGAACACTTTCATGCTATGACTACATAAACTATTTTTATAACAGTTGCTTGGCCAATTTTGATGTATATAAAACCGGCGTGAATGCCTTTACGAAGCGTTTTGGTTCTCAACAAAACACTCAGGAGCATTTAATATAACTCCTTCACGAAAAAGTATGTCCAGTTTTTGCCCATTTTTCTTGCAAAGACATTTTCTACTCGATCAACGTTTCTGATGACCTTGCGCAGGGCTGATCCTAAGAAGGAGCGAACAGGTACTTTCATTTTCAATCTATTTTAATGTTTTCATGAGTATACGTCCACACCACTTAATAGTCCAAAAGAACTTAATTGTCTTCTAATGTCATACTACGTTCAAAAAATTCTAGACGCGTTGCGAATGACGCCCTGCTTCAAGTGGCTGCAGTTGTATCCCTTTGTGCTCACGCAAGGAAAGGCGTAAAATTAGAGTTACATAATTTGTTTCAAACCAATAACATAGCAATGGTAGCATGCATACAGGAAACCTTGCATACTGCAACGAATAGGGCAATAAATGTTTTATTGGTCAAGGTTGAATGCGTAGGGTTCTCAACCCGTCGGAGGCAAACTTGCGCCTCTGGATGTTTATTTATTTATTTATTTATTTTTATTCATTTATTTATTAATTGTTTTATTTATTTATTTATTTATTTGATGCCTGCTTGCCTTTGCATGCATTACAGATAGGAGATACATAACACGAAGCATTAAATATGAGACAAAATAACAAAATAATTCTACAAAGCGCGCTGAAAATCGTCAATATAAACAGTTAATGCAATCATACGTGGAAGATAATTACACTGCAGTATTGATGTAAAATAAAATGAATCGCGCAAGGCGTCACCCTTAAAGGAAAGTTAATAATTTGCTTTAAGCTAGCGGTCCCACTTTGCGATATGTAGAATGGCGCTTGGACATACTTCTCCCCTTATACTCCAGTTTTCGAATGATAGATATTACGAAAAAAGTTCAACCTGTGGTTTCGTCTGTGATATTTCACGTCCTGCCATTTCAGTTTACTTTTATTTTCTCTCATGCTAAGTTGAGCGTGCCAATTACCTAATACGAATCACACTGACATATTCTGTATGTTTTCGAGCGTATCAACCAGCTCTTTGGTGTAGGGATCCACGAAAACATATGCGTACTCCAAGATTGAGCGCACATGAGTGAAATACGGTTGTTCTTTTCAGTTAGATGGAGGTTCACTGAAATTTCGTCTCAGAAAGCCAAAAACATATTCAGCCGTAACTTTTATGGTGTGAACCTGCCTATTTAACCTCTAACCACTCCCTAAATAAACTCCTAGGTATTTATATTCCTCGGCCGTTGTCACAGCCGCATAATTTATGGTATACGTATTCAATTGGAATGAAGGTTTTCTTGTAAAGGTGCCTTTAACACGCTGTTTAACATCCAAAAACTTTTCTGAATCAGCACACCAGGGTGTTATTAAATTCGAATAAAGCTGCAGGTATACGGAATCACGTTCATTCGCTATAGTCCGGTTTACACTACACAGTACGTTTGAACAAAGCTATAGGGCCAATAGTAATAACAATGCAAAAACCGATTCATTCAGTTCATAGGATGAAATGTACTACGCAGAAGGTGATATGGAACACAATCATTTGCTTTTTTGCAGTCCAAGAATATACAGTCAACCACTTTAACCTTATATATCGCAAGAGCCAAATCGTGCGTGAACTCAACAATCTGCGTTAAGCAAGAAAATTCTGACAAAACCCGTGTTTGCTAGGATGCTGGCGATTATGTTTAACCAAATGAGTCATATCCCAAGAGTAGCTAAGCTCACCTTGAAACATCGGAACTAAATTAACAGCTAGGCTTCGTCAGTGACAAGGCTCTGTTGTTATCGCAAATTTAAAATAATTTTTTTTCTAAATAGACAGTCGTAAAATCCCATGAAGTAACATAGTGCAGGGCATGAAGTTGATCCTACCAATGCACGAGCGAGTCTTTCCTACGTTTATCACCAACAACATAGTGCAACATTGCTTGTCGCAGTTTAATTGTAAGCAGAATAACTTGCGCTTTTGCTCGCACTTGCCTTTCTTTGGTGGGGAGTCCTTGACATGGTGGCGGTTTAGCTCCTGCGTGGTGGCCGCTTGCTCGACGCCCTTGAAGGCCAGTTATTTTGGTGAACCATCTCCATCTCAGATCGGACATCTCTGCCGGGTCGATGTCTCCAATGCTCTCCATTTCTTGAGGGGGCGAATAGCCTCGAGCTGATGCGTCGACGAAGCCGGCGGCCGAGGCGTGGTAGCGGCGATGACTGGCGAGGCTTAGCTCACCCGTCGGTGTGGCACAGTCTTCTTGTGGGAATAAATGACATTTCGATGGCCTAAAAGGTTCCCTGCTAATGTCCAGTGAGTCCTTGCACCTTGCCCGTTCACCGAGAACACTCATTACTGTTTGACAAACGATGTTCGTTTATGTAAAACGTAGAAACACGGAGCGGATGAAAAACGCGTCCCCGTCGTTCGGCTCCCTAACGGCTTTTTCTCCCCCCAGGAAAAAACCGGTCGGTCTCCTTCCAAACACGTCTGTGCATGAATTCTCGGCTGCCAGGCGCGTGCCGTTGTTCGGCTGTATGCCGTTTGCCGAAAAGATGACGTATAACCAGATACCTTACGTAGGCCGGTCTCCTCTTGAACACCGGTTGCCAAATATTCTGTGGACATTCGCTTGCAGTAATTCGGCCGAGGACAGCTAACCGAATGAAAAACGTATATTCTGGGGCCGTACGTCGGCCGGTGTCCTTCATAACACTGGTTGCCAGAAGAAAACGAATATTCTATCGCCGGACGCGCGGTTCACCGTTGAAACAACGAATGCACGGCAGCCGCGCTCCGGCCGGTCTCCTTTCGAATACCAACTGCCGCAAGAATACGCATATTCTGTGACCGGTCGCTTGCCGTGCTTCGGCCGATTACCGCTTCCCGAAGAAAAAACGGATGCTCTAAGGCCGTACTTCGGCCGTTCTCTTTCTCAACATCGGCAGTCGTAAGAGCACTGAATATCTGGCAGCCGGTTAGCTGCCGTTGTGCGTCCGGACACGGGCGGACAGAAAAATGCCGAAGCGCTGGTTGCCGAATGTTGGCCGTTCAACGCATGATCAGTGGCTGCCAGAACCTGGATGCTGGCCGGACATGCCAGAAAGCGGCCATAGACGGGCCGGTCTTGGGGCACACTTTCTGTGCCGCCTGGGATATTTGGTCCCGAATACGCCGTATTTAGAAAAGATCGTCGTGGACGCGTAGGTGGTGTCTTGATTGCCGTCAAGCACGAATTTTCCCCTACGCGCCGCGCAGACCTTGAATGCCCCTATTCCGAACTTGTATGGACGCAACTCAACTGCCGCCGTGGGAAGCTGCTGCTTGGCTCATTCTACAGGCCCCCTACCACGGGGCACGGTGTCTTCTCCGAGCTTTGTGAGGTTTTCGATCGTATCGGCGCTCAAGGGGACCTCTTCATGAACATTCTACTAACTGGCGACTTCAACCTTCACATCAACTGGAACTCCGCGGACCCGATCCCAACTAACGACACAGAGGCTAAGTTCCTAGACTGGTTGCAGTACGCCAACCTGACGCAGGTTGTTCGCTTCCCAACACACATTCATGGCGGCAATCTCAATCACACCCTGGATATTGTGCTTTGCCGGAACCCGGCTCAGCCACAATCAGTATCGGACACTCCTCCCTTATCAAACTCCGACCACATCGGGATCTCATCTTCATGGCGCCTCGGTTGCACAGGCAAACGCTTCGTCTCAAAGCAGGTTCTCCTGTTCAACAGGGATGGACGCGAGACCCTGAATCACTCGGTGGCCGCTGCCCCCTGGTTCCTCTGCATGGACTTTCTGCCGGACTACAATCCTTGGGACTTGTTCTACGACTTGTTCTCGGCAGCCTGCAAGGACTCCACGTACTCAAAACTAACCTCAAAGAAGAATAAAGTTAAACCTTGGGTAACTGGTCCCATCAGGAAATTATCAAACAAAACCAAGCGCCTCTTCAGAAAAGCAGTGAAAAGTCAAGACCCCGAACATTGGTCTGAATACAAGCATCTTCTCCGTTCCCTAAAAAAGTAGATACGAGTGTCTTACCAGAGATACCTTTGGGGCATCGCCAGCCAGGCCAGAACATGCCCCAAACGGTTCTGGCAGTTCTTCGGCTCCCAGCAGAGAAATAGCACCGCCACTCAACTCCATCTTGAACGTGGCCTCTCTGACAACCCACAGGACATTGCGAACTCCTTTGGCGAATATTTCAGTGAGGTAGTACCATCCCTCAACAACCCATGCCCGACTCCGCATAGGGACCACCACTCAGTGGACCAGCGCTCTCACTTGCAGGCCACTCCTGTGTTCGATCCTCCTTTGATGAAAGCAGACGAGGTTGAATCTGCTATCTGCAAACTGAAGAACAGTGCCTCACCTGGCCCAGATGGCATACCCCCACTTCTACTCAAGGCATGTGCTCCTGGTATCTCCCTTCCTCTGGCCACTCTGTACAACTACACGTTCCCCAGGACCCTCATCCCTCAGGTGTGGAAACTGGCACATGTTATCCCTGTCCACAAAGGGTCAGGTAAACCCTTGAACGCTCTAGAAAACTACCGTCCAATTAGCATCACCTCCATTCTATGCAAAATCTTTGAAACTCTCATCTGCAGCAAAATCTCCGAACAGCTAGAAATGAACAATCTCGTATGCAACACCCAGCATGGTTTCAGAAAAGGACGAAGCTGTGAAACCTTGCTCTCCATCCTTCACCACGACCTGAGTGGTGCCCTCGATAGCTCCAAAGAAGCCGATGTTCTTTCCCTCAATTTCTCCAGTGCATTCGACAGCATTAACCACAACCTCCTCATCACCAAGCTCCCAGGTTTTGGCATAACTGGGACGACCCTGCAAGGGATAACAGCCTTCCTCACAAACCGCCGGCCGCAGGTCCACTACCGGGGTGCAACTGGTCAGTGGCACACTGTGAAAACGGGCGTGCCTCAGGGATCCGTGATTGGGCCACCCCTATTTAACCTGTACGTCAACGACCTTGCGTCCGACATTAACCTGTACGTCAACGACCTTGCGTCCGACATTGAATCAAACATTCTAAGATACGCTGATGACCACATACTTTACCGCACTATCCATACCACCAAAGACCGGCAGATCTTGCAGTCCGACCTCGTCAAGATTTCCAGATGGAGTGATCGTAATGGCTTGTTCTTTAACCCACGCAAGTCACTATACCTTCGAATATCTCGCAAACGAACACCGGCGAACGTGTCCTACTCGGCCAATGGCACACGCCTGCAGGAGGTCACCGAAACTAAGCTCCTTGGGGTCTCTTTTGATCGCAGCCTGTCTTTCAGACCTAACGGAGACTATGTCTGCAAAAGAGCAAACAGGCTAAGGGGGTTCATAACCCGAACGTCAAGGGCCATGCCACACCATGCCTTCTGTGCGCTGTTCACAGCCCTTGTACTTCCAGTCCTGGAATACTGTTCCCCCATCTGGAGCCCCCACCAGATTGACCTCCAAAAGCGGCTCGAGTACGTTCAACGGAAAGCGTCGAAGGCGGCGCTACATATCAAGGACCGGGCAACCAAACTTCTCTACGAGAGGCGGTTGCAGACCCTGAAGTGGTCTCGACTTGACGGACGCAGACTATTCTCCAGGCGGGTACTCCTGTACAAGTTTCTGCACGGCGACTGTCCCATCCCGGAGGGTAACCTGCGCCGTTCAAGACGGGACCCACTGAGACTCGAGCAGCGCCTCGCACGCACCACTAGTGCCTCCAGAAAACTAGTGCCTTCATCCAAGCCCCTGAGCTATGGAACTCCTTGCCAGTCGACGCTAGGAGGGCCCAAATTGTCGGGGAATTCAAAGACTTTGTGCGGTACAGAGATGTGTGACCACTTCACCTCCCCTCACCCGTATATACTACTGTACTACTGTATATATAACTATAACTCCCCTCATCTGTATATATATTATCATAATCGTTTTCACATGTCCTTCATATTATTAACGTACAGCTGAGGAGGCGGCCAGCACTCTGGTGTATGGGCTCCTGCCTTTTGGCTGTTTCTGGCTCTCAGCTGTATGGAAGTTATGCCAATAAACTTTTACTTTTACTTTTACTTTTACTCTCAGCTGCCTGTGCGGGTAACCTACAGGATTTTGGCCCGTAAGCCGTGGCAGCCAACTGTTTGGGACATGTCTGTGAGTGACAGCTGCCTGCGCGGACTTTGAGCCCTCCCATATATGCAGGTGGAGAACTTTACAATAAAGCTAAAACCTCACAGGCTTAATAAAATATGCTCCTTGCAAGAAAATACTCTTCGGAACCATGGCGTGTGCAGGCCGACACGGCGCATCGATTAATTGTGAATCTGTGATGAACCGGCAATCAACCCATACTAACTTTTACGGCTGATAAAATTTGTTATATAATACTATACCAAGAAATTAGTTTCCAAGTTAATTTTTTTAAGAAATTAGTTTCCGGACAGCGTAAAATATGTATAATTTATCACTGATCAGAGAGCATAACATGGGCTTCGATAATTTTCGTATATTAAAGCGGAATCCTTATCATCATCGTCATCATCATCATCATTAGGGCCCCAAGGACGCAGTAGCCCCGGGGCCCGAAGCTTCCTAATCCGGCACTGACCAGAGGTGGCTGCCCGCGGCAGACTCGCGGCTGCGTATGCGCCTGCGAAGATGGGTGTACCGTTGGCAACAAGGACAGAGAGAGAATGGTAATCTGAGGAATACAGCGCCGTATTTAACGCCGCACTGCACTTTAATGACTTCGTATTTCGGACAAATGTGCGTATCTATCTGTACACGCAAAACATTTCTTGAGCCGTCTCTATAGTTTTGTGCTTTGCTGACGTTTTACGCCTATGATATCCGGAAAACAGACGTGTAGCCCAATTTCATTATCGCTTCCCTTCATTATCGTTATCCATTCCCTTCAATCCCGGAAGTTTTGGGCTTGGCCGCACGGGCCTTTTAAAGACGATAGCCTTTCTTGGGCTACTTAAACCCAGAAATTTTGGTCTGTCTATCTTTCTGTCTGTCTGTCTGTCTGTCTGTGACTCGATTCAGAGACCCGGCCAAAGTGAAGCGAAGTCTGCGTAATAGTCTTATATACTCGCAGCCACGTCTAAACGTCTAAGCCTGGTTTATATGTTCATACTTGTCAACATTGTTGAACAAGAACAAGACATTACTCAAATATAAGACAGAAAATCAATACACAACGGATATTTACAGCACTCCTTTATAAGAAAATTCATAGATACTTGATTTTTTTGAAATGAAATACTAGATCCACTGCAGAAAAAATTCAAGCTGTCGCCTGATGTCTCCCGCGCCACTAAACCTTCTGGAGGCATTTTAAGAAATGAAGCGGTAGCAGTTACGAAAGGTTCCAGGTTCCCCGTTCGGCTTGGAACGCACATCGACTATAGGTTCCCCGCTCGGCTTGGAACGCACATGGACTAGGGCAACGTGGTTCTATAAACGTTGAAGTAGGGTGCCTCGTTTCACGCGCGTCTCCGCCGTATACGGCAGCGCTGGCATCGAGGCACCCGGCCTGGAGCAGTGGAACGCGATAAATTTAAATTGACTTTAGCAAACCTTTAGCGTGTTTACCTTGGGAGGAGCGCGACGCAAGAGGAACAACAAGAGAGGTGAGCGGGAAAGCGAAGAGAGGCATTTACTTAGCAAAGATCGACAAAGACTATCGTCTTTTGTCGACATTTGCAGCGAAAGGAGCAGATACGCGGCCAATATTTTTAAGCACAGGAGTGTCAAATGGAGCCCGAGCACGTGTCATGGCGCCAACGGAACAGCCAGCCCGCAATGCAGGCTGCAGATGCCGGAACACACCCATTGCGTGTGCAATATCTAGCTCCTCTTGCACCTTCGTCAAACGGTTTTCGCCTTGCCAGTGAAAAAGAACGTCTATGGCGCACCGAGCGCGCTCTCAGACCCCGCGCGGTACGGATCTCCCTGGCGGGTTGTATCGCCGAGATGAGGTACTGCTCAGAGGTCTTCGCCTGGGAGTCGCCCTCACGCCAGCCGTGACGAGGTCCTGGCCACCTCAATACTATGCCCAGTTCAACTCCACCTGCCCCTTTTGCCCCGCTCCAGTTGACCAGGCTACACCAAAGCACCTCATGTGGAGTTGCACTGCTCTGCTAAGCTTACGCGCTGTGCACATCGCCACCTGCGGCCCGCACCCCGACGTCCGCCAGATTTCATGGCGTGGATACAAGGACCACATCATGGCCCCCTGCTCCAATTCCTTCGGGAATCCGGAGTGTATCTGTACATTTAATTTCCCCTTATGCTGAATAGCAAACTTCCGCAAAAGAAAAGCGAAAATTCTTCTCGAACACAGAAATTTGCGAAAAACCAGATGCACCTTCTATTGCTGTAGCGCATTGAGTAAGACTTCCTCGAAAAATAACTAACGCAGTACTTTTTTGCTCTCAGAACGTTCCTCTCGAATAACTTGACTCTCACTGGTAATGGGGGTCAGTGTTGCCGGACCTATGTATTTGTATAGATACCTGCAGATATTCAAGATAATGTAAAGATGTATGGGTCACTTACAAAGCCGCCGCATTTTTACACCCCGAAACAAATTCGTGTCCCCACTTTCTTCGAGAGGGCCTATTGCTCTAATATATGTTGAATTTCTGCAGGCGCAGGGAAGGTGCCATCGCCAGATTTCTCCACTAGAAATCCAGAAGCTGTCCCTGTTTCGCTGAATCAAAAAGTGGCTCGTGTCGGGTTGTACACAGAATTTAGAAACATTTCTTTCCGCTAGCACAAAGCCATCGATCCATCGGATTCGTTAACAATAAGATGGATGCTCTAGTTACGGCCGATTTTCTACCCGAGAGAAGGAAAAAGATTTTAATGAGCTCCAAAGTGAGGGTGTAACCCTAGTCCGGGAATCCGTGCTGTTGAATCCGGGAAGGCCGACCCGAGCCGAGCTCTGTCGCCTCCGGCATATGTTTGGTAGCGTGGGGAAGCGAGCGGTCAGCCAATGTTGCTGCCTCGAAGAAGACCAGAAGCCGTAGGCAAACGTAACGGTTTACTTCATAGCGAGAGATGAGCCGAAGCCAAAGAACAATGCTCCGGCGGGCGAGGTTACAGTACAGGACTCGAGCAGACTGACAGCACTGATTCACTGCTCAAACAGGAATGAACTACAGCGCTTGGGGGGTCTTATTTATACCCAAAGCCCCAACGGTCTAAACAAGCGTTCTCTCTAGATTCTGCACACGACACGAGCGGCATAGACACACACACCACTCTTTCCAGAGTCGTGAGCAGACGGTAGTAGCGGCGCACGCTGAGTCCGAGAGAGCGGAGAGAGGAGGTATCCGCAGCGGACGCGGGGCTTCCGTGTCCTTGGGCAAGTCTCGGCGTGTTGCGTCGGCACGCTACTGAAGTTTGATCACGCCGCCACCGATCCAGACGTGTAGCGACGCGTTTGAATTGTCGGCCTCAAGTGTGAGTCACCGACAGGGAGGCCTGCTCGAAAGGCGCATGTAGTGGAGGCTTCACCGCACAGCCGAGGAGTGTTGAAGCAAAGCCCAGCGGCGGGCTGATTCGTAACAGTGCGTTGCCCTAGGCGTCTTTACCCGTGTCACCAGGAAAGTTGGTCCTCCAGCTGACAGCCGATTAATCAGTTGAATTCGCGTGGGTGGAACCAGGCAGCTGCACTGTGCAAAGGAAATAGAACTCGCCTTCTGAGTATGAGTAGGTTGTGCGTCGAAGGAGACGGACAGGAACAGGACCACGCAGTACACGTACATGAGGTGGCCAAAGATGAGCGGCAGCTCGCCCCAGCAGCAGAGGGCTGGTGCGCTCGTGGGCATCGTGGACACGCCGACCGTCACGCTGGCGAGGACGTGGTTACTGACGATTTCCACTATCATCGAGATGGCCACATTATACAAAAGGTCACCGAACAAGGGCCGCTTGAGCATGGCTACAGCCTGGAACTTCTATCCGCCCTAGTACGCAGTCTGCAGGAGAAGAGAATTTAAATGCGAATTCTTCGCGCCAGTAAAGATCGACGTCAACGAGTCTCCCACGTGACTACTAGGTTATGTTGTCTGCGACACGCATCAAACGTCCGTCGCCATATTCAAACATACTCGTTGGCCTTTGCTTGACTGGTTGCCAGGTTTACTATTCTGCTCATATATAGTAATGACGCCACGTGCACTCTCCAACATTGCGCTTGGAAAGAGCGGCAGGACATTTGACTTTGTTTCTCGTTCCCTTCAGAGGTATACGCGAGGCGTACTGATTACAAGACCTCGCACCCGTATACTAAATGCTTCTCTATTGTGTCAGACCCAGGACTTTGTCTTTCTAAGTGATTTCAATGTTGCGTTTTTTTTGTCTTATAATGTAACTCAGGTTATTCAGCTGCGAAAACAAATTCCGCAGCGGAACGCCCAACAACCTGTATTACATAGTACGCAGATGCCATGCGATGGGCCGCCTTGAACACCCTGGGTTGGACTAGTGGCCGATGGTTCATTCTACAAGAATTGTGGTGTCATTTATTTAGGCGAGGTTGTCGACGCTTTGTCCAATTTCATTGGAATTGTAGTCATGAGGATCTGGAGAGTGCATTATGCTGATCGCCTCTGCATTGTCAGTACATATGACGACTTTCTCTTGCTGGAAGGGAAATCGCTCCTTAGCATGGTGGTGGCCAGTAGAATGGCTTTAGGTTTTGCTGTGAGTGGACCCATTTCTGATTTCTTATAGAACGTCATGTACTCTGTCAATCTCGGGTCGTTCACATGGTGTATGCCACACGTGAATCGGTCAGGCGCTAATGCGGCGTCAGTGTAGATGGCGAAAGTGCCTTGTTCCGATAGGTATTGGAAGCGAGAATGCGTGTTTCTTCGATACTTGTGCCTTTTGTGCTCATTTGTCGACCTTGGTTTGTGATTTACCGGTTGTGTCCACATTGCCAAGGTTGGTTTCGGGTCATTTGAAAGAAGGGACTTCAGCCAAAACTCTCATGCGACGCCGCCCCGATTCCCGAACCTGAGCATGACCTCAACAACCCAGTCGTTGAGCGCCGTATACGAAAAATGCGGTGACGCCGTCACCTCAAGGAAACTATCCCGAAGCCACACTCACCAGTTCCCTAGGACATCCCGCGAGGTCTCCAGGTCCTCCTACACAAGGCCCGCTCCAGCACAGCGGTTAATCCTGACATCCGCGACCGATGGACCTGGAGTGGGCGTTTCAGCAGCAAGAGACCAGTCGGCCCCACGCCTGTACCACCTTCTACCCTTCCCTGCCCCCTGTGCAGCGCCGACCGACCCACTATACACCACTTTCTCTGGGACCATGCCAGACTCTCCAAGGGACGCCGCAGGTGCATGCCTATTTCGATCCTCACGTCATGTCTCTTCAAGAATTGGATAACGCCTTCAAGCGATGCGAAAGAAACTTTAATGACCCTGTGGAAATTTGCTGGATGTACAGGTCTAGTGTAAATGGCCTAAATTAAGTGGTCCGTGTGCGGGGCGGACGCCTACCCAGGCAAGAGACTGAATAATTTTGTTCGGAGTTTCCTGGCTAACCGGACTTTGAAATCCGCTCTGGACGCCACGACACTCTACACTTTGACAACCGTTCAGGAGTTCCACAGGGGGCCATCCTATCTCCAACTCTGTTCAATTTGGTCATGACTAAGCTTGTGCGAGGGGTTGCAGCTATCCCCGGCGTCCACGTCACGGCATATGCCGATGATGTCACTATATGGACCGAAGCTGCGGATCATTCCTCGACAGAAAGCGCTGTGCGTAGCCTGCAACAAGCTCTTGATACGTTCACCAGTCTCCTCCCCGCTACAGGAATGTAGGTTTCCTTGGCAAAAAGCAACTTTATTATAATTCGAGGTAGACCAGAAGAGCAAGCCCTAGTTGCTCTCACCATGGGAGGTCAAACACTTCAGCGGGCCCCAGAACGGTGGATCAGAGTGCTGGGCATTCCAATCCACGAGTCCGGAGGAGCTTCAGAATGGCTTCGACAACTGAAGGCGCAATGGACTCCTCTACTAAGCTTAATCCGAAGAATTTCTAATACATTCGGTGGAGCGTCCCAAAACATCGCCCGCCGACTAGTTCAAGCCATTCTGGTGAGCAAAGCCTGCTACGGGGCACTGTGCTTCCGTCTCACGAAACTTGAGACGGAACAGCTCGAGACGCTTTACAGAGCAGCCCTTCGTGTCATCACGGGGCTTCCCCGGCACACGAAGGTCACTGAACTGTACCGCTATGCTGGCCTTCTTACTGTCGAAGAAACGGTCCTTGCCCGGTCCCGAGGAGTCTCGGATCGCCACGAGCTCACACCGCAAGGGCGCCGATTACTGACCGCTGATGGCCATATTGCACCGGCGGACACGCCGCTTATCAAGAAGCATATCCCGCCATGGGAGGACACGCTTGTTACAGCGCAACAACCTGCACCCTCTAAAACTCAGCGTCGGAGGCACACGTCGCAGCGGACCTCGCTGGTTGTAGCCGGTGGTACTTCTCGGAGCAGTTCAACACTCGAGGTAGCTGTGGACGCGTCTTTGCGGGCCGAGTCCTGTATGGCGGCAGTAGCCGCTGTGTCCAACTCCAATGAACTGCAAAGCATTCGACTAATTTCGCTGGACGCCGACCACGATATAACGGAACTTGAGCTTTTTGCCATAGATGAAGGTATTCACCTTGCACGCCAGGCTGTCACCGACCATCCAGAACGGCGTTACGACCGGGTGGAAATATTGACTGACTGCACTGAGGCACTGAAATGCCTCATTGGTCCACCTAGGCAAAACAGCACCGCCCACGCTATCAAGCAGAAATGCGAGGACCTTAGGGCTGACTCTGGAGTACTGGTAACGATACGCTGGATTCCTGCCCATCAAGGGCACCCAGGAAACGAGAAGGCTCATGAACTTGCGAGCGAGGCTTCTTTACACCGTTCCCAGTTCATGCTGCCTGTAAGACCATATACGCTGCTTACTGATCCAGATGTGGAGCGCCGCCGTCGACGTAATCGAAGGAGGCAGGAATTGGCCACTACTATTCCCCTTGTGACGACCCCACACCCCCTGGTCTACCCCGAGGTGCTCAGGTGTTCCTCAACCGGGCGCGGTCGGGGTACACATACACAGATGACGTGGTTTCTCGATGGCGGAATTACGCTCCCCGACCTACACCCCACGATGGAAACCTCTCTAACAGTGGTTCCACTGCAACGTTTCCTAGACCAGTCCGTTGCTTTGCCTGCAACACAGAAGTGACCCCCACAATCCGCCATCTCGTCTGGGGCTGTGGGGCATTCGATCGGGTTCGCGTCAAATATCGTCCCGCCTGGGTCCTCTCCTATGAGGACTGGATCAGGCCACGTGATGGACACCAAGCTACGTTGGCTGCGTTGTGGCACTTCGTTTGCGAGGCAGCCATGGCCGGACAACTCCCTCCCTTAAGCCTGCGGCCTCGAGCCATCCAAATAAAAACATTTGTCTGTCTGTCTGTGTGCGGGGCGGACACGCGTTGTGAATAAACCCAACCCTCTCCTTCTCATCCTCCTCTTCCCCCCACGAGGTGTTCATTACATATACTAATTCATTCATTACATATAGTATGGGAGAGTGAGGGGAAGGCGTCAAAAAAATGAAGAAAGCTTGCACTAATGCGGAAGACTTGAAGGTGCGAAGCTGTACAGTAGCGTTTTCCCTATTTTTCGCCTCACTGCGTTATTTAACCCTCACCGCTGTACGAATGGCCACAGCTGGATGTTCGTCTTTCGCTGGCTCTGTGCCGCGCGTGGCCTTCCTTCATGGCGCGCGCTTATCGCTGCGGCGGTGGCCTCCTCGCCTTCCTCCGCTACGTCCCGCGCACGTTTCCTTTTCCTCCTCGCCTATCTCTTCCCAGCCGCCTATCTCTCCCCGTTATCGGGCCGCTGCTCCGTTCTGGGCACTTGCGGAAGGGGGTGTGGTCTGACCTCTAGCTCAAGGGCAAAACTGGTCACCCCGTGAAGACTGTCCGAGGCGGGCGTAGTGTAACTTCCGGGGACCCTCGCCCCACCACCAAATCAGTGGGAGGTCTTGCGCGGCATTGTGACTCAGGGCGTTCGTGCTGTGGCAGGCTATGACCTCTCTGTATATGCAGACGCTATCCACCCTGGATAATCACCATAAGACCATCGCAGGTCATTCCCCCGCTCCTTTTAACCCACTTGGGATCAATAAACGTTATTACAGCGGCGTGTGCGTTGCGAGGAACTTCGATGCAGTTGCTGTGTTGCTGGAATTATACCCTAAACTAGAGTTCCTCTATATCGCGTAGCGCAAGAGTTGCGCACCTGATTGCCACATGCCGCGGGCACGGGGCGGCCTCTTTAGCATCCACCGTGGTCCCGCGTAATTCGCAACAGCGCCAGATCCTCCCCTAGTAGTACGTGGCGTCTGAAAAACGTTGCACTTATCGTCATGGCAACGAGTGGCGAGGGGAGAAAGGAGGTTGGTGACGTCGCGGACGCTGCTCACGTCATTTTTCCCGCGGCAGCCAGGCCGGGCTGCCGCGCGCCGGCCCCTGAAACCGACGCTGGCCCAAGAAACGTGAAGCCTATACATAAGTAAAAGCCAAGTCGGCCCAGGCGTCACTGCACCACGTGACCCCATCGCGCCGCCGCCGCGAGCTCTTCAATTTCGTCTGCTCGAAACTACTCTGCTTCCCGTTGTCGCGAAGCCTGCTATATGTTGGTTTTTTTCCCAAGGCTTTTGTCTTTCACACATACGCGGCACTCCTGCCCGCACGCGGGCATGAGATCACCGAGCAGACAAATGCAGGAAGGACGGAGAAAAGCTACCGCCAACCAAACACGAGAGATGCGCCGGAGTCGGAGACCGCCGCCGCCGCCGGCCCACCCAACGTTACTAGATAGGTTCCACCCGACCATGGAGGTCACGTGCTGGGCCGACTTCGGCGGCTTGAGAAAGAGAAACGGCGGAGGGAGCGGCTCAACGGAGCTGGGCTTGCGAAGGCTAGCTGCGTGACGTCATGCCGTCTCCTAACTTTTTCTTCCTCCATGTTTGCGCCTGTCGTGCCTGTCGACGGTCGCTGCCTCATGGGCCGCTCGGCAATGGCACTAGGCGCGAAAGTTGGACGAGTGGCGGGGATGTCTCCAAATGGCCGCTGCCCGTCGCTTGTTATGTGTGAAGTAACGTGTTTAATAATTGAACGAAGAAAACATGCAGGTGATAGTATGTTTTCTGGTGTCGAATTGTTGTCTTTGTGGCGATATTAATTGGAGTGTTACACAAATATTCTTTTTGCTTTGCGTTTATTAAAAATTCATATGAGGACGTCTTTGATTCGAAGTCATTAAAACACATGTACTACAACCATATATTTCACATACATTTTTTGTACACACTATAAGACTAAGCAAAAATATGACATGCAAATTTAGGCATACAATATTGTACAATAGGAAAAAACGTGCTACATACACATTTACAATAACACGGTTAGGCGGGCTAGTTGGTATTCTGAATTCATGGCTGTAACTTTTGCGCAACTTTAGACGGAGACAGATACAGGTCTTCGTGTTCCTTTTTGTATCTGCCTCCGTCTAAAGTTGCGCAAACGTTACAGCCATGCATACACATTTAGGTACACAATACTTGATTACGAAAGAAGAACTCCGAAAGTTCTAGTCCCTACACAGATTTTTGTTTTCGCGCACACATTGGCGGGAGAAGAAAAGAACTTGAAAGTGCCACTCAGTGTATACTTAATTCTTGGGCTCACCTAGAGACAGGAATGTTCCTTAGACAATAAAAAAATTCGTTTCAGTTCAGAGACACAATAATTGGGAACCTATATGTTAAACGAAAGCACGCACACGTATGCTTCAAGCCCTGCCTTTCGGGTGAGTTAACGCAAACTCTGAAAGAAATCGTTGAACAGCCCATTAACCTGCATACACTTCGGAGAAATCATGTTCACACCAACAAAATGCAGCCGTAAAAAACTGTTGCAACACAATGACCGCACTGTAGACACTCATTGCTTGATTACATCTACGCACAAAAACAATGCGCAACCATGTGCACGTCGTAGAACACAGAACACAAATCGAACGTACCCATCTTTTCTTTTAATGGCGCATGAATTAACAGTCTGCTTACCGCGGGTGGGAGGGAAGGCGGGGGGAGAAGACACCCAGAAATAAAAGCTTTCCTATACGCCTCGAGATTCGCGATCGCTGCGCCGCCTGCCGCCGCTTCTCCGCGGCGTTTGCGGGATTAGCGCTGCGTGGCTGATAGGTGGTTATGCAGTGTTTTGGTTCTCTTTCGCTTCTCTTTGCCTTTCCGCGCACTAAACAACTTGCTATGGTGACGTCTGTAAGCAAACTGCACGTTTAGGGCACTTAAAAAAAAAAAACAGCTGCGTCTTGGTAGAACGCTCTAACGCCAACAAGAGCTGCCCGGGGAGGCGGTTCTGCGCGCTTCTTGGCCGCTCTTGCGGGCGTCGGCGACGGCAGCAGCATATCACCGCTGTCACCTTCGAACACGTCAACACAAGTGAATTCTATTTATTGTCGCCCCGTTTAGACCTGTTATTGGCACTGTAAGAGGTTGATTCGTTTTGCAGCGCAGACAACAAATGCGGCTTTGCTTCGGATATGTACGTCGTAGAAAAATATGTTTCGGGGATGTGATAACCTAATAGCTAACAAAAACTTGTGCCTTTTATGGGAGTATAAGTCACGCGAAAATGTTAAGTACACTCGAAGGCCGTGCGTTGTCAAATATGTGCCCAATCAAGCTTTATAGCAAGCACCAAGGTATAAGTTAATGAAACCACGGGAAAATGAATGGTCTGCAAGTCAGGAATAAATGGAATAGTCGTACGGGAATGAAAAAAAAACGAGCCTCTGAAATGCTAAAGACGTTTGTTTGAGCAAGGTAGCATTCATCACACCAACTAGATGCGAAATGCACTATTTCGCTAGACAGGGGGGGGGGGGGGGGGGGTGAGGAGGAGGACGCTCAACTATCGTTGTTTACAAATGCGGAGCGAAATCAACGAATGAACGTTTTAGTAATCACACACACAAGCTGCGTGTTCACTTTTCGTTTGTTTTTCGCCTTCAACAAACGGCTGATCACTCGGCGGACGCATTTTTTGAAGAATACAGGGTAGGCAGTTCTCAAGCGATACGAGGTGTCGTTGTAAGAGTTGATTGGTTGATTGCAGGGTTTAACGCGCCGACGGAACGGAGGCGATGAGGCACGCCGTAGTGGAGGGCTCCGGATTAATTTTGACCACCTGCAGATCCTTAACGTGCGCCGAAATCTCGTACACACGGGCTCGTTGGAAGAGTGTCGTATCTGATAAGAGTCTCTGTTTATGCTAGATTCTGCAGTCTCCCTGTGTCATATGACGATGTTTCGAAGAAGAGTTTGGTCACGGACGCGGATTACTCTGTAAGCCCATCTTCGCGCTTCTGCGGAGGATAAATGTAACAGGTGAATCTTTGCGAGCGCTCACCTCGGGACAAGACGACACAGCATTAAATTTGTCGTCGTGTGCTGACTCCGGAGTGTAATTTTGCATTATCCATCGTACTTCTTTGGTACAATGTTTGTGAAATTTATGCCGCATTGGCTTGTTCATGGTACTGATCAATATCTGATTTGTGATATTGGCAGGCATAACTTGCGTGCTGTCACGTATGAGTGCTCCGCTGGATTTTCTAAGTGCACAAAGTCGATTTACATCATAGTGTGTATGGCCGCTACATGACCATCGGAGGAAACACTACTTACGGAGACACTGCCACTAAATTTCAGGGCAGCGGAATTTCACAGGCCGGCGTCCCGAAGTCAGCATTTGCATGCAGCTGATTTGCTGCATGCAAATGCTGGCTTCGGGACGCCGGCCTGTGACACACGCCCGGCGCTCATATACATCTCACTAAGATCGCGTCATAAACGTTTATACTCCCGTGAACACACCACGCTTGCAAACAGAGTGCCTGCTCCACGTTATTCGGTATTTAGAACGCGGACAAACGGTAAATCGCTGTCTTGAACGAGGCCCAAAAGCAACGGCGACAGGGGGGAGCGGGCCGGGGACTCCCGCGCCTGCATTCGAAACGGGCCGCAATGGGGATTTCAGTGGCGCCCCTACAGGCCGCGCTCGAGGCGTATATTGTAAGCCGCAGATATCGGCCAGGTTGTTACAAGCTACCCTCTAGCTCGGGCAGCGCCTCTTATCTCATCCTGTCCAATACGGCATGACCATTCTAACTTCAGAACTATGGAACACCAAACCCACTCGCGATAAGATGACAAGGCGCGGGCGCGCAGTTTAGATTGAACAGCAACGCTGGCAATGCTGCTGGGTTTTATTTATTTATTATTTAATGGGCGAACCGCTTGCAATGGCGGCTGCGGACAACGCATGTATTTCGGTTCGGCCTTCCACTGCTTTATGTGAAAATCTACTTGCATTGAACACCGCGGTGTTACGTCAGGTTTTTCGGAGCACTGAAGCAACGCTTGGCAGTAGTTTCGCCGCAAATATACGTTTTGGAGCAAGACGGCGGAGGACAAAAATCCTTAGGGCGCAGCACCTCCACGCCACCAATCGTTGTGGTAGTAGGTACGCCGTGAAAGGCAAGAAGCGCGTACAGTTGAGCTTGCCTTCTTTGTGAGCAGGTGCGTCGTGATGACATTGGATGGATTGAGGAGAGTCACCGGAGGAAACGTCCAATGACTCATACCTGCTGCACGAAACAACAAAAAATACCTTGATAAGTATACTGAATCGACATTCCAGCAGTTACTAAGGTAATAAAAAGATGGCAATGCCACCACAAATTGATCTGGCGAGCAAGAGTGTGCGTGCCAAAGACGCGTTTACTTCTACCAAAACATCAATTGCGTACTTGCACAGCTGGGATATATTTGCACATTAGTTTCCACTCCAAGACGAGTGACATGTCTCATTAACTTCACGTTAAATGCGCGAATAAGTTTAAAAACAGAAGAGTGCAATCGGTCGGCTTTAAGGAATTCACTATAACTTGTACAAAGCTAATTTGCTTACCTGTCGTCTTTGGAGAAGGCGAGAAATTTGGCCGAACTTTACCGCCCTGTGTTGCTGCACCACAGAGCTGCGCAGGAGTGGTAACGCTCCTTCCTCCGCTACCCCATATTTAAAATACATTCGAATGTATTTTATAATACAGCGAAACTTTCAGCCCGTGGAGGCGTTTAGGCAACCCGCGCAACCCTTCGCACGCCGGCACGCTCACGCACGCACCAAAATGGCCCGCCGTGCGGGGAGGTTCCCGTTTGAACCCATTCCCATTTCACCCTTCCCGCTTGTTCCGTCCCGTTTCAACCCGGCGCAAAACGACCTTCCCGTTTCGCCCTTTCCCACTTGGCCCGTTCCCGTTTGAACCCGTTCCCATTTTAACCTTCCCGTTTGTTCCTTCCCATTTCAACCCGGGGTGAAAGAACCTTCCCGTTTCACATTTTCCCCTTTAGCCCCTTCCCGGAATAACGTACCCAGTTTATGAAACGTTATAAAAACATTTTCATATTGTTTTTCATTTATTTCCGTTTGTTCACAGCCGCTGCGATAGCATGCTCAGTACATCCAGAGTCCTCAATTGACTGCTTTTCAAACCTGGGCTTCACTTTTTGAATCTAGAGACGACGACATTTGGTTACAATTCGTCATACCAATTAACAAATCTTTTAAATTAACAAAGCCTAACAAACAAAGTAACAATTAACAAATTAATAAACAAATCTTTTTAAATTAACAAACAAGTCTTTTAAGCTAACAAACCAAAAAATGATAAAATAAAAAAGCCCAGAAAAGCGCCGCGGAAGCACAAATAAAAAATCGCAAAAACACCCTCACTTTGAAAGAAATCGTATTTGGCGGACTAACACAAGTAATCGTTATAATAGCGCAAGTGTACATCAATGTCGAAAAGAAACAGATGAAAACTATAAAACATAAAAAGATGTATAAAAATAAAGTAACCCTATGTATCTGGATACATATGCCACATCTGGCTATAAAAAATCGCAGTCATGAGAAGCGGCGAAAAATATAAACTTAGCTTTGCGTTTTATTGATTCTGTTTATTCCCGTCACTCTGGCGTAATCAGTTTGCATAGTAGGGCAAACCTTCAAAAACTTAAGCAGCGCAGGGTCGTCTCTAGCCTAAATTTTCTTTACTAGAGAAACTTAAAATTGTCGCGGGAATACTACCTCTAAGGGCCTTTCAGACGTTCAGCGAGAAGACATCATAGTAAGACTATGAGGCAGCCAACCAGCTGAACGGGAAGGTCGTTTCGGGAACTGGCGCACACGGGACGGGTCAAGCGGGAAGGGCGTTTCGGGAATGGGTTCAAACGGGAAGGGGTCAAACGGGAATGGGTTCTTTCGGGCTACACCCATTGATTGTGGCTTGCTTAGGATTTCTGCCTTAGTCTTAAGGCGAGCTGCAACCAGTTTTGTGAAGCCCATATCGCCACTTTGGATGCAGATAAGCCCGGACTGAGCACTTCTGCAGTGCAGCTTCAGAAGTGCTTCACCTCGTATACGTTCATATGCCTTTGTAGATATATGGGGCTGAGAACAACACAGCGACAAGTTGTTGACTCGGACCATGTCGGCCTTACTTTCATAAAATTCCTTACTTGCTCAAGCAAGAATAATGCGGAAGACACGTTTTCAGCGGCCTTTGGCCGTATGTACGAAAGGTCCGCACTGAAGGAATCCTCTCTCAGCTGTTGCAGCGGTTTAGTCGCACAATTTGACTCATGAGGTCGCTTTCCTTCCTCTTCCACTTAACTTTTTCTGTAGTCAACAAGGTTGACGCCGATCTGCTGTCAACATAAACACCTCCATCATGCTTGTCTTCAAGGATCACCGCTCCAGGCTGTCCCGAATATCCATCTGGTAGCGTGTCCACGGGGGCGTCGTCAGGCAGGGTTTCTGTTGTGGCAGCACACGGAAGCGGGATAGAGCGAGATGTAACAGCTGACGAAGCGTCAGCGCACCCTGCTTCCCCAAAACGAGCCCTTTTATTCGAGCGCTCTTGATGTTCCGGCGAGCTCCGGTCCGGTGCTCTGGCTGCAGAAAATTGCATGCAGATGACAACGAACGCGAAAAAACGATGAGAATCAGAGCTCTTCGCCTTTCCCATTTCCCCTGTTCCCATTTGAACCCGTTCCCATTTGAACCTTCTCGTTTGTTCCCTGCCGCTTCAACCCGGTACAAAACGCCCTTCCCGTTTCGTATTTTCCCATTTAGCCCCTTCCCGGAATAACGCACCCAGTTTCGACTCAGGTGACTCGAACCGAGGCGTGCGATTTTTAAAATTAAAGTTGCGTCCGACTGTATTTTAACCTCATGTATTGAGTTACCTTCGACGTAACCGAAAGTCAGAAACTTGCGCCCGCCGTAACCTGAAAATTAAATTGAAGTTACGTCAAACGTATTTCACCGTAAAAAAGCGTTACGGCTGGCGGAGCCAAAGTATGAAGACGCCCTATGAACCTGCAACCTTTTTGCAATGGTCCGTATTACGATACGCGCCGCCAATTAAAAAACAACACGTAGGTTGCTGCGTTACGTCCGACCCGGTACAGCACACCTTCCGTCTGCTTCTGCGTTGGTCGAGCGCGGTCTGGAACGTGTTACTCGCATGCGTACGCCGCGGCAGCGGTGATGGTGCCAGTCCGTACGGTTGCATAAACGAATGCACTTATATGCAACGCCCACAAAAAAAGAAAGAGCGAGAATTAACAAAATAGAACCTTTCCGCGGTCGCAGTGCCAGTCTGTAGCGCCCGCAGCTCTTCTCAAGAATGAAGTTGGGGTTTTAACAAATGCAACTATTAATTTATTAGGGGTAGTACAGGTATACTGTTTTATTTGCAGGAAAAAGATATCGCGAAATATTATTACCAAATCTTAACTAACTACAGAAAAAACTTATTTTATGAAAGCGAGAAAGGGCCAAGCCATGGTGGTACGATCCATTTTAATGTGTACGTCGCTAACGGTCACTTTATATGCAAATGTCTGTAGAAGAATGGCCATTGAAGTCTAAAGCTTAAATTTTTCCTCGGAGGAAACGGTTCGCACATATTTTTCATCCAAGCGTTAAGAACACGTACCCCAAGCCTTTTCTCTTGCGTGAACTTTTTACGGGTAATACATAAGCGGGCACGCAGTGCGTGGAAAAGCAAAACCACACATTTAGGTAGTTATCCGTCTGAAATAGCGTTTTAGCATATCGTTACCGTGTTTGCGTCACCGTTTACCGTGTTACCGGAAGCCTCTGGCGACGCTGAAGCCTGTGCCGGCAAGTTACCGTTGGCGGTAACTCTCGCGCTGCGCAGTCGACTCCCGCAAACACGGTAAACGGTAACGAAAACACGGTAACGCTATGCTAAAACTCTTTTATTTAGCACACCGTTCGCGGTTTGCGTATTTCGGCCGCCGCGGCGCAAGTAGCGACATCTGATGAATTAGTGTCAAAGCAAATCACGCATAATTTTTTTTGCTGATATCTATTTGTTTTCGTTTAAAGTAGCTGGAATATTTCACTTTTCGGGTGAAGCGTTCACAATAACTGTAGTTGCTTTGACAATATAGCCATCACCTGTAGAGCTTAAAAAGAAAACGTGTCGGAAGGACCCTGTAAACGTAGTACAGTTAGAGTCAATAGGCAGTTTTAGCATATCGTTACCGTGTTTGTGTTACCGTTTACTGTGTTACCGGAAGCCGCTGGCGACGGTGAAGCCTGTGCCGGTAAGTTACCGTTCGCGGTAACTCTCGCGCTGCGCAGTCGACTCCCGCAATCACGGTAAACGGTAACGTAAACGCGGTAACGATATGCTAAAACTGCCTATTGACTCTAACTCTACTCGGTTTAAAGGGTCCTTCCGACACGTTTTCTTTACCGTTTACCGTGTTACCGGAAGCCGCTGGTGACGGTGAAGCCTGTGCCGGTAAGTTACCGTTCGCGGTAACTCTCGCGCTGTGCACCAACACGGTAAACGGTAACGCAAACACGGTATCGATATGCTAAAACTGCCTATTGCAAAATAGAATTTGCCCACGCGCTAAATATTTAGGCAAGAAATAAGTAAAATATGTTGTAGTAACTACTCAGTAACTTAATTACACTACCTTGCCTAGCACAATTTTGGAGGCCTAAAAGCCCACTGAACACAAAACGTCTTATAGATGTCCACCATGGTCTTGCAAGGTCTTAGACATCTTGCACTATGCGAGTTAGCTATAAGACATCTATTTTTTATGTCTCAAAGATGTCTTAAGAGAGATATCTACAGGACAATTGTGCAAGATCTCCGACGTCTTGAGCTCCGTGAGATGTTGATAAGTCATCTTTACTAAAATGACTAGAAGACGTACGAACCTCAATGTGTACAAGACGTTCCCAAGCAGCAGAAATTGCCAAGCCCAAGCACGGCAAATCATCAGTGGCCAGGCCCAATGTGTCCGAGCTTGGCAATACTTCGGCCGCCTATATTGGCTGGCGCTTGGGAAAGTTGACAAGCCAACAAATGGCCAAGCTCTGGAAGGCCAATATTGAACAAATCTTGGCAAAGTATGTTGCCATGATAATGTCTATGGGTGCACCGCGTGAATTCTCATGCACATTTTTGGCTTTGTGGCCAGTCTTTATGACCAATGCCTATTTTATGGGATGCCTCGCTGCCCGATTTCTGCTTTATACATGCCCTTTAACAGGAATTTATTTAACGTTACTCATTTATTTAATGCGCACTCGTTAAATAATTTCCTGAACAATGCATCTATAAAACAGAAATCGGACCGCGAGGCACAATAAACAAAATGCATCAATTTTGCGAAGCAATTACGGGACTTGCAAAACAATTCAGAAACAAATCACCAGGTCCCTCTGTGTAGTTGTTTTTATTATGCACATCAAATATACAACGGGAAACCTGGCTTAACAGTGGCAAGAATAGGAACACAAACACGAAAGCAAATAGAAACACAATAGTCGAGAAAAAAAAGCGCAGCTCATGAAGCGCGAACCGATTATGCTTCGTAAGACAGCTACGCCGCAGTGCCAGCCGCAGGATGGCACGAAGGCGACAGCTGTCTTTCAACCATAACCACAGTAAGACAGCTACGCCGCAGTGCCAGCCGCAGGATGGCACGAAGGCGACAGCTGTCTTTCAACCATAACCACAGTAAGACAGCTACGCCGCAGTGCCAGCCGCAGGATGGCACGAAGGCGACAGCTGTCTTTCAACCATAACCACAGTAAGACAGCTACGCCGCAGTGCCAGCCGCAGGATGGCACTTTTAGTCTTAGTCTTAGTCTTAGTCTTAGTCTTAGTCCCAGTCACCGGCTCTCAGAAATCTGTTAACTATAATTGGTTACGCCACCTTGTCTTGCAGTATCCTCACACCCCAATTGTCATCGACGGGGACTTTAATGCGAAAAGCACTACGTGGGGATACGACTCTACGGATGGTCGAGGCTCGTGCCTTGAGGCGGCGATTGACGATTGCGGTCTCTCTCTCTTCTTAATGACCCTACGTTAGCCACCCGTGTGGGTCTTCATCGACGGCAGAAAAACACTTCGCCTGACCTAACCATTGCCACTACAGGAGTGATTCGCACGTGGAGCCCCTATACCACCACTTGGGGTAGTGATCATTATCCTATTCTTCTCACTCTCCGAGGCAAGCGCTTCCGCACTCGACAATATCTTTCGCACATTGATTGGCAAACCTTTCGAACCACCCTCCGTATCCCTCAGAATGCAACCTTACCGCAGTTCACTGCTGCCATACACTCTGCGAAAGCACACGCTACAGAGGAAATCTTATGTGACTCTGCAACACCCGCACTGGACGCTCATCTTACCAACCTGTGGAAGCGCGTGCAAACCCTCACTACTCGCTATCTAACCAACGGCAAACGTCACCGAGACCTGATTCGTATTCGTCGTCAGTAACAAATCATCCGACAATACCAGCGCTCCCTTTCCAACGAGCATTGGCATAGTCTCTGTGCTAAGCTCGGTAAAGAACGAGGCCTTTCCAGGCTGTGGAGCACGTTTCGGAGCTTGTCGGGCAAGCGCAAGGGAAAACCTACTCTATTCGCTTCCCTCACTCTCCGGGACCCACCAGCGGACGTAGAACATCGCCTGATCACGACTTTTTTCCCCACGTGCCTCACTCAGTCCCCACCCTCCGCTGCCGACCATAATGGTTTCAGACGTGGATAGAAATCTCGATGCCCCATTCACCATGGGGGAGTTACAAGCGGCTCTTCACCAGGGCAAACCACATTCTGCACCTGGTCATGATGGCGTGACATGGCAGCAGCTGCGTAACTTGGACGAGTCTGCACACTCAGTACTGCTAAACATGATTAACACTTATTGGGCCTCTGGTGACGTTCCGGACGAACTCAAACTGACACTGGTTCACCCGATACCGAAGCCAAACAAAGACCCTTCTGTGCTGACTAATCTCCGGCCTATTTCTCTTACACCCACCATCTGTAAACTTATCGAACGCCTGATCAACAACCGCCTTCAGTATTATTTGGAATATGTACTCCCGTGGTTCCATCCGTCCCAGACTGGCTTCCGTCCTCACCTTGGTACTCACGATTGCCTTTGGCTACTGCGACGCGTTCTGAACCGTACGTCACGAGCTGGTAATCCAGATTATGTCCTCACTTTCGACGTGCGAAAAGCCTTTGACAATGTTAGTCAGGCAGCGATCCTTGAAGAGCTCGCTATAGCCTTTCCAAGCCAAAGGACCCAAAACTGGATCAGGAATTTTTTAGAAAATCGACCGATTCGGCTCCACAGCACGCATCCAGGATGGAGCCCCAGGACCTTTTATCTAGATAGGGGCGTTCCACAGGGCTCTGTCCTTGGACCCGTACTTTTCAATTTGGCCATGGCACGCGTCGCCCGCAACCTAGAACGGGACACTGCAGCTCGTTTTGCCATCTATGCCGACGACCTCACAGTATGGGTTGAGGCCGCCGACTACGACTGCACGGAGGACATGGCAACAGAATTGCAGGCGGCGGTGAACAGCCTTTCCACTACTCTTCCAACTCTCGGCCTTGAGTTAGCACCCGAGAAGACCGAATTTCTCCTGGTCCACGGTCTGCACCAGCCACCGACTAGTATGCATCATGTACGTATTGAAAACCTTTCAACACAAGTATTTGTACAATGTTAAATTGTATATGTATTTCTAAACATTTTAAAAATTCGCATATCTAAAAATTTCGATTTGAAAAGTTCTAGGGCGTTATCAGCAAAACCGTTTCTCGTCAAGGTGCTTTAAGTGATGCCCTTTCCTTTGGGATAGAGAATATATACTCGACAATAATCGGTTGTCTGCCACTTTAAGACGCCTCACTTTAATGCACCATGAGTTGCACTTGTAAGAAGGCGCGTGCTAAATGTAATGGGGAAACGTATTGTGGCGCGGAAACTATCAAGGTCGCGCCATAATTGAGGACGCATGCACCTATTGCTTGTGTAAGTCAGGTATGAATGAGCACAGCAAAAGTTACGTAAACTACGCAGCGATTCGCGCTGGCACGCATACGAACAAATCAGGAGCAAGGATAATCAAACGGCCCATATTCAAAGCTTTCATAGCTTGAGACTTGTCAAATGGAACTACTCTATTCAGAAGTTGCTTGTAATCGGTCGGCCTGAATTTGTAGTTGGGATAACATACTCTGCACGCGAAACAATACTATCACAGCCGTGATATACTATTATAGTTACAAAAAAATTGCGCCAATCCACCCCGTGAATGTGGTTGGAAAGCAAAGCTGTAAACTTCACCCATAACGATTACCCGTGCGACGTCACTTATATTCACTCACATCGCTCTACAAATAGTAAAAACAGAGAGAAGTGAAATGCACTTAACCACACCATTTATTACTTCAAAGAGATATTCTTGGTAACGTTAAATCAATGCATGATGCATGAACGCTGTTTGGTTGAGTTGTATTGGTGTAGCACAAGAGTGGAAACTTTTTTTATAAAATTGAAGTAAGCTCCAACCGGGTGTTAGACGATCTGACTACTCCGTCTCTGCGCCGCGGATGGAGACGACGAGATTTGCGGCAGAGAAGGAAGCGGAGGAGGAACAAATACTTCTGTTCAGATTTCTGAAGGGCCCAGAGTGCAGCCCTGGGGAGTGATTCCTTCTATGAGGCCCATATGCAGTCCGCGCGGCCTGTGTTCTGTCCACCCGCTGAAGCTGGGTAGGTAGAGAGGGCCTGGGCAGCAGCATCTCCAATTGCTCTTGTTTGGTAGTTGATGGAAAGACAGGAGGGTACTTAGGACTAAAGTCGCACACCCCGATTACGGGGCGGAGTGTTCCTTCTTCTGAGCAAAATTTACATTCAGCGTCGAAGCAATTCGGATACATTAAGTGAAGGCGCGTAGGCTGTGGGAAGGAGCCCGGATTGTATGAGCCTTAGGATATTTTGTTGTTCTCTGAAAAGGTCCGGGTAAGGCGAAGGTACGGTCTGTCTCAGAAGGCGATAATGCTGGGTTATCTCCCTGAACGTGACAAGCGGGTGACTGTCCTCGTGCAGCTCCATAGCACGGGAGGTAAAAGCGCAGACTTGTTGGGTGGGCGCATTTGTTGCCCTCCATTGAAGCGTGAGGGGGTGTCCAGGTGAGCTGAATAGAACTGTTTGGGAGTGTTTTTTAGCACGCGCAGTGCCGGTCAGGACACCCAACCCGACTGATAATTCCAGTAGGCTTGCTGGGAATCGGTGACTACCCTCCGAACCCCTGGTTGAGTGAGAGCCAAGGTGATGGCTGCCTCTTCTGCTGCCGTCATTTCTTGGGTCGTAAGCGAGGTACACGCAAGGAGGTTGGTTCTGGAGGTAGCCACGATGATGGCGTATAGCTTCCCTCCATGTTTGGAGGCGTCTTTGGAGATAACTGCATGATCCCTACCGAGGGTGGTGTTTAGCGCTTGAGCCCGTTTTTTTCGGTGACCCTCGTCATGTGAGGGGTTCATACTTCTAAGCAAAGGGAGCATCTTTAGTTTTAGTCGCCAAGAGTCTGAGAGTACGTCAAGCGGAGTGACATTCTGGGCTGCCCAGCCAATCTGGGGAAGCATGCGCTTACCCACCGCAGTTCTGAGTCGGACCTTCTGGTTAGGAAGATGGCCTTCTATCAGCTCTTCCACCGTGTTGTGGAGCCCCGTTCTACGCAGCTTCTGTGTGGACGCATTCATGAGAAGACCAATGGCCTTCTCGACCGCCTTTATGATCATTATATAAAGCATCTCTATGTCTTCCTTGTCGAGAAGAAGACAGCGGGTTGACGTAAGTGACTTTTAAGAGGACAAACGCTTCAATTAATCGAAAGGCACCGGATTCGTTTAGGCCTCGCTTCTTGGTGGCAACTCGCCTGATCATGTGTATGATTTGAATATGCTGTTTTTGAGGCGCTGCAAGGAGACGTCACTCTTGGTGTTAGCCTCGAGATGTAGTCCCAGGATCTTGATGCTGGGGCTTGGAGTGAGGGCCCGGCCATCAAGGAGTATTTGAATGTATTCCTTGGTATGGCGTGAGGGCGGACGACAAGGAGCTGCGATTTTTACGTGAACACTGGAGGCCACAGGCTTTAGCACATTGGCGTACTAGAAGTGAGATGCCATGCATTGGTTTGAGCTTCCTTTAATTTTTGGAACTCTAAGCACATGAGCAAGGTGCGCACAGAGCCGCTAGACAGGCGTGAGTGGTCGCGTGACGCTTTCATGTGGCATTCAGCGAGAACGCAGGGGGAACCCGTAGATGCTTGGTGAGTACACCACCTGTCTTCCCCGTCTTCGCGTGGGCTCGTAGCTAAATCGGTAAGACAACGAACGGGCTGTCGCTTTGTTAGTCTGTTAGTTCCAGGTTCGATTCCCGGCGGTGCCGGTGAATTCTTTTATTTGTTCGCTGGAGTTTTCTGGTGACACCAACGGTCGCGAAAGAACCCTTGGGGGGTAGAGGTAAAAAGCTTTGCTTTAAAACATCACTGTAGAAAGGACCAATTAATAAATGTAGGTACCACTTCCAGGGAGGCCAGGAGCCGTTGCGCATTACTGGCTCTATGGAGTGGAATCATGGGCATGGAGTGGAATACAACACATACTGCAGGCATTTTTTACAGCAAAGCTGTATACCTCTACCCCCCCCCCCAACGGTTTCATCGACGTAAGCAAAAACGATCCCTGTGGGCAAAAAATGCCCGCCAATCCACCCTACGAAGGTGGTTTGAAAACGAAGCTGTAAACGACACCCACAGTGATTACCCATGCAACGTCACTTGAATTCACACACGTGGCTCTACAAAAGATGAAACCAGAGACAAGTGAAATGCACTTAACCATACCCTTTCTTGCAAGTTCTTTGTTAAGGTTAAATGAATGCAGGATTTATGAACGGTGGTTGGTTGAGTTTTATCGGTGTAGCACATGCGTGGACACTTTTTTTGCAAAATGAAGGAAACTCAAACCCGGTGTTAGACGATCTCACTTCTGTTTCCGTCGCTTCCGACAGAGGCGACGGGATCGGTGGCAGAGACGAAAGAGAAGTGCGATGCCATGCGTTGTCAGATTCCTTTTATATTTATATAACCGCATCCTAGCGCATGCACAAGGAGCGCACACGGCCGCCACACGTGCCGTGAGCGGAGCGTACAGCGGCGCGAAAGGTAGCGTGACGCTATCACATGGCATTCAGCGAGAACGCAGGGGGTAAACCCGCAGATGTGCTCGGTGAGTGCACCGTCTGTCTCCCGCGTGGGCTCTCTCCGTGTGATACCTGGCCCTTCGGTGAGCAACATTAGGTTGGGTTTTGTTACCGACGTCTCCATCATGACTGCAGATAACAAAAGTTCCGCTCTTAGATGTACTGCTTATATCTAGAAAAGTAAAAAATCCTCGACTACCAAGCGAATTGCGTTAGTGCTCACATGAAGTCAAACAAGCCGATATCAGTGGGCATGGAAGTGCAGCAACGATGCGCATCTACAGTGACCCTTTCGCTTTTGTTGTGCAGATTTTGACCTTCCTTGCCTCGTGGAAAATTCTTCCGCTCCCGGCTAAGACACTGCAGCCAACTGCGCAACTCGGCGGCAAAGGCTTCCAGGCGTTGCATTCTGCAGTAAACACTCCGGACTGCCAAGCGCAGCAACCGTTTTTGTGGAACGACTCCCCGGCCCTCTGCGCACCGCCGTCATCCAAAGTGACCGACGCATCACCGCAGCTCTACTTAAACAGCTGGGACCCGAGGATCGCCTTCAGTGGGCATGGAAGTGCAGCAACAATGCGAGTCTACAGCAACCCTTTCGCTTTTCTTGTGCAGGTGGGTTCTGCTCCTTCCCTTTATAGCAAAAGATCAAACAATGTTTGCTTGCTGCTGCTTCCATGCCCTTGTGTAATGATTGCTGTGACAAGCGAATGTGTTCATGTTGAAAAACTGCTGATCATGTCTGGCGATATTCAATCAAACCCCGGCCCCCCAAAGGATGTTCCTGACAAACACTACAACGAGCTGCTTTCCCTTATTAAGTCATTGCATAACAAGATAGATGTAAAGCACGATGAACTGATGGAGTCTATTAATGAAGTGAAAGAGGCGCAATCATCCCTTGAGCAACAGATTACGGATCTCGATAATAGGCTTTCGGAAGTTGAAAAACATGTCAGCTGCCCCGAAGGGCTGCCCACGCAAAATTATCAACCACAAGTAATGGCGCTGAACCAATGGCTAGATGACTTTGAAGATCGTTCACGAAGGGAGAATTTAATATTTCATTGCCTTGCAGACAGCTCTTCCGAGACGTGGGCACAACCACAAGAAAAGGTTTGTGCAGTTCTGAATTCCGTATTGAAATTAAACTTCACTACTAGCGACGACCGAATATCTCGCGCCCACAGGTTAGGCAAGTTCATTCCTGGTAAATGTCGGCGAATTATTGTAAAGTTCTCCTCATCCAAATGAAGAAACAGCATCTTGAATTCCAAAAAAAAGCTGAAAGAGTCTGACGTGGTCGTGAACGAAGATTTTTGCAGGGCAACGAGGAGCATGAGAAAAAAGTTGTACGAGTACGGAAAGGATAGCGGCCAGCAGTTTACCATTCGCTATAACAAGCTTTACCTGAACAAAAAGTGCTATGTCTACTCTCCTGCTACCGATAGCATATGCGAACTGGAAACGAACAAGCCAAGGCAGATCGATGATACGTCCGGGGGTTCAGATACCATGTCATCCTAACATCTGACCCGCGCCCAAAAAATAACGACAAGAACCTGTCAGTCTTATTTTCAAATGTGCGCAGCGTCACTAACAAGCGCGATGCCTTGTTTTCCCTTTTTGATGACTGCGCTGCAGACATAGTAGGCAAACTCGGAATTGTTTTGTTGCGATAAAATTTACTTTGTATACCGAGCTGATCGTTGTAATCAACCTGGTGGCGGTGTATTGATCGCTGCAGCCGATTGTCTCACTTCCAGTATGGTGATAACAAATTCAGTCTAAGAAATTATCTGTGTTTCGATACACTTAAATAATCAAAACGCCCTGTTTTGCGCCTGTTATCGTCCGCCCAATGCTACATCTGACTTTTGTGACAAAATACATGACGTTCTTAACAACCTGGTCTTGAAATTTCCACATGCGCCGTTGTTCTTGCTCGGGGACTTTAACTTCCCCAAAATAAACTGGTCAGTGCCCTGCTCTGCTTACAGTAATCTATCAGGAGATAGTACTACATTTTTTAACATGTGTCTCGACTTTAATTTGACTCAGCTAGTTGACAAACAAACCAGAGTGGGTCCGACGTCCGCTAACATACTAGATCTGGTCCTGATAAATGTTCCAGATCTTGTGCGACTCCTAATTTTCCTTCCTGGTTTAAGCGTTCATTGTTTCATTCATTTTACCTTAGAAGCTGAGGTTTCGCGCCGGCTAACACACAGCAAAGCAATAAGAAATTACGCCAAAGGAGACTACGCTTCAATTAATACAGAACTCGAATGTTTTATCGATGCCTACATGGTAGGCTTTTTTGATCGCACGGTTGAACACAGTTGGCACTTGTTTAAAGAAAAAGTTACGTTTTTGACTAACAGATATATTCCTTTAGTTGTTATTTCTGGCAAGCAACGCTCACCTTGGTTCACATCTGATCTAAAACGACTGCAAAACCTAAAAAAACGCTCATTTCGTGTAGCCAAACGCAAAAATGAGACATCCCGCTGGTTTGCTTACAAAAATATTTCCGACGCTTATCGTGCAGCCATAAAAAAAGCAAAGGACGTCTTTTTTACAAACACTCTCCCTTCGCTTCTCCAAAGTAACCCAAAAATGTTTTGGAAGACAATTAGACCTAATAAAAAAGAACTTATATCTCTTAGATATGCTGACAACCAGGTCATGCGCAGTGACGAATGTTGTCGTGTTCTGAATCAAGTATTCGCCAAGTCGTTTTCGAATTGTCCTGTGGATGTTGTGCCGCAATTATGCGATTACAACTTTTTTTCCAATGGATCCTATTGTAGTAGATCCTGTTGGAATTATGAAGTTGATTCATGACCTTAAACCTTCCAGTTGTGGCGTAGACGAAATTAATCCCAAGCTCTTAAAAAACACCGAAGTTTATTCGTCAATAATCCTGCCACACATCTTTTTTCAATCCCTTCAGTGATGTGCTGTGCCATTTGATTGGAAGGTTGGGAAGGTCGTCCCTGTTTTCAAATCCGGTATTCAAAGCTCTCCTTTAAATTACCGGCCAATAGGCAGTTTTAGCATATCGTTACCGTGTTTACGTTACCGTTTACCGTGTTTGCGGGAGAAGACTGCGCAGCGCGAGAGTTGCCGCGAACGGCAACTTACCGGCACAGGCTTCACCGTCGCCAGCGCTTCCGGCAACACGGTAAACGGTAACGCAAACACGGTAATGATATGCTAAAACTGCCTAATATCATTAACGTCTATTTCCTGTAAACTTTTAGAGCACGTCATTTATTCTAACCTATCATTCCTGGAATCCAACTCCTTTTTCAGCCCATTTCAACATGGCTTTCGGAAAAATTACTCATGCGAAACTCAGCTTCTAACATTCACACACGACGTTGCATCAGCTCTGGATCGCCGTTCATCTGTAGACTGCATCTTTATAGATTTTCAAAAAGCGTTTGGCAAAGTGTCTCATCAATTATTACTTCTTAAGCTCAGTACCCTAAACATTGACCCTAATGTGTTTAAGTGGATAGAATGCTTTTTGACCAATCGCACCTTATTCGTTACTACTAACGAATGCAATTCTCCCCCTACTGATGTTAAATCCGGTGTACCACAGCGTTCGGAGTTAGGTCCTTTGCTATTTTTAATATTTATTAACGACCTTCCTAATGGTATAAATTCCTCCATAAAATTATTCGCTGATGATTGCGTAATTTCGCGAAATTTGTGACCGAATGGACAACTTTAATTTACACGCCGACCTCGACACTGTCTCTAAATGGTGCAGCAAATGGCACATGATACTTAACACAAACAAATGCAAAAGCATGACCATTACGCGCAAACGTTATTCCCAGCAGCCCTTTAATTACGAAATTACTGGAGCCACTCTCGAATACGTTACATCCTACAAGTATCTTGGTGTTCATATCAGCAATGACTTAACATGGCACACACACATTAATTATGTCTGCAGCAGCGCAAACCGTTCCTCAGGATATATTCGCCGTAATTTCTCTCATGATCCATCCCCCCTCAGGTTAACACTTTATCGGACACTAATTCGCCTTAAACTAGAGTATGCCTCGGCAATCTGAAACCCTGCACAACAAAACCTAATTTCTCTTCTGGAATCTGTACAAAACCGCTCAGCTCGATTTATACTTTCCGACTACTCCCGTACCTCCAGTGTTTCACTAATAAAAAATAACCTGGTTCTACCAAGCTTGCACCATCGCAGAAAAATTTCACGACTCTCTCTGTTTCACAAAATCTATTTTCATAACCCATCTATAAGACGCGACCTTTTCTCACGGCCCACGTACATATCATCCCGCATCGACCATCCTTTCAAGGCAACAACGTTCCATCTGGCCGCACCAACGCATTCTCAGATTCATTTCTCCCCAAAATGTCTGAGGAATGGAACCACCTTCCCCACCACATTGTGTCCATTGAAGATCCGGCATCATTCAAGAATGCACTTTCTGTACATGTAATGCAGTAACCTGGTTTCCGGAAATATGCTTGTGTTTACATACTGCCTGTACTTCTACACTGTTACCTGTTTTCATGCACTGTACCCACCCCCTCTGTAACGCCGTAAAGGCCCTGAGGGTACTCTAATAATAATAATAATAAAACCGTGCTCTCACCAAATCCGACGCCAAGACCAACGCCGACGTATACGCTCCCTTCCGTCGCCACCGCTGCCACCAGCTGCCTGGACGACCGCCGGCTTGCCCAAGAAGGGAGGCGACGCACGTAGTTCCAGCAACACAATGCCCGTCGTTCCTTCAGCGACGCCTATTTTGTGCGCTACCTAGCCAATCAGAGGGTGGCAAAATAAAAAAAAACGAACTAAGCGATTACAACAGCCCGAAGACGGGACACGAGAAAGGAGGAGACAAACATGTGCACTGACTATCAACCACATCTTTTTTATTGCATTAGGGCGCAACCTTTGTACGAAAGAGTCAAATCTACGCAACAATAAATAACAAATAGAAGAAGGCGACGGTGCTGTACGAATTCTTAAAGCACACAATGATGGTAGGAAACCCCTATCAATTCGAAAGATATGCGATCCCTTTTCCGTTCACGCGAGACACTGGGCATACGAATACACTCGTCGCAGCATTGTGCGATACAGAAAGCCTCGTGGGTCACGCGTACCCTTTCTTCTTTTTTTTTCCAATGCACAGCAAGCTGACTGCCAGCATGACCCTTTGAGAAAGTTCTCGTAGTCACGCAGGCGATCGTCAATGCAACGTCCTGACAAGACTGCGGGATTTTGTAAACAATTCTGTGCCTGCATTCCACAACCGAGCATATTTCTTTTCGCAAGACTTTTCTGCGTTATGCACTGCGTTCCAAAAAAGTGCGGGCCAATTCACCCTGTGGAGGGCGTTTCGAAAGCGACGCTTTATACACCACCTACCACGGGTGCCTACAGCCCGGTTGCGTTATTCACACGTTACACTGTACCTGTAACACGTTATTTATTATTTCACTTCAGCACAATGTTCAGAACGGACTGATGACCGGTGTGATACGCACTCAGACTTTGCGTTTTCAGCGCAGTTATATTATTCGTGAAAGTTAACTCAAAGCACATTTCACGTATGGTAGTCGGTTGTTTGGTATCGGTATTGCACACGAGTCCAAACTTTTCGAGGTCTACCTGGACAAACCACTGGTGCACACGGCCGCCACACGTGCCGTGGACGGAGTGCACAGAGGCGCGAGAGGTCGCGTGACGCTATCACGTGGCATTCAGCGAGAACGCAGGGGGTAAACCCACAGCTGTGCTCGGTGAATACACCGTCTGTCTCCCCTGTATCTGCGTGTGCTCGTAGCTCAATTGGTAAGACAACGGGCTCTCGCTCCATTTCTCTATTCGGTATATGCACGAACAGGAAGCTATCGGTTTTCAGAAGGTACCTTATGCAGGAAACACTAGAGTAGGTGCTGATAGAAAATTCCTCATACGTCTCCTCTGTGAGGAACTCGCTTGGATTGCCGCAACTTCTTCTAACATCTTCCAAGTACATAGGCATGGTAACCTCCAGCCACTCAAGCCTGTCATAGTCAGCATCGCCGTAATGCCGGATATCGGGGAACTTTTGGCGCAGGTGCCGGGTTGTATTGCTCATGTCCAGAAGTATGAACCCCTGATAGAAGTTCCTCATGAATGTGATGATGTGGCCTGCAGTTGCGAACAATGGGCTGCATGTGTGCCTGGCTTGTTCTTTTAGGTGTTACAAGGCAGCGGTCACAGCCGGAGGCAGAACTTGAATGGCCCTTCTCACGTTCATCTTTTCGATATTATTCGTATGGACGGGCTTTCGGTGTAGATAACGGACCGGTTTCAGCGTCAGGTTCTCCTGCAGGTCATACACAAGCTTTAGGTAAGATACCTAAATTTTCCCCTTGGGTCCTACGTCATGAGCGTGCGTTCTTCATTCTTCAGCACATCGCAGGAGTCGAAACTTAGGAGTACAGGTTTGTTACAGTCGCACGGGAGTTCTACTTCAAACGCCAGAGTGCCCTGGTCCAGCATCTTCATTTTGACTCGGTGGTGGTCGGTGACAAGTTGCACTATGAGGCAACCACAGGTTTTTTCCTTTTTTCATCACAAAGAGTACTAGCTCGGGAAGCTGACTACCCGTTGGACGTTTAGTGAAGAAGTAGCCTACTGGGATTGCGTACGACGAAGACAATCCACTTAAAACGAAGCAGAGGAGGGAGTGGGCTAAAACAACATCGTTGCGGCTAATCCAACATCCGCTTGCCTAACAGAGCATGCAGTCCCGCTGCTTGTTATACTGAAGCTTTTCCCTAAAGGCCAACTGCACTCAAATTTTCGACGGCGTAAAAATAAGGCCATCCAACAGGGCCAATAAAAAGAGTGCGACATGCAAATATACTGCGTTTCAAGCGTGAATGCACGTGACGCAAACAGCTCGTGAAGATTGGTGTTTTGGGAACCTAAACTGAAAAACGCGGCCATTACCGGCGGCCGGGCGTCACATAGGTGATGGAACGGAAGCATGCGCATCAGAATCAGAGGCCGCTCACAGCAGCTTCCAAATGCGCGTGATAACGCCGCGTGTCCCATTGTTATTTCCACAGAAGAAGTCCCACTAACGTCTGCCCAAGCTAATGAAGTTAGGCGCAATTCCAACACCACGTTGCTATCGATCAGGATGAAGAAGACCGTCCGACAGTTATTTTTGCATCAGAAAAAGTTGCAGTGACATGTTGGACGCGATAGCGTTACTTTGACGCCGAATGAGCGTTTTAGAAGGGAGTTGCTGCGTTTACAATTTCTGCTTTCCAGTTACCGAAGTTTAGCCACGATGGTTTTAAATTGCCCTGACACAGAAATAACAGACGCCATCTACGCTTGTGTGGCTGAACATGTGGGAGTGAAGGTTGCGGCTGCTTGATCTTGGTCAGTTTCAGCGACAAGGCGACACTATCTGTCGTACAAAGCGCTTATTCCCTCATGCCGTGGCTCGTCTAAGCGTTTTGGTTTTTACTCTACGCTACCTCGAGCAGTATTCGCGGGGTGACCAGTTTTGCCCTTGCGCGCTAGAGGTCAAACCACACCCCCTTCCGTAAGCGCCCGGCAGCGTATTCCCAAACCATATCCCGTAAGGGACCAGGCCGACCCCCCCCCCCCCTAAATAGCGCCCCAGCATCGTGATGTCACCGACGTCACTTCCACTGAAGCTGTAGCCAAAATGGCGGCGCCCATTTGAAAGCAGTCCTGCTGTGGCGTCTCAGGCTCTCAGGCATTGCGCTTTCTTTGGATCCCAGGATGCGCGCTTTGACAAACTACGCGCACCGCTACGTATTGCTCAAGTCGTCGCTACGCCTTTGCGAAAGTTCGCTGCACGTTTGCTTTTGTCGTGAGAGGAGCGCAGCGCTGCCGCAGTTAGAATCTCGGTGATTTGCACGTAGGAGGCATGTGCACGCAATCTTTTGGCTGATACCTTCAGTGCTAGGTGCATCTACTCCAAATCATTACGTCCCCAAAGCACTGGAATCGCGAAACAGTAGCCTATAATCGATATCGGCGCTCTGCATGTAGGTAGGGGGTAAGTGATTGCTATCACATGTACCCGCTCGCACGCGTACGGAGTGAATTGGCGTAAAGCTTGCCGACTTACCGCACAATTATTCTTCCAAATCTCCGCCTGCGCGTCGCTTAGGCCTGGGCGGTGCTCTAGAAAATAATTTTGCCCTATTTTGAGCATGTTAGATGCGTTTTGCAATAGTGGCCAATAGGCAAGCTCTGAAATTGTTCGACACGTATGCATATTGCGTAAGAATTCTGGCCTGGTGCAGAGGTAGTGCAGAGTGCTTCCCCTTCTCTACACACACGCCCACACAAACATTTTGCAAAGTATATTTCACCTTACGCGCTGCGCTGCAACGGCGTACCCGTACGAAAGCAGTCGCTGTTCGTTTTAATCGAGACAAGCTGCTTTCTCAAGCTAATCCACTTTCAAGCGCGAAAACTCTTTATTCCTTAAAACAAACTGAACGTCTATATGTACCCTTGTTCCATCTTCAAATAGGCAGCGTTGGTATAATGTTGACACATTTTATAGCAAAGTTTTTTTTTGTTTTATAGCAAAGCACTGATATACTCGCACGATGCTGCTAACGAACTGACTGAACACCGGCATAAATCTTTCGTTGAATGCCGGCGTCACACTTACACGGATGCTTATCAGGTAGGGCAAAATCCACTCTCAACAGTGTTTCCTGATTAGAACCGCTATCAATCATTGCAGCTCGTTATTCCACATTCAAACAACCGCGCCAAAAAGGGGGTAAGATACTAGCGCCACAGGCGGCTGCTTTACACAACAAAACAAGTGCGAAGCTGTGGCAGATTTGCGAAGCTTATGCGTAGGGAAGGGAATATCGTGAAGGCGGTGTTTTTTAGGACCGCACACAAAAAGAAGAGTACGTTTTGCTAATAAAGCCGTAGAAAATTATTATGAATTCTGCAATTATTTTGCAAATCTTTTTTAAATTTAAATGTGGAAGAAATTGAGATGCAACTTACTGATTATTTTCAAATTTTCAAATCTGGGGGCCAGTGAATGCCGGGGAGCCTCCATGCCAGGAAGCCGTGTTGCACCGGGAATGCGCTCTAGCTGTGTTTCAAACCGTTTCCTCTTTTGTGGTATTACATTTAGCTGAAACCGTCCTTCCGTGTCGACGTCTGTCGTTAGCTGTGCCAGCGACTACAGTAGGTTTACTGTCAGCAGCGATAACGCTGGTAGTGTGTGTGAAAGAAAACTGGAAAGTTCGTTTCGCTCTCAGCGGTGGCTTCTCGTTCACTGTAGCGATTTTAGTGTGAACAGTGTATTGGTGAAATGACGCCTTCAGAATTTAGTCGAGGTGGCAGAAGTGGCGTCGTCTCAAGAAAGAGGTGTGCAACTTATGGCTCCCAGCTCGGACACACGCGGCTTCGGGAAAATGTTTTGTTGTAATTCTTCTGGGACACACTTCAGGTGAGTGTACGCTTAAAAAACTTTCCCTGCCAGACTATGAACTTCCAGCAGATTCCAGTTAGAGGCTTGTGTTATTCGAAAGATTTTGTGTTTTATAGTGCCCCCAGCGCTTGTCCGAATACAAACGACGCTTTGTTCACCGGGAAATTAATCAATTTAAGTTAAAAGTTTGATTTCCCCTCTAAATCGTGTGTTTTTGTGGTCCGCAATGACATCACAGACCGCCCTGCAGCCTAGGGTCCTTTGATTCACGCGTCCGCCGTACAGGGTGGCGACACGTATAGGCGGTATTCAATGAAAAGTTTAGCGGGCGATTTCTCTGCCTGGCAACACTGAAAACCGCCATGTCGGTGGCCACCGTGCCAGCGCATGCTCTTTGCGCCCGCATCTCGAAGAAGAAGAAAAAAGAAACACCAGCGCACGTCGTCTGCTGCGTTTCAGACCGATTATCGGTAGTGGCGTCAACAGGTATAATATTATTCGCACCCACATTAAGTGGTGGCGCTCTTCCTACCCTCGAGCACTTCGAATCCGCGGAGGATGAAACCGCGGCGGCGAACGGCATAAGTCCGACGCTGCATTTGGCTTCCGCCGCGGATGTCGACCCAAGTGCACGCGCACCGCATCCACGACTTTGTCTGGTAGGTGCCCTCTAATACGTGGTTGAGTACAGAAACCGAATACTTTCTTTGGAGAAATGGTTCACGCGTACACAGATTTAGCGCTGGCTTTCTCGTGCGCTAAATGTTTCACACCCAGCAAAACAACTCACGTCTGACGTCAGAGCGCGGCGGCTGGCAATCAGCCGATCTGCGGCGGCTACTTCATACGCGTCTGGCGGTAGGTAGATCGTACTGTGCTGCACTCAAGTACACGTGGCGTTGAGGTATTACTTTGTGTTCAGAGGGCAACAGTTTGCTAATGATGCAGTAGTTCCTGCTGTCAAGCGGACCACTGCGCTCACGTTGCAACCTTTGTGCCATGACCGACTCGCACTCGCTCGTAGGTGTGCGCGGAGGCTGGGGTTGAATTGCAGATTTGGTTGTCACACTCATGAGCGGAATCGTGACTTTTCGTGTAACCAACGCTATCGCTAACCACCACACTATCGCGACACAACTGACTATCGAATCACTCGCACACGCATTGCACGGGAACCCAAGGTCACTCGCGGCCCGAGGCTGCATCCTGCATGGCCGCCATGAAGGCATGGGTATGGTGTACTAGAAGGTAGAGGTGTGTCGTCCGGGGAGAAAACCAATGGAACGCGAGGGTCCCTTTTGCGATGAAAAATTGTAGGTGGAGCTGGCTGCAACAGGAGTTCCCAGACGACGGCCCGCCGGCGCTGTGCCGCTTGGTGTGCCTGCTTGCTCCGCGGGTTGGTAGCAGACGACACGCGGGCTCCTTTTCACTTTGATTGTTCCGAAGAGTGCTCTTTCCCGTTATTTGACATGTTTTATGAAACTTGATGCAATTAAATGGATATATAAGACTCTTTAGTGTTATAAATGAATAAAAATCCTCACAGGCGATGTAACAGACGATACTTGCCGAACTGATCTGCCACCTCGGCCTATTGTCGTCTGCGGCTGCGTATCTGCGTCGTCGTTCTGGTTCAAGAAACTTACAGCCGTTGCGCGCATCATTTTATCGTTGGAGATTCAACACAGTGTGTGAGAAAAGTCTCAGGAGTGTGATTTGTGCACGAAATGACGGAAAGGCGCCGGGATAAGAGGGTCAGCTCTCGCTTTGTGCCGCTCTGCAACAGCGGACTGCGATCATGCAAAGAAAAAAGGTCGCTTTTTCGGGTGCCCGTGGAGCCCGATCGCCGTGAATTGTGGTCCAGGAATATAAAAAGAGTTGACAGGCCACTAGACGCAGGCAGCGTTGTCTGTGAGAGGCACTTTGAACCCCAATTTATTAAGCGGAAATTCCAAACAACAGTGACCGGTGAGCTCGTGGAAATTGAACGAGAGCGGCCGTTGCTTACAAATGATGCCGTTCCTACGATTTTTCCTGACGCACCAAGCTACATGACGAAGTCACTTCCTAGGAAGAGAAAAAAAAGTAACCTGTGCGACCAGCATCTACCGGCAGCAAAACGAAAGAAAGGGTTGCGCCTCGAAAAGGAAAATTCTGCGGAACCAACTCAAGACGTGGAAAGTGAAGAAGCTTGGGTCGCCGAAAGGCAAAGGGTATCCTTCGGCAACCTAAAAATGCCCAAGTCCTGGTCCAAAATCACCCTTCCCAGCTGCCTAAATGTGTTCCAGTACGCCGAATGTGAGTCCGATGCTTCTGGAGAGGAGAGCAGAGTAGCTTTCAAGAAGATGGTAAGAGTTGAAGTGGCAGGTTCAAGACAGGATGAAAGGGCAGTTGCTACCGCATACCTGAACGGTAAAAAGTCGCAACAAAAAGAGGTCGCAACACCAGGAGAGGCTGAAGCCCTCATCAACGATGTGAACAGAATGGCCTTATGCCTTGGCGCAGTGCTACACCCGGTCGCGAGCAAATGCTCATCCTTCAACGGGAAGTTTTTTTTCCAAGTAGTGTTCTCGCACAGTCAAAGATGGTCAGGCGAGTTGCATTCACTGCAAGTATCAGCGAAAGCTAATTCTTAACCAGCTTGCGCGAATAAGATACCGAGTAAAAGCTAGGAACAACACAGTTGCTGTTCGGCGGAACCTGAAAAAAATTAGGGCGAAGCTAAAGAAAGCAAAAATTAGCATAAGCCAGATGAAGGCGATGAATGAGCAACTGCCGGAAAAGCAGTTCTCAGAGAAAATCAAAGGCCTCCCCTCTAAACAACAGGCCGCCGTTCGAGCATGCTTTGAAGCAGCCAGGAGAAAGTCTACAAAGGGTATGAAGTACAGAAATGGCTGGCTGCTCGAGTGCATACTAATGCGTATGCGAAGCCGGCAGCTGTACGAGCACTTGCGGCGCCACGAGATCTTGGTTCTACCTGGCCGCAGCTGCATAAGGAAAGCAATGCAGCATTTCAAAAGCGGCTTAGGATTCAATCCAAGTACCTTTGATGCCTTGCGTGAGAAAACAAAGACAATGGACGACTTCAGCCGACATGGGCTAATAGTATTCGACGAGATGAAACTTTCCGAGAACATCGAAGTGAAATCATCAGGCAAGTTCTCTTCATATATTTTACCATACCAATTAACAGAAATAAAGCATTGGTCTTTCTGAGGTACACACAAATAATTGCAATCAGTGTTGTTCCTTACCGTGTTAAACGATTAAAACGCAGGCTCCATCGAGGGATTCGTCGACCTCGGAGGGCTGGGAGAAGAGAGTTCTGGAGGCGAGCTTGCTGACCACGGCCTGGCGGTCGTGTTCCAGCCTTTCACAGGTATGGTGTATACACTGACGATGCACCATGCGGGATCGATACTGTGCGATATATCCGTTTGCCTAATTAAACTAAGTTACAATATCAATTTCTGCGGTTAAGTTAAATTGTAATATTCTGCTTTACTGTGTTCATTTTCCAGGACAGTGGATGCAAATATTGGGAGTATTTGCGTCAAGGGGCAACGTCAAGGCGGCTGCACTGTCGAAAGTTGTGCTGGAGGCGACGTTACTCTGTGAGCAGGCGGGCCTTTTTGTCGATGGTGTGACGTGCGATGCTGCCAGCTGGAATCGCAGCATGTGGAAGCTTTTCGGCATAAGGGGTACGTTTAAGCACAATGCACCTCGCGCTGGTAACGTTGGTAATGGGATTTCATGTGTCGAGTTCATAATTATTTACTCGGTGTATTCTAACAGGCTGTATAAAACTTTGTTGATTATTTACTCGGTGTATTCTAACAGGCTGTATAAAACTTTGTTGTTGTTGTTTTTTTCTGCATTCAGGTTCCTCAGCAAGCATCAAGTGCAAATGCCTCCACCCAGCTGATGAACGCCGCTTTTTACATTTTTTTCAGACTTCCCGCATTTGATGAAAAACGTACGCAATGGCTTTCTAGAGACCGGCTACGATACACCGAAGGGTAACGTGCATGCTGGCTTCATAAAAGAAGCATGGGAGAATGACCGCAGCACACTCAAGGTCATGCCTCACATAAGCAGGCTGCACCTCTACCCGAACGGCTTCGAGAAGATGAAGGTAGGCCCAGCTCTTCGCCTCTTCAGTGAAGAAGTATTAAAAGGCCTATATTTTTACCGCAGCCAAGTAGAAAAGGTCTATGGACCTGCGCGTGAGACGGAAGCATTTATTTTGCGGATGTCCAAGTTGATCGCCATCATGACATCACGCTGTGCAAAGACAAGTTTGAGACCGGACTCTGCCAACGCCGCATACTTGGAGGAGTTTCTGATTTTTCTGAACGAATGGGAGCTCGTTCATATCCGCGATTGAAAAAAGGTGTTCCTAAGTGCGAACACGGCGGAGGGCCTCCGCGTGACTGTGCAGTCAACGTTAGATCTTGTTGCTTACCTCTGCGTCGACTGCAACTTTAAATACGTACTCACATCGAAGCTCAGCCAGGATAAGCTGGAGAATCTATTTTGGAATCGTCAGGCAGTTCAACGGCACTAACGATCACCCAACCCCAGCACAGTTTCTGGCGACATTGAATGTCCTAGCGTTCTACAACTTGGCACGGCCACCAAAGGGAGGAAACTGTGACCCCCAGACTATAACAGCGTTGCTCGGTGAGGCAAACGCCACGTGCCGTAAAAGCTGCCCTGATGTCGTCAGTAAGTTGGACAAGCTGGTGGACGTGGGAAATCTTGAGGATGCAGAGCACGCCATGAACTCGTTTGCACCGCAGGACCATGAATACATCACCCAGAATAGTCCGGCTCGCCTTGTCTACTATGTAGCAGGATACGTAGCCCGAAAAATGATCCAGAAGACAGACTGCCGACCTTGCTCTGAAACACTCACTATTCCTGGGGAATCTGCTCGGTCAGATGCACGGAACGAGTTTATTGAAGAGTTTGACCATGGTGGCCTTCTTTATCCGTCTGGCGAGCTTGCCAGGCTTGTAACAACTCTGGAGGACTCGTTTACCGTCTTTTTTAGCCACAACAAGATCACCGCATCAAGCATGACAGACCTTGCCACCTTCTTGCAGGGCGTGCAGTTGCCGAAAGCTGGCTGTTGCGACCATGAGCGGGAACTAACACTTGCAATAGTGAAGTTTTACATACTTTTACGATTCCGCTTCTATGCCAAGTCTTTGAACCGGGAGAGAGCGTCTAAAAGAGAACAGCTGAAGCACCTGAAGCTGAGGAGGTGTAACTAGGTCGCATGCTTGGAAGGGCTGGTCTTTCCCGCTATTATTTGTGTAAGCATTTTATGCATGTAAATGCGTACCGTTAAGGAAGAGCGCAGTTGAGAGACCCCCATGACGTGATTTGAACTAGGTCCCGTGTGACGATGTCAATTATTTCAGGTGATTTGAGCCTATTGTTGCAGTTCTCGAATGAGCCTCACACTAGTTTGTAAATACGATTTACTTTTATTATCTCATAAATTTGTCTCTTTGTCTCCACTGATAAGAACCCTTGTATGTATACAAAATATACCAAGTTCACAAATGAAAACATGTTGTCTGCTGTTTATTTCACTTTTAGGCATGCACGCATGTTGTATCGTTTAGCACATCTCTTTGGTTTCTCTCGTGAAACATGAAAAATTTATGACACGCGCGGAAGCGTACCGCACTGATGCTGAGAAGTTCTTTAGGTAAATGAGCGAATTCTCTCGATGTGAAGGTAATCAGTAATCCCTCGTTAACACTATGTTGTAAAATCCGCTGAAAATTTTGATACAAGCGGAGTTTCGATTTAATTGAAACGCTAAAAATTTGTAGTTGCGGTAACAGAAGCTCTACTGCATAGGGGAGCTTTCGTATACAGACAAAATAATTCGCAGGAAAAACCATTTTTGCTATTAAGGAAGAAAGAACCGCGTGGTGCTCGGTCTACTTCTCGTTCGCAACTATTCCCAGAAAAGCGTTCTCGAGCTGCTGAATGCATCGCATGTTGGTCGCCGTCGCTACATTCAACTTCGTAGCAAAGCTTGCGCAGCATGTTGGTTCTTTTTGCCGTTGCAGGAACATCCGAGGGCTCCTCGTCGTCCGCATGATCAGCTCATTTGTGCACAGCTATCTCAACGATGTCGGCGTGGGACACCATATTACAGCGTCCCAGACAACACACAAGGTCCTCAGGATGTCCTCAAAAGGTCCAAACGTCCTCACTGATTTTGCTATGTCCTCAGGAGATCCTCAGTACGTCAGTGCGCTTGGTGTCCTATAAACGTTTATTTGAGGACTTTCTCAGGATGTGCTAATTTTGGTCACTAGAAGACAATGGGAACGCTCGCTAATATACTTTTCACGCGCAGGTATTTCACACAGATAGTGATTAGCGTTCTCGTCCACATTGTTTGTTTGTAATACAGGTAAAAAAATAGCGCTTCTAATTTACTGGCTGGGTACCTTTTCAACATTCAGAAGAATACAAACATCTTCCGCAAATTTTAAAATTAAAAATGATGCAAAAGAGAAAATGTTCAGTACGCGCATACGTTCTGTGTGAAACCATTTTTCAGCACTTCTATTTTCACTTCTATTTTGTTGCTGGCCACCATGCGCAAGTACTTATTCTAGTCAAGCCAAGTTGAAAGTTTGAAGACGAGCCAGTCGGCCTTGAGAAAGATGGCCGCCACGCACGGAGGTAAGTACCTGACGTGGGTGCAAATAACAAACTTGAGCTTTCTGTATAATTTCACTGGATTCCAAATGTCAGAAAGCAACGAGCGGCAGCTCAGGCGGGAACGGAAGCGCCACGTCGATGCATTTTCCGCGTTAGTTGGCAGCGCGCAAATCGACTTTGTGCCCAAGCCGTCGACATCGCAACAACGTGGGCTTTGTTTAGAAGCAACTTAATTAGATGCTAGCACACGCTCGAGTTGTTGGCGTAATCCCAGTCCGAGCAACCACCAGCAGCAAAGTTCGTGACATACTGCTGTGTCTGTAATAAACCGCCGCCACATCGAGAGTCGCGTTGCGTGGCCCCTGTCCAGCGGAGATCACGAGTTGTCAGACCACAGTTTTGTTAACGAAGACGATGGAGACACCACGTTGGCGTTTCGGCACAAACTGCAGGAGAGGGCGGTAAACTCTAAATCGACCCTTGCCGCAGTTACATCACTGCTTGGTGTGTTGCGCAGCCACACGTGTTTTTCATCACTGCCATCGTCTGGAAGAGCCCTGCTGCACACACCAAGGTCCAGTGGTACTTCGCAACGTTCAGGGGGAAAGTACATTCGAAAGCTTTATACCGGGTGTTGCAACGATAATTGGAACACTTTAAAAATTTTTCTTGAGCGAACCGCCACTCGGTTCGCTCTCGAACTTCACACGAAGGTCGCATTTTGTGGTCTATTTTGTTTTACACCGTGAACAACGACGGTACTTACCTGTTTATCCTGAAAATAAATAAAAACGATTTTCACCTGTGAAAAAATGGTGCTGATTTGTACGTGCGAGCCCGAAAACAGGGTTTTCTGATCGTCTGCTAGTTCATTCCTAGTTGCATTTTCTGATCGTCTGCTGCTCCATTTGGCTCCTTCCTACCTTGAATCCCAAACGTGCGTTTCGCTCTGCATGCCCCCGGTGGTTCCGTCGTTTCAACATCAACTTGCGCTGGCTCGCACGTCCAAATCAGCCGCCAGTTTGCCGTAGGCTAAAATTGTTTTTATTTATTTTCAGAATACAAAAGTAAGTACCGTCGTTGTTCCCGGTATAAAACAAAATAGACCACAAAATGCGACCTTCGTGGCAAGTTTCAGTGCGAACAGAGCGGTGGTTACCTCAGGAAATTTTTTTAAAGTGTTCCAATTATCGTCGCAACACCCTGTACAGTAAACACGGGAGCGTGTGTCGCTCAGTACATGCAGAGAGGTCTAGTGATGGGATGGCGAACTGTCGCAGCTCGTACATTTGTCGGATCCACCCCCTGGCAACGGTTGATTGCGCTGCTGCAGTAGCTACGTTAGATACCTGCCCTCATAAAAATTTTTACCAACATTGAGTTCAATGTTTGTTGACAAAAGTCGACAAAAGCTACCAACATTGAGTAGACTGTCTACTTACTGTCTATAGACTTCCTAGCAACAGCCTACCAACTTTTTGTCAACCATTGGCCACCGTGTTTGAACTGAAACGTTTCTGTAGACTTTCTACAGAAAGTTTTTTGTAGACTTTATACTCAATCGCTGTTGCTAACCGAAGAGTTTCTGACATGATATTCGAAACGTGATGCAGTGAGAAAAGCCGGCCATTCCTAGACCGTGGTGTCAATACAGCTTAATAGAACGTCGTCATTATTGCCCTTTAAAAGATCGTTTAGTGGGAGCAAAAATGAAAAAAAAAAAGAAAGCAGAAACAGATTAAGCCTCGGGAACCTCGTCTGCGAGGGTTCACATTTTGCGGAGCCACACATCCACACGCGCACTTTCTGAAACACAACACAACAAACAACACAACCCCAGCTCACAAACGTACTACATCCGAAAAACCGCAAGCGCTTGCAAGCAGGACACCGACACCGCACAAATGCTAGCAGTGCACTTCATGTATATATACCCGCCAGCCGCGGGATGCCGATGCCGCGGTGAGGCGCGCCTCTCATTGCATGTTTACAAAACTACGCGTTATTATTTCCAAAATATAATACCGCGAAACACTGGAACGTAAGCAATTGCACATATCTTCATGTTTACTTTATTGTTGCAAGCTGTAACTAAACAAAACGGAAATCTGGAATGGGTTGCGCGCCGCGTTTCGGCTGCCTCCGGTGATTGACGCGTTTCTCCCGGAGGTACGCAAAGAGGGAGGGGCGCCGCTGGCGGTTGGCCGAGAGCGACCAAAACATCTGCGCCGGCCGTATTAGGTGGGCATAGCAGGCGATTTTAGATTATCGCCGTTGTTGGAGACACGTCCAGTAGTCTGTCGCGAAATATTTACTGGCATAATTCGTTCCTTTCAACCATGCATGGCACTTAGCTTGCGCAAATCAAAACACAGTGACGAGCGGTTGCGCGTGGTTGATGCCGCTGGCTGGCGCTTGTTCGGAACCGCTGAATAGTCATGTTGATCACCGTGAAGAGTGAAAGCGAGCGGGTCGTGAAGTACCAACCCGTGCGGCTGAGGGACGAACTGGTTGTTCCGAGGGAGAAACTGCGCGGCTCGACGTACGAACAGTGAAAGTTGCTCCCTTTTGCTACTTTTTTTTTCTCGGGCTGCACAAGTGTGAAGATACATGCAGAGAGAGAGGGAGAGAGAAAGATACGTGCGTGTGTGTGTGTGTGTGTGTGTGTGTGTGTGTGTGTGTGTGTGTGTGTGTGTGTGAGAGAGAGAGAGTATGTGTGTCTATGTGCGTACGTGCGTGCGTGCGTGCAGGCGCTCGGGCGCGCGTGTGTTTGTGTGTGTGTGTGTGTGTGTGTGTGTTTAAAACCTGATTCAAACAAAGTAACGTAATTTGGTTAAAGTCAAGTAAATAGTTTGTCCCCAAATATTGTGAACCTGTCCTGGTATTTAGCAAAAACCAATATGAAATAATTGAAATCGGACTCCAGGACGAAGGAAAAAGATGTTTGCGTTAAATTCAACTTGAGACAAAGCGTGTCAAAACACTTTTAGTGGTCATCCTACAGAAGCTCGTCAACAGACAAATGTCAACAAAAATGAGGTAGACTTTCTATATACAACCGTCAACAGACAAATGTCAACGTGAATTAAGTAGACTTTCTACATACAACAGTCAACAGACGGGTGTCAACATACATTCAGTAGACTTTTTACAGACGACTGTCAATAGAATGTAAGAGTATGTAGGATAGCAATAAAGTTGGTAGGATGTCAACAGAACGTCTACAGAATGTAAAAAAGCATTTTTGTAAGGGTGGGCATGATTCCAGAGAATACATGTGCCGATGAAGGGCTTTTTATCAAGCGCGAAACGGCGCGAATGGATTAAAACGTTTTCTTTTCGCTTCCTAATTGGGTGATAAAAAAATGTCATCCTCCGTGACTAACTGATGCAGCAGGCAGGCATGCGATAAGACGTTTCAGGGAATGCATCCGCCAATCGTGCAAACTGTGAGAGCACGTCATCCTCTCACCAGAGCACTCGGCATGTATTGAGCGGCGTTCGCTTCCGTGTCTACTGTAATAAAGCTTTCAGCTGTACCAGCACTTCAGTGTGAAAGCAGGACTATGCAAAATACTTCAGGATTGTCCAGAGCTCCCTGCAGAACTCAGCCTTTCCTTCAATATAGACGGCATAGAAATATGTAAAAGCACGAGAACTACCTTTTGGGTCACTCTTGGCCATGTGAACAATGTTGAGAAGGAGCTATTTGATGTGAGTGCTTCTTCGGCCGTAGCAAGCCCAGTGACGCGAATGATTCGCTGTCAGGTTTTGTTGATGAAATGAAAGTGTTGTTTGGTGATGGCATAACTGTTAGATCATGAACTCCTTTTTATGATGCTGCATGCATTAGTATGTGATGCTCCTGCTAAAGCGTTTGTTTTGTGCACAAAAGGCCATCCAGACTTCTTCTGCTGCTCAAAGTGCATTGTGAAAGGCAAACATGAAAACAGGGTGTGTTACCCAGATATCAGACAGGAGTTACGCACAGATCAGAGCTTTCGTGACAAGGCACAGGAAGAACAGCACGCGGGTTTTCATGCTACGGGTTTTCAATGTGTTTTCATGCTACCTGAAGCTTCTAAAATGTTATTGTAATACACTTCACGGTCAGTATCGACTTTTTGCTTAACAGGTTCAGGAATAGCGATCCACTTAAATTTAAATTTAGCCCACCTGTGTATTGCGAGTATGTTGATAGATCTAATTGGCATGGAGGATGGTGTGAGGGAAAGGGCACTGTCAATACCTTGGGAAGAAAATAGCTTAAAATTTTAGAGAAACATTTGGAGCGTGGTCTATGCATTCTGCATTCTAAGCTAATTGGGTAAAGGTAATTAAATAATGGCTACTACTCATTCAGCACACCTTGGAAGGCACTGCACCATGACCGGCAATACTTCCCCTTTAGAACTTTGAAAATATAGCCGTGCAGCTGGGTGAGCAAATTTTTTAGCATTTTAGTCAGGTTGTCAAAGTCTGTAATAATGCAATGAAGTTGCAATGCACTCATTTTTTATAGACAAGAATTTTGCCGGGTTGGCCATTCTCTGGCGACCGATGCACCACCTGGCGAGCATTTCTTGGGGACTGCGGGGCCAACAGACGACGCCGCAGTCACACACACTGTTGGGCCGTACCGTGCGTGGTTATCAGACGTCCCAGCAGCATGGAAAATCGGTAAGTGTCACTTATTCAGTATGTTAGCAGCGTGAAGTTTAACAGTGCCTAAAGGGGGATGTTTGAAGCGTTGGACGGCTATCAGCTTTGCCCATTAATTACGTTCTCAACCCACTAAGGTGGCGTGCCCCCCTGCGCGCGCTTTGTCCTGACGGGGGTTGCCTGTGAGGCTACATTTCGCCGCGCCAGCAGGTCGTACACCCGACCTTTTATCACCAATTGATATTTATTTTTTCTTCATTCAGGGCTGGTTGCAGTCATTGCCTTTACTTGGCAATGTACAGAAGCTATCCATCTGAGCGTCATTGTGCCATTGTTGGCTGCACCAACAATCCGTGTAAGCGCAAAGTGCTCATACAAGAAACGTGTGAATTGCACCACAGCAAAGAAAGTGTCGGCGTGTGGGGAGTCTATTTGCTGCACAAATTTCCTGCACCCCTCGAGTCCCGCCGCGAATGGGTTGTTGTGCTGAAGCGGAAAGACTTCAAAAGTAGCAAATTTGTGAGAGTAAATACCGTCGTATTCTACTTTGGGAGCACTGTTTATTCACCCTCATGCTAAACACTTATTGCACGTTTAAAGAGGTTTTGTGTTTTAGCGATTTACCGAAACGACCAGGCATGCTTCGCCACCGCGACACTCCTATTTCGCTTTCAGCTCGCCGTTTTCGCGTACCCTAGCTGCAGCAAAGGTGTAGGGTTGATTTTTACCACTTTCCCGTCGATGAAATGAACAGAGAATACCTCCAGAGCACAGACACTTGCGATAAGGATTTAGCATGACAGTAAATAAACAGTGCTTACAAAGCAGCGTAGGACCGTACCTTCTCTCACAAATTTGCTAGGTTCGAACACTTTCCGATTCAGCACGACGACCCATTCATGGCGGCTCTCGAGGGATGCAGGAAATTTGTGAATTGAATAGACTCCACACATGCAGACACTTCTTTTGTTGTGGTGCACTTAACACGTTTCTTGTGTGAGCACTTTGCGCTTATGCCGATAGTTGGTTCAGCGAACAATGGCGTAATGACGCCCAGACGGGTGGCTGCTGTGCATTGCCAAGTTAAGTCAATGACGGAAATCTGCCCACAATGAAGAAAGTAAACGTCAATTGGAGATAAAACGTTGGGCATTCGTCCTGCTGGCACAGCAAAACATATCCTCACAGGCAACCCCCATCACGACAGCACACGTAGGGTGCACGCTTGCCGCCTTAGTGGGTTGAGAACGGAATTAATGGGCAAAGCTGGCTGCTCCCCGTCGCTTTAAACATTCCCCTTAAGCACTGTTAAAGTTCACGCTGTTGACATACCGAATAAGTGACACCGAGTTTCGATGCCGCTGGGATGTCTGATAACCAAGGACGCCACAGCGCAACAGGGTGTGATTGCGCTATCGTCTGCTCGCCCCGTAGTCCCCAAGAAATGCCCAGAAGCTGGATCATCATTAATTACAAAATGGTGGGGTCCAGTTCAGAGAAAATTCTTGTGCATATGCTTTGCTAATTTGTTCTGCTTGTATCATTTTTCTAGGGTCGTTGGGGCAGTTGGACTCCAGTGACTACTAGGCTCTCCAGTGGACTCCGGTGACGATTCACAGCATGTGTCGCCTCACATTGCACTACGATGCATTTACTTGTGCAATAAATCACCATCTCCAGCATATTTTGCATACTTGTGTCATAACGAGGAGGCTTGGGCAGTACTGGTTTTAGATTAATGCTACACATAAAGGCTGTACCCAGTGGAGATTCCAGGGGTACACAAAGTGACATACCTTGGCAAAGAGTCAATTGCACAAATACCTCGGGGATGGCAGTATCAAGCCCAGGCCCCTCCTTTCTCGAACACCCTGTGCATAACACCTTGCAAAAAAAGCATGGCTAGAAAGTAGTCCTCAAAATGTCCTGACGTCGTACAGTAGTCCTGCGAATGTACTGTAATCATCCTTGACTGCATCTTGAGGATGTTCCGAGGATGTGCTGAGGCCGGACAATAGGACCTTTTCAGTACCAATTGAGTATCAGAAGAGGACATACTGAGGACATCATGATGTCCTCAATAGAACGTCCTCGTGATGTGCTCAGGATGTGTTTGTGTTGTCTGGGGTGTACCCCGCGTAAATTCACCATTCAGCGTAAATTTGAACGTTCCGCGCATACTGGGAGCTAAGGGTTCAAACGGAGACATTATCAGCTGTCTGTAACGGACTTTTCCTTGTGTACTCTACATTTCAAAATATTCGTGGCCTCCCGAAAAAACGTTTAGAGACAAAGGGGGACAAATACATATCGCCTATAGCAGCCATATATAATTGAGCGGTGAGAAAAAGTTTTCGACTTCAGCGATTTTTCGAGCCTTGCCATGGCTGGCGCCTTGCAGGTGTCGTGAAATTACCCCTCCTCCCCCGCCCCCCTACCCAAGACTAGCGACCATCCATGCAATGCGCCACAGCTACTGCACATGTGAATATCCGACTGCCGCCGTCGTGATATCCCTGCCATACTTAGCGTCACTATTTAGTGACGCTAGCCATACTCTTGAAACGCGGCAACAAAAATAAGGCGCGCGGAAATTGCCGTACTCGCTCTCCGGCGCGCGCCCCGTCTCGCAGCCCGAACTCTCACACACCCCTCGCGGTTCTAAGTTTCATCCCGCCACCGCTTCCTGCCTTTGCATATTATTTTCTCTCCCCGTTCCACTTTCACTTCTACTCCTGCGTCCTCATCTATTGCCTACTTTTCCTCCGGCACAACCCGCGCTAATCAAACACTCCTCCCGGTCGACGCGTACGCTGTCGGCGCGCGTTGGCGATCGAGTACGGCAATTTCACGACGTCTCACTTTATTGCCGGCCTCGCGTAATCACAACGCCCGTAGTCGGGCCGCGAGGCGGTTATCCCTACATTGAAACTTAGTCAAAGCAATCTTCCACGCAAATCGCTCAAGATAAGTGCATAGTTCGTGAAATGCAAAGAAAATGGTTCAGAAAGCACAACACTGCATTTTAACTGCACCCACAAGAACGCTCGATCAGAGCTCGCACAGCGAGCAGCGAGCAACACACGGGAAGCAGCGACTGCGGTGGCCGCCGCTGCCGCCAGGGGCGCTGCTTACAACAGGAGTTCCTCAGCAGGAATTTTCATCGCAAAAGGGACCCCCCTCCCCGGCCCCTAAAACGACACACCTTGCCCTCATAGTACACTGTAGCATGGGGGAGAAGAAGGGTGCCTGATCTGGGGGCCGGACGCAACCTGCCCTTCAGGAGAGGAATTAACCAACCTCTTGGGCGGGTGAGGAGCATCGCTAGGCGGATGTGACGTCACGTTTGCTCGCAGTGTTCCCGCGCGGTAAGTTTACATTTTTCCGAGTGCTGCCTACACGGCGTACGTGCCGTAGCCACCGTAGCGATCCAAGTAGTCGCGTTCGACTTGCGATCAACGCAAGAATTCATAAACTGGCGATGGTTGTCGCCCTGTCAGTCGTCGTTCAACAGCTCCATGGCGTCTTCTGGCACAACAGCTTTGCAGTTATCTGTTACCATCGGCCGGTTACCAGTTACCATCGGCCGACCAGGTGAGTGTTTTTTGGCGGGTTTGCAATCAGTTCGCATATCTCCTACTGCAAAGCGTGCTTTCTGCTTGCGGCAGTTATATTAGCGACGTTTACGAAATTGTTAACGGCGCGTTCTCACCGTCTTGCATTATTGTTGCTGTTTGGCGGTTTGTTGCACGGCGCGGAAACCCGTCTCGCCCGTGGCGCTTCTTTGTCTCTTCTTCAATGTGGCGTCATTAGCATCGCTTGTTATCCTTGTGCTAACCTATCTTAATGTTGTAACGAAAATGAACTTGCTGTGCGATCTATACGTGAAGTTAGAGTGTGACAGAACGCTGTTGGCAAGGTTTTCGTGTGCGCGTGTGGTTCGTGAGGGCGTTGTAACACGCTGCTTTGGCCTCTTGCACCTCTTTCCTGCCTCTAGTACTCTTGCTTGCCAGGAGTGCCTGCCAAGGGATGGTTACTTCGTTATGTGTTTTCATATTTAATAGTGAAACACTCAGCGTTCTATAACTGATGCAAATGCAGGCGGAACGACCCCGATAACAACGCAGGGCAGGGGCAGTGCTTGTGTGGTCTTCTCTGTCGTTTGCCCTTCTTTTCAGTCGTCGTAGATTATTTACTGTTGCGTGAACGTTGTTTGATTCTTCACGTTTCATTTTTCTCTTGCAGCATCTCCTGACTGCAGTCACGGTGCCCCTAGCCTGCGTGCAACACTCATCCTGCCATTCTAGTGGGAACTGATGTTCGCAGGCCACTTGTCACGACCTAACGGGTTCCCGTCCTTGCCTGGCTTATAATTGATGGTATACTTCAGATACACTGCTGCGTTCTCTCTCTGCATACATTTAAAGCGAGTGTTTACACTAACACAGCAGTGGATAACCATGAAGACAGCAGCGTGTGTACTGGCAATGCCAGTGAAAACAAAACCAAACGATCTACAGATCTATGCCAGCTTGACCATTACAAATCTTTCAGCGAGTGTCAAAGCAATGGACAGCTGGGGATATCTCGTGCGCTAAATTGTGTTCTTCTTTCTGTTTGTTTTCTATTTGCTGGTATAAATTTACGAATTGATAGTATGAGTAAAGTAGACAGAGAACAAAGTGATTGCGTTGCTCTTAGAAATGCCTTACACGAAATAAAACTGCTTCCTGCGAGTTCGCAGCGGGGAAAAAAGGTTCCGTATAACAAATAATTTGGTGCACCCAAACCCATCTGTGATGAACATATGTCATGCATGGATTATTTAAGGGCATGTTATTAGCTTTGGCAAAACAAGAAAGTGAGCTCTTTCTTGTGCAGAAAACTAGTTTAGTTGTAATTTTGGCTCTTATCTGTCCAGTGTCAACAGGAATAGTAGCCTTGATGTGCGACTTTGCGGACACTTTCCTGTCAACTTCCTTCAATGTCACCACAGTGGTGGTGAAGACTCCTGGGCAGTCGAAATCGCATGATGACAGGCAGTTATATTCTACCACGAGAAGCACCCTCCACAAGCCATGAGGCCTTGCTCTGTTTTCAGCTGGGGCTCCTTTCGTTGCCAAGTGCCTTGGTCTTTTCAGGTAAAGCTCCCAAAACAGGGTGGCCTTGTCCCTGTTGGAATTGTCATGTTGATCATACTTTTCACCCACAGCTTTCTAGTTCATTTCACTTTTCTAACCCAATTCTAATGTTATTAGTGTAGGGAAATCTGGTGTCCAGCAGCTTGCGTTTTAAAGGGAATAGATGTAGCAACTATATCAAGCACTAGCTGATTCTGATGCTTAGTGGACTTTGCTGTGAGCCGCCCAAAGCACCACGAGGGGAAGCAGTGCTGGTCTTATATAGTGTACTACTTGGGAGCTGCAAAATTACAATGCACCTTTTATGCACCTTTTATTACAATGCACCTTTTTTACCTCAATTTTTTATGCTGCAGTGGAAATCATGCGAATACATGTTTGTAAATGTCCATTCCACCAACAAATTCACGGCATGCCTTGACAGTAGGCGCAGTTTTATGCATCTAGATAATCACCTGTACTCATTTATCACAGGCCTGCAATTTGCACATGGTCGGATTTAAGCACCCTAAATGTGGCAAGTGTAACCGACCGTAACACACAATCTTGAAAACTCTACCTTATCAACGCGAAAGCAATAAGTGGCCCATTGACTAAGAAGCCACTATCCGCTGTACTAGCACAACAGCTCCTAAACCGGCCGGCCGTGCAAAGAGTGGATTGAGTTCAAACCTTTGGGGAGAGTTCAAACCACATGGGAATCAAACCCAGGACATCCCTAGTGCAAGTCCAGCACCACATCCTTGACACCACTATAGCTCAGTGGGTCTAGCTGACTAAAGGTGGACCCAGGGAGTGCATTATGACCTTAAACTGAAAAAAGTCCACAGGTACAAGCAACCCGACGTACAATGAGTTTTAAATTTCTTGGCAATTCATTAGGCCAGCACATAGCCGTAACATCCCCACTCAGGTGAATTGGCCAGTCACGATGATAGCTGCTGTCAGAAGCTCATGGCTGTTTCACCAATTCCCGTTTGTCTTAAAACAATGCTGCTTAAATTACACACTGGCCAACTGCACCTCATCGAGTATATTTTACGCTCCTAGCATTCTGCAGTAGCCTTGTTTAGTGTTAAAGAACTACATATTTGATCACATGCGAAGACTGCGATTTCTGTTAGAGCATTTTGTGCTTTAAACCTGAATTGGTTGACGCTCGTCAATTCAACACTGGCTGCAAACTTTTATTGTGGTGTAATAAACATAAAACCTGGATAGAGTAAAAATACTGAAGAGTAAATTATGCTAGGCTTATACATTGCACAGCGTAGCTGTAAACATCAAAATTCAACTTTTTAGGTTTCACGAGGAAAAGCTCAGCATAACTTGGGCCAGCTATGAAGGGTAACTGCAGTGTAGGGCTATAGGTTAAGTCAGGCCACCTATAAATCTTTGACATGCTTCGAAATCTTGGCACACAGGCATTTTTTTTGTTTTACCTTAACCAATGCTTTGGACTTTGGCGAAATGTTTTGTACGGGTTAAACTGCACAATGCAATTGCAAATAAGAATTGAACAAACGTCTGTTGTGTCCATTCGAGAATCCAGTGCTTGCCTAATATCGAAAATTGCATCCAGCAATCGATTCAAGAAATGTACTTGTATGTCCAAGAGACAAGCTCAAATAAAAAGTTACCCTACTTCAACTGCATTCCTTGCATATTTATTTATTTGAAAATATTTAGCACGAAAACAACAGAATGGTACAAACACGCAGTGCTGTCACTTTTCGTGCTCTCTCTCTCGTGCTGTGTTGTTTTTCCACAGTTTATTAATTTTAAAAATATGCCACATTTGCTATTTTAGTTGGTTTTATTTGTTTTGATGTTATGCTGTGTTGCTAAGGAAACTTTGTAAATTTCACCTCCAAGAAAAAATAAGAATACATAGCATTTGTAAGTGTATGCTTCTTGATGGATAGCAACTCTCACTATTAGAAAGTGAAGCCAAGAAAACACCAAAGTCATCACAAACACTGAAGAATGTTTATTGACATGGCATCACATCACTTGCTGGACAAGCAACAAGGCACCATAATGCTGCTCACACAAGAGTGCGAAGCATGCTCCATGGCTAAAACCACTTGTAAAAATACAAGCAGGCGCTTATCTGCCCCAAGGTGACCCTGAATGAAAATGTGACATGCGCAACACTGGAAATCAACAAAAGTTATTGGGTCAGGCATAAGTGAAAAGTGCGGGCAAAAGTCGAGGGCACTTTCATGTGTTGGATGACGAGACTGCTGGCACAAGACAGGAAGGATCGAAGGGTGCAAACTCAGTATTGTATGGTTACAAATACGTGCACATTGCTACTCACTGGACCAAAAGTGCTTGAAGACCCTGATTTTAAAGCAAAACTTTCTATGTCTCACCAGTGGAATATGCCATGCCAAAAAGGCATTGCAGAAAAGCCAACTTTCTCTGACAATGATAATGATCGTGGGTAAAGAAGTGCAGAAAAAAAACGCTTCCTGCAGTCAGAAACAAATCAGGACCCTCGCGGTGTGAAACCAACATCTATTCCGTGACACCATTGCAACATGGTCGAAGTAGTTTGAATCTGGATAGCGGTGCATCGAGATGCAAAATTAGACAAAAATGGTGCACCTCACATTCTAATGACGACGACAGTTTGAACGCGAAGCTTTCGTCGAGCAAAATCAAGTGGCGAAGTTTCAAAGCCACTGCGATCAAAAGTCCAAACAGCATGCAAGTAAGTGATAGCTCAAACAGGCAACGTCCAAGCTCAGATGACAATCAAGCAAGGAATCCCTCGTGAGAAAACTGAGTTAAACTGAAAGACAATTTCTCCTAGACACCCTTCCCACTAACTTGCAACCAAATTCCTTAAATGATCTCTTGCGTCCCTCCTACCCACCTAATTTAGCGGAGGCAGTGTGGGACACACTCCTGCATTTCATATACCGACCCACTATTTTTCCCTTGCTATTTCCCACCCATACCCGTCGCGAACTTTAACTAATCGCTACTTCTAAGGGGGCCTGATGCACTAGCAAGAGGCCCCGGGTGTTTTTTTTACATTTCAATAAACGTTAAAAAAAAGCCATTATTGTCGTAAGACAAAAGCGTGCACGTTTTTTTTTTTTCTTGCAATCACAGCAACTAATGAACACATGACAGAACAAGTAACAGAAAGCAATGATGAAACTGACAACCACAGATTTGCACATAACTGTGGAGAGGAACTCTCTGGATAGGAGACTGAGCAATAGAAGAGCACAGCAGCTGCGGCTGAACCTTCCCACGCAGCTGAACAGAGACGAAGAATACGGCAAATGGACAAAATTAAGGGTTGGGAGTCTTAGTAGCCACTGTACTTTCTTATCAACCAGGCGTGCGGCTGGATGGTATAGATAAACAGCAACGTGGGAGCTAGAGGACTGCTTGCTGGCGACACTACTACCACCCAGTAGCCTGTACTCCACAGTACACAGTAGGAGGAAACAAACTGGAAGTGGGACTGCGAATTGCCATGATGTTACAAATGAAAAAAGTGCTGCGTGGCTGTCACAAGTCAAGGTCAATCACCCTTAAGGGGAAGTGCCAAAACCCCTTAGAGAGAGGATGAAGACATGACATTTGAATCTAGTGGCTAAAAATGAACCATTCATGTAGCACCCCACCGTAAAAGGGGATTGATCTTCACTCATTTCCTGAAATAAAGTTTAAAAGAAGTTCATCCAGGGCAGTTGCCACCAGCACCCTAGAGTAGTATGGTGGAAACACACCACAATCTTTGCTTTTGGGAGGTCTTTTACCGGGCTGTCTACCAAAAAACTCAAATTCTTTTTTTCTAAGTGGGCACCCTGGTCTTAAACAAAAAAAACATGGTTTTTACAGTTAGGACGATAAAAATTGGGTGATGCATGTGGTTTTTCATTGAAATTGTAGATATGAAGTTTGTTTCTGTGTAAAACAACTACATTAAACTTTATTTGGCTTTTATGTTTGATTTTTTGACAGCCTTTGTAAAAAAACTGCTGGAGGGGCGCAGCTGAACAAGGTACCGGTGAACTGTGCACAAATCAAGGACTGACTGCCATAAGACTAACATTATCATTATATATGGTCTGTAGCAGAAGTGACAGCTGTTTGAAGTTTGGGCCTGGACGGCACCACCAGTTTTCCTGGTTCCCATTTTCTAGGCCCAAACTTCACATGGCTGTAACTTCTGCTACAGACCATATATAATGATAATGTTAGTCTTATGGCAGTCAGTCCTTGATTTGTGCACAGTTCTGGCTTTCTGGCCAGCTCCAGCCCCGAAGGTCAGCTGTGCCTGATCAAAAGGACTGTCAACGCGGCTTGAGCTCAAGGCATCCTGGAATGAGGACACCTCTCTGAAGCATTTTGCGCATTTAATTAAAGTTTATTCTCACTCTCTCTCTTGCGACTTGAGTCAAAGTCCAAAATCTAAACTGCTTCGACCGTATCAGAAGGGCGCAGTCTGACAGACAATGGTTTCATAATGCAAGGGACACTGGTTCCATTATGACCATGGAAAGCGTTTTTTCTTGAGGTGCATGTGCTTTCGCTTATCATCCTTATCGCTTTGTGAAACTCACTTTGTAAAGTTAGCTTTCCTGCAGTGCATTATGTAGCCACATTGAATGCAATCAGTGAGGCCCTGAAAGCTTCACTTTAACAACAGGAGTTACGTGCTCGTCAAGACCCTCGTCTCACAGCAAACTTCTCTTCACCAGCAGGCACAGGCTAGAGCCCAGTCAGCAGGTGCTGCAAAGACATGATGAGAGTATTTAAGCACGAACCTCAAGATGGAAAGGAGGCGGAGCAAAGAGCAAGAAAAATGCATCAGGAGGAGACTGCAAGCTCTGGGATGAGCAAGCTAGGTGTGGTGCTGTCAGGACACTGATGTCGCAACCCAAGCCTGGGAACAAGCGGAGCAATAGCGCGGTTGTTCCAGCCTCCTCTGGAACAGTGATTCAGCTTCTCATAACTACCATATTAGCCACCATGACTGCTCTAAAAAATTTGTCACAATAGCAGTGAACTTTTCAGAAATACTGGACTGCAACCCAATAGATGGTATTCACTGAAAATTTCAGAGGGAGATTTCTTCACCCGACAACACTGGAAACCACCACATCTGTGCCTGCGCATTGTGCCCACACCTCGCAGAAAAAAAGAAAACCTCGGTGCATATCGTCTGCACCACTTCAGCCCGATTGTCGGCCTTAGTATTAAGAGAAGACCTATTAATTGCACTCAAATTACGTGGTGGTGCTCTCCTTGCCCTACTTTGCATCACTGTAGAATGAAACTGCGGCTATGAACGAAAGTGACACGGCATGCCAGAGGCAACGCTGCAGTCGCCTGCGACTACCGATGTTGACACAAGTGTCGTTTAATGCACAGTTGAAAACCAAAACCAAATATTGCTTTCGAAGAAATGCTTTATGCACACGCCAATTTATAGTTATATTCTATATTTATATTAAATGAAGCCAGTGCACGTGATGCCATCTCCCGAGTTGTGCCATGCTTGCACCGCTCACCCCCTTGCTGGTAGCCATGTGCTCGTACCGTGGTCAACCTCAAGTCTTCACCCCTTTCCTTTGAAATCCTTTGTGTGCACGCACAGCTCACCACATGCTGTCGAAAAAGAAGAAATAAAAACGTGCATCACTAGAAAGCATAGCTGCTACCCCAGCAACAAGTGGAGGGGGCACCCTTTTGTTTGTTTTGCCCGAGACGACTGTCCAGAATGGCGGATTACCAGCCCGCGCATGTGCAGATTGCTAATAGAAAAAGGTCCATTACCGCAATCTCATGGAGTCCGATGTATCAGACGCTGCGGCACATACATGGCGGCGCACACACAGGGTCGCCCACTTGTGGGCCACACCAGTGAATACAACCTATGAAGTGCTATACCCACCACCGATATAGCATCATCTAGCTGCAGTCAGAAACACTTTTTTATATGTTTACACGTACTTTCAAGCGTTCGGAGGGTCAAAATGGCTGCTTGTCACTGCTTCTGACCGATCATCCATGGGTCGATCCCACCAATCTGGCTGCCACAAATCACAGTAATAACGCGGAAGTCTTCAATTGTGGGCCGGACTGACACACACGATTCGCGCCAGGGCTGTCAAACTGGCGTGGCAACTTTCTGATCGCGGCGTTAACACGCCACAGTGGTTCGAACACTTGCCCAGTATGAAGGTAGCTATTTCTGTCGTCGTTGGTTTGTCGCATAATGCATGCTTTAGTGATGTTTAAGTGCAAGACCTGGCAAGCTTCTCTAGCTCGCCCAGAATTTCTCGATACGCAACTCTGAGCTGACGTGTGAGCACGTCTGTTTGTCGTGTGGTTCCTTGTTAATGAGCCAGACCATGCAACTGAACGGTGCGAATGCAGATTTGATGCTTTCAGCGCATTTCACTCCTTTCTTCGATCAACAAGAGAGAAACTGTCAGTAATGCTCGTAGAAAGACGGGGCGAGTCAGAAATGCTGCTTGGACACTTCCTAGTACCATATAAATAGTGTACTTAATCTTACCGAGAGCCAAAGCATCATTTTAGGTTGTAGTGAAACAGACCAGAAAACACCCCTGCCCTTTTTCTTGACCTTTCTCTTTGAAGCACTCCTTTGTTTATGTATTGAAAACCAATTTGTGCAGCGGCACACTTCATTAGTTATTTGTGTATATGGCTAATTTTTTACATTTTAACATTTATATGTTCTCATTGTAGTATGATACTAATCTTGATCAGTGCATTTTTGAAGCAGAGGTGGTTTTCTTCAGGTGGCAGTTCCTTTTCTCTACAAAAAAGGGCTTGCTGTAAACAGGATCAAACAACAAAAAAGGAAATCTGTTTTAAGTAAGGAGGAAAAAGGTTCACGTCAATTTATAGGGCTGAGACAAAGATTATGGCAGTCACTACACGTGCTGCGGTTCCCGTAGGGCTAACAAGCGATTTGCAAAAAACTGGACAACACTTCCCATGGTGCGGAAACCGAAGATGTACTCCTGCAATTAAAACACAGAATTATCGCTGCCCCTTCAAAGGTAGATAATTGAGCCATTTTGGCACTTGATCTTTAGAAAGCTTTGATCGCGTATCACACCAGGCTATTTTGTGTAACGTTGCCACTTTCACTCCGGGTCGCCGCACATACAACTATATCCGTAACTTCCTTTCGAACCGCACGGCTGTTATTCAGCTCGGTGACCTACAATCCGACACTATCCATTTCCCAACCATTGGCACGCCTCAAGGTGCAGTATTATCCCCACTCCTATTTAACATTGCCCTAATCCACCTTCCCAGTAAGCTCGCGGCGATCCCTCGCTTACTCCACAACATATACGCCGATAATATTACGCTGTGGACCACCAGAGGCAGCGACTTTCAAATCGAGGAGGTTCTCTAACAGGGAGCTGACTTAGTTACCGCCGACGCGCAAGTTGGGCTTGGATGCTCACCTGAAAAATCTGAGCTTTTAATCCTCCCCGCCAAATCAACCGGCAACCCAGCCCAGACACCCACCATTATGGTCCGCATTGATGGTAGGGATGTTCGCCAAGTGGAAGTCCTGAAAATACTTGGGCTCTGCATACAGCGCAATTTCGCAAACATTAAGTACCTAGCACAGCTGAATTCTCAGGTGAATCAGACGATCGCCCTCATCCGCAGGATTGCTGCCCGCAACAAGGGGCTCAAAGAAACGGAGCGTATCCGGCTGATACAGGCATTTGGGCTCAGCCTTCTCACTTACTCCCTCCCGTATCTCTTGCCCTCGCGTACCGAACTCTCTAAAGTCAACTGCCTCATTCGAAAGACCTAAAAAACGGCGCTACAAATCCCTCAGAGCACTACCACTGCCAGACTCGAGAAACTCGGCATTTACAATACTGCGGAGGAACTCATTGAAGCCCACCTTATCGGTCAGCTAAATAGGCTCTCATCCACCCCCACCGGTCACACTCTCCTTGTTACTCTTAACCTTAAAGCCCCTATCCTCTGTGATGACAGGCTCCCGGTACCAGCCGACATTCATGGCTCCCTCACTATCCACCCTTTACCGCGCAATATCCCCCTGTTTTCAACAAGCAGCGTAGGGAACTACGAGCACAAGCACTTACAGAGAAATACCCCGTCCACCCCACTACGGTTTATGTGGACGCAGCTTGCTATCGATGGCAGGATGCATACGCTGTCGCAGTAGTAATCAACCATCCCAACACTCCTCCTCTTAAATCCCTAACAGACCGCACCAACTGACCCGCTGAGGCGGAAGAGGCGACAATAGGTGACCGGTAAAAAGCGCAAATGCTCATGGGTGCATTGTCTGCTCCCGCGGAGTTCTGTTACTTCCGGTTCGAGAGCTCTCCTGGCCTCCCATATGCCGACGGCTTTCACGTGCGCTTGTGCTTGTTGTTTATCTGTTTCCACTGAAAAAAAAAATCGCTCATGCATCGCACATTCAATGTGTAACAACAATGAATTCTACTAGGGGCTTCTCTGAACGGTTAGCACTCTGTGACAAATAAACAACACGCACACACGCGCGTGAAAGCCGCCGGCGTACGGGAGGCCAGGCGAGATCTCGAACCGGAAGTGGCTGGAGAAGACAACGTACCCATGAGCCTTTGCACCTTTTACCGGTCACCTATCGCGCTAGCCCTTACACATAGGCCGCCCCCTATCACTATAATCTCGGATTCGAAAACGGCCATTCGAAATTACGCCAGAGGCATGATCTCGCCCCTGGTGCTCAAAATTCTCCTCAAAAATCCTCCTACCATACAAATAAAGCTGATCTGGACTCCGGCCCACATGGGCGTGGGGGGAAACGAGGCAGCACATAGGGCCGCTCGAGAGCTCACCGTCCAAGCAGGCCCTAGCCTCGAACCCTTTCACGGAGCCCTATCAGCTTGGGACAGTCTCTTGACCTTCCAAGACATTACGGCACATTACCGCCTCTCACGCCGCCAGCTCCCCCCCGCACACCCGGATTTATCCAACAGGGAAGAACGGCTATGGCGACTGGTGCAAACCCATACCCTCCCATGTCGCTACCACCTGCACCGTATTTATCCTTCCGTCTACCCCTCCACCAACTGCACGGCCTGTGGAGCAGTGGAAACACTGGACCATCTTCTTTGGAACTGTCCCCACAACCCCTATCCTCTCTTAGCAGACGGTGGGCACTGGGCTGAGGCACTGGGCAGGTCCGACCTGTCTACCCAGCGCGTGGTCACGGCGAGGGCTGCTGCGGACACCGGTACGCCGGTCACCACGTCCCCTAAGGGGCCTTTAAAGGCTCAATAAAATGTTTGTCCTCCTCCTCCCATGGTGCGGTCACATGCGGTTTTGCACAGATGGCATCTGGCCCCATTTTGTCTGACTGGCAATGAAAACTGCCTGCTTCAAAATAACTAAGACATTTTTTAGCCACATTTATATTCAGGCAGAAAGTGTTGTGCAGCCATTGCATGTAATGTTGCCTAGTATGAAAAATTGTGCTCAATAGGTTTCTGAGGAAAGCTGGTTTAGAGAATTGCATTGTGCCATAGGACAAAACAAAATTAACTATAAATGAAAAACAACACAACAAAAGTCCTGAGTTTTGCCATGCATATTTTTGTGCTCCTTTTCTATCATGTTTACAACCAACATGACCATACTGTTAATTACATTGCACCTTTGGTCTCATAGGTCACCCAGAAAGGAAAACAACTGAAGTCGAGGAAGTAGTGTAAGGAAAATTCACTTTATATTGTAAAACAACAACAGTATTAATGTATTCTTGAAAGCGTAAGAAACAACAGCCTCGCCTGGACCTTTTGCAAATGTAAAATAGTTTCTTCTTGTCTTCTTTTTATTTTATGGTGAAGGAATGGGGCTGCTTCTTTTCCTGCAGCTTGTTAAGTTGGCCAATTTTTATGTGATCAGGTATCTAAGCATTCAGGAGTAGACGTGTCCTGATCAGGTATATTTTGAGTCCAACTGAGTAAAGCGTATTCTGATTTTTATCATGCTAAACGTCTCACTCCGAATGCTCCCCATGAGCACAAACGAGTTGCAGTGAATGAATGAAGATATCACGGAACTTTTATCAACACGTAAATGCCTAAGACTAGTTCACATATTTGAGCAAATCACAAGCACGGCATAAACTTAATGCGGTTGCCCAGCAGTTGGGCAACACGCCACTATTTAAACTAAATGCATATGCTACTCGATAGTTTCCCTCCAGCTTAGAGACTGCCTTTTCCATGTATTTTCTAGTTCATAAATATACCATAGAATGCTTGGCTGCAGCAGCTCTCATAAATTACAAAAGGACAAGAATAAGATGGGCATTGCTTCCACAGATGATCCCTTTGTATCATTCCTGACATGAAATAGCCAAGTGAATCTTTGGACCTTGGTAACAAACTGTTTCAAAGCACAGTGCAAACCGTGATGAACAAACAGCATTGCGTCAGGTGCATAGCCTGCGACACTGTGCAGCTGAAAAAAATATCTATGTCTTTCTGCTTCATTTTCCTGTGTCTACATATGCAAAGTGCCTTTATTAACAATAAAAGCAGGGCGGTAGGAGGGGTGTAAAACGTTTAAAGAGCTTACTGCAAAATAATGTGACACGCTTTTTTTAAACATTATGTATGAGCTGCCTCACGTAAGAGGCATTTCTTACAACATTCTTAGCCCTGTATGGCTTTCTCACACAGCTTAGATGTCGTGCGAAAAAGGCAACTTAGTCTAACAGCTCAAGGCGAGGTAGGTGCACCTTCTCCCGTTTGCACTCAAGAGTTTACATGAGAAGGCATTAAGTAATTGCATCATAATCGAGTAAACTGAGGTCACTTCGCACTATGAGGCACAGGGCAGTGTGGTAGACCTCTCGCTCAAGGATCTTTAGCGTAAACCAAGACATTGTGTACAGAAGGTTATTTTTTTTGGCTTTATAAATTCAATGCAGCCCCGGCAGCCAAGAATCGAACCCAAGACATTGTACATCCCTGCAGCCATAGGAAGCCATGTGAGATCTGAGCAATCTGGCACCTGAGAAATCTCATTACGATGAATAAAGCTACCGTGCGATATTACTTAGTGTTTACAAAAACCAAGGATAGACTGCATAGGGGCACTAGATACATCCCTGCTTACACAAAACTCAAAAGTAAAATTAAGAAATATATATATATATATGACGCGGCCATCCGAGGCACGGTATATCTATGGTGTTGACTAACACCATGTACTGTGCCCTGGCCGACCACGTAATTTGTGTTCCTGCCTCCACTGGAAGCTGGAAAGCACTGTAAACGGCCCTGTGGTCAGCCATAACCCATTACACGCCCAAGACTACAGTGCAAACTTTGTCGTGACGGAAACCACGTACGGTGCTGTTTGCACGAAGGTCACGCCAGCCCACCTCATAGATTGTGCTATATCGGTAGTGCATATAACAATTTCTGGTGGGACTTCACTAGGTGGCACATATAGCATCATCCATAAATTTTCGACAGTAAAAAAATGAAGGTAGTAATTAAGCAGTGCATGAGCTATCCCTACCTCTTCATTGTTTCACTAGCTACTGAAAGACTTGTATTTGAAAATGTCAGGCTGGAATGGATGCATAGACCAGGTTGGTTTTTTGACATTGGCATAAATAACTAAACTTGATTTTTAGTACACACGCTGCTGTCTTCATGGCTATCAACTACCGTGTTACTGTAAACCCTCGCTTGAAATGTACACGGAGTGAGAACGCACTGGTGGATCTAAAGTATACCATCAAATAGAAGCCAGGAAAGGTCGGGAACCCGTTTGGTTGTGACAAGTGGCCTGCACTAGAATGGCAGTTCCCACTAGAATGGCAGGATGAGTGCTGCAGGCAGGCTAGGGGCACCGTGACTGCAGTCAGGAGATGCTGCAAGAGAAAGAAATGGAACATGAGGAATGAAGCACCGTGGAGGCAGCAGTAATAAACAATCTAGGATGACTAAAAAAAAGGGCAAACGAAAGCGAAGACCACACAAGCAGTGCTCTTGCCCGCCCTGCGTTATCAGGGTCGTTCCCTCTGAATTTCCATCGGTTATTGAACGCCGATTGGCCCCACTATTAAAGATGAAAACACATAACGACGTAAGCATTCCTTGGCAGGCACTCCTGGCAGCAAAAGTGCTGGATGCAGCAACGAGTGCAACAGGCTAAAGTAGCGTGTTACAACGCCCTCACGAACCACACGCACACACGAAAACCTTGCCAACAGGGACCTGTCACGCTCCTAACTTCACCAACAGATCGTACTGCAAGTTCATTTTCGTTACAATATTAAGATCGGTTAGCACAAGGCACGTTGTCTAGAAAAAGCGTCGAGGAAAACAAGTGATGTTAATGACGCCACATTAAAGAGACAAGGAAACGTCATGGGCGAGACGGGTTTGCAATGCGAGCGAGTTTCCGCGCCGTGCAACAAACCGTCAACAGCTCGCGATCGCCGACAGACGCGAACGAGCAGCATAAACAGCGACAATAATGCAAGACGGGGAGAACGCGCAAGAATTTCGTAAACGTCGCTAATATAACTGCCGCGAGCAGAAAGCAAGCTTTGCAGTAGGAGATATGCGAACTGATTGCAAACCCGCCAAAAAACACTCACCTGGTCGGCCGATGGTGGACAGTTGAACGCCCACAGATAACTGCAAAGCTGTAGTGCCAGAAGACGCTGGAGCTGTTGAACGACGACTGACAGGGCGACAACCATCGCCAGTTTATGAATTCTTGCGTCGACCGCATAAGTCGAACGCGAATACTTGAATCGCTGCGGCACGTACGCCGTGTAGGCAGCAAATGTAAACATACCGCGCGGGAACGCTGCGAGCAAACGTGACGTCACATCCGCCTAGCGATGCTCCTCACCCGCCCAAAAGGTTGGTTAATTCCTCTCCTGAAGGGCAGGTCCGGACGCACAACGTCGCCTTGGCAACAGACGCTTGGCCACAGATATGGCGGCGCACTCGCACGGTTGCCTGCATGCATACCACGCTATTAAATACTGGCTATACGCTGGCGCCGCCATTTTGGGTTGCTCGCTCGCCGCCGAACCAAGTCATTGTACATATCAAAACCGCGCTAGAATTATCGCCGCAACGCGGTTAACTGGCGAAGTTTGAATAACCTTATCTGTTTCGCGTTGCTGGGTCGCGTGGGAAACGAAACGAACGACTCATTGAGCACGGTCCCTTTGCAAAAAGGCGGACGACACTGAGAATTCAGCGGTGCTAACACTGGTGGTGAACGCGACGACGCCATTAGAAAGGAAGCAGGTCGTAGCAACGCCGTTGCGGTTGCACGTTTTCGCCCACGGCTTCACGAGTCTGTTGCCCCACGACGCGTATGCAATTACGTGGACGGTGGACGGTAGTTACTCCATAGAAACTCTGTGCTCGCAGACTTTTCGCTTCCTTTCTAATGGCGGCGCAGCGGGTGCCCAGTGTTGCCAGGGTGGCTTGCTGCTTTTCCGCCAACGATTTGGCCATTTTGCAAAGCGGCACGGGACCGTTCAAAGGGTGTCTCCACCCTGTACGGCAGCGTTGCAATCGAGGTGCTCACGCGTTTGTTTACGTTAAACCTAGATGGCGTCACCATACCGTGGCATGCCGTTTTGTGTCTTTGGTTTGGTTTTGACCTTCTTTAACCTGACTTGTTCTTGTTCTGGGAGAAAATAGTTGCCTGAAACATAGTGCTCGCTCGACAAATACGGTCACGTAAGACAACGTAGCGTCAATCAATCGGCCAGTATCGTCTGAGACGACACCAAAGCTGCGCAGTTCTCTGCAGCTAAACAAGCATAGTGCCCGCAGTACCAACAGCAGTACGCATCGCTTCTTCTATGTTCACATGTGCTTTCGTAACTTACACTGTTTGTCCCACCACAGGGCAGTGAGGCACAGTACTGCTTTAAAGGAGTACTGACACGAAATTTCAAAGCTGAGATAACTATGTAAAACGCTTCCTTTTTATCAGGAGATATCTCCCAGCAAGTTCACAACAGCAACCGTTCAGCGAAACATATTTAAAATCCATTTTAATCTTCGCCCGCACGAGAAAGGCCAGAGCGGGTCGACGTGACATCATCTGCTACGTGCCCCAAACTGTCGACGTCGGGGCTCCCGTGACGAAGCCGACGCGCTGGCTGTGGTTGGCGCGCGCTGCTCGAGCATGTGTACACGTCATGGTTTTGGGACTGACGTCATGCTGCCAGGGCCTGCGGGGACGGCGAAGACCTCGGCCGGTCTGGGCGCGCGCGTGCGCTCGCTCGCGCGCGCTTCCAGAGAGGCACCGATACGGCAAGAATGGTGACGCCATGTGATACATGCTGTCATGGCGGCCGCTCGGCGTTTTTTTGTCGAAACCGAAACTGGCACGAATAAACGACGCCGTAAATGAATGTTTACGCTGCGCTCGACCGCCTAATCTGTCATTCTATGATTAGTGGGCTGGTAGGCACGCATAGCAGCGAAAAAAACGTAACATAAAAATTTCGTGTCAGTACTCCTTTAAGAAGAATGTGCCCTAAATTTAAGCGCAAATGCTCGTTCAGCAAGCTTATAAACTCTGCCTAATTTGCGTTTGCTTTTGCCGCCCTCCGCCAATCGCAGAGCTGTCTCATGTGACATCATAGGTTCTGTTGCGGGAAATGAGCTAGTGGGTCGCATGGCCATTCCCTTTTTAGATGCGAAGGCATCTCATTCACCCGCCTCGTCCCTGCATCCGGCGCCGTCGTCGTTGTCGGCGTCCACCCCTGCCCCATTCTCCTCGCCGCGCCGGCTTCGCTCTCCGGCGCTCACCCCCACTCCTCTCCGATAGCGAACACTCTCTCGCGAGGGGCATTGGATTGGATTCGATTGGATTGGATTTGGATTTGGATTGGATTAAAGTGGATTGTGTTGGATTGTGTTGCGTCTTAGCCGCGGCAGACGCACTGGCACCGGCGCGTCCCCTCAACGTTATGCGCGCTATAAAACGCGGTGCCTGCGTCGCTCCGCTCCATCGTTCCAGCGCCGTTCCTCCGCTGTCCTACGCTGCCTTCAATGGAAACGTGCTGTGAACCCCCTATGCGTCGCATCTACACAGGGGTTCCCGCGAGGGGAGGTGGGAGTTTTTTCCTAATTATGTAGCTTATTTGAGCGAAGTTTACGATAAAAGTGGTGTCGGTATGATTCTAACGAGGCAATCTTTTTAGTGAACCAAACTCGTGTTTTCTCTAGCAGGGTGGCGTTAAATTAAATTAAATAGCGTTTGTCCGGCCATCCAGCGGCGTGCTGAATATGAGCCGGGAAAGAAGAAAAGTGCGTGTGTAGTAAATCATGTATCACCCTTTGTACCGTGCGTGCTCTGTGGCAGTTGTTTACAAGATTCCTTTATCTTGCGGAAAAGTGTATGTTGGTCAAACAGGTCGCTGCTTAAAGGAGCCATGAAGAGAAAATACAACTTCGTTTAGTTTGAAAGAACTAGGATTGAGTATTTCACTTAGCTCCATTACAGCCACAAAAGATGGTTTTTAACGAAAAAAAAGCAAGAAGGTTTTAAAAACTTTCAAATTATGCGCCACAGTGACGTGTTATGAGCAAGAATGACGTCATACGGGCCAACAATAAAACATAATTTTCAGTGCGTTAACTGCACGTTAGCATTCTAGTGATGCGGTCGAATGGAACTAGATTCCCCATTACAGACGTCCAGTCATGTGTCGTCGCGACAGGTCAGTTAGGCGGCCGCCAATCGCACAAACAAGGTTCCGTGACGTCACAGAAAAGTTGCGGGAAATTTGCAAGGGGGTCGCGACTGCTTCACACGTTTTCTTTCACATCTTCGTTATTTGTTCGAAGATTGCGATGATATTGGTATCATTGTTATCGGGACTAAGCAGTCTTTCTAATAAACCCAACTTGTATTTTGTTTTCATGGCTCCTTTACACGTTCGTTTATTGGATCATCGCAACAAGCTTAAAAAAGATGGTTACGCACGTCTGGCCGAACATTGCCACACGTGTAAGCACCGATGCTATCCGCTTTTCCGCGAGACTGATATCCTGTTTAAGCATAAAGACAGGCGTACTAGAGAGTTGATGGAATCATACTACATCAGAAAGTGGGGGAGAGATTGTATCAGTGAAACATCAGTTGTCCTGCACGAAAAAGAATTTGGTTATTTGGAGCGGTCGTCGCGATAAGGTGTTCCTTGTTAAGAAAAGTGCGTTGTCAACAGTGGAGTGTTTTGGTCTTGATAGTATGTCATTGGCTGGTGTGGGCACGTGGCGTGGTGGGGGAGGAGGATTCTGTGTATGTATAAGTAGTTACGTCTTTTCCAATAAATCGAGTTGAAAGTCAGCGCTAGTCCTGTCCACTTCTTTCTTTTTGTGTCCCTGTTAGTTCGCGCTGTTCCCCAAGATGCAAGATGTGTTTTCTCGTCATGGCTCCTTTATTAAGCACTTAAGTTTGATTCAGCGTGCACCAGATAAAGGGGACACGCGGGTCGAAAAATCGCCATTTTTTCGAAATATGTTGTTTTTTTGTTTTCACTTGCTTTATCATCTTTGACTATCCCTCTTTCATGGTAAAAAAATGAAAACGAAATACGAACGAGAACTTAGTGAAAATCGTGTCTGAATGACTCGCGGTGAGCCTAGAAATCACGCAATCAAGTCGAATTTCGGTCGTCTTGGAGAGTTTTTGCTGCACGGCAGCGCCGCTGGCCGCCATTTCAGTCACTTGAGAGAGGTAGACCATGGAGGAAACAATACTCAGGAGAGGCCCCTAGCATCCCAATGCATTGCGAAAAGTGTGGAGGAAGTGATGTCATTTTTCTTGAGCCCATGGACAATGTTGCTTACTTGTTTACAACTGTGGCGGCCAAGTTTGGGCGAATAAAACCGACAAATTTTTAAGGCGCTTGGTATGTGGCTGCCTCGCTACGCTTGCAAACTAGCGCAGTCGCTACGACAAACGTTTTTAGACTAGGCCAGTTTGAAAACTCCGCCGTCGGAGGCGGCCTTAACTCATACCCCGCAGCGGCGGCCTTAACTCATACCCCGCAGCGGCGCTTACGTCGCGTCGAGATCGGCGGAGCGAGCCGCTGCCGCCGCCGGTGACGTGCCGGGAAAATTCCCTTCGCTCAGCGTTGGCGAGAGCCACAGTTCGTTCTTTGCTCACTGTGTTTCTTCGTTGTGAAGTGAAGTGAAATTTATCGCTGCTGAGACGTAGCGCGCAAAGTCCGCAGTGATGTACCACCCCAAACAATGCTCCCGTCGTCTGCGTTCGCCATCCCGCGAGCCTGTCGCTATGGCGGCGACAAACGCTACTTTGCCAGGCTTAAGAGCTGAAAAATCGTCCTTCTATCTCAAAAGCGAAGGCCGTTTTTCGATTGAAACTTTGGTTGAGGGTTAGAATGGGCAAATTGAAGGCGAAATCAACAGCTTAGAACATGACATCGCACCAAGGAATTAGCGACGAAGCTGTTTTCGCTTCGAAGCGGGAGGGCAGGGCGACGCCATGTTAGTCAAATCAAACCGGAGATAGCAAAGGATGATGGGAGAGAGTGCTGGGCTCCGTGGGCTCAAGTCATGGCGGTACTCGGCTTCACAAATGTGACGTCAGGGTATGGTCCCTAGAAATATGTAGGGACCATAGTCAGGGCCTCTCCTAACCTTTTCTTTCCTCCATGAGGTAGACAAAGCCTTCTTCTCTCAATCGAACCGCTCGCCAGCTTCGTATCTCCGCGTAAACAAAAATAACATTTCTTCCCGCTTGTTTTGGGAGCTTCCACTGGGTATTTAAATCACGTGACGCGAAATCGGGACCGCCATTGGCTCTCGCCGCTTGTGAGCCGCCATCGCCCGTGGCGTTCCGTTCGCCACTTCGCGCTATCTTTTCTATCGTGTGTTGTTAATCATGAACGGTGAGAAGAAGCATGACTTTCATCGCCGCAAGTCCTCGACTTCACGCCCGTACAAGGGAAAGCGGAAGCGGCGCAGCCTTGCGACGATTACGGCCAACGCCGGCACGACCGGCACGGCGAGGCCTAACGGCGACCCGCCTTCAAGCGCTGCGAGCGCGGCTCAACCAGGCGAGGTTGGTTTTATCAGTGACACTATCAGCTTTGTAAGCGCATCGGAGAAGTTTCAGCCTTCCAAGGCGGGGAGACAGTCGGCAACGGGAGTGGTGCTAGCGCAGTTATCTCCGAAGTCGACGGTCTGAGTGACCTTGTGAGCGGCGCCGTGTGCGCGATGTCTGGGAAGTACGAACTCGTCGTAGTTGAGGTCGCAAACAAGCGAAAGGGCCTCGCATTGGTACTGGAACTCAATTGCAAAAACGTAGAGTGCCCTGCAGGAGTGGTTTCTTCTATCTACTCGTCGCAGCGCGCTGCCGCCATCGGCCGCGGAGGCCGCAACCCGGAACTCTGCAGGGGAAGTCCCCGTGTTAGTTTCGCCATCAATGTGAAAGCGGTACTCGCTGCACGCGCGCTTGGCATCGGACACGATCAGCTGTGCAGGTTTTGTGCTATTCTTGGTCTACCAAAACCACTGCACCAAAACACGTTCCACAACATTGCCAAGAAAGTAAAGTTCATGCCGCTGCCACAGAAGTCGTCTCTGACAAACATGCTGAAGCAAGGCAAGTAACTGTGTTGCAAACTGGTCAGACTGACGTCAGTGTGATGTTTGATTGTACTTGGCAGAAACGAGGACACAAAAGCCAGAACTGTGTTGGCACTGCCATTTCTCTCGACACTGGTCTCTGCCTGGATTTTGAGGTGCTGTCAAACTACTGTCAAGATTGCAGCCACCCCCAAAAGCTTGATTAGCAAGAGGAGGAAGTGTGGCAAGCCTTTCATGCCCCTGTGCGTGAAAAAAATGTCGACTACTCACCCATGGAGACAGAAGCAGCACTGCGCATCTGGCACAGGACGGTATCGTACAACCTGCAGTTCACTGTAGTGGAGACTGCCACTGCTCTCACGGTGTTGTGGTTCAACAGGGGCCACACTAGCTTTGAGCAAGTTCTCCAAGAACTGGGAATCTTCCCTTCAGAAGAACTGGTTAGACTAAGCAGTGCAAGTGACCAGCGGAGGATCAGGCAGATGTTTGCCAGGCTGACTGCTGCGGCTAGGTCCCATCGCCACAGCCTGGTGAAACGGGCCTGTACCGAGGACTCCACCCGCAAGAACCGTGAGGGTGCAACTTATGCAGCAGGAGCGTTCTAGTTTTAGTACCTCAATGTGGACATTTCAGACTATATCCCCACCAAGTTTCATGTTGTTTGAGCAAGAATTTCTGAATCTGCCAAAGAAATAAACTTTCAATTGCGTTTTTCTCAGTTTGATGTTTTTGTCCGTTTTCTGAGTTTGTGCACACTTATTTTCCCACTTAAAGTTGTTGTATCACGATGAAATTTTGCACAGATGTTCATTATAACACGTAAAGTGCACAAATCTTGTTCATTATGCAATTTGTGTCCTTAGATATTTCTGACGGTCATAAAACAAAAATATACAGAACAAGAAAAGGCACACTACCAGTCATTTTTTTTTCGTGGTGAGGAAAATGAATATGAGGCTTTTTCAGGTAGTTTTGTGCACTCTGCAGATCCTAAGGAACCACCTAGGCTATTTTAAAAGTTTCAGGAAAAATGTTTACTATAAAAGAAAGTGTGCACAAAAAAGCCATTTTTCTGCAAGTCATGCTGCATAACATTTTATCCGGAGCAGCTATTCTAAATCTGATTGCATATATGACCAGAAAAGTTCAATCTCTACAAGATGTGAAAATTTCAGCCTCCTAACTTCATTATTAAAAAAAAAAGTTGTTTCGAGGAGTATGTCCCCTTTCATAACGCCGTGTTCGCATTTCTTAGTTGGTGGCGACGTAACTGCCTCCTTTCCATTAGTATTCTGATTGTGCGCCTTTAGGCTAAATAAAGCGAAGCTAAGCCGTATCTTTGCAAGGTAGACCTTCGCGTTGCGCACATGCCGTCATACAAGCTGAGGAATCAGCTTGTGAACGTGACAGATTGCTTGGACAGCAAGAGATACCCCGGTGTTGTCTACAAGATACCATGTGCAGACTGCAGCTGCAGTTACATCGACGAAACTGGCAACTTCATCAGGAGATAAAGGAACATAAAAGGGACGCAGGCAAGAACAGGAAAGTGCCGAACACGCTGGCCGAGCACGCCAATAATCGTGGTCATTCCATCGATTGGGATAACGCCACCAGTGGCGTAGTGAGGGGGGGGGGGGCTGACCGGGCTTCAGCCCCCCCCCCCCCGAAATTTTTCGGGCCGTCGCCGTGCTGCCAGTATGCCTGGTACGTCGCCTGTGAACAAAGCTGCATATGCTTCGAAAGTGCCACCAATGGCACTTTCCACGAAATGCTACGAAAATGCCACGAAAGTGCATCTCTGCCCTTCCCATGGGTGTTTACACAAAAGCACGGCCGGACTCGACTCTTTTTCCGCGCTGCGGAAAGGGAGTCGAGTCCGAACGTGACAAAACGAAGCGCCCGAGAGGTGCGAACTGCTGAGGGATGATTTCGGAGGGGTGCAGCCCCAAAAGCGACGGTGCCTTCGGGTAAGCTCAGCGCACGGTACGCCAAAGGCATGCGTTGTACCCCTTGTGCGAGACATGCAGCAAGACAGAGAATAATTGGCCGGCTGAGTCGTTCTCAGCAGAGGAGATTGGCTCTGCAGGGGAAGCAAGGAGTGGACCGCACTAACTCGCGGCGGAAAAAAAGAGGGACCGCCGGCCATTGATGGTTGAAGACTGGTACAATGCAGGTTCGATAGGAAACAGACGATCTTTGTGTGTTAAGCAGAACAACGTGCAAACGGGGGGTGGCTGATCACGGCCAGGCCGCTCCATCTATACTAGAAAGGGAGAGATCAAGCGGCCATGGGCACACATTCAATACTCCTTCAAGGTAACTTTAAGAATGCGCCGGGGCTACGTAATGGTTGAAACGTGCAGTTTAGCTGGATGAATGCCGTGCGCGGGCAGATGGCCTTTGCGAATGAGACACACAGCACGGTACGCCCCTCTTCCTCGCGTCAGCCCTTCATTCTTCCTTTTTCACGTTTCTGTCGAGCCCCGGAGGGTTTTGTTGGAGTAGACTCAGATTGCGCGCACTGAGTGTTGTCCCCTTCCAACGGCGATGTTGCGACAATCAATTTCACCCCTGCAATTAGGCAGCTTTGTTGGGCGGTATTCTCCCCTAACCTAGGAAACTGGAGAACAGCGGGTCGACAAAAAAGGCGCGCTGCGACTCCTTGAGCTGGTCCCAGACTTTATCCTAAATATGAAGACACGACGGTCACCAGTCCTGCCACAAGCAGACGGCGTCGCGACAGTAACAACCATCAGATGGCCATATTCTACCTCGATCACAACTAAAGCCCCTCCGTTGCGTCCACGACCGCTTTTTCCCTGGACGGCGGCTGCCCAGAGCAGTGTATATTCGGGCCGGAGTCACAATGGCGATATCGAATTGTAAGTCATTTTCTTCCAGTGAATAATATCCTTACATGATCACTGATGTCTTTTGACGATGGAGGTTGCATTGTACGTTAAGTTGTGCGTCGCAGATCAATTATGCATTCTTTGATATTTAAATATTCACTTCCTAATATTTACACGATACCACAGTACCTTGTGTCTCCGAGATAAAAAATGCCTATCTCGTTTTATTTCGAATGCAGTATTTGCGTTTGAATTGGTAATTGAAAGCGCCCACGGTGGAGCGGATAGGCGACTTTTAATGAGGGAAAACGTAAATTCAACTCCTGTAAACGCCCAAATATTTTATTATGCACGAAGTTGGAGAGGATTACTCAGAGTGTATCGGGACAGCGTTAGTATCAGTACATGAAGAGTGAAAAATATATTTGTTCTGGCTGCAGTTTTAATAGTTTGCTTTTACTGGGACGAAACTCCATGTGAGATAGCCGCTGTCGCATGGTGTGCCCGTTATTGGGACTTTGTTACCGCGTTTCATATCGACGCGTGCATCTACTGCTACACCCAATTTTAAAACCAAAGCAGCGTGCGCAGCGCAAGTGAAGGACCTTCGTACTGGTGGCGAAGAAACGAGCGTGCCTTTCTGATAGAATTTTCCTTTAACTCTTCCTGGCCTTCTTTGAAGTTCTGTGGGCGCAGGAGTATCGTTCTTTCAAGGCTCAATCGGTCGTGCATGACAACAGAATTTCCTAATTAAATAAACGGCCACATACAACAGGCCCTCTCAAGAGCACCAGCACACCTCCACCCGCCTCCTCCCCTCTACGCCCCCCCCCCCCCCCCCCGCCACACACACACACACACATATGGGTGCGCGCTGATGTGATTCTTCCTGGATCCACAACTGCTACGTATACATTCTAAAATGTTGCATGAAGGACATTTTGAGCAATCGTCAGCATTTCTTAAGTAACCGAAACAACCGAGAATTACCACGGTAAACAACTTTGCAATTTTTATCCAATCTATCCTGTCGTAGCCTGAAACCATGCTTTCGTTTGAACATCATGGTCGCTGTCAACCAAGGAAATAGTGTAACTGTGTCATTACTGTCCACTTCATGCTAAAGCATGGTAGTCTTTGGTCTTTCTGTATGCGGGGCCATGCCAATACGCATGTTTTTTGGTGCACTCCGGGAAACAAAATGCTGACTTGTTTCGGGCATCGCACCATGCCCGAAGGTCATGCTGGCTCTGCACAGCTGCCCAATCCTCCGTTTTCTAGTGGACCAAGGAGATTTCAAACATAATTTACATTTCCCGCTTCTGCAACGAAATGTACAAAACTTCTGTGCGCCCTATACATTCCAGAGCCGCCCATGCTCATGAACTGCAAACACTTTTTTATCGTTTAGCTTTAAAACCGGCAGTGTGTTCTCGGCTGAAAAATGGCAATGCACGCGTCAGCTAAAAAACTATGTCCTTTCATTAAAGTTTGAAACCAAAATGGTAGGACCGCATTATACAGTCAAACCCGGCTATAACGAACCCGGATAGAGTGCATTATACTATATATCGAACAAAAATAATTAAGTTACGGAAATACATGGGAAACATATTCCCTATAACGAAGTTCACATCCGACATATTGAACTCTGGGCGCCTAGAATGGCCACCGAAATGCATGATTTCGAGCGGCGATTGAGATGTGGATTGGCCGCGACCACGGAGCAAGAGCCGCGACTGAGACATTGCGCCTCGCACGGAGCGACGTGACGACCAGTACTTTCCGTAACTGTTTCCGATGCGCTGGACTCGCGACCGGGAACCCGCCCGGTCAGCGAGTCCGGAACAAGACAGCAGCATCGGTGAACGGTGGGAAGAGCTCGCCAACGTTGCCGATGATGTCGCGAGTGAAATCCGTCCGACGCCTATATTGAAGCGCTTTCGGCAGTCGATGTGCTCCGCCAATGCTTCTTAGATTTTTGAGGACGCGGAATCGAACTGGTGCAAACCATGTTTTGTGTCGAGAATGCTGTGCTAGTTGAAGCCGCCAAAACGAAAGTGAAAACAAAAATCACCGTTTTTTTGCAACGTGGGCAGTTAAGGCGGAGGTAGCTTTATTACTTGCAATAAATGGATTATTTTGGTATGGTAATGGCTACTGTACTGTGTTCGTTTCTGCATACGCGGATGGCGGAGTTGGGGATGGGGGCGGGGGGCTCCTGCGGATTGCGAACTCGTAACAATAAGCTCGTTATAGGCGGGTTCGGCTATATCGAACTATTGGATATACCGAACTAATCGCGGTGCATATTGCAGTTCGCTATAAACGGGTTTGACTGTATATATCGAACAAAAATACTTCAGTTACGGAAATACATGGGAAACATATTCCTTATAACGAAGTTCACATCCGATATATCGAACTCCGCGCGCCTAGAATGGCCGCCGAAATGCATGGTCTCGGAGCGGCGATTGAGATGTGGATTGGCCGCGACCACGGAGCAAGAGCCGCGACTGGGACATTGCGCCTTGCACGGAGCGCCGTGACGGCCGACACTTTCCGTAACTCTTTCCGACGCGTGGGACTTACGATGGAACCCGCCCTGTCAGCGAATCCGGACCAAGACAGCAGCATCGGTGAACTGTGGGAAGAGCTCGCCAACGTTGACGATGGTGTCGCGAGTGAAAGACGTCCGATGCTTATAGTGAAGCGCTTTCGGCAGTTGATGTGCTCCGCCAATGCTTCTGCGATTTTGGAGAACGCAGACTCGTACTGCTGCAAATATGTTTCGTGTAGAGAATGCTATGCTAATTGTAGCCGCCCAAACGAAAGTGAAAACAAAAATCACCGCTTTTTTTTTCAAAATAGGCTGTTAAGGCGGAAAGAAGCTGTATTAATTGCAATAAATGGATTATTTTGGGTGTGGTTAATAGCTACCTTACTGTGTTTGTTTCTGCATGCGGGAATGGTGGAGTTGAGGAGGGGAGACTGGAGGGGGCTACCGCGCAATGCGAACTCGTAACAATAAGCTAGTATAGGCGGGTTCGGCTATATCGAACTATTGGATATATCGAACAAATCACGGTGCATATCGCAGTTCGCTATAAACGGGTTTGACTGTAACTCTTTCCTCAGATCTCACGACAAAATTCAAAACGCAGCAATATTTTGCTCAGCTTGCACAGAACATGCCTAACCGCAACAGTATGGTCAGACATCGCCGTATATGCGTTATTATTTTTTCTTGCTAAATATAAATTTCGATACAGCATTGAATTGCGAACTTTGCAGTGACTTGCTCTATCTCATCTGGGAGTGGTAATTAAAGGGGGTGGCTGCTCCAGAAAAGGTATAACTTAACAGTACACGCATTCAGGCAGATAATAGGGCATTTATGCACGAAGCATTGGAAAATTGACCGGTAGTAATGCAACTATTTGAGAACACCAAGCTCATTACAGCAGACTCTAGATTTGAGCTGTGCGGAAATGTCAACCAGATTCATTATGTTACAAAGCACAAGCTTCTCATGTGCGTCCCGAGTCCTGGTAGAAGCTATAGTATACGAAATGGACCACGTTGAGACTCAAAACAGAAGCGCAAATTTAAACTGGCATGACTTAACAAATGCCGATGGCTGAATTATTCCGCTTTGCGTGTGGACTAATACTGCCAGGTTCGTGTAAGTTTCGCCCTTAACAGCGCTGTACTTGCGCGTGGTGTCTGTCTGTTTAGGGTTGATATTTGTTGAAATATTGCTGGTGATGTAACGCTTCTTGCATGCATAATTCATAGCCACTCGTTTTTTTGGAGATAAGACCTGCGCTACACATAACTTAAGTGCTAAGATTCGATGTATACTGCACAGAATGAGCTCCATTGGCTTTACACTGGCAGCTAATGTACGGACGTTGAATGCAAAAACATTTTACTTTGCATTGTGGGCAAGAATAACTAAATAAAAAATCTAATTCTTACGGCCTACGTCATTTTATTGCTGATGTCACACTCATCATACTACACACGTTGAAATAAAACAAGTAATTGCATGAAACTATGACCGTTTAATGCAATGCCTGCGCAAGGTTCCCGTGCGTGCAATGTACGTCCCGTATCACGGGCATACATTTGTACCACCCGGTCTGCGTATTTTCGCCCAGTTTACAACTTAACCTGGCACAAATACAATCATAATCAACACCAATATTATGAGAGAACCTTAAAGGGCCTTTTAAAGACAAAATACAACCTTGTTCAATTGAATAGCAACTAGACTTTGGTATAACTCGCACAGCTTCATTCCAATCACAGGCGTTTTTTCAACCGAAGCAATGCAACAAATGTCAGAAATCTTCAAATTTAGCGCTGCAGTGAAGTGATATCGGCAGGAGTGGTATATAGGCTGGCACTAAAACGTAGTTATGAGTGTGTTAACTGCACGTTAGAATTCAAATGATAAGATCAATGGAGGATACAATCGCGCAATCATGTTACTTGGCGGTGACTTAAGTCGTTGGGCGTCAATCGTACAAACAAGATCCTGAACTGTCATAGTGAAATCGCCGCCGGAAAGGGGGCGGGGATTCGCCATTGCTTCAAACGTTTAACTTATATATCGAATATTCCTTTGAAGTTTGCGATAAAACTGGTATCATTGTTGTCGGGACAAGGCAGACTTTTTAATGAACCAAACATGAATTTTATCTTCATAGCCTTTAAGGGAGCTTGCAAACTACCGCGCTTTTTTTTTCTTTAGGGGAGGGGGGTGGGGGGAGGAGGCGGAAAACAACCTTAGCCCCTCCCCCCGAACAAAAATCCTGGCTACGCGCCTGCCTTTCAGTGACAGCAACCCAAACAACAAGTGAAACGCTGTTTTCGACAGCGGGTGCCATTGTAACCTGCAGAAGGAAGCACCTCCTTCCCCAGCATGTGGAAGAACTAGTTTTTCTCCAAGAGAATTTCTGAATGTTGTTTTATTAACTGTACATTTTACTTGCATGTAGATCTGTGATATATTTTTATTGAAACGTCATCAAACAAGATCCTGTTTTTTTTTTTCTGTGTGTGGTGTAAACTTTTAACTAGTAGATATGAGTGCCTTCTTCACTGCATGTGGAGCTGATTGATGGTAGGGCTTAACTCGCCGACGCAACGCAGGCGGTGAGGTGCTTCATAGTGGAGGGCTCTGGATTAATTTTGACCACCTAGGGGTCTTTGACGTACACCGAAATCTCGGGCACGGGCGTTTTTGCTTTTCGCCTCCATCAGAAAAGCGGCTGTCGCGGCCGGGAATGAAACCCGCGAGCTTAGCAGCACAACGCCTTAGCCACTGTGCAACCGCGGGGGCGCTGTCAAAACAGCACACGACGAAAGGGCACGCGACAGAAGAGCACCGACATAACAGCACGGCGTCAAAAGGGCACCCGACAAAACAGCACGCGACAAAACAGCACGGCGTCAAAAGCGCACGCGACGGAACAGCACGTTGACAAAACAGCACAGCGTCAAAACAGCACAGCGACAGAACGGCACGATTTTATGGAACGCCTAAATGGGCAAATATTTTGATTTTAACATGGATAAAAACACTTTAGTGGGCGCAAACTGCTCTCTCTGAGGTTCTCTTCATGTTTCGTTACTCTTTCTCGGGAAAAATACTACGGCTTTAATTATTACAGCATGTGGGATATCTGAAATAAAAGAAGCAAAAGCCAGGGACGACATTTGGTAAAACTTTTGTTCCTTTTTAGGTAGCCCTACAATTTTTATAATAATAATAATAATAATAATAATAATAATAATAATAATAATAATAATAATAATAAGAAGAAGAAGAAGAAGAAGAAGAAGAAGAAGAAGAATTTATTTCCGAATTTGCCGCTGACAGTTCTCCAAGACTGGTAGGCCCGGATCATTTCGTCCGCAGGCTTTCACATCTCTCCCAAAGTGGACCACGTTAGCACGCGCTAAAACCGGTGACCGAGTCTAAAGTCAACGCCTGCGCTACGAACCCAAAGGAAATACTGTTCGCCCGGAATGCGATCAGAGCAAAATCGGTAATAAAAACCGCAGGGTAGTCTTAGTATGTCTGCTTTGCGCCGCAGAAACATTTTGCAATTTTTTGATACGAGCTTTTTATTTTAGCGCCGTCTATGTAGCGACCGCCGAAACCTCCGCGCTGGGCTGTTAAGTGCGCTGTTCTTTGCGTGCGTCTGCTCGGAATCCGTGCATTACTGAGTGAACCGTAGTGGTTTGGCGTTAAGTTAGCGGTTGCAGTGCTTGTGTGTGTGTGTTCTGTTTTGTTTTCATCATCTGCGGACGGATTTTAGGTCCTGATTTGCTGCCAGAGCGGGAAATTCCGACCGCGGCTGTTGAGACCAGCAGCAGTAGCAGTGTGGTGGTGGTGCCGGTGGTGCTCCGCAGTTCCGCGATGAAAACGTACCGGTATGGCACCGACTGACATAGAAATCGATATCGGGGAGTAAATACGTGTTTTCAATGCCACCGTGCTTGTTATGTTCACCGATTAGTCGTGTTTACGGAAGCGCGGACGTCGAATGCGGAGCGCGCATAGCATATGTGGGTCACGGTGATCCGTGCTCGCGATGGACTTTCGACGAGGCGATTGCTACGCTGTTGGCATTGCAATGCAATATAATCTTTCTTAACTAGACTTATGACGGTTACTGACGAAACGAAATTACCCGGGCGGAAAAATAACGCGACCGCACAACCAGTCAAATTACTATTCGAAGGTTGAGCAAAAGGGTTGACGTTCTGGTTGATCATGATCGTGATCATGATTGACCTAACTCTGCGCAGCGCATGTGGCCTGCCGCTCGGAGCCCACCTTTGTGAAACCGGCCGCTGCTTTCACCACAAATGCTTTACGCGACCAGCAGTAACTGTTTTGTAATTGTAATACTTTAGATTCCGTGGCAACGCAAAAGGATTAAAAGCTTTTCCTTTGACCGCGTTGTGAACAGGTTGAGCTATTTTCCAAATGCAGCGTTCACGCGTACCTCGAGCTGCGTTTCCACATTTGGCTGCCTGCTTATCTTGCTATCGACCAGCAGTGTGCGATGGAGAAAGTTATCCTTTCAAATCGTTTGGCAGTGTAATGCGTTGGTCTGAAAAAAAGTAAACAAAACGCCGTGATTTTAAAGGTTAGATTAGACGAAAAGGGGATGGTTTAATGCCAATAGGCTGTAATGACCAAACAATATATGGTATTTTAAATTGACTACAAGGAACCAGAAGTTATTGTAGTGTTGTATTGTATTGGCGCTCGTGAAAGATCCCCAAGTGGTCAAAATTAACCCGCAGCCCTCCACTACTGCGCGCCTCATTACCCATGAAGCGTCGGGGCGTTAAACACCATAATGAATGAACGAATGAATCAATCAATCAATCAATCAACCAACCAATCAATGCTGTATTGTAAAGGATAAAGTTGCTTCTAACATTTCAGGGGGTTCCGTTCCCTGTCGCAGCTTTGCGTGTGATAAATGGATTTTGATCCGTCTGCTTGCCGTCCAAGTGCACCCAACAAACCCTGGAGTTGGTCGTTGGTACAAAGTCGTTGCGATTTATCAACGGAATCCACCGATATCTCAACTCTGTGTGCGTTGGGAAGCGATGCCGCAAAAATACGCCGCAACCGCACTGCATTTTCTCCAGGCAGTGTCGTGCACATGCGTGCTGTCAGCGACTGTTTCTCGCTTTCTCTGGTTGTTCAATAACCCACCACCGCGCAGTGCTGACCAGGCGACGTTTGCGCCTTGAACGGCATCGCAGCATTGGCTAAAACAGTTGAAAGTTCCGCAAAAACTAAGCACGCGGTGCGAAATACTCCTGAACTACGCAGTGGAGCACACCACGCCGAGCGATGTTAGCAGCCCAGCGCGCTCAGGCAACGCTGGTCGGCCGCCGAGAGAACTGGTTTGAGAGTATTTTCCTCCTTTCCCGGCTGCTTATGGAAAATGGTGTATAGCAGGGGAGCAACTCATTGTACGTCTCCGCGTGCGCATTGTACGCTCTGCGTTCCACAGCAGCCACTGCCCCTTTGTTCGTCTTGGCGGCAACAAAAGCCGACCCAACCCTCGTTTTCGCTGAGGAGAGGGAGGAGGTCGAGGGGAAACGAGAGGGGGCAGTTGCTAACATGCGCATTGAGTGGAGGGATTTTGAACACGAGCCAGTTTATTTTGAGAGCGGGACTTGGAAACAGGCAAAACGCGTTCGGGGGTGTAGCACGTTTCCTCATGTCGCATTTCCCCCGTCACAGTTTTCCCGCCCCACTTCCCCCGTGTCTCAAAATCCCACTGTCCATAATCCCTGTCTTTCTTCCCACGTGTTGCGTCTCCCCCTGCCGCGAAAGCCCCCTCCTCGAGCTGGAGAGGGGAACGACCCTTTTAGTGGGAACGAACAGGGGAGCTTCGCCTGGTATTGTGCGAGCTCGGTCCGCCTGGAAGGAAAAGACGGCCGTGACTCCCCGCTGCAAATAAATAAAAAAGAACTGCAACAGAAGAATAAAGTGTCTGTCCTTTGTGGCGAAATTTAAATGTTTCGGTCCGGCCGGGTCATCAGTATTAGGCCTGGTAAAGAGAAGGGGTAGTTAGGTTTTCTATAATAGCATAGAGGCCGCGGCGGCCGCTTTTTTGATGGAGGCGAAAACCAAAACGCCCGTGTGTACGAGATTTCAGCACATGTTAAAGATCCTCAGGAGGTCAAAATTAATCCGGAGCCCTCCACTACGACACGCCTCATCGCCTGCGTGGCGTTGGCGCGTGAAACCCTACAATCCATCTATAATAGCATGAAACTTACACGTTGACGACGCGGCCTAAATACGGCCTGATTGCTGAGGCCTGAGGGGATCACCCCCAACAGTTATAGCAGGAGAGCACCCATTGTACGTCCCCACGCACGCATTGTACGCTGTGCGCCCCACGGCAGCCACTGCCCCTTTGTTCGTCTTGGCGGCAACAAAAGCCGACCCAACCTTCGTTTTCGCTGAGGAGAGGGAGAAGGTCGAGGGGACAGGAGAGGGGGCAATTGTTAACATGTGCATATGAGAGGAGGGATCTTGAACACGAGGGGAAATAGCCAGTTTATTTTGAGAGTGGGATTTTGAGACAGGCAAAATGGGTTCGGGTTGTTTCGTGGTCTACCCGCGTTGGGGTTGTTTCGTGGTCCACCCGTTCTTGCATCAATCGTTGCATCAATCGTTGGCTTTTCATTGTACCATGACAAGTGACAGTCTTTGATTCTAGCAATTTCTGGGAAAGTAAAGCCGTCAGAAAGATGCACACGAACATGTTTATGCATTTTAGCGAATGAACTGCATATGTTTCTGCACAAATGCGGTTCCCAACAACAGAGTTTGTTGTTTATGGTGGGTGTCACAGAAGCGCCAACTACGGGGGGGCAGTGGGGCTCGTGCCCCCTCCGGACGGCTTTACGGGGGGGCAGAGCCCCCTCCGGCCCCGGCTGAGGATTTTTTTAAGGGCTTGGCTCGGCTCTGCGCCCGTCGACATCGGACTGTTGGCCGTCCTGTCTGCCAACTATTGTTTACAATAGGGGTTGGGATCTTGAAAGACATTTCCGTCCCCCCGATGGGCAGGGGGAAACGCAGGGCCGTGTCGCTTTTCTTCACGGTGAGTTAGACGTGCTCAGTGTGCGGATTGTTGACAACAATGTAGCCCTGCGCTTGGCTATGTGGCTAGGAGGGTGGCCCTTCTAGCCACCATAGCTTGGCTTCAGCAGCACGCCAGCAAAGCGACATTTTGTCGGGAGCATAGGTCAGCGAACTCACTCGTAAGTACACTCATTTGTACTCATTCGTACTCAAACTCACGAGTGAGTACGATGATGAGTGAGTACACACCCAGATTAAAAAAGTGAGTATGATGACGATTGAGTACAGGGGTAAGTCCACTACTCGTGAGTACAGAACTCATGCTTGCACTCGTGAGTACATGCACTCGTGAGTACAGCAGTGCAAACAAGTTCTATCACAAACTCAAGTCTGGACGCACGTGTACGAGTTTGAGACATTCAGCGGTGGCGCGTGCTGTGCTGCTTAACTCTCAAGGATGGTAAAATCAGGCAACGAAAACTGCACCTCCCTCCTTTCCCTGTCCTTGTTTGGTGCTGTTAGCGTTTTTCGGCGGTCGCTCGCTAAGGGGTCGCGGTGAAAAGGGAAAAACGAGGGGTTTAGGTCCCGGTTGGAAGCGCGGCCACAGTTGCTCTGTTTCTACGGCACCTGTTGATTGGAGCAGTTATTTTTGTTTACAAATGCGCGGCCTGGAACCGCGTAGCTGCTTCGTTCCGCTTGCTTCATTCAAATTGTTTTAGGGGAAGCTGTGGGGGCTGCTCACAATGCATGCACTACGCGCACCGAAGTCGCTCTTTTTCGGTCTTAAGCAGTTTCCATAGATGCATGTCATGCTCTGGAGTCGTTTCATGAGCGGAACCGCTCATTTAAACAGTCGCTGTTAGTTTACGTGATTCGCGTCAAATTGACTGCATGGTTTGTGTCAACCACATGGTTTTATTAGGCTCCAGTTTTGAAACTTTTTGCTCAGGTTTGGTAGGACTATGTCCTCGTGGTGTCCATTTACAAGTGAGCATATAGCCCCACCATGCAGGTTGTGGGTTGTTAATCGGACATCATAATGCCCAGTCGAACGCGTGTGACGCCTTGTTTCGCTCCGCATATTTTGTCGAACAGCGCTGGCATCTTGATGCTGGAGGAGTGTTTTGCTTTCGAATGGCAACCCGATGCGCTGCTTCTCATTTATGCCACCGTGTAATGATGAAGCTGACGACGACGATGAATTTCGGTGGTTGTCCTTCCCCTACCTTCATCTGCTGTTTACTGGCGGGGCGACCACTCCTCGCTAGCAACTTGTGCCGAATTTAAGGTCGCTCTGTGGAAGGCCTCGTGAAAGGGCCGTTTTATATGATGAACGCCAACGCCAGACGTTGGGTTTTTGCCTTTAGCTCGCGTCTTGGAACGTCTCGTAAAAGATGTTGCTTGCCCATAACGACGCCACCGCATGTTTTCATCGATAGCTCTTAGCTTCATCAGCGCTTCTCGAACCAAGAGCTGCAGATTTCTACTGTGAAACCAACGCACCAACACGGGAATACAGTGACGTCAGTGCAAGCTATCACGCCTCCGAAAAGCCTGTCTGCAAACTTTGTTTTCGAGGTCACAAAGCACGCCAGAGCAGTTAGACAGGGCTGTAACGGCTGCCAAGCACCGGCAGCAACTGGGTGCACTGCGGCCGTCGACTGCGAGCGATACCCGCTCCAAGCCTCCAAAACACATACACATACACTGTTGGGACTGGGCCATCCCAGCTCAGTCACTACTGTTGCGACGTTGCCCTGCCCAGTCCGTTATCGACGCGGCGCAGACCATAGCGACGAAGTAGCCTAGCTGACGGTTATTTGAAGCAGCATTTATATACAATATATACAAAGGTAGCAAGAGTGTTACATGGCTAAGACAAGCGCGATAGCACTTTTCAACTCAGGGCCTTCGATGAGATGCCGCCGCTCCACCGCTGCTTCCGGGCTGGTTTTATACCCCCATGGTTCCGTTGCAGCCGCGTGCAGTTCCAATGCCTCCAGTCGGAGCTATCACTGGCCGCATTATGAATCTGGCGAATGGAGGCGAAGCGATTGCGTCAGCCGAGCCGCCACGACCGCGAAAGGGAAGGCGACTCTGCGGCGGCGTCTCCATGCGCTACTTGCTGCGCGTCTACGGGAATTAGTTCGTCCCAGGCATGATTTGGTCCAGCCGTCGCGATGGGAAAGGAAAAGCAGACTCGGCGGCGCCTTTCCCGCCAAGTCGCGGCACGTGACGCGGGCGGTTTGACCTAGGCGCGAATCAACCCCGCCACCGGCACGTCGCCAGGTGGAGCGAATTTGTGACGGGCGCTTTGGCACAACACACACACGGATACAAAATGAGTGGTCAAAGTCAGACCCGTTTCGGGGGCTCTTAACGGAAATGAACATAGCATCACGTAGCGCCCCTGTCTTGTCCCTTTCTCGTGTCCCTTTCTTTTTACCCCCGAACTGTCCATTAAAAGAAAAACAAATCGACTCGTTTTTTTTTGTGCTGATGGTTCAGTCATGCAATATTTTTGAATAAATGTGACCAGTAAAACACGCATTCAAAGAAATTTCTACTCGATGCGTCAAACCGCTGAAGTTCACGGTTCATAGATTTGCGGGACGTCTTATTTCGGGACACCTCGTAGTTAGCCGACACAATGTAAAAGGCCCTCATTGCTGCAGGTGCCCTTTATGATGATGATGATGATTAGTGGTAGCCTCTTTGTATCGGGGTGATGACGTGTCATCTCACAGGGACCCCCCTTCCCCCCCGCCGTTTCCTCCCCCCCTCCCTTCGCCGCTTCGAGGCGCACTCCAGGTCTGCCCCCCCCGGAAAAATAAGAAGTCTACGCCACTGGGTGACCTGTTTTTATGAGCTCACCTGCTGCCGTCAACAATTGTTAGGCTCCGGCAACACGCCGGCAAATTGAACAACGCATGTTAGCCAGCAGTCTTCTAAGCCTTGCAGCAAGATAATAGGCGTCATAGATAATAGCTATATGTCATATTTTCGGGGAAAATCAAAAGTATCGAAGCTGCAAGCTGCAAAAGTATCAAGGTCCAAAACCTTAGTGCCGCTTCGCTTGATTCTAACTGCAGATATCGAAGCATTTCAGATGAAGAGCACAGTATATATCGCAGCTTAGGTAACGCAATAAACCATTCATCGGGTAAAGTTCGTTTTTTTTAAATAGCGAGAAATCGGCGAGCGTGATCGCTAGTACAGCTTTATGTTGTCTGATATTCAGTGGTGCCGGCCCACTCCCATTTTCGATACATCATGTAACCTAAATAATATTGTGCCTGTAAAAGTGCTCACTGCACAGCCTGAATCGTGATACTCGCTTCTCAAGCGTTAATAAACGAAAGGATACAAGCAATGGAAGCACGGGAGAACATACTCGTACGACGACAAATTCGCATGCAGCATTTATTTCAAATAATTTCAGCCTTAGCAAATATATTATGTACGGACCGATGCAAATACATTGTGCACAAATACAAACATGTAACGACAAATAAACTGACCCCCTCCCTGCTTCCCTTATACAGGCGCTCATGGATAGGTGAAGTAGTGGTGGGATATTTTTTTCCTACTTTGAAGTTGGGACATGTTTTCCGGCACCATTTGTTCCGGGACTATCAGTTCCGGGGCCAGTAGCTCCGGGACCATTTGTGCCGGGACCATATCGCCCGCACATCGAGCGTATGGTCTTCTGCTTAGCAGTTACACAGGAAAAAAACAAACACGCCTCAAGTTTAACGTACACGGCGATGACGTACACTGCAAACACCCCACGAGATTAGCGTTGCACATCCTATAGCAGTTTTTTTCGCAGTAAGGCGGGTGTTCGCGAACCACTTCCGTGCGGCCGGAGCCATGCACAGCGGATTGCGTATAACGCGGCTCTTTTTACGCGGCACCAGGCACCCTGAAACAAATTTAAAGGAGCCATGAAGAGAAAACACAAGTTTGGTTCATTCAAAAAATTGTCTCGTTAGAATCATACTGACACCACTTTTAACGTAAACTTCGTTCAAATAAGCTACATAATTAGGAAAAACGGGAATGGTCATGCGACCCACCAGCTCATTTCCCGCAACAGAACCTATGTCGTCACATGAGCTAAGCTCTGCGATTGGCGGAGGCTGGCAGAAGCAGACGCAAATTAGGTAGAACTTACAAACTAGACGAACGAGCGATTTGCGCTTAAATTTAGGGCACATTCTTTACAAAGCAATAAGAATGATGGGACAAACAGTGGAAGTTACGAAAGCACATGTAAACATAGAAGTACTGATGCGTTCTGCTGTTCGTACTGCGCACAGCATGTTTGGTTTCGCTGCACAGCACTATGGGGCTTGGGGTTGTCTCAGACGACACTGGCCGATTGACGCAAGCAACGGTGTCTTACGTGACCCCATTTGTCGAGCGAGCACTGTTTCAGGGAACGAATATTTTCTCCCAGAACAAAAACAAGCCAGGTTTAAATGCGGGCAAAAACAAACCAAACGCTTGCCACGGTATGGTGGCGCCATCTAGGTTACGGAACGCAAAGAAACGCGGGAACAAACCGACACCGCTGTACAGGGTGGAGACAACCTTTGAACGGTCCCGTGCCGCCGCAATTGGGCCAACGGGCTCAACGCGTTATTCTTTTCGTTTCCCACGAGACCTAGCAACGCGAAACAGACAATATGATTCAAACTTCTTCAGTAAACCGCGTTGCGGCGATAATTTTAGCGCGGTTTTGACACAATGACTTGCTTCGGCGGCGAGCGAGCAACCGAAAATGGCGGCGCTAGCGTATACGTGTCTCTACCCTGTACGGCGGATGCGTGAATGAAGGTACTCTAGGCTGCAGAGCGGTCGGTTTCAGTGATGTCACTTGGGACCACGAAACCGCACGATTGAGCGGGAAAATCAAAATTTTAACCTAAATTGTTTAATTTCTCAGTGAATAAAGCACCGTTTGTATCCGGACAAGCGCTGGGGGCACTATAAAACACGAAATCTTTCGAATAAAACCAACTTGCCTTTTCTCTTCATGGCTCCTTTAACGTCCTCTCGCATTTAGCAACATATGCCTGCGTTTAACTTTAATAAAGTAATTGTTTCTAGTAGAGCTACGGGCTTTTGGGCCTCTATTGATGCTGGCGCGCATGTTGGTATGAAGACCGGATCACAGTCTGGTACGCCATGATGATTATGATGATGATGATTAGAAGCCCTCCATCTGTATCGGGACGTCCGTTGCCACCAACCAACTTGCCTGTCTTATTCTACTCATTAAACCTACCCTCTATTACCCTAACAGGTTAGCCCTCCGCCTACCGGTTTTAAACTCGCTTCTCCTATTGCCGTTTTCCACAGCGCCACCTGTAGGGGCTGAAAAGAGCGGATAGCGTTGAGCCGCCGAGCCAAAGAAAGCGAGTTAGATGCCCGCAATGGTGGTTGCATTTCAAATGAAGGAGAAGAGCGAACACGCCGGAGTGTCGCCGTTTAAATGCACGCGAAGAAGTGTGAAGTCCCTCACTGCGGAGCATCCCATATTCCAAATTTAGCGTTCTGTTTGTGAAGCCTAAAAAAGCTGAAAGAAATGAAAGCTTTTGTGTGCTTCTTTTATGGAGTCCGCACTGCGAATACAAAAAAAAAAACGGCATCAAGGCAAGAAAAGACCTTAACCCGGTACCGAGGCATGCTTTGCAGCGGCCGTGATCTTTCGGCTCCCACAAGAAGATCTTCTCTTGCTGCTGTTTTCTTTTTCTGCTGTTTTATCGAAAGTGTAAAAAAAGAACAAGTGCCAGTTGCAATAGGCATGCCTCAGGTTATCATGAGCCGCTGCAACCCAAATCACCTGGAATATGATGGAAGCGAAAAAGCCGAAGTGTATACTCCTTAAGCGCTACTATTCTGACGGATAATTTGCTTCTTACTGAAGTCCTACACCACTTAATTCTAATTTATACATGGGGGTTTAATTTGTTTAACAGCACAGAGGAGCTCTTAGTGGGTAAGAAATATTTCCGCAACAATATTGCGCGTCAAAGCAGCGTCCGCGAATATGAGCTACTGTGGATCGCGGCTCATTGGTGACCCGGCAGCTCACATTCTTCACTTTAGTGAAAAAGACCGTCACTATACATCGAAGTTTTCAAAAGAATGGCGTCAATGAGCAAATGAATAATTCAAACAGCATTTATAAGAAAAGTAATTAAATAATAGAGGAACCACGAACAATCCTCAGTAAATTAACACAGAAAAAAGTGTTCACGAAATATGCAAATTCATGGCTCTGCATTAAATTACCACGAAAAGGGCACAGATGCCGTCTTCATAAAAATAGATCCCTGAATTCATGACCAAAAACCAATCAATACAACGGGATCGAGGAACCACCTTTAATAGGCAATTACTGGAGTAGTCGTTTCATAGAAATAATTGCACATATAACCATGCATGAAAAAGAAAGTAATACGAACAAGTAAAATCTGTAATTGATATCAACGGCTCACTATGTTGTGTTGTTTCAGCCTATCACCGGCACACCTAAATCTCTTCCTGTACCGAAATCGCCCTCCACTGGAATATGCGGGTGCCTAAATGTCCATGTACTGATATGTTGCTGCACAGATAAGTCTTGTAAAAATAAGTTCAAATGAATGTGCTTTTCTATTCCTTACTTGCCGCAGAGTTTGGATTCCGTTCCGGCGAGTGCACTATGCCATACTACCTAGCAACGCCACCGCACCCAACTTTTACAGTGCTCATCTCTTGCAGTGTGCTGTTTTGTTGCGTGCTGTTTCGTCGCCGTGCTGTTTTGTCGCCGTGCTTTTCTGTCGCGTGCTGTTTTGACGCCGTGCTGTTTTGGCGCCGTGCTCTTCTGTCGTGTGCGGTTTTGTCGCTGTGCGCTCGTCGCTGTGCTGTTTTGACGCGTGTCCTTCTGACGCCGCGCTGTTATGTCGGTGCTATTCTGTCGCGTGCCGTTTCGTCCCGTGCTGTTCTGTCGTGTGCGGTTTTGTCGCTGTGCGCTCGTCGCTGTGCTGTTTTGACGCGTGTCCTTCTGACGCCGCGCTGTTATGTCGGTGCTATTCTGTCGCGTGCCGTTTCGTCCCGTGCTGTTCTGTCGGTATACCGCAACCGCGGCGGGTGCATGTGGAGCTGCAGTCTATATGCCAATGTTTTTTTTTTTTTGCTTAAAATATGTAGCCAAATTTTCAGATTTTTTTTGTTCTGTGTTGTAACCTTGAAACTAGTCACAGGGAACGTCTTCTTCACTGCGTGTGGAGCTGCTAGTCTTTAAAGGAGCCATGAACAGAAAATACAACTTCGTTTAATTTGAAAGAACTAGGATTCAGTATCTCACTCAGCTCCATTACAGCCACAAATGATGTTTTTTTAACGAAAAAAGCAAGTAGTATTTAAAAACTTTCAAATTTTGTGCCACGGTGACGTGTTATGAGCAAGAATGACGTCATACGGGCCAACAATAAAACATAATTTTCAGTGCGTTAACTGCACGTTAGCATTCAAGTTATGCGGTCAAATGGAAATAGAGGCCCCATTACAGACGTCCAGTCATGTGTCATCGCGACAGGTCAGTTAGGCGGCCGCCAATCGCACAAACAAGGTTCCGTGACGTCATAGAAAAGTTGCGGGAAATTGGATAGGGGGTCGCGACTGCTTCACACTTTTTTAATATCTCCATTATTTGTTCGAAGATTGCGATGATATTGGTATCATTGTTATTGGGACTAAGCAGTATTTCTAATAAACCCAACCTGTATTTTGTCTTCATGGCTCCTTTAAGCCATTATTATTTTACTTGAAATACGTTATCAAATGATTTTCTGTGATGTTTTATGCATGTATGTGTTGTAGGTTGTTTACCTGTGTAGAAGGAAGCATGCTCCTTCTACGACTTGCCTGTATATAGAAATCTTTTTTATCATGTTATCACAGGATTCTCCGTGATGCCTTTGTATGTTCTAACCTCACAAATAAAAACTTTTGCATAGAACAACTTCAACTGTTGTTTTGTTCTTCGGACACCTGACAACTATTCGAATTCATCTTCGCAGCGCACAAATGACAGGACAAAGAGGAGGAAAACACTGGACAAGCGCTGAAGATGAATCCTGCCTTTCCTCCCCTTTGTCCTGTCATTTGTGCGCTGCGAAGATGAATCTGTACCAACGCCCGGTTTTCTACGCGACTACCCGAATTCGCTTCGAAAATATTCGACCCCAGGCCTATTTGCTTCGAATTCGCTTCGAACTAAAATAACACTATTCGCACAAGCCTAATATTTTGTCATTGCAAGATGCACAATTTTGCCAAATGGTCAGGTGTCCACCACAAAAAAAAAATGTTCCATTGTGGGTAGTAGCCTGGAAGAGAATGCAGCCAATATTCCACACCCCCTGAGTTTGTGTTGCCCCTCTTCTAAATTTGCTTTATTATTGTGGAAATTGATGAAATGATTTTATGCTGCTTTATATTGCCTAAAATAGTTTTCAAGCAACGTTTTACTATTTCCTGCAACTAATTTGGATTATTAACCTGACGTTGTCATATTGGGCATATTATTGGCATCTTGCTTAAGTGGCACTCTGAAGCCTCTTAAATGTATACCCACTAGCCCCCTTCCCCTATCATCAGTCGCTGTTGACTTCCCCTACCCATGGCCTTCCATGTATCAAAAGGAAAGAATGGTTCATTAAAAATTTTTTCAGCAAGAGTTCACTGGTTCCTTGTAAAATATTAGCTAACTTAAGCATTTACCTTTGCCCTGCCTTGTGGTCTAAAAAAGTCTCCTTACACAAAAATGTGTCCATCGGGTGTTTCATTTGGGTGCGTGTCTGTGTATACTCAGATACAGTTGCCGATGAACCACAGCATAGCTGTTAGTAAACTGCACTGAGCTTTCAGGACCTTATGCACGTGTGCATGGACCGCCTAAGCCGAGATTTTTAAATAAAATTCACGCTTAGTCAGATTTGGGGGCTAAATCATTGCATCAGCCAACAATCTTGATCAATGTCACACTCGGTAGGTTGCAAGATTAGCCATACAGTGAACAGACTCTCCAAATTTCCTAATTGTAACGTCCTTAGAAAGTGAGCTTTTAGCACACATTTAGACAGCGTAAATCAACAATCTCGACATACCTATACACCAAACGCCAGTCACCATAATTTCTGTTATGTGCCCTTTAGGGCTATCACTATAATGAAGTGTTATGATATTCACCACGACAGTGTTGCACATGCACTCCCCAAGATAGCCCCGCAATCCCACCAACGTGCTCTATTATCGATATTAAAAGTTACGATACACAACAGGTTCGAGGTGCACAAACTGTCCAAGACATCCAATGCGATATCACAGACAATATTAAAAACATATTACGTTGACATTTTCCGCATCATGGCAATTCATTTACCTCGTTGAGAAGTTGGCCACCAATGCTTTTTTTATTCCACTTTATAATGGTGCTTGCGGCCAAGCAATCGTCAGAGTCGAACTATGCTGATATCTGTCAACATCAATACCATTGCACAACTAGGTCTCAAAAATTATTACCTAGTACTCATCCCAAATTGAAAAGTATGCACACTTTTTAATGCGCGACACAACTTGTACAGCGGGTGCAGCCAAACTTTTCCCCCTTCAGAAATTACAATGCAACCCTGGCACGAGAACAAGCAAACTGTGCGTGCGGCCACATCAGCAATTAAATCAGGAAATGAAGCACTCTGTGGTTATGGCATTAACACATGACTAGACTTTACAAACAATACACTACGCCCCATGTAACCAACTAGATGCCGCTCTGGAAAGGCTACCATTGGCATGTGTACCACCTAGAGAGGGGAGGCCATTGCGTCAGCCGTACAGATCACATTCCTCTGGGCCCCCATGTTTTCTGTTTGCACAAGCACAAAGCACATGACGCATCCTGGGACTACATTTTTTGCATTCTAAACACTTCTGCATACCTTGAGGCTCCTGTAATGGTGTGTAAAGCGTTGGCAAACCATTTAGGACTCGCTATTTGACTGCTCTGCATAGCACATACAAATAAATAAACAAACTTCAGCCCCAAGCTGAATGCTATGGGCCCTGAGGTCCATTTCTTTATTGTTTTTAACAAGGAATGGCTTAAAAGAAGGCAGTGGAGAACGGGAGGCATGTTCACTCTGCAGCCTCAGCCGGTGACAGTCTTTATGACTAAAAAGTAATAGATGATGAGGAACAGCAGGAGCAGGCAGCCGGCTATCGCCATGCTCTTGCGATTCTCTTTCCGCAGCCCAGTGAGCTCCTTCTCTGCGCAGGGGGAAAACAAGGGGACGGACACAAAGGAGCCAGTTGGCACTTTAACAAGACTTTCAGGCCGTAAAATCAAATAGTAGTGGTTAGTGTTAAGCAGTGATGAATTAGGATACAAATGCTGGAAAGTGAGTCAGAACAAGGAGGGATCACTAGAAATTAGCACTACAGATACAAACGCCAAGAGAGTGGTGAAGTAAATACAGCAAAGGCTCGCTAATTCGAACGCAAAGTGGACCATAAAATTCTTCGAATTAAGCGAAGTTCGAATTAGTGGGCGGGCGCTGTAGAATGAATGGAGATCGCGCCACACTGCACGGGCAGAACACACAGAAGCCCCCTCTGGACTCATTATCGTGAATAAGCAGTACTATACGTTTGTGGCAGGTGATTTCGTAGATAATGTTCATGAAGATGGAACAGCGAACTAAACTAATTGACCAGTCAGTTATACGCCAGAAACTGGCACCGACATGCATTCATGTGAGCTGCGAGCCGAAATGCCGAAATAATCATGCTGTCTAAGCTCGAAAACACGTTTATTTACAGGGCAGGGTTGAGGCAATCGAAATTAAAGGTAATCGGTAATACGCATTTGCTTGCGTTTGTTCTGTCACGAGTCCATGAGCATCACTTGCAACTTGCCCAAGAGCTCCAGCGCAGCGTCATAATTCTCATCTGCTGAGAAATCACGTGCTGCAACATGCAGCCACGACGCTGCTTCCTATGCATCTCTCGTAAATTTGGTTTGGTTTGGATTTGCAACACATTGTAATCACTCTGGGTGAACTTTTTCTGTGAGGAGCGATGCAAACCAGAGGATCCGAGTTGGAATTAACCATTGTGGATACCGACGTGTTCAAATTATCGGGAGTTTTTCTGCATTGAAATATACAGTGCTGTGCCGGGAGGGTGCAAGTTCGAATTAACTGTAAGTTGAAATTGAATGAGTTCGAATGAACGAGCTTTTACTATAATTGTTTTTACCTAGTACATAAACACCACCACATACGAAGAGCTAAATACATATACCGTGAAACAACATCACATGCACATTCACGACGCTCTGGACTGGAGATGTGTGGATGCACCATAGCCACAACAGGCAGTCACTCTTGACTATGTCTACCAGACAGGTACATCCTTTGTCAAAATTTTTTAGGCCAAACCAAAGGTTTCTGGGGCACGCAAATTATTCAATGCAAAAGCCTCATGTGTAACTCAGAACAAGTTGTTTTATGCCGATAAGAAATAAAGGTGCTTTTTCCAGCTTGCAGGCATAAAACACTACTCCTCGCTCAAGAGGTAAGCTGGTACGTTGATGTACGTTGACTTTTTCGTGGCCTACGCACTTGTGCTGTGGCCTAGAAAATTTTGACAAAGACTGCGCATCCTTAACTGCACACTACACATTGGCCACGCACCAACCACATACACATACTCACAAAAGGAACTTCCATTGGAACGAACAAAAAATGGTGATAAGTCACAGCCTTCTGTTTTCAATTTTTAAATCTCTAAACATTAAGGAGATTCAAAAATTGAGGTGGACTTGCAATTGATCTGATCGTTGTATTTTCTTGTCTCAACCAAGACATAAATGAAAACAGAGTATTTGTTCATTTTATGCCTAAAAAGCAGCACTTTTTTCCTTGTTATATGGAAGGGGAATGATCATACAGCCTTCTCTTCAAAAAACCGTTAACTCTTTCACAAAGAAGGAATGCTCATAAAGCCTATCCTGCTTGCTAGCAGCAATCTTTGTACAGTATTTTTATAAATTTGATTGTTGTTTATAGTTGTTTATTGGGTGGTGCCCACCAACAGCACTAGGCCTTCTTGGGTGGTGCACACAAAAAGGATAGGGCGACACACAGATAAACAAACGGTAAAACATGGAGACTGGTTATGAAGTGCAGGGATCACAAAGTACATAGTACCACCGCACACGCGCGTGCTCGCAGGCACGCACATGCACTCACACACACGTAAGCACGCACGCATGCGCGCACGCACACGCACACACACACGCACACACACGCACACACACATACACACACACATACACACACACATACACACACACCACACACACACACACCACACACACACACACACTCACACACACACACACACACTCAATGTATACATTTAAGGAATTGAGATTACAGTCAGGTACATTAGGACGCGCTGAGACAGGGCTTGTGACAAGGTATACTACAAAGTACATTGGCATACACGCAAGTTCAGTACGATCCACCATCGTAACTTACTGGGGAACATGGATACTGGTAATAAGTACATATAAAGCAAAATTTATACGTATGCACGGCACATACGCTCGTGAGTGCAAACAAAACATACATACACGCATGCCCACGCGGGTGCATGTCAAGGTGAACAAGTGCAGGCAAATGCGCACGTGCATGCATGCACACACACCTGCGGACACACATACATAGGTGCACGGGAGTATGTGTACGGCAAACGGTGCAAGTGTAGAAAATGGGAAGGGAAGGGAAAACACGAACACGAGATAACTTCTATACCATACTGAATGGGCAACAGCGGCTTCAAATGCATGCATTTTTCAGGGCGCGTTTAAAAGAGTTAACATTGCCGGAAAAGACGTCCAAAGATGCACGAAAGTCATCATTGTACACACGTTGCACACGGCACACTGGAGACAGCATCTCTGAGGTGGTCACATCAAAGCAAAGGTGGGGGCGGAGAGCTCGAATTGGTGCCCTTAGCCGAACAGAGCTCACTAATTTCGGGCTGTCGAATCTGGAGTGGATACACTTGAACAAAAACACTAAATCGCGGTTTGTGCGTCTAGATTGCAGTTCTTCGAGCTTCAGCCGCTTGATGACATCCTTGTAAGCGTATTTCTCGTGTAGGGTGTAGCGGCGAGAGAAGATGCGCGTGAACCTTTTCTGAACCCTTTCCAAGCGCAAACAACCTTCAGACATCACAGCTGATGTTATCTCGATTGTGGCTGTTAAGTGATACCTAAAACACAAATTTTCTAAAGTCGCACCTCAAGAACCACAGCTTGAACAGACCACAAAAACAACATGATTCTACTTTATTTGAAAGATTAGCTAAACGAAGTTTTTTGCTGCAAAATTGTTTTTACTACAGGGGAACTTGCATCCAAAGGGGCATGTTTAAAACTATCTGCTACTTAAATAAGTAATCTTTTGGTGCACGTGAACATTTCATGTCATACTTCGTGCAGATGAAAAAACACTGGCAATCACCACGGTGCCTAAATCTGAACGGATTCACTCCAGCAGGAAGCAAAAACTAAGGTACCACCGTCTAACCTACTATTTTCACGTATGTAAAAACAGGTTCCACTTGTGCTTCATGCGATGAGTTTCAAGCCAAGATCCACATGTGACTACGATTAGACAGTTTCAGCCCAAACAAACTCTCAACATTCCCATGACAAAACGGCCACCCCAGGTTCATATGTTTGATGATGATGATGTGTGCATTTTAATGGCGCAAGGCCAACTGAGGGCAAAGAGCACCAAAAGGAAGTCATTTCATGAAAGTGAAATTAAAAGAAAAGCATTTCAGTAAAAACAAACGAAGTAAAACACAACGTAATGAAGATGACTGGTGTAAACGGCCAGTTGTCAAGATGCACGATAAGAAATGAGATGTAAAAATTTTACGTTGGTAAGAAACACAAAAACACGTTTGACTGAAAATATGGGCTCGCCTCCTGAGAAGTATGACGGGTGTTGTGGAATATGTGGTGTGTATAGTTGTGGGAAGTGTTTGCGTCGTGTTATGTCAAGTGCCTTGCATTGAATGAGTATGTGGACTACGGATAGGCCCTCTCCACACCTGCTGCACATGGGTCTTGGTGTTCCAGTGAGCAGGTGGGAGTGTGTTACATGTGTGTGACCTATCCGTAACCTTGCTAAGGAAACTTCTGTGTGTCTGCTGTGTATCGTCCCCAGCGTGGCTTTAATGCATGTAGTTTGTTGTCTGTCTGTTCACTCCAATGTTTTCGCCATGTTTTACATAGTTATTGTTTTATATGTGGCTTGAGGTCGGTGTAGGGTACTGTTGTTATGCTCACCGTGTAGGTGGCGAGGGCAGCAGTAAGGGCAGCAGCGTTTCCTGCAATCCCCGAGTGGCCTGGGACCCAACAAACAGCCACCTCAAGCTTTCAGCCATATGCTGACATAATCATCCTAAGATTTTTTTTTACTTCTTTTGGGACAATAACAACCGCACAACGCTTAGTGAATCGGTGTAAATGATAGATTTTAGAATATGACATTTGACAATGTGATTCACGGCAAGAAAAATTCCATATGCGAAGTTCATATTTTTGAGAACGAGGGGCCCAACTAGAATGAGCACCGCTTCAGTGCTGCTATGTTACTAGAGATAAATCTGCGTTAGTTATAAACAAAACCAGCCACTCCATACAGGCCTGACCATGATGTCGCTTGGCGACACCATTCAACGAGTGCTGGAAATTCCACAAGGACCTGCCACCTGTCTTAAACTTTCCCGAGTGTCTAACTTAATTATTTAAGGACATTTACAGCGAGGCTATGCTTAGGCAACGCATAACACATTGCCTCTGTATAAACATTGCCTAACGCGTGAGCGAAAAATGGCCAAACAGCCACTCTCCTGTTGCTCTCTCCTACCCTTCCCCGCTCCGTAGCCTTCCAGCGTGCTTTCGTGTCCGCCAGCCAGCGCCGCTTCTCGCAAACTATGCAAAATAGTGGAAAGTTTGTTTATCGTTCCCGAGGCGGCGCTCCTACGCCTTCTTGTTTTTCATCATGCCTGTCTGTCTTGGTCTGTCACTGATAAAACTTCCTTTGTCACGAAGCAAAATCCCTTGCGCTGCCGCAGGCTGATGCCAGCTTTGCGCGCTTATCTACTCGCATCACAGGCCCTGAAATTTTCTGAGTGGGGCATCCCACCTCTATCCCCTCCGCATTTAGGTATTGTTTTGACCCCGCTGTTCGCACTCCGCATCGGTCCGGACTTCTAAAATTGAGGACTGTACTGTAGAAGCGCCCGGACAGCGTGGCGGGATCCCAGCTGCTTATCCTTTTGTTTCCTATTACTTTCTGAAGTTTACAAGCACGTGATATAATTGGAAAGTAATCGTAGAAGTGAGCGCCTGAACAAAAAACGTGCACGCAATTTTTTCTTCTCTAAATGCTCGAGAAAAAAAATATCAGTAAAATAATGGCTGCCCCATCCGAAAATATCGTTTTTCTGTTAGCTATGTGTCTACCCGACAATCAGTATGTTCTTACACTATTTCAGTCCGCCTACGTCTTTATCTTTGGAAAAATGCAGCAAGTATGAAGCGAGTGACACGTGGAACGAGATCCCCACTGCTCCACAGAACTAGCGCCCCGTCGCGGCTAAGATGTAAGCAAAACGGCCCTTGAAGCCCAACAGGCAAGCTGACAGACACATGTCGTAGAAGTGGGTGCAGCGTTCGCGACTCACGAGCAGTGACGTAAGGCGAGATGTCCGCCGGCATGCGCCACATAGCGGATCAGTGCCTGAACTAAGCGTCCCTACCCGTCCCATTGAAAAGCGCGCGACGCGTCAGGCAATGTTATTACAGGGGGCGTTGGCTTAGGTTTTCACGCATAGCGTACAGGAATAAATTAGCGTAAAACGGAAATTTTCGCAATACATCGGCTCCAACGAGCCACAGCTCAGACTGTCGGTATGATAAACCGCACCACGGGAAGAAACCACTGTATGGAGGAATCAAACTGCCTTCGACTAGTCTAGGCATTCTTCATCAGCAAAATCGTCAATGTAGACCCCTGCTTGCGGCTACGCGAGAACAACCTGGAGACGATTGATGTAACCATAAGGAAGGCTTGCGGGTGAGCATTGCGCTTGCCACCCAATACTTCTACTGAGCGCCTACTTGGCTTGGGCCTACACAACACAGCTACAGAGCTCATACAAGCGCATGTCACCAGCCAACGAGAATGGTTGTTGCTGACACTCACAGGTGGGAGAACCCTTTCCCGGATCGGCTACCCAATTCGCAGCCCGTATCGCAGAACAATGACTTAAATAAAGCCTGCGTTAAACTTGATCTATTTTGTGAGTGAAGCGAGGCTGTGTGCTGTCTTCTACGTCTCTTTAACTTTAATACGCAGGGTTGCCCACTCACAATAATCATGTTTCATTCCTACGAGAAAAGGTCCTTGATCATTTGGCTTCTCGCTTCTATGCTTCCTCACCCCAAAGCGTGGCAAGTGCATTACGATTCCCTGCTACACGGGGCTCTAGTGCTAGATAAACAGTGTGCTCCCATTCTTTGATTGCCATATTACGCATTCACAAAGATGGGTTGATGATACACAAGAAAATAGCTTTGCAGGACTTTGCGTTTACTGCAGAAGCTTGTAATGTTGTTTTCAAGTGTTATTTTGTGACACTTCCTGGCAGCTGGTTAAGTTCCTTGCGGCGGCCCCAAAGGATGCTATATAAATACGAGGAAGTCGCAGTGTGTTGAGGTCCCAAGTTAGTACTGTCTTGAGACACAGAGCAACTAGAATAAAAGTATTTAAAATGTCTCGCGCATCATTTAAACTGTAGAATAGCTTAAGACAGCTCCACTGAACTAAGAAACTCGTCTACATTTGTGATTGCTTGAGACTCAAGAAGAGCCAGCCACCATGGCTGGTTCTTCAGTGTCTGTTGCAGCACTGTCGCGAGATGCTGACTGAGGGAGTAAGGCAACAAACAACTTTCCCATTTCTCTCTACGAGCACGAATGACCAAGGAGCCACCACAACTGCTAAAGCTCATTTACTTTCGTTTGTTCCAGGCTGTGTTTGTGGTGTGTTGGTGGTGTTCCACGTAAAACAAGTGCAAACAGTGCTCTGTGCAAGCTTACAGCTTCCTTGACAGCTGCAGGCAAATGTTCAAACATTTTTACCAACCGAATCAAGTACCCACAGGAGAATTTGTGGGAGCAAGCCCGCTCTATCGCAGCTGAACCCACGCAAACAACTTTTTCCACCGTGAATGAGCCTTTTATTGATGCTAAGCTCGATAACCCCATTTCTGACAAAAAGTTCCCTATAATGTCTTGTTATACACATCGCAAAGCTTTTATAATACAGTCTAGTCCACTTATGACAATATCCAAGTGCCAAGGAAATCCCATCGTTATAACCGATAATTGTTATAAGCGGGTCGCAAAATAAAAAGACGGAGCAGAGCTCAAAACATTTTATTCGCATGCCAGCAAGGTCGTACTAATACTAATTTGCGGAAAAGAAGCCACACTCGGTCACCTTTGTTTGCCGCACTGGAAGCTAGCGCAAATCTTTTCCAAGAGCATCGATAGGTGCTTCACCTAGCTGAGCTAAATGTCCTTGGCGGAAACAAAGCCGGAAGACTGTGTCACGCATTGGGCCTCCTACGATGACACTACTTGAGTAGGCTGCGCAACCATGTCGTTAGAGTCATCACTGTTGCACTTTTGGTGCACAATATAACCGAATTCAATCGTTATATCCGATATCGTGGCACTGGAGCATTGTAATAAGCGGTTTATTTTACCATAGAAAGAATGCAAAAGTTGACGGTGCCATAGCTGTTCATCGTTATATCCGATATATTGTTATAAACGGTATCGTCATAAGTGGACTCGACTGTAGTCATTTAAAAGTACAGTCTTGGTCACAGGTTCCCAGGGCATGCCAAAACTTTCCAGGCCATAAATAAATAAAACAAAACTTGCCTCAAGTGAAACAGATTTTTTTTTATATATAACAATAATAATACTTTTGGAAACTTCATGGCATAAAAAACATTTCATTTGATTTTGATGGTTGAGCTTGTCCTTTGAATTAGCTGTGGCGAGTAAACTTTTGGCATAGTTTGAGGACTTTCAACCGAGACTGCACAAACATTCAGTGCATATTTATTTTTTTAGGGAGAAGATCATGAAGGGCGCGAGCTTTGTGTACTACAAACGGTGAAGTGCAACCTTACAAAGATCAGATGACACACGTGTCAGCAGTGAAGGCTGGGGTAAGGGGAAAAAAAAAGACAGAAAAAAAGGGTAGGGGCAGCAATTCAACCACAGACATATCTTTTAAAATAATTAGCACGACTTCAGACAGCCCCATCAAAGTATACTGAGCTTGAATGCACATAAATTAGACGGATACTGTTGCCGTGTGGGACAGTCGTGCAGTAACAGTGCCACGATCGGCGCGGTCGATGACGGCGCTGCATCAACAGAGTTCCGTGGAACTCTGCAGGTGTTGCACGTGCACGATCTCTAAGAAAACTATCCTTACTATTATTTTAAAGTTCAACTTTATGTGGCTAGGTGGAATGAAGATCCAGTGGTCCCCTGTACGCAGAAAACTCCTCCTTCGTAACCTCATGTGCACATGCGAAAGCAAAACAGGTTGGAGAGAAGTTAGAAGTGAAGGAAGAGAGATTGGCTCGGTTTAAAGGTGATGTAGCTACACTCTCACATCTAATAACACTGGTATGTGGGAACAGTGCACCAGAGGGAGTGAAACACATGGATATACCGTATTTTCTGTCTATAAGTCGCTTCCTCTCAAAACGGCAGTTTTTCCGGGGGGGAAAAATAAAAGTATAAGTTTCACCGGTGTATAAGATGCACCGGCGTACAAAACGCACTTGTTAATCAGGTAAACTCATAGAGGATCAGTTCATTAGAATGTGCGATGAAAGTACATGGTTGCGCCGGGTGCCACCTTTGAACGCATTCCCCGGTAAGCAGTGCTAGACCAGTGCATCTACCACCCAAAGCCTAAAGGCAACTTCTCAAAATTGGTTTATTGACACACACAGATGGCATGTAATTACTGATGGCGTTTAGGCAAAACCATTGAAACGTTCTTCCTGTGACTCGCTACCAAATAATTCATTCATTTAGACCATAGAGCTGCATCTCTTAATAACGTGCGCTGACATCACGCAGCACACAGGCACCTTTTCAAGCACGGAACACGTGCAGCCGCCACGTACCAAATTAATTCCATACATAAGTCACACCAGTGAATAAGACGCACCAACGAAAATTCCAGAAAAAAAATCGCGACTTATACACCAGAAAATACGGTACACAGAAATGCATGGGTAAACACTGGCCGCAAGTTGCAGCTTCGCTGGTCAGCCATTTGTATGGAGGAATGGGTGCATTTGTTTTAAGGCTCAAACCGAATAATAGTCTAGCTTAAGTTGTCTGCATTCTACGTTATTTTATTGAAGTGTCATTTTGCTTTATTTTTAATGTATCCATATTTCAAGCCAAAGCACTGGCTCATACAGGAGCAATGCAGTGTTAGCTGAAAATGAATAGTATGTGCAAAGCAAAAACAATTTTGTACCTACATGCAAATGGTGTATGCTCAAAAAACACTGTCCATGGTTTTTAATTCGAATGAATCTAGTTCTAGAATGCAGTTTAAACGCATTTCAGGGGTCACTCAGCTTCCACAAATTTCCCGCAGTTTAAAGATAATGTAGACAATGCCTTCAATAGGAAATGTATTGGTGGCTGCCAGGTGGTTAAAACAAAAAAGAGAAAGAAAGAAAGAAAAAAAGGCTTCCACAAATTTCCCGCAGTTTAAAGATAATGTAGACAATGCCTTCAATAGGAAATGTATTGGTGGCTGCCAGGTGGTTAAAACAAAGAAGAGAAAGAAAGAAAGAATGAGAGGGTTTCCGATAAGTTATAATACAGTATGAACGCGTTGAAACAGAGCATTACGCGATAGAAGCCTAAGAAGCTGCAGCCTTTGCCCCAATCTTGAAATACCTTTTGAATGAAAGAATTTATGTCATTCTTGCTCCTATCTCAATTATTCTTTAATTTCAATGGCATGCCTGAAAGCTGCGGAAGAGAGAGAGAGAGAAAAGACCTTTATTCGGCCGAAGTTACAGGCCGAGCATGTCCACCGCCTGGGCGACCAGTCTGCGCTGTTCTTCTTCTCCTTCAGAGCCAAGCCAGTCGGTCCAGGTGGTGATGGAAAGGGATGGGGAGGGATAGGAGTCGGATAGCTGAGCCACCGGGCAGTAGAATAAGCAATGAGGTAGATCAGCGTAGGCAGTGGGGCAGTTGGGACAAGAGGAGTCAGACCTATAGCGATAGAGGAAAAGGCGGGAGGGAGTGATCAGGGCATTCATTTGGATGTGCCGGAGGAGTCGAGCCTCCGTTACGGTGAGTGATGGGTGAGGAGGCGGGTAGAGGCGTTTGTCAAGACGGAGCTGAAGGTAGACCTCCTTGATGGTACGACGAAGGGAGAGCCTCGCACCGTCCTCCGAGGGCCCGGGCCAGGGGATCAACGGTGCCCGGTGAAGAGTTTCGCGGGCGAGTTGATGCGCCAACTCATTGCCGTCAATCCCGGAATGTCCAGGGACCCAACGGAGGAAAACGATGGATGGCTGTAGAGCGGAGACCGCTCGTTCGACCTCCTGTTGAAGGATAGAAGGTAGTGAGCGACTTTGTATCTGTATAATAGCGGCGTGAGAGTCAGAAAAGACTGTGTATTCGGGGACGGGGGGGAGAGAAGCAAAGGACTGAAGGGCATGGGCAATGGCGAGAACCTCAAGAGACATTGCTTCCGGAGGGTGAAGGTACAGGCCGCTAGTGTGGGTTTCTGCTTCAGCAAGGTGAGGGTGGTACAGAATGTAACCGCACGAGCCTCGAGGCGCCACAAAGGAGGCATCTGTGTAAGCAATTCCCTGGGTCGCAAAAAGAGGAGAATGATGCTGCGCGGCAGCATGACGACGACCTGCATGAAGGACAGGGGACATGTTTGACGGGAGAGGGAGAATACGAAGGTTGGGCGCCGAAATTGCGTCGGGAGGGGTAATGGGGGAGACGGGAATCGGAGATATACCCGCCTGAACCAGTAACCATTGACCTTGACGGGTAAGGGAGAGCCGAGAAATCTGGGAATCTCGATGGAGATTGAGTAGAGAGCGAAGGGAATGAAAGAGGCCCGTGGCAAAAAGCTTATCTGTAGAAGTGGTGATAGGGAGGTTCAGTGCTGCTTTGTAGAGTCCCACCAAGGCGGTCTCAAGGGTATTGAGTTGAGTGTTGGTGAAGGAGATGTAAGGAATAAAGTATAAGAACTTGTTGAGCGCGAGGGCGTGAGCAACCCTGCAGGCATTAGCTTCGTGAAGACCCGCCCGTCGAGTGACCACACGACGTAGAAGGTGGGTTACCGAGTGGCAGGTCGCGACGGCGCTGTGTAGGGCTTGTATGTTCTTGGCTGCATGCAAAGGAAAACCAAGAACCTTGCATTTGGTGACGACAGGAATGGGAGAACCAGAAATATGGAGAGAGATGAGGGAATTGTCGGCACGCTGGTAAGAGTAACGGTTGAGAAGGAAAAGCTCGGACTTTTCCGGAGCAGGGGAAAGACCAACAGTGGTGAGAAAAGAGTCGATGAGATCCAAGCCACGTTGCAGGGTGCTCTGCACATGGCCCGGAGAGCCAGATGAACACCAAAGGGTGATGTCGTCGGCGTAAAAAATGTGATGAAGATCAGGGATTTCAGATAGTTGGGAAGCCAGAGGAGTCATAGCAACATTGAAAAGGGTGGGGGAAAGAACAGCACCCTGAGGAGTGCCTCGAGTGATGTGGTGGGGGTCGGACAGATGAGAGTCGACTTGAAAGCGAGCCACTCGGTGAGAGAGGAAGGAGCGGAGATAGGAGTACATGCGGGAGCCGCAGGACATTGCGGCAAGCTGTGCCAGGATATGGTCATGGCACACACTGTCAAAGGCTTTACGGACATCGACGGTCACCAGAGCGTGGATTTGGGTGGGGGTGGAAGAGAGAAAGGTGTGCTGGAGAAGCAAAAACATATCCTGAGCACCGACACGGCGACGGAATCCGATGAGAGAATGAGGGAAGAAGTCCCTCTTTTCGAGAAATTCAGAGAGGCGAGTCAGAGCCATACGCTCAAGGGTCTTACCAACGCATGACGTTAAGGATATAGGCCGAAGGTTAGCGATGGAAGGAGGTTTTCCAGGTTTGGGAATCATGGTAATAAGGGAAGACGTCCAGGAGCTAGGTAGGCTGCCACTGTCCCAAGCTTGATTAAAAATCTGGAGGAGGAACTCTTTCGCATTGTCGGGGAGGTTGCGGAGAGCCGTGTATGTGATGGCGTCTTCTCCAGGAGCAGAACGCTTCGCATTTCCAACCAGGGCCGCCTCGAGCTCCCGGAGAGTGAAAGGGCGGTCCAGATCAGAATTAGGTTCACCTGAGTAGTCCATATAGCTCGGAGTAAGAGGGGGCGGGAGATAAAGAGAGGCTAGTTGGTTGAAGAGGTCAGAGGCTGTTCCTTGAGCAAGAGCTTTAGCTAAAGTGGGAGCAAGCGTGGGCTTAGTGCCTAGGAGAGATTTAAAAAGAGACCATGTCGATTGTGAGTGCAAAGCAGAGTCAAGATTGTCGCAGAGAGCACTCCATCGAGAATGTTCGAGGGAAGCGCAGTGGGCAACAATCTCGTCGCGTAGAGCAGCGATTCTGGAAGCGAGCTGAGTATTTTGGGGTTGGGAGCGGAAGGAGCGCTGCAGTCGTTTACGCCGGCGCCATAAACGGAGGAAGTGAGGGTCAGGGTCTTGGATTGGATGACGGATGCGAGCACGACGACTGCTGCTCGAAAGCGCAGCGGCAATGCCCGACGTCCAGTTCTCATACGACTCAAAAGAGTGGGAGGCCAGAGCCGTGCGGAAGGCGTCCCAGTCAATGTTAGTGACGAGGCGACGTCGCGGGATGTGGGAAACGGATATGGAAAGATGAATCAGAAAATGGTCGCTGAGGAGGTTTTCCGCTGTGACCCGCCACTGAACTGAAAGGGGCCCCCGAGAGAAAGTAAGGTCGGGTGTCGTGGGCCGCTGTGAGGTAGTGCCGGCTCTGGTAGGGGAGCCCGGAGTATTAAGAAGGTTGAGGTGGCGTTCCTGTACAAGACAGTGGAGAAGGCGGCCAGCTCTGAGGGTCTGCGGGTAGCCCCAAAGAGTGTGAGGTGCATTGAAGTCACCCCCAAGGATTAGATTGGTGGTGGACGGAAGTGAGTGAAGGAACTTGCCTAGTGCACTGAATAAAGAGGAAGTTACAGGCGGGTTGTAGAAAGAGAGAAGGGCCAGTGAGATTTTAGAAGAAGGATCATAATAGACCACGCCGACTAAATATTTGAGAAGGGTACAGGGTATGTCCAGTGGTTCCACGAGCATGTCGCCACGCACATAAATGGATGCTAGCGGCGTGCTTGTAGCGGCATGATGGGCGCGGTAACCTGGGATGGCACTAGTGGCACGGGCCTCTTGTATCCCGTAAACCCGCTTCCACCGCCTGATCCCGCACCGAACTGATCACTGTCGGCATCCAACTTCCTCCAGGCACCCTTACTCGCAAGCTACCTCTGTACGACTTGCTCACCGCTATTGCCTCCGCTGCACAACTTTCCTCCCAGACAAGTGAAGAAATCACCCTCCAGGCGAAGCCCACTCAGAGCCTTGTGTTTCTGAAAACTCACTCCCCCCTTACCGCTCACCTCCTACTCTCTCTCTCACACGTTCGGCTTCATGGTAAGACCATCAGCATCAAACCTTATGCTCGCAGCCCTCCCATCTCCTGCCTTGGTGTCATCCATAACGTCGGCGGCCATTTCACTCCTCCTCAGATTATGCAGGAACTAGAGTTGTATACCACCGATATTCTTGCTGCACGCATGATGGGTAGCACCCAATCAGTTCTCATTACTTTTGCTGGCACCGTGATCCCCCGCTTCGTATATTTCAAACGTGTTGCTTTTCGGTGTCGCCCCCACAAGCCTAAACCCCCCACATGCACCCGCTGTCTCGCTCTGGGACACCGGGCTCACCAGTGCCCGCAGCATTGTGCTCCGGCCAAGTGCCGCCATTGTGCTGCCCCTCTACCACCCGACCCTAGCACCCACGTATGCTCTCAGCCCTGGTGCATTCATTGCAAGGTGAACACTCACCCCTCTCTTGACCCTACCTGCCCCTTCCTCCTCGAAAAGCAACGCGCATGTGCTAAAGCTGCGTTTGAACGCCGCATAGCTTTGCGCCGGGTCACGTAGGACACCCCTTGCCTTCCGTCCTCTAAACCTGCATCTGACTCACCGGTCAAATCCCAACCGGGCTCGTACGCTGCTAAACTGAAAGGACCGTCGGTGCCACCGCCCACTTCCTCCAATGCTACACCCTCACCATCCTTGAATGAGGAGAACCGTCACTCTTTCGACCTCCGACTCGCGATGCTCGAACGCCAGCTGCGTGAGCAGCAGCGCATTTCCCAGGAATTGCAACAGCAGATTCAGTCTCTCACCGAAACACTCCAAGCAACCACCACCTGTCTTACCTCCCAACTTGCGCAGCTCAATCAGCACCTTGCCACGTTCACCACAGCTCCCTCTGCAACCCAACTCATGCCTTTGGCAGACTTAGTCGAAAGCACGTCCACCGCCCAGTACACTCGATTGGTTCAGCTCGAAACCTCCATCCTCAAAGTTCTTACCGCGCTGAATGCCCAATCCGAGCAACTTAAGTCCTTTGGTTCCATTGCTATTTCTTTACAAGAATCACTCCCCCCGGCTAAGAAAAAGGACCGTCCTTCTACATCCACCGCTACCAAGATGTCCAGTGCTGAGGGTTTGGAGGTGGTGCAGTGGAACTGCAGCTGCGGACGAAGACGTTTGTTTCCCAGCCACGTTCTTCAATGGCATTTATTGGTATTCCTTTTCGCAGAAGTGCAGAGAAAAGGCTACAAGCACAAGACAGCAACAGCATGCCAGCTGTGCAGCAAAGCAGCTTTGCCGCTTGTTACACACACCACTATATTTGAGAAGGGGTGGTGACCAACGGTCTGCAATGTGCACCCCCCCCCCCCCCCCCCCCCCTTGGTTCCCCCAGAACCAGCAAGCCGCAACCGCGTGCATGCAATGATGAGGGGGACAAGGAACAAGCCTTAATGAGCAAGCAGCGCAGCGGTTTGACCCCCGAAAATATGACAGCAGGCAGTTCAACAGCGGTCATAACTGTGATGTATTTCATGTCTGTAACCGCTGCTATCTATGGATATCCTAGTCTCTTTGGCTGTTGTGACATCAAAGGTGGGTAGAGTGAGGGAGGTGAACGTTTTGCCCCAGAGTTAACAACAGGCATAGGAGGGGGGGGGTAACAGCTAGCGTTGGTGCGGTGTGTCGGGTCTCCTCTGGTATTCAGCGTGGAGGGCAATAACTCCTGTGGTGCATCGGCCTTTTTTGTAGCTGTTATCAGGGAGACGGTCGATTGCCATATTTCAGGGGGATTCGTCTGCGGGTTTGGGTGGCAGGAGGGGTAGCACAGTGTGCGCAGAACATGTCAGCCAGCGATGGTAGTTTTCCGTCGCTCTAGCTGGCTGGCTTGATGGGCCTGGATGAGTTCACTCTAGTGGACACCTAGTTGGAGGTTTGTGCCGGGAGTTTTAGGTCCAGCTTGGTGGCTTGTCAAATGACTGTGTCGAGTTTGGTGCTTTCATGTGGTTGGATTGAGAAGTAGGGGTGGAATATGCGATTCGACCTGTGAGGGATACTTGTACCATTTGTAGAAGCATTTTCCTTAAGGCCTTTGTGATAGTTTGTGATTCTGCGAATGTAGGTAAGTCAGCTTTAGAACCGTAAAGTTGCGCTGGTAGATGTGTGTGTGCTCCACGCCTGTCCTGTCGCAGTAGCAGGCTGAGGCCACGCAAGGGAGTCACATTGGGTAAAGACACTGCAGTCATTGTCGGGCAAGGTCGGGCAGGGGGTGGGAAGTCGTCCCTAAACCTTTGTGTGTAGAATAAGTTAGGGTAATTCCTTTGGTGTGCACACGAGGCCCTAGTGCTATAAAACAGCTTTTTGAAGTGTGTCTTGCTAGTTTCCTGGGGAGTTGGGCAAAAGCCAGGTGAGGTCATTTGTGTATAGTGCATGATGTAAATTACGAATGCTGGTAAGTTGAGCAGAGAGGTCGTGTAGTGCAATGATAAAAAGAGTAGGTGAAATGACTGAGCCCTGTGGGGCTCCACGGGGTGGTGTTGGAAATTCATTAATGTGAAGACGGCCAAAGCAGAAGCAGGCAGAGAAGGTGGTAAGGAAAGCTCGAATGGAGCTATACATTGCTTGGCCATGGTTTGTAATTTGTAGTCCTTGAGGAATGGCTGCATCAGTTACACGATCGAACTCTCCTTCCACGTGCAGGCGGAGGATGGCACCAGGATGTGTTTTGCTGAGCACATCAGTGATTAGTTCCAAGTTGCACATATTGCACAAATACATCTTGAGTTTACATGCGACCGTGAAACTGAAAGATTTTGTGGCATGCGGTTCATGTAATGAATGCACTCGCATAATGAAAGCTCCCCCAACTTTAGTCGTCAAAACCCCTAGTGTAATAAACACGCCCCAAATTTGATCCCCGGCAGCCGTGCGAACAACCCCCTTCACTCTCTCCAGCTGAAGATGATCGTGCATGCAACCAACCTAGAACCATATCTTTGAGGAAAAATGAACACTCTACTGTGGCATTAGTGGACATCCGTTCAAAAGAGCACTAGACGATCGTGCAGGATCTACCCCTACTTTTTTTTTTTTCTGGCAGCCATTTCCACGGTGTAAGAGCATTTCCAGTTGCTTGCTTTCCTGCCTGCCTTGCATTCTACCCGATGCGATGGGCAGAAATGTCAGTTGCATGGCCGTGTTTAAGTTAAAGGCTGTAGAGTATGCACAGGGTTGTTCGTTTTGGGGTTTTATATATATTTTTTAATCTGTTGGTACAAAATCAGGTGATATTTTAAAAACTGATAATTGGGAAGAAATCTGCTTTTTTTTGTGAAACCATTCCGAAATTCGGGTAATTTTGGGTTAAATCTACAGATGTACCAAGTTATACACACGAGCTTTTTAACTCTGACGCGTAAAATTGGTGTTCATTTCAACTTTGTAATCGGAGGGACATCACGGTTTCTAAAAAATGCTCTCCGAAGTTTTGCGTTTCTTTGAAAATGAATCAGGAATGATGACAGTTAAGAGCATTGATAACTTCTAAGAAATGAAACCCTTTATCCACGAAAATATGGTCATCGATTTATCGCTCATCTTAGTTCACACACAATATTATCTCCTTGAGCAATGCGTCGGTCTGCATTTGAGACCTGTCAGATCACTGAAGGTATCTCAACTGGGAGAAAGTTCTGTTGACAAAAGAACTTCCATTATTTAGGCACAACCATTTTAGGGCAGCCTTTGCCAGTCTGACGTAGTGAGTGGTAGAGTCGGTACTCAATGAGTTCGGAAGCTGTGTTTTGCGGGGCTTGCTTACAGCAAGTACTGGTTAAGAACGGTCGACCTTCAGCACACAGCAATGCAGGTCGGTACTTTCAGAAGGGCCATTCGGGGAGAAACCGGGCTTAACCCCGAATCTCCTGAAACATGTTAGGGGTGTAAGAACCGGGTAAAATCTGGTTTTACCCAACAACAAATACCTGCAAGTATGCAGTGAGGCCAGGGAATTGTGCTGCCGGCAGGCATTTAGAAATTGATCAGGTGTGCATGCGTTACTGGTGAAAGCAGCACGACAAGCTCCACAGTACAAAAGGGGACCGAAGACTGGACAATTTTTTGATGTGGAAGATGTCCCGGAATATGTCCAGGTCCTGTGAAAGGAAGGCTGCATCATTTCACACCAAACGATCGTGATGCATGTGCAAGCAACAGCTAGGAAGCACAGCATCACACTCATTACTTTTGAAGTGAATAACGGGTGGACAACAGACTTCATGCGGCGCAGTGGAATGTGCTTGAGGGGGCACAGATCACTTAGATGCCCATCAACTTTCGGCACGCTCATAAGCAGAATGGTCAATCAAAGAGGAGCACACAGGGTGCTTGTCGAAACGACAGGCACCGAGAAGCAGCATTTCGCGATAATGCTGGCTGTCACGGCAGGAAGTTCCCACCGTATGTGATCTTCAATAGGAAATCTCTGCCGAAGGCACACTTCGCAGCTGGCATATCATGAGTGACCTCAATAGAAAGACTGGATGTTCGCCGTTCTAATGGCCGATTGGGTCCCTACTGTCTGGGGACCCAAGGAATGGCAGCCTACCATTGTCCCTGAAGAAGAAAGTGTATGACAGCTGCATCTTACCTGTACTCACCAACGGGGCAGAAACTTGGAGGCTCACTAAGAGGGTTCAACTTAAATTGAGGACGACTCAGCTCGCAATGGAATGGAAGATGATGAGTGCAATATTAAGGGACACAAAGAGAGCGGAGTGGGACAGGGAACAAACGCATGTTAAGGACACACTAGTAGAAATTAAGAAGAAATGGACGTGGGCGGGGCATGTAATGCGAAGGCAAGATAACCGTTGTCCATTAAGGATAACAGAGTGGATCCCTGGAGAAGGCAAGCGTGGCAGGGGGCGGCAGAAAGTTAGGTGGACAGATGAGATCAAGAAGTTTGCGGGGATAGATTGGTCGCAGTTAACACAGGAGCAGGGTAATTGGAGATTCATGGGAGAGGCCTTTTCCCTGCAGTGGGCGTAGATAGGCTGGTGATGATGATGATGATAATGATGTCTGGGGACAGCAACCTGGATCCCTGCTTCCACAATCTCCTTATGCTGGACAGATTTTGCGGCTACCTGGGAGAGAATGTTCATCGGGAACTACAGGAGCACCAAGATCGTCATCATTCTGGGTGAACTCACTTCGATGTTGAAGCCCCTAGACGTCTGAGCGAACAAGCCATTCAAAGACACTGCGCGTTGCTTGTACAGAGACGGGATGACTCAGGGAAGGCATGCCCTAATGCTAACCAGCAAGATGTCTATTAAGCTGGTGTACAGCGCTTGCTGTTAGCTGATCTCAAAGAATTTCATGAAAAATGGAGTACCCAATGCACTGGTCGACAGCAAGGACAACCAGTTGTGGGATCCCGATGAGGAAGTGGCCAGAAACCTGGACGACAAGTCCAATGATTCTGATGAAGTGTGAAGCATCGAGAAACAAAGATGAGTGAAGTTCAATAAAAATGCTGTTTGTTTGCAAATAGCATATGTGTAAATTACTGCAAAAGTTAGCTTATGTAATGCATTTTTTTATCACTGCAAAACAAGTAATTACTCCACTTAATAAATGCGGCCCCAACTCTCTTTGGTTTTATGAAAAAAAGTGTGTGCATGACGTGAGTAAGTACAGCAGTTAGTCAGTATGAACCACGTGTTCAAGGAATTTGTTTCAAGCAACTGCTTATGTTGCTTTGTTTAACTGCTTATGTTGCTTATGTTAATTTGTTTAAGCAACTGTACTAAGTGTGATGTCAGTGTGTTTCCATTAGGGGGGTAGCATTTGGCAGGTCCAGTGGTGATTGGAGCGGATTTGGACACCTTGGTGCAAATCAACATCGAGGTTATGTTGACGTGATCATGTCCTGGGGTCTTGTTTTTTAGCGAGTTTGGAAAGGTCTTCATCCAGCTTTCAAGGTTGGGAGTGCCGTCGTCGGTGTACTGTTATTGCTTATGTGTGTTCTTGCCGCGCACCAAGGTCCACAGGCCAATGTTACGTTACTGGTGAAAGTGTATAAAATTGGCGATCTATTAAACTTAGGGATGTCTTTGGGTATGGGCTACATTGGAGCAGCATCAGTCTTTTACTTGGATGCAACAGTAGGAGGGGTAAATGGCTCTAGGTGGGTGGAGGATTGTATATAGTTGCCTTGGCATCTTGTTGCAGCTTTTTTTAAAGGAATGCGGCGGACAGTCGTTGTCTCGCTTGATCGGTCGCATAGTACAGGCCTTCTCCGCCATCCTGAAATCTAACAGCATAGGGCTTAGTTCTTTTTTGCCATGGCAACTGGGTTTGTAGTCTCTGGAAACGTGCAGCAGCTGTGCTTCTAGTTTCAAGCTTGATAGTCAGATGTCATTTGCTGGTCTTGTGATGGAACTTGCGTTCTTTACGCCAGTTCAAGTTGGTTTGAATGGAATCACTGTTTGACTTCAGGCTGTTTAACAGACTGTTGTCTAGGTACCCGCTCAGAAAGTCCTGCTGAATCCCGCCCTCCATTCTGCCGCTCTATGCAATCAACAACGATGCCACATTTGTGGCAGTTGCCTGCTGACAATTGTCTGCTGACAGTGAAGTGGTTTCTGCTGGTGTCGTTTTCATTACCGAGTAGGTAATTCGTCTTTGTAATCAGATGCTTTGCCACAGCAGTCAGAGAGGTCACCAACTGGTTCCACAATGCTTTGACGGGTGCTGCTTTGGAGTGGTTGCAGAAGGTCGGCATCAATTTTTGTCTTCGGTGGCTCGCAGGGTGATTAAGCTTACTTTGGATATTCGCTCATGAAGCCGGAAGTTAGTGCGAATAACCACTGCCAGATATACATTTGAATCGTCATGATCCTGTACGTCGTCTTCAAAGTCCAAAACGTGGCTGACCTGGTGGTCAAGCTGTACCGGGTCAATGTGTCCTTGCTGAGTCGATTAATAAAGATGTTTGAAGGTATTTATCATTGCAGACGGTAGTTTCACGGTGTGGTTTGCCATAGCGGCAAGGTCAGTGATGTGCCCAGAAAGTGTCCTTTGGTCTTTGCAGTCGGCCAATGACCTCACGGTCACCCTGCTGGGTGAATGGTGTCGTGCACGGTGACGTTTTGGCCATCATGGTACGCTCAGTGCACTGAGCTGCCAGCCATGGTGGGCAAGGCCTGCAGTACAGGGGGACCATGAAGTTTCCCAGGCCTCGCCATGCCTCAAGGTTGCTCGGCACGTTTTTGTAAAGTCCATTGGGTTTCCCCCCCCCCCCCGAGGCTATGGCTCTGCTTAGAACGCCCTTTATTCTGTCTCTTCCTTGTCTACCTAATAATGTGCTTTGGCCCTCCACTCCTTTGTGTTGTTTTTTGTATTTCATGACAACCACTGTGCACCTCCACGACCTGAAAGGGCCACTCCAGCAGCGTTCAGTCACGCACAGTACTTGTCACCATGTATTCAACCTCACGAAGCAGTGGCAGCTGCATAAATATCTCCAACAGGTCTCCTTATAAATCATTGCCTGTCAAACAGAAGCAGCATGGCACAGCTATTGCTGACAGCCAGTGAAATTGAGGAAGGTTGCTTGGGGGGTGGTTCTAGAAACCAGTACTTTTTCTCTCGCTGTATTCCCTGGAACTGTTTGGACTACAATGTGTACCCCTGGTTCTGGGCCAAAATTCTTAAGCTAAAATGAGTCATTTCGTCAAGACCCCAACTTCCTGTGACTAAGGAGCAGAAGATCACAATCCTGCTCCTTGTTCAAGAAACAGTAGCTAGTCATCCCGCTCCTCACCAAGATTTCACTCTTCATCAAAGACGACGGAGCATGATGAGTGGATCGAACAACAAGCCATTCTCCATCACATACTCAGGGTCAGGGGATCAGGATGCGGCATTCCCTATCACAACATTCTGTGCTGTTACCAACCTTTACAAGAAAGAATTACCCCCACTTTTTTCTTTTATTTTTCCAGAGGCCCAAAAACATTCATGATCAAGCAAACCTTCATTGTTTTGTAGCCACCATGCTAAAGCAATCATGGCCAAACACTTCACAATCACCAAGTTTGGAAATGAATGGCTGCAGCCTGTACAGCAGAGTCATGCATGGATTGAGCAGACCAGCTGGTTTGACTCATCCAAAAGAGTTGTCTCTATAGAAGCTCGTATTCGCAACTGCCTGTCAACAATACCCATGATAGGCAGGAATGAAGCTGGTGCTTGTGGATGTGCACCCAGTAGAACTGGAAAAATAATTACGGAAGCTGAATAACGGGTTCTGTGGAATTGGGAATATTACGTCGTCACAGCTTCTCACTCCAGGGGGACAATCTACAAATGGTGTTCACTGAACTAGTCGCTTCGTTTGCACAAGGTCGACATCAAGCCATCACACATTGTTTCCACTTAAATGCAGCTTCTCAACATTTTTGAAGATGGAGAGTCTTAAGCTGGATCACAGATATATGACAAGTGAGGTGAATAACTTGAATCTTCATAAAAAGGAGCATTAAAAAAAGGTTGTTATGAGGCTGAAATTTCCTGATTCACGATGTAAGTAGACTACGAGATAACAAATAGATCACCCAGATGCCTTTTCGATAGGCAATAAGAAACTTCATCAGAACCACTGGTACCAGGAAGAGGCCACAGGAATGATATAAGCTACTATGTCGGAGAATTTTTCACCATTACAGATGACACAGTGAGTGCTATGTAATTACCTCCCCACATCATGCCACCAATTACTTAGAATGCACGACATTAAGGGTATATGCTGTTTTTCTCGCAAGCTGCAGACTATGATTCTCTGGATGGAATGCCACTGCTTCGAACCCACTTGAATCCCTGCATATTTGATTTGCTGCTGAAGTTCTAGGTCTCTGCCATCAGCCTTTCTCCATGTAAGCCTCATTTTAAGAGAAAGACTGTGACACGTTCATGTGCTCTCAATGCAACTCGAAATTAGGCTCCCATTAAAGACTATGGCCACCTTTTGCACTAAATGTAACATTTTAACCAAGTGTTTACAGAATTCTCATTATGAACTTACCCCAGGCTTCCCCGAGCATTTTATTATCAAAACTTTTGTAATTGACTGGTAGCACCACTGCATACTGAGAAAGATGAGGCGGTAGCTCAACATATGCATAGCCACTTTGGTAGTGCAATGTACGTAAAGCTTACATTGCCAGTACACAGCTTCAAATTTTAAATAAAAAGTGTGTTGGCCTCCCACAGTGACATTTTTTGTCGGTGGGAATCAGCTTGAATAAAACGAACACAAAAGGAAGAGGGAGTAACACGACACACTGCTGACTATCAACTGGAATTTTACTGAAGGAAACACAGATATATACATACGGAAAACATGAAAATTATACAAAGCTTGTTCACGTCAGTCAGTTCACTGCGCAGAAGATCACTGCGCAGAAACTCTTTTTCGGTACGTGACAGTGCCACAGACGGCACACTGACGCAGCTATCTCCAGCTTCGTCTATCGCCAATGCTTCAACTATCTCTCGTCCGGTTCTACTTCTCTTCCGTCCGATAACTGCGATTTTGTTCACGTAGGCTTCGCAGGGGCAGTCCCGAACGTGGGTGGCAAGGTGGCCGGAAGGGGTTCCTTGGAGCGAAGCAGCATGCTCTCGGGCCCCGTCGTTCAGGCATCGGCCGGTTTGTCCGATGTAAACGGACCGGCACTTCAGGGGAATTTTGTAGACGACATTTTTGCTGCAATCTGCGTACCTTGTCTGGTGTTTTTTGTCACAAACTGGCAACGCTGCGCACCTGTTAACCTGACGGCACATGCCGTAGGCCTTATTGGGGGCGGAGAATACGACCTTGATGCCATGTTTCTTTCCCACTTTTTTCATGGCATGACAAAACCCATGTACGTATGGCAGCACTGCCAACCGTCTTCTGTCCTCTTCAGTGGGTTGAGGAGGCCGTCTCTTCTCTTTAGCCTTTATCCTTTGCAGGAGCGTTTCGCAGACAGGTTTCAGCAAGCTTTTTGGGTATCCGGCGTTCTGCAGGCGACTGGCCTGTCTTTTGAAGCTGGTAGCCATCTGGTGCGGACAGGACTTCTTGAGCGCCGATAGCAAGGCAGTAGTGGCCACTGCTCTCTTGACAGTCTTGGAGTGGCCAGACGCGTGGGGAAGAAAGGCCTTGGACGAATGGGGCTCGTACCTCCAACAGGCGTGGTGCTGCCGGAAGTGAATGATGATGTCCAGGAACCTGATCGACGCGTTTTCAGGGAGTTCGTGTGTGAAGGAGAGGTCCGGGCAGCATTCATTGAAGACTTTGAGGACAGCGTTCAGGCAACGGTTTGGAGGAGCATCTGTGGTTGAGTTGCACAAGACGAGGAAGTCGTCTACGTAGCGAAAAATTGAAAGGACGCTGTCTTCTTCGAGACTGGACTCGATTGCTCTTCCGCATGCGGCCAGGAAGATTTCGGATAGGTACGGGGCTACACGGGACCCTATACATATGCCGTCCTTTTGGACATAGTGCGCATCTTCGTGTTGAACGATCGTGGACAACAGGTAGGCATGTACGAGCTCAAGAAAGCTGTCGACAGGAATTCCAGCAGCATTTTGAAAACGTGTAGCACCCTGTTCCTCAATTGCTGAGCGCAGTTCCGTCAGAACGTTGGCTTGCGGGATAGAGAAGTACATGTCCGCAACGTCAAGCGAAAAACCGGAGGCTACTCTTGCTTCATTCTTCTCCAAAAAGGAAGTCACTGTCTCAGAATTGGGTACCTTGTAAGGGTCGCGTACATGTACCTGGGCTAGATGCTTAGCAAGGTAGCCCTAAAGACGAGCTTGCCAGGTGCCTGCTTCCGAGACGATAGCCCTGAACGGGACTGCCTCTTTGTGGGTTTTCGCCGCAAAGAATACGCACAGGGAACCATTCTTGGTGTTGGTGACTTTGGAGCAGAGTTGTCCAAGGTTGGCCGCGTCAAGTTTGGTTGGCCGCGTCTGGCCGCGTCTGGCCACTCCAAGACTGTCAAGAGAGCAGTGGCCACTACTGCCTTGCTATCGGCACTCAAGAAGTCCTGTCCGCACCAGATGACTACCAGCTTCGAAAGACAGGCCAGTCGCCTACAGAACGCCGGATACCCAAAAAGCTTGCTGAAACCTGTCTGTGAAACGCTCCTGCAAAGGATAAAGGCTAAAGAGAAGAGACGGCCTCCTCAACCCACTGAAGAGGACAGAAGACGGTTGGCAGTGCTGCCATACGTACATGGGTTTTCTCATGCCATGAAAAAAGTGGGAAAGAAACATGGCATCAAGGTCGTATTCTCCGCCCCCAATAAGGCCTACGGCATGTGCCGTCAGGTTAACAGGTGCGCAGCGTTGCCAGTTTGTGACAAAAAACACCAGACAAGGTACGCAGATTGCAGCAAAAATGTCTACAAAATTCCCCTGAAGTGCCGGTCCGTTTACATCGGACAAACCGGCTGATGCCTGAACGACAGGGCCCGAGAGCATGCTGCTTCACTCCAAGGAACCCCTTCCAACCACCTTGCCACCCACGTTCGGGACTGCCCCTGCGAAGCCTACGTGAACAAAATCGCAGTTATCGGACGGAAGAGAAGTAGAACCGGACGAGAGATAGTTGAAGCATTGGCGATAGACGAAGCTGGAGATAGCTGCGTCAGTGTGCCGTCTGTGGCACTGTCACGTACCGAAAAAGAGTTTCTGCGCAGTAATCTTCGCTAATCATTTAACTGACTGACGTGAACAAGCTTTTTATAATTTTCGTGTTTTGCGTATGTATATATATGTGTTTCCTTCAGTAAAATTCCAGTTGATAGTCAGCAGTGTGTCGTGTTACTCCCTCTTTCTTTTGTGTTCGTTTTATTCAAGTTGATTCCCACCGAAGATGTACCAACTAGCACAGACCAGAGCCATTTTTCAACATTTTTTGTGTCTGTGCCCCCTTGCAACAAAAAGCCAGGACAGAGCAGGCCTCCATGCCCCCCCTCTACCGGCTCATTAATCATTCAACCCAAAGTCCCAAGGATTGGCCAAGATGATGGATGTAAATGTAAAGGCTGTGTCCAGAGAGCCATCAAACAGCCCTTAACACATTCCACTAAAGCGACGTTTACCACCATTTCGTAACAAAAAAATGCTGCATCTGGCGTTACTTTGGTCTCCCTAACGTAACGTAACCTAACCTTACATAACCTAACAAACAGAAGGAACAGATTTAAAACACTGAAAACTAACCTAAGCCATAAAAATGCAAAGATGGAAAAAAAAATGGAAGTGTCGCATTCAAACCACTGCCCTTGATCCTTGATATCGGGAAGCCAAGACGGAACCATTAAACAACAGCAGACGCTCTGCCCTGGGCCAGCGTAGTCTTAAATATTCAAATGTCACTGGACGGCACTCCAGCCGTGGATGTAGCGATGAGCTGGAGAGCCATCAGGTGGCACTATAGATGCGGTGGAATAAAAAGCAGGACAGCTTTACAGCCAACATTGCCACGCCTTCTGTCTCTTCTATCTATTTCTATTCAAGGTATTTAAAACCTACTACCTTGGGACCTTCAGAGAAGTCTTCGACCAATGAGTAGTCACGGCAAACTACCAACAATGATGTGGCAACTACGCTTCAAGGCAAACTTCCAGCAATATAGACTATAAACGGGATGTTACGAGGCCGCATGAAGCACACAATAATATAAAATTTTTAGTGTGACGCGTTTAAACTCCAAATAAAATTGTTATGCTAATATTGTTACATGGTAGCTAGACAGACGACATGAACCATGGTTGACAGTGAACTAACCTATCGTCAAAGAGATTTGATCTATGTGGACATAGATTGGGTTTTTTAGATTCGATACAGGACATAGATGCAATCTACAAATAAGGAGTTTTTTTTTCGAAATGAGCCATATCCACCCAAACAGAATTTGACAAAACAGCATAACTTTGTTACGGGACCTCTACGCACTGCTGTCATAGCTAGTTTGTAATATGTTTTACGTCAGCCGGGGAAAGTTTGTGGCCAAAAGTAATCAAAAATTAATTGGTTGTTAACTTTTAAACAATTATTTACTCCTATCCTAAATAATCAATTCGTCCCTCTTGACAGGCCGAGCTGTAAGGCAGGAACTCACAACAAGGAGGCTGGCATGTTGGTCATATGACATCAAACCAAAAGCCCACTCCCATCGGGAAAATGGATTCGGCTCGTTTCAATCCGTGCCACAACAGGTTCTGGCTCATTTTCGATCTAAAATGCAAGTTTCATAGTCGTTTGCCAGGCGTTCTCTGACCTATTTTGTTGCAACCTGTTTTTTTTAGGGCAAAGTTACCGAGCTTTTCTTGCCACAAGAGTTTTATCTGATTTGGTTTCGGTTTCTAAATTTGACTCATTTCGGGGGAAAAAAAAGAAAACACTCAGATGACTGCGACAGACCTAGCCAAGATACGAACTGCGTACTCCTTCGTTGTTGGTGATGAGCGAGTGCGGCGCTGCCCGACACAGCTAAATTCTTTTCTTTCTCGAGAAAACGTTCGTACTCAGGCACCATACCACTTAAAAATGACAACAGACGTCGCCCGAGGGCTCATCACTGCAGCCAGCTGTTCCCGCGCACAGCGCAGAGTGCATTGCTGTGAGCATTTTGAACGTGACACGAGTCGGTTACATAATTTTTTGCACTTAATACGCTTATAAAATTACTGCAGCGATGACAAACAAACCACGTCAGAAAAAGCAGGTGATGTCGAAAATTAGGTGCACTCTCCTTTCAAAATGTGCGCACTGACGTCACGATTCTGTTGCTCCAGCGAAGTGATATGCTAAACGCCCTACTGCCTTTCTTAACTTGTATTGGAGCCTAGTTACAAAATCTTCTTGACCTCTTCAGGAGCAAAAGAAAAAAAACCCCCGAGACTAAGACTGTGAGAAGTGAGATGAAAGGCCGATACTGCAGTGAAAGCAAACTGAGGAAAAAACATCCATCACAAAAACAAGTGTCCCCAATTTGCATTAGTTCTAGATGAGGCAAGGTGAGTTCATCGCACAGGCAAATTAAGTACGTCCCAACACTGTGAGAAAAGCAGCAGCCATGCATGTTGGTACAGCTACCAAAGACAAAGGAGGGAGTAGCTCACTGCAGTGCACAAGCTGTGGAACATGAGCCGCTGGGTGGAGACTCAGCAAAGTCTCTTGTATATCTGTCAGCCCATTCGTCTATTTAGAAGATACAAATAGTAATTTTTCTCCAATTCAGACTAAAAACAAATAATTTTCGGAGATTTTCCCAATTTTTTAGGCGCTAAAATTTTCCATTTCCAGGTTTTCTGTATTGATGGACCCTGCCAGTAGGCGGTTTACTACCACTCACTGCAGCACTGGGCCTCCCCTTCAAAAGTATTGCTTCCCCAAATGGTTGATTGATTGATTATGGGGTTTACGCTGCTCAGGCAATGTGGTGCGCCGTAGTGGAGGGTTCCATAATAATTTTGACCACCTGGACATTTTAACGTGCGCCGAAATCTTGTACACACGGGCGTTTTTGCTTTTATCCTCCATCAGAAAAGCAGCCGTTGCGACCTGGAATCGAACCCGCGACCTTGGGCTCAGCAGCACAACGCCTTAGCCACTGAGCCACCGCAGCAAGTACTTCCCCAAATGGCCCCTCAACTGATGGACTTCATTAGCAACACAGTGCAAAAAAGACCAAGGACGAGACGGAGACGACAAACAAGCACTTGTTTGTCGTCTCTGTCTTGTCCTTGGTCTTTTTTGCGCTGTGTTGCTAATGGATTACCAACTAGCCGGAACCCTCACGCTTTTAGGTTTTTTGATGGACTTCAACAAACAAAGGAAACTGAAGTTGTGTTCACGTATAATCGCTTAACAACGCACGAGTCTGCTAAATATATAATGAGTACTAACATCAGCTGCATAGGACCTAGCAAAAAGCTTGACAGGCCAAAATTTCTAATTCTACAGCGCGTAACAATTTTCCCCACTCTGCCCACCTTCAGCCATTCCACTGCCAGGCACGCATAACATCAGCATGGTTGTAGACCAACTCCCATTTTTTAACTCACCCTGTTAACTTCTGTCACTCTTCCAGAAGAATTATAGCAGATTAGAATCCCCATACCTGGTATTTATTTATTTACAACAGAAAAGGTTCTTCCACCTATTTTTATTCCAGAGTGCATGTTGTTTTTAATGTAGATATCATTTCTTTCTCTTTCACATCTGCAAAATTGCTCATTCTAATACAACTTTTCACACTGCAGTGCCATATACCATTTGTTGGTTCAATGATGCGAGTCTGTTTAATGAAAAAAGGTGAAGTTAAGGAACGAGGAGTCCCAATGTTTCAGCAATGCGAAAAATCGCTCATGGTTCTTTCCCAACTTTGAAAGCAGCTGGCACGAAATTTCCGGATTCGAACTTACTACAAAGTGCCTGTGGCCACATAGAAATAAAACTGACACCTGCTTATACTCTAAGTGTTTATGCATTGTTAGTGAACTGTGTCCATGAGGTTACATACGTGGCTGCTTCAGGATTTGAAAATGTCTTCAGTGCAGCTTTGTGCACGGCGGAATCGCCCGTTGTTCTGTTATGCTCAAGCACCCTGGCAAACCGCTTTCTCAGTCCCTGTAGTGTATGCACGCCACGCCTGCTTATCCCCGGAATTCCCTAGTGTGGCACCAACTTCTACTTCAGCGCACTGCACTGACGTTCCTTCTATTATTTCTGGTGATGTCACTTCCAGGAGCAACATCACCGCTCATGAACGTCTGTCTTTATTTTTTAGTTAGCCTACTCCTACCCCTCCCTAACAGCAACATTTTGGACCAAAATGGAAAGGCGAGCTAGTTGGTGAACATCCATGAGTGAAACTTAAGCGCAAACAGACACAGGGACGAGAAAGGGAAACGACACCAGCACTGGTGTCATTTCCCTTTCTTGTCCCTGTGTCTGTTTGCGCTTAGTTTCACTCATGAATTTTGGACCAGTGAGCTTAGAGCAGACCTGTCACGGCCTCTTGTGTGACTCTAATACATCACATGACAGATAGGCCAGTAGAAATGTGTACGTTAAACAACTGAACCCAGTAGACATATTATAGCTAGGCTTCAGTACAAAGTTGGCGTTGCCACAAGGCATTTCTCACTGCCCGCTAATGGCTGGCATGATTATGCAGCAAAGTTGTGAACCCTGCACCCCCCCCCCCCCACCAATTTGATGTAAATCATTTTGTGCCTCAGCTGAAACACTGGCACAGGATCTTTAAAGTTACTACTACTCATCTACTCAGCGACTCATACCACCAAAATAGCAGAAAATGCACGGGCGTAGGGTTTACACCACTAATCTTCAGTCCCTTTTGAACTCACAGCTTCTTTCACTGAGACAAATAAATTGTACCCACCGCGGTGGCTCAGTGGCTAGGGCGTTGTGGTGCTGAGCACGAGGTCACGGGTTCGATTCGCGGCCGCGGCGGCTGCTTCTCTGCAGCTGCAGCAAAAACGCGCGTGAGTACGAGATTTCGGCGCACGTTAAAGATCCCCAGGTGGTCAAAATTAATCCGAAGCCCTCCACTACGGCGAACCTCAGCGCCAGCGTTGCGTCGGCGCGTTAAACCCTACCCTCAATCAAATAAATTGTGCATTCGAAAGGTTTGGGTAGAGTAGCTGCCTTGAATTAAATCGTCACCACCATCACTGATAGCGGAATGGGTAGCTTGATGAGAAAATTTTGCTACCATGGCTACTTTTAGATTTGAAGTTGAATATATAAGTGCCTGGGTGTTACGGAAGTGAGCCTAGACGTACAAACAAGAAAATTTTGCTGCAGCGAAACTTGTCAACAATCTCAAATGTTTAAGCCTTAACCATTGCACCACCATAGTGGGCATATCGAGTGGTAGTTGAGATTGAGAAACATCGTCAGTTATGCGACCAATTCTTGTTGCTGCAGCAAGGCCCACCACACACATTGTGACAAAAGAGAGAAATCGAGAGGGAAACAAGCAAACAAACAAAAAAATTCCCCCAGGCGCTCCACAAACAGGGAAGCTATAATGTGTGGCTGGTACTTTACGTGCGACACGTGGCCTACCAAAGTAATGTGGCCTACTCGAAGTAATGTGTAGCTGGTTTCTGCTATTTCCATGTTGACGCTGCTCCGCCCGCACCACCTGCCCGCCGCTGTTACCTGAGCTGTGCTTTATGCAGTAGCTCACTCTGCAGTAGCTCACTCACCCAGCCAATCTCTCTCCCTTTACTGGTAACTACTCGTCAACATGGGTTTTTGACAGAGAAGCTGTTTAGACAGTCGTAATTGTTCGTGTCCGCTGCTAAAAATACCAAGAAATTGCCAAGCGCGCGCACGTCCTCGCGGCTACCGCCCGGCAGTGAACAACACAAAGAAAATGCCTATACTCGGTTACAACTCAAGAACGGCACCACCTCATGTAGTGTATCACTCCGCCAAAGCGCCGGACCCATGACGTCAGTGCGCGCGCGTTTTGAAAGGGGTTTGCTATGAATGCGTGATATCGTCTGCCTTGTCTCATGCAGTTTGTTTGTCGTCACTGGAGTCGTTTGTAAGCATATTAAGTCCAAAAAATCACGGGAACGGCTCACGCCATGTTCAAAATATTCCCAGTAACGCCCTACTTGCGCCGCGCGGAGAAACATCCTGCTACTGTGATAATGCACAGCGGCAAGTACCGGTGCCGTTCTTAAGTTGTCACCGAGTATAGTGCTCCTTTGTTCGTGCCTCCCGACAACTGCCCAGCGCCCTCTCTGCGCACGTTTGTCAAGCCAAGCATACCCACTTAGGGAGACTGGCCCAAAATTGCGGCGGCCACCCGGCAGTTAAAAAATACCAAGAAAATGCCGAGCGCTTGTGTGTGTTTGCCTCGCAGCAACCACCCAGCGTCCCCGGAGCGTGCTTTTCAAGCCGAGAATACCCACTTAGAGAGATTGGCCAAAAAGAAAAAAAAATACACCTTCAGCGTTCACCGTACTCGTGGCAAAACTTGCTCAGAACGAGAAAGACATGTCACATGTCATAGTGTACGACCCTCTAAGATGATGCCCAATAATTATTGTAGAGGACGCCACCTGTTGACTCGAGTAACTGGGAGGTGGCGCCCCCACTCTGTATAAAGGCATTGGCGGGGATTAAACGGGGCTTTTTGTTGTTCGTGAACTGCGCGTAGTTGCGTCATTCTTCGCGGGCTTCACGCCCACATTCGGCACGGCTCGCGGCGTCCGCGCCACCCGGGCGCGTCTCTACATGGTGTCAGAAGTGGGATGCTGCGACAACCGTGCAACATGGAGGATAACCCAGCCGCCGCCTCCGCCGTGACCGCCAGCTTCACGTTGAGAACCCCGCCGCAGTTCACTTTCGACAACCCAGCCCAATGGACCGCGTGGCTTCAACAATTCGAGGATTACTCCTTCGCCTCAGGGCTGTCCTCCGCCCCCGAAGAAACCAAGGTACGCACGCTGCTCTACTGTATGGGTCCCCAAGGTCGCGAGGTGCTTTCGTCTCTCATGTCAGACGCTGAGGCCTATCGCTCGTACTCCGGCGTGACAACAAGTCTTTCGGGATATTTTGTACACCCCGTCAACGAGGTATACGAATCGAGCAGGTTCCACAAGCGCACGCAAGTGGTAGGCGAGTCAGTCGACGCGTTTTTCACGGCGCTCCGAATTCTCGTGAAGAAATGCAACTACGCCTCTCGGGAAATTGACGACCGGCTGGTTCGGGACAGATTTATCGTAGGGTTGCTTGACTCTCGCTTGACCGACCAGCTGTGCCGCAATCCAAAGCTTACACTGGACGAGGCGCTCATCCAAGCTCGTCAGTACGAAGACGCCGAAAATGAGAAAAGGCGGCGTCAGGGGACAGACTTCGCACCAGACGCACTGAACGTCGACGCCGTTGTGAATAAGCAGTACCGAATGGCCGCCGCCCCAGCGCGCGAAACTGCACGAAGTAACGTCTGTCGGCCTCCCGAGTACCGCGCCGGCCCGAAGTCGGCATGCGATTTTTGCGGCTACGCCCCTCATCCGCGATCTGAGTGCCCAGCACGGTGGGCCACATGCAACCACTGTCGCAAGAACGGTCACTTCGCGGCGGTTTGCCGCTCGAACAGTACTAGGCGCTTAAGCCAAATCCAGCTCTGCGCCGTGGATGCAGCGCAAACAGAACGCCGGCACGTTGTTGTTCATGTCAATGGACGCCCCCTTCAATTCAAGGTGGATACTGGGGCGGACGTTTCGGTCGTACCTCCGAGCTTCGCGGGGTGCCCAGTAGACCTAGACAAACCCAATAATGAACAGTTGATGGGGCCGGGCCGCTGCCGCCTAAAGTTGCTCGGGACGTTTCCTGCTACCCTGTCGTGGCGAGGCCGGACGGTATGCAAAAAATTGTATGTCGTAGCAGACATTGACTCTCCTCTGCTGGGGTACTCGGCGGTAGTGGACCTGGGAGTCGTCCAGTTTGTTGACGCCGTGGAAGACAAAGCTCCGAAAAGGCCCCCAACGTCCGACAAGGCGGCAGCTTCGCTGTTCTCAGGCCTTGGCGAGATGCCTGAAGAATATCACATCCGCATCAAGCCTGGAGCGGTTCCATTTTCTCTCAGCGTTCCTAGGCGCATCCCTATTCCCCTCGAAGGTGTAGTCCAGAAGGACTTAGACGCGATGGAAAGGGACGGGGTCATCCGGCGAGTCACTGTGCCAACCCCGTGGTGTGCTGGTATTGTGCTGGTACCCAAAGCGGATGGAGAGTACAGAATTTGTGTCGACCTCACGAAGTTGAACCAAGTAGTTCTCCGGGAGAGACACCTTATGCCCACGGTGGACCAGGTACTTGGGCGTCTTGGCAATGCCGCAGTCTTCTCGAAACTTGATGCAAAATCGGGGTTTCATCAAGTAAGGCTATCTGAAAGCTGTCAGGAACTGACTACCTTCATAACCCCGTTTGGTCGCTACTGCTACCGCCGCCTGCCCTTCGGCATCACCTCCGCTCCCGAAGTCTTTCAGCGCCAAATGTCTCGGATTCTAGAGGGTCTGGAAGGATGTGTGAACATGGTAGATGACATTCTAGTATTTGGCAGGGACCGTTCCGAGCACGACAGCAGACTCCAAGCAGTCCTTCGCAAGTTAGAACAAGCGGGCATCACGTTGAATGCCTCGAAATGCTCCTTCGGGGTATCTTCCGTCAAGTTCCTTGGTGTAGTGGTAAGCGCCACTGGCATCTCGGCTGACCCCGACAAGGTATCTGCTATTGTGAACATGAAACCGCCGACAGATACGCAAGGCGTCCGTCGTTTCCTGGGCATGCTGAACCACATTGGAAGGTTTTTGCCGAACCTGTCTGCCGTCACTACACCGATTCGGCTCCTTTTGAACAAGAATGCGGTCTGGACCTGGGACCAAGCGCAAGCGACCTCTTTCGAGACATTGAAGAGAATGGTGGCATCTAATGCTTGTATGGCCAGCTACAATCCAGAGCTACCCACTCTTGTGTCGGCAGATGCCAGTTCGTTCGGGCTAGGCGCGGTTCTCTTGCAGGAGCAACAGACGGGAGAGCGACGGGCTGTCGCGTTCGCATCAAGAGCACTGACTACTGCTGAGCAGCGGTACAGTCAGATTGAGAAGGAAGCGCTTGGTGTCTCTTGGGCCATCGAGAGGTTTGAGGAATTCCTGCGCGGACTCAGCTTTGTCGTTGAAACAGACCATCAGCCGCTCGTCAGGTTGCTTGGCTCCGCCGATCTTGACCTCATGCCCCCTCGCATCCAGAGATTTCGCATAAGGCTCATGCGATATCAGTTCACCGTCAAGTATGTTCCAGGGAAGTACCTGGCCACTGCAGACACCCTCTCTAGGGATCCTGAATGCTCTTCTACATCCAAAGTGGACAGCACAGAAATTTTTGTGTCTATGGTCGTGGCAGCCCTTCCTTTAACCCTGGCCGTACGTCTTGAAGACTTCAGGTCTCACCAAACTTCAGACGGCGAGTGCTCAATGCTGAAAGCATACAGCATGAAGGGGTGGCCTCGACGAGACCGGCTGCCGCTCAACATGACACGTTACTGGGAGCACCGTGGGGACTTCACCATATGCGAGGACCTGCTGTTCATGGGCGGACGTCTAGTTGTGCCCGAAGCACTACGCAGAGACATCGTGAACCTGCTGCATGATGGTCATCAAGGCGTCAATCGATGCTTGGCGGTGGCCCGAGACTCTGTGTGGTGGCCCGGTCTCAACAGCCAGGTTAAAGCAGCCGTAGAGAACTGCCCAGCATGTGCTTCTACACGTGTCCAACGCTATGAGCCCATGATTCCGACCGAGACACCATCAGCTCCGTGGGAGAGGGTGGCCATCGACTTGTTTCATTTCGCCAATCAAGATTTCCTTGTGGTTGTAGACTACCGTTCTCGCTACCCAGAGGTCATCACACTCCGGTCCACTTCTGCGGACGCCGTTATTTCTGCAATCAAGAGCACGTTTGCCCGACACGGCATCCCGGTGACTGTAGTCAGCGACAATGGGCCACAGTTTTCCTGTAAAGCTTTTGAGGACTTTGGGAAGACCTACGGGTTCACACATGTCACGAGCAGTCCACGCTACCCGCAGTCCAACGGCGAAGCAGAGCGCATGGTTCGCACAATCAAGGAGCTGTTTCTGAAGGCCACAGACCCATTTCTGGCTCTGCTAGCATACCGTAACACTCCCGGTGTGTCTGGCTACAGCCCGGCTCAACTGCTCATGGGACGCTCTCTGCGAACTCGTGTGCCAGCCACGGCTCAAAGCCTTGTTCCAGATTGGCCACAGGTGAAAGAATTCAATGACAGGGATGCCGCCCAGAGACGAAGACAACAGAGAGACTACAATAACCGGCACGCAGCGCATGACCTTCGTGCTCTCGACGATGGGGAGGAAGTATGGGTACGCGACACGCGGTCAAGGGCGACGGTCCTAAGCCCAGCTCAGAGACCACGCTCGTACATCGTCCAGACGCCCAGTGGCATACTAGTGAGAAACCGCAGACACCTCGTCCCTTGCAGCAATCCTCAGTCAGCCCCCTCAGATGACACGGGAAGCTCCAACCGTGCGGCCCCGATATCTGCGCCGTCTCCAGGACCACAGCGGGCAGCAACCGGTGCCGCATCGGACACTCCAGCTCCTGCACCTGCTGCAGGATCGCCAGGCCACCGTTGCACACGATACGGCCGGCGCGTGGTGCCACCTCGCAGACTGGATTTGTGAGACTGCTGCAAGGACTGTTTCTTGGTGGTGCTCTTTTGTAGCACTTGTGTTTGAGAGCTCCGGAAGGAGGGATGTAGAGGACGCCACCTGTTGACTCGAGTAACTGGGAGGTGGCGCCCCCACTCTGTATAAAGGCATTGGCGGGGATTAAACGGGGCTTTTTGTTGTTCGTGAACTGCGCGTAGTTGCGTCATTCTTCGCGGGCTTCACGCCCACATTCGGCACGGCTCGCGGCGTCCGCGCCACCCGGGCGCGTCTCTACAATTATCTCTTCTAAAAAAATGAAAGAATTGATTGATTGATTGATTGTAGGGTTTACGTGCCGACACAACGCAGGCGATGAGGCGCACCGTAGTGGAGGGCTCTGGATTAATTTTGACCACCTGGGGATCTTTAACGTGCGGCGAAATCTTGTACACACAGGCATTTTTTTTGTTTTTTGCCTCCATTAGAAAAGCGGCCGCCCCAGCTGGGAATCGAACCCACGACCTCAAAAAAAAAAAAAAAAGAAGAAGAAAGAAGCTCCAATTTATAACAACAATGGTTGAGTAAACGGTAGCAAAAAGAAGGCAGCAAAAAGAAGGAGGTAGAAGAGGTAGAAGAAGGTAACAAAAAGAAGGCTGCAATCGTTGACTTCGACCATCGCAATGGCCGTGAAGGTTGTGTACAGATTCGCTACCTTCAAGTCTTGCGTGTTAGAGTGAGCTTCCGTCATTTTTTACACATACGCATGGGGCTGCGACGGAGAATTTTCCGTTCACCTCGCTTCGCTTTTAAAGTTTGCTTTAAAAAAGAATGCAAGGCCAATTTTGTTTGTATTTTATCGGCAAGCATCTTGTCCCTCGAACTTGCATGGGGCAAAAGCAAATGGTGTTGGTTTGCACACCAGGCTTTTCTCTCGGTTTAATTTTTTTTTATTCGTAGATGCGTGCAGCAAGAGCAAAAGAAGGGTCTCGTCTTTGGTTTTCATGTCTGGGTTTTAGTTTTAACTGGCGCCCACAAGCTGCAAGTTTTCATTGAGCCAACCTGAACGCTTCTGTCCATGCCCTCGTGAAAGGGGAATGCAAAATTTCCGTGAGGTGTCAACTAGCCCACTGACAATGTTTCAGAAGCAAGCTAAACATAACAGCAATTTTACCCAAAATGTCCAGCTGCGACTTTAACGACTTCACCTCCTCTTCAAGCTTCTCCCTGTATGAAAAAAGAAAAGAAAAAGGCACCTAAAAGTTGTTATGCCCGTGGGTCCTGCACGTGAAATCGGCGAGGTTACCTTTGAGAGTCCGATAGTGCCGACCTCCGCAACTTTGTTTCTATCTGATCTAGTTGAAAAAGGTAGTCTTGTACTAAAGCTTCATTTCTGTCAATCTGTAACAAGGCAGCAAAAAACACACGTTGCCCTATTGTGCCAAAGTGAACGGACGGCGGCCGCCACACGAAACAGAAACGCGTTTACATACTTCCTTAATCACGGACATGCGAGAGGTGTCAGTGCCGTCAGGCATCTTTGAGACTTCGTCGGACACCGGGCTTTCCACTTCTCGAAGTCGGCGCGCAAACCCGGCAAACCCACGGCCACGCGCTGGGTTCACTTTTAGCTCAGGGTTTGGCTGCAGTGTGTGCTGTCAGCGCCGTGATGAGTGCACGCAGGGAGGATTTTAGAGAAGCAAAGGTCTAGCTTTGCCTGTAGTGCCAGAAAAAGCGTAGTGGCGGCGTCGTGAACTACCCAGTACGCCCGCTTGATGGCGCTGTAAACACGGCTTTGTAAACATGGCGGATGCTTTTTGCACAGGCCGCTTGAGCTCCTTAATAACATGGCTGCCCTCGCACGGCGGCCGCCGGCTCGCTGCTCCACGGCCGGACTCGACTCTCCTCCTCCCGCGCGCGAAAGGGGCGTCGAGTCCGGCCGTGGCTGCTCCTGCTGGCTCCTGGCTGGCACGCTGGTCGCGTGTTTACTTGCGCCGCGCTAGTGAAGTGATGTTACGCCAGGTGACCAGATGGCCTCGACTGGCACAGACCACAGTGAGCAGCAAGTGAGAACAAATCGTTTATTGACATCCGCAAGTTTACAGAGGCCAGGACATCATTTCATTTCGATCGCTGCAATTGTACGTCGCTTTCGTGACAACATTTTTTTTTTTGCCATAACAACTCGTTCACTTGCGCTAAGATTTCGAACGAAGGGCACAAATGAAGTATTGACGGCGACAACGGTTTCCTTTGCACCGTCTTTCTAGCGGAGTGCATAACACTCACCTTCTGTTTGAAGAATCGAATATTCTGGCCTCGACAGCTGCCTTCCGATGCGGAATTTCCCACATTTGTCATTCCACAAGCACTCAATTCTCGTGTTTTGCCAGTCCTCTCAACAACTGATGGACGCAAAAGCACATAACAGCAATAACAGTCACGAAACCGGTGCTCCGCGCACATTGAAACGGTCGGCCGTTGCAGCGGTTTCAATTTGAATTGGCGGCTTTGTGGTTGCGAATTCAGAAACAAGGTGGTGCACCAGTCGGCTGTTCGTAAAAAGTTGCGTACATTTTTGCTCAACGGATGTTTGATGCGGAACTTGTTAATAGTATTTTTAAATAACACATTGTAAGCGAACTGTGTGGGCTCTTTGAGTCACGGAATGAATGTTTTGTATTCTATACCAAAAGTAACATTTTGCCTGCGCCGTCTGGTGGGCTTGATGGTCGAAAACAGCGCTTTAGGTTGGTCAAGGTTGGTCACGTGGGGCGTCGATTTTTACGCCGCCTATAGGGAAGACAGGGAACGTCCAAGCTTGCGAGCCCTGTTTAATTGCTATTTTGTTAAGTTTATAAGCACATCTTTTATGACATCTTTTATCACGTTCTGCCATAGAGAAAGAAATAGTTCTCTATTATCTCTATGAGTTCTGCGACCGCACGTGTCACGTGACCAACAGCGATGGCGCCGTGCACGAGCTGTGACAGTAGAACGTGTTCGTGTCGTAACATTTTTGTACGAAGTTGCTTCGTTCGCAATGAACTAGCTTGAGTGTTCTGGTCTTTCTTTCTCGCACCTGTTCCACGAGTACATCTCGCAAAAACCCGAGTGACCCTGCCGATCCAACAAACAATGGCTTTCTTGCCTCCAGCTCCGAACTGGTACAAACCCTTCGTGAGCGCCGGCTCTGATGCCGGGTTCTACTGTTTCGCGGCCAAGAACTCCGTTGTTGTGCTAGATGCTAGACGCGGCGCACCGGTACATAAGTCGTCGTGGGTTGTGGGGCCGGAAGTGGTTACCTGCGTCGTGTTCTGTCGCTCCGCACGTGCCGACGCCGACAACGTGCCGGCCCTTCTCACCGTTTCCAGCGATGGCAAGATACGAGTGTGGAACGTGGAGGACCGTTCAGTTAAGAGCACCGCGCAGTCCCAGTCCTCAACCTGCTGTGCTGACTGGAGGGGCAACCTCTCGACGTCTGTCGTCTTCAGCGGCACCAACGCCTCTGTACTCGTGTGGAGTACTGACACAGGCGCTGCTGTCACGGTGGGCAAAGCGCCTGGACAGGACATCACCATCTTGCGTTCGCATCCAAATGACCCTGACATCGTCGCAGTCGGCTACAACAGCGGCACCATTGTCGTCCAGACGCTCAAGAAAGGCAGCAATCTCATATACAAACTCAAAGGGCACTCAGCAGGTGTGTTGTCTTTGTCTTGGCAAGTCGGCTCAAGTGCCCCGAATGAAGGCAGCTCGACGGAACCGCTGTGTCTCTGTTCGACAGCGTTGGACCGCACTTTGAAGATCTGGGACGTCACGGCCGAAAAACTGGTGAAGACGCTGAGGACTCCGACAAGCAGCAAGTACAGAAAGGGTGACACACGGGAGAAATGGACCGCGGCTTCGTGGATCCCAGGCCGCTCCGGAGCCATTGTTTCCTCTTCCATAGCCGGGGACATTTGCATCTACGATCCGGATGGAGCCGACGAGGGCATGTTCCTTGCTGTTGATGCAGACTCCGGGGGACACAGCTCGACTGTCTACAATTTGTGCATTGTTGGAGGTGCCCAGGAGGGAGCTCCAATGTACGCCGTCACCACGTCTGAAGACCGCAACATTGTCTTTTGGGACCTGGCCGCCAAAAAGTCCGCGTATTGCATTCCGTGCCTCGGAGGATTCGCCTACTCTCTGGTGTTCTCACCCATTGCCTGTGCCACACTGGCAATCGCATCAGGGGACGGTAGTGTGAAGGTATGGCGCACAGACTGTGTCAAGAACCCTTACAGCAGCAAAGTGATCACCCTAGGGAGAAAAGATAGGGTCCTGAATGTGGCCTGGCATCCAAAGAAGGAGAACCTGCTGGCGCTTGGCACATCCGAGGGAAAAGTTTGCGTGGTTGACATCAACACCCGACACATTACGGTGTCACAAAGCCACCACACCAGCGCCACTTATGTAGTCTGCTGGGCAGACCTTGTTGTCGAAGGAGGGTCCCTCAAGACCTTCTTGCTCTCGTGCGGCTCCAACAGAGTCAAAATTCACGAGTTCCCAAAGCTTGACAAGGACGCACCCGATATCGAAAGCCTCTTGCCTAATCCTGGCCCAAGTCGAGCGAAGCGCACCTCTCTAGCCTTCAACAGGGACCTTGGCATCTTGACACTTTCCAACATGGATGGTCTTGTTGAGCTCTACAAAGTTGGCAAAAGCCCTACATTGGAAAAAATTGCCACGCTTGAAGTGCAGAGAAAACCTGCGGAATGTCTCGCATGGCATCCTTCCCAGGCACCTTTCTCTGATTGCAACAGTCCCCTAATGTACTGGCTGGCATGCTCATCCACTGATGGTAAAATATTTGTCTACGACTTGAGCCAGCTTGCCACCCCCAGCCCTGAGGTCCACCGAATCCTCCAGCCCACTTTGCAGCTGTCGGGACACAATGCCAAGGTAGTCTCGCTGGCGTGGAGCCCTTTTCAAGAAACCTTGCTAGCGTCGGCTTCGTACGACCGTACAGTCCAGGTGTGGGACGTCGAGAAGGCTCAGCTTGTTGCAACTTACCAGGGCCACTCGTCGCGTGTTTTCAGCGTTTGCTGGAGCCCTGCCGACCCTGATGTCCTCTTCAGCGGAGGGGAGGACAATGTCATCAGATCCTGGAAGCTCTCTGAGCAACCTGTAAAGCCTGTCCGGCCTCCGAAGCCTCCAGAGAAAGCCGAAAAGCAAGAGGAGGCCGAGGCTGCAGCGCCACTCGTAAATGGGAAAGGCATCGCGGATGAGATCACTCCCCCCAAGAAGGACACCGTGGACCTGGATAACCAAAGCACTGGCTCAGGTCCAGCCATGACTTCATCCAAAACGTCCACATCCGGTTCAAAGAAGAAGGCGAAGAAAATGGCGTCGTACTTTCCCTACTCCTCACACTTCGACAACCTGCCCAAGGAGAGCCGATCCAGCGATGTCCAGTACCTGGCTGACCTGCTTGCTAAAAGTCAACCTGGAGCTGCAGAGCTAGACCCTGAGCACAGCCACCTCGGAGCGTACACCGACAGGCCTGGTGCAATGGGCGTGCTGGATGCCGAGATCGCTCACCACAAGAAGGAGCACAACCTCGACTACGCTTTCCAAATGATGGCGTGGAAAGGCGACCTTGCGGGAGCCCTGAAGGAAGCGGCTGCCGAGCGTCGGCTCACGGACACTCTGGTCGCCCTCGCTCCGATGGTTTCTCGATTCGTGTGGATCGAAATGTGCGAGCAGTACGCCATTCAGTTGGCAAGTGAAGGGGAGCACCACCGCGCTGCGCTCTATTTCCTGGCCTGTCGGAAGAGCGAGGAGGCCGTCAAGCTTCTCTGCAGCAACAACTTCCACCGTGAGGCTGTCGCCATTGCGAGGGCTCATTTCTCTGGAAATAGCCCCGAGATTGTGGAGGTTTACGAGTCTTGGGCTGAGAGGGCGGCCAAGGTCGGCAACTTTGAGCAGGCCGCCAAGTGTTACCTCGCCATTGGAGACGCTGCCAAGGCGGTTGCGTTCTTGCTGAACCGCCGGGATCCACACTCTCTGCGGTCGGCGGCCTACGTAGCGAAGAGGAATGGCCTGTCGGCGGAGGCAGAAATGGCTTTCCAGGCAGCGTTCCAGTCTTCACTGATCCACAACCAGTGGGAGGAGGCAGCTCAGTTTGTTGAGGAACACGAGAAGAGTCCGGTGTTCTTGAGCTTTATTAAACTACACAAGGCTCTTGTGGAGGCTGTAAACACGATCGGTCAAATGAAAGTGGACACTGTCGACGGCCAGGACAGCACCGACCGCATCCTTTGGAGCAGTCAGGACAGCATTGCCGCCACGTTCCTTTCCTCACTAGTAGAAGCCTACGAAAGTCATGGTTACAGCCCACTAAAGAGCACCGAAGGGCTTGTGGAGCTAAGTGGCCTGCTTGGTTTGGAGAAAAGTGTCTTGAAGGAGGTGGTCGTGAACGAGACTAAGGAGCACATTTTGTTTCACGTGGCCGGCTTCCTCGGCGTCGCCCTGTTCAGTCCGGATCGGTGGAAGCTGTACCTTGCCAGAGCTCTAGCCACCGCCAAGGCACACAACCACCCACTTTACGGCACCCTCTGCCAGCTTTTTTTCTGCGCCAAAGTTGTCGACTCCACGTTCGCCGACGGAGCTGCGGTCAGCGTCGAGCCTGATCGGTGCCTGCTTCTCGACAAGCTGGACGGCACCTCCGTTGCCGCGTCTCCGACTTTCGAGTGTCCAGCCTCAAGCGCTAGTCTCTGGAGTAACTTCTGCACACTTACAAGCAAAGCGAGCACGCATCACTCCGATCCAGCGCAGGAGGCATTGCTGCTGTACCTGTGCGACGCCATCTTGTGCAATTGTGTTCAAGTACTTGAATCGGCCAACGTGCGGGCGTCTGTCGCTCGAGAGCTTTCTGCGCTTGCGCTGTCGCCGACAGTTGCCTGTCTGGAGCACCTCAGCTACAGGTACCTCGTGGCTGAGAGGAATCTGCTCACTTGGATAACCGAGGCGCCAAGTAAAAAAGCCAAGGAGCCTGGCACGGCCGAAGATGAGGCTTCTCCACAATCGGTGCTTGAAAACGAGGTTCAGGCGTGTAAACAGCTGCTCCAGGAGATGAAAGCGGCGACCTTGGACTGCCCTTTTCCGGATCAAACCAGCGTCCTGAGGCGCCTCATCCAGCTCCTCGGCGGTGTAAGTGATAAGAGTTATGTTGGACTCAAGACGACGCTTGAGGCGTGGATGCAGCTGGTTTTGGACGTGTGACGTGACACCCGTTTGTGTTTGTGTGTGTGTGTGGCGGCTGTGGTAAAAACTCAGGCATTAAATGCTCGATGTTACATGTTCCTTGAATTGTGTTTATTAATTGGAGGTTCTTTGGTACGGCAAGTCGTATGCTGCCATACCATATTTTGTTTTGCCGTGCAGAAAGGTGTGTTTGGCTAGTGACACAGTTGGCTGAGTTTTAATACTTTCGCGAGCGCGGCTGTTCCAATCGATAGTATGTTATTGATGAATACAAATTCAAATTTTGGCGCTCTCCAAGCACTTTAGACAGCTAACGCCATCCAAAGGGTAAAAGAGGAAGTATTTCATCAGTTTTTCGCTTTCGAGTTTCTTTTCTCTGCTTGGGGGGGGATTTCTAAAGGTCCTTCACAGTTGGGTGCACGGGGATTGAGTTGTGTCAATGCTGCTCGCCGATGCTCCATGGAAACGAATTTTGATGGCTTCCAAGGAATCTGAGCTGTAATGTCTGGATGATGGTTGCAGCAAAGACATGCCAGATTTCGGTATGGATGGCAAAAGTGCGTCAAACCACCCTGGAACGTCGGCAGGTATCTGCCGACAAGTTTCGCTTTCACCATGGGTAGTTCTATCGCTGCCGTGCGTTGATGTAAACGTATCCAGCCTTTTCTGAAGGTCACAGCTCTTATCTGCAGGGTGTCCACTTAGTGTGGACGGGACCACTTGGCGCCGGCTACACAGTGGAGCCAACCTTTGTTTCCCTGCATCGAGAAAATGCTTTGCGCGGTTGCATGATAAGCACTAGTGCTGATATTTTTGTATGTATGTAAATTTGTACTCGCAGAGCTCATATTTGCAGTATTATTCTCTAAGGGCCTTGTATTCAAAGTGTATATTACATTTTCTTTATTTACCCTGTACAAAGTTAAGTAGCATTGATATTTTCATCATTTTGTTGCTTTTTTGTTTTAAATATTTTTTTTATAATATTCATAATAAATTTGTTGTTTGAAATTGATACTGATGGAAAGCCCTATCCTTCCTTCCTCTATCATTTCATACCTAACACTTTAGCATCACTCATTTTCTGTGACAGGAAAAAATATTTCTTGGACTACCCAAAACCAACCGATTTTCCCCACTGACACAAAATTGTTAAAGCAACAGCCCGACAGCATTGGGGTAAAATGCAGAGTGCTCAGATGTCTGCAAGCTTGGCTGCTTTCACAATATATTGCATTTCAGTAGTGTGCAATGCAGGCACTGTTTATATCGTATGGTCTATATACCAATCATACCTGAAGTTACCTAATTCTGCATACTTTATTACGATATATTTTTTTGCAATGCATTGTAATAAAAAACCTTCCTCGAAAAAACAATCGCATGTGGGTTTTTTTAGCTTTTGCTCTTAGCTAAAAATTGTTGAGCCATTTCGAAAGAGATTTAACGGTGCACTAGCATCTAGGAGAAGACAGAGAACACACAGAAATTTTTGTTGCCGTTCTTTTGCTGCAAGTTCTCTAACAGTCAGGTCGTGTATTTTAATGTGCTGGTCTTCAACGTTCAGGTAGCACTCGCTCACTATTTTGCAGTAAATCCTTCCGCTTTATCCTGTGCTGCAAGCTTTTCGCAGAAGGTTTTGAGTTTAAGCGGGATGTGCAGGTTGTTTGTGCTGTTACCAAAGCTCTGTTGTGTTCTTGCGTAGTACTGGCTTGGAACAAGTGCTGTGACCAACTTAACTTCCAAACTCTGTGTATGTGCTTTCCTAACTCTGTAAATGTGCTTAAGCACTCGTGCGCATCACCTCGTTTTTTCATTATTTATTTATTTCACTTCACAGACCCTCATGTTTTCGTTCCTTCATGTGGTGTAGCATGGTAAGCGATATGGCTCGGCTAACCTCGCTTTTACCATTAAATGCATTTTCTCTCTCTCTCTCTCTCTGCACTTAGGGATTGGTCTCCATGACATGACTTCTACTTAGCATTACTGATAAAATCCTAGCTGCGGCTTCTCAAATGTCCTGTGAGCCCTGCAACTCTCTTGTGAACAGATACAAAACTAGTGTGCTGATTTGGATTCGGGTATTTAAAGGAACCGCATGCATGTAATGAACTGGGGTCGCGGAACTGGTCTGGGATGTCGAATTTTGAAAATATTAAAATGGCTTGAAGATAATACATGGGAAGTTAAATTCCTTATGTTCTAGTTCAAGAATGCATGCATCATCTTTGGTAAAGTTGGATGTTGGAGGCCGTGAAGGAAAATTGGTTTATTTCGACAAATGATTGAAGTTGGAGGTGTAATTTAACACCCCAAATGTCAGACGTGCCGCAAGAACGTCTTGTGGTGCTGCGTGCAAAACCTTCTATACAACTGGTATAGGGGACTCTGGTCCTGAAAAATGTCCCGGAATATTTAATGCTGGATGAAGGATTAAAGTTTGTTTATTTAGGCAGAGTACAAGTACACCGCGCACGATAGTATAATTTTCAATCTTCTGCCGAGGCAAACGGGGCACAAGGCGTTTGAGCCCATTTGATCTAGCCGGATTGATCGGGCCCGATCGAGCCGCCTGACGAGGCCCCGTTCCTGATGTAGCACTACGGCAGTAGCACTAGCGAAGCACATTCAACAACCAGTGAATCAAATTATAAACATGAAACAAACCAAATGGCATCAAAGGCAAACTATCAACGCAATCGTTGGTTATATAAGACAACGACAAAGCACCAAAAAAACAGTATAATGATAACAGATATATACAGTACTGTTGCGACGGTAATTGGAACACTTTAAAAAAATTTCCTGGGCGAACCGCCGCCCTGTTCGCGCTCAAACTTCACACGAAGGTCGCATTTTGTGGTCTATTTTGTTTGACACCGGGAACAACGACGGTACTTAACCTGTTTAGCCTGAAAATAAATAAAAACGATTTTAGCCTCTGGGAAAATGGCGGTGATTTGGACGTGTGAGCCCGAAAACCGGGTTTTCTGATCGTCTGTTAGCTCATTTCTAGGTGCATTTTCTGATCGTCTGCTGCACCATTTGGCTCCATACGTGAATCCCAAACATGCGCGTTTCACTCTGAAGGTGGTTCCGTCGTTCCAACATCAACTTGCGCCGGCTCGCACGTCCAAATCAGCCGCCATTTTCTCACAGGCAAAAATCGTTTTTATTTATTTTCAGAATACACAGGTAATTACCATCGTTGCTCCCGGTATCAAACAAAATAAACAACAAATTGCGACCTTCGTGGCAAGTTTGAGCGCGAACAGTGCGGCGGTTCGCTCAGGAAATTTTTTTAAAGTGTTCCAGTTATCGTCGCAACACCCTGTACTACGCAAAAGGTAGAGACCGTGACACAAGCAGAAAAAGTTGAGCAAAAGGAAGTTTTACCCGAACAATACCAAAGCAAACAAAGTTATATCCCCCCCCCCCTTTTTTTTTTCACAAAAGTGAAACTATGTGCAAAGTTTGATGAAATTGAAAGGACTTATCTTCTTTGATTTAAGATACACGACGTTTTTCGCTGATTAGGTAGTTATCTCGACTAAATTTTTCCTAATAACATTTTGTAAGCGATATGTCACCGTGTTTCGACAAGCGGTACCGGTGCATTATGAGCTGACGGGCCGGTCATTTCGAACAGTATCAGTACAGTGACTGTAGTATCTGTGGTACATGGCACCGTGTTGGTTCTTGAACAGCTGAGTGCTTCAAAAGACACGCTTTTATTTTGTATCTTCTGTTGATGAAGAAAATTCACGTTTGCGGACGCCCTACGTCAAGGTAAAAAAAGACAAACGTAAGCTCAAAAAGCGCGCTATAATTTAACAAGTTTCGGTTTCGAAAACAGCGTCATCTATTAGAAAGGTTGTGAAGCTACCGGCCCCAATCCCAGGATTCTCCGCGCACAATCCGCCATTGGCGGAGTATGCGGCTAGAAGCAGCGGATGCGCAAGTCAGTCCGCTTAGCTTGACAGGTTTAGTAGTAGTGTTTCGGCACTGCTTCAGTAGTTTATTATTTTTATGGCGTAGGCAAGCTCGCACATTTTGATTTCTCGTGTATCGACTCGCTTTCGTGGCCCCAAAGCGGACCCATGCGTGTTTCGGCCGAGACACCGCATCAGCGGCGGCTCATCGCGGCTACGCTGCCCACACCTCGGAGGCCCTCGAGCTCTCCGTGGGGATACTAAGCCTAAGCGGGTGTGAAGTGCGGTTTCTCTGTGTGTGGTTTTTGTGCGTGTGTGCGTGGTGTACGCGTCACAGCGAGTTCGCCGTGCCTGCGATGGTTCCCTTCGGATAGATTGAACGAATTATGTTCCCTCGGCGTCGCGCGGGCGGCGTCTGTACGTGGCCGTGAGCCGATTTCGTCTCCGTAATGCCCACTTCTCCGGGTGATCGAATGTTTGTCGTCTGCGCTGTGGCCCCGCTGCGATCAGTCGGGCCAACACGGTGTTTCGCATGACCTGGTTACGCGATTGGTCGAACACAACCAACACATCGCTGCGTGGTTTGGACCATCGGTGAGGCGCGATGTCCAAGCGAACGGACCAACGCTGTCCGGACGACCGGATCCGCGAACTGGAACAGATGTTCCTGGGCGGACCGGTGCTGGTCAGCGGCAAGGCATTCACCGTCGAAGGTCTTCTCGACGTGCTGATCGTGCTCTACGATGAGTGCTGCAACTCGTCGCTTCGCAAGGAGAAGACCATGACCAACTTCATAGAATACGGTGAGTCCACTGCGTTCTCACTTTCGAACACCGTTAGCTGCGTTGGTTACCTTGTACCTGTGTGTTCCACCGAAAAGTGTTCTCTTATTCGGCGAAGCCGCTCCCTGGAGGTATCTTCTCTGCCGTGCTATCGAAATGCTTTGAAACACCTAAAAAGTTTTCTCCCTCAGAAGCTCTCGCTTCTCAAGGAGCTTTGTTCACGGTGGCTGTTTAAAGATCGTCTGCAACTTTTGTACTTCGAGCAAGACAGGAAATGCGTTTCATACTTCTGAGCACATCTGCCTGCGGTGCAGTCTGTAGCGATCGCGGCGTTGAAAAGCTTTACGGCATCCCCAGACCGGAACCGTCTTTCAGCTCGGGCGATCTAATTTTAGTCATTCAAGCCCTTGCCGGGCGGCCGGCGAGGTCCTAAATGTAGCCGCAAACAGCGAAAGCGTCTCGCAGGTTCGTTGGCTTCTGCGCTGGAAACTGCTCGGAGGCGACGGAGGTTGATGCCGCGATTTCAGCAGCGGCTACTGTTTGTTGAGCACGCAGCCAGTGCTGAGGTTTACAAAAGTGGCTTAAACGAACGGAGATGACGAACGCTGCGCAGTTCACTGTGTTACGGTTCTACTGTGAAATCTCCGCCTGCGAACCAACTGGGTCGAGTACTTACCTCTCTTCGTTTATTTGTTCGTTTGTGAGCTCGTTCGTTGGTTACTTTATGACTCGTTCGTGTCTAAATAGTACGTCCCCGGGAATTACGATGCTTACTTTGGCTAAACATTAAAAGAAGAACACACGCACACAAAAGAACGATTAGCTTCTACACTTGAAACATGTTTTGGGAACGCAGAAGTATTGCCGTTTTTACGATTTGGCTTTTGTGAGAGACAAAAACGACCGTCCGTGCCGAATTGTTCTCGTGTGAGTCTTCTGACCCTTTTCGTATACACTTCCCGGTTTATAGCTGTCGTGATTTTCCGCCGAGGAAATGTTTTGTTTCTTTCATTATTGCGTATTCTTTACGATGCTGTGTCGAAGCCATGAAATATGCAAGAGCTGGGAGAGAGTGAGAGAGAGAGAGAGAGGGGGGAGAATTGAGTCTCGAAACGATCGTCATGGTTTTTGATTCGGAGATCCCGGACGTTCTAGCACATGAGCGATCGTGTTCTCTCGACCCCGGCGGACAACTTTTCTTCGACGGAGGAAAAACGGAATGGAACGCCGGAAAAACCGTCTTCCATCACGGAGCAGCCCGTTTCACCCGTTCCCGATGTCGATCTCGGGACCCTTTTATTTTTCGCCTTTCTTTGCGTCCCTCCGGAAACACTTCCAAACCGTCCTCCGTGCCAACCACGACGAACAAGACGTCGCCGTTTATTCCCCGCTCTTTCTTTCGTCTTTTCTGTCAAATAGTTCGCCTTGGCCTAGTAGCTGTTCGTAGCGACCTTGATCGATGGCTAGCGATAGATTTGTATACTACATCTTATTGAAATACGATGTAGTATGGGACCTCCGGTGAAAATGACCGCATAGGCAGATAACGGTCTCGACTGTGATCGTCGGTTTATGTATAAATGCAGTCGTTTACTCTACGTAGCCATTAATCGTCTTGGCGCTCTCCACACTAGATAGAACCTGTCATGTTCGTTGAAATGTTGGTCGTGACCCAAGAGAAAACGCGCCACTGAAGCGAAATAAGCGGTGTCGTTGCGAACAGGTTTGCGATGATTATAAACTGGCGAGTCGATCTTCTAACGGATCTTTTTTTTTTTTGTTGTTGTTGCTGGTTCGTGCGTTATTTTTGGCAGCTGGTAGATAAATTGCTCGTTGAGAAATATTTGAAATTGTTCTGAGCTGAGAAACGCGCGTAGTCGCTTTTGGGCTCATCTGTTTCAGAGGGCCTCCGTTACTACGTTCCTTTACGAAGGGCTGCGGCGACGACGAGGGAAAGAAACACCATGGATTCGGTTCTAGTTTCCCCGTTCTGACTACGCGATGTTATATCTGATATGAAGGCCGCTAGGGCCCAATCCATTGAAATCGAAGACTTCGAACAGCGGTTTTTAAGCGAAGCTTAAATGTCTAGGGTTCTGTTTATTTTTGTATGTCCGAGAATAAAAGCTCCTGGAGGTTGGCTCCACGTGTCTGTGAAGTGCGAGGCGTTGGAAAAGGGATGGCCCTGGCGTGTGTGCTAGTAGAGCTCTTTATTTCTTTTCATTTTCACTGGTTGCGCGGTTGCAAAAAGTGCAGCATATGTTCGTTTTTAAAAGCTAAATTACTGCACCAGTCGCACTCTGCACTTGTCTGCACGACACTAGAGAGTTTTAGTACAGCGTTTTAGCTGTGGCGTTAACGTTTGCGGGCCGCAATCGCAAACGGATAGCGCCTCGTTGCGCGACGGTTAGCATGCCCGCTAACGCTATGGGCGCGCTAATGTGGTGCTTTCCGATATACTAAAACTCTGTACTGCGGTCATCTGCACAGGTTCAGGTAAAACAAAAAAGCATCTCTATTCGCACTGGTTACTTGACACCAAAGTCGCATGCCGTTCGAAACATCATTACTTAGATACGCACCTTGAATAGATCAGTTATAATAGGCACTGTTTGCAAGGTCAAAATATGACCTACACCTCATGCTTTTCACCTAAATCTTGTGTTGCTTCTGTATGTCGTGGGCTACAAAGCTTCGCTGGCCATCTTCACAGAGTGGAACGGCTATGTATATATTTTTTTTATTTTGTGCTCAACAACATCATAACGATTTGAAAGATAGTTCACCTCGACACTTCGCTGCTTAGTTTACGTTCCCGAAAACTTATCTACCAGTGGTTTAGTTCTGAACGACTGTGTTACCGTGGATAGCGAATTACCAGGGCAAACAGGCTTCCTAAACGTTTTTTTTTTTTTTTTTGCGTGGAGGTTGAAGCAAACATTTCGCATTAACACTCAGCTGCAGTCTGCTCTCGCGTGTGCAGATTAGCAACGCTCCACTGCCTTCCGCTGGACGAGCAAATTAGGGCCCCGGGAGAAAAATCAGTCGGCAGCTTTCGAATCTCCTCGTAAAGTTAATAAGATTGCCGAGAGCCGCGCGAAAATCGATCCTTTAAAGTGCTTATCGCGCCGGTGAAAAGCCCTTTCAAAAGAACTTCTTACTCAAGCCCGCTATGCTTGTTGAGTTCTTGGAAGTGAGGTTTGGCTCTTTTATTTACACTGTGTGTGGGCGTCAGGTCCCGGGTTAGTGTGCGTCGTTCGCTTCGAGCGGCAAACACGCAGTGGCTTTCCAAAAAAAAAAAAAAAAAGTTTTAGCGCCCGACTTTGTGTCCGAACTTCGCGGCCTGGCTCTATACGAATTGGGAAGAATTAAATCGTTGCAGTCTCCGAGACTTTAAGGACTCGATGTGTGTTTTTGTACAGCTGCGTATAGCTTCGCTACGAAATAAGGCAACCTATGCGAAACTATTCCCCGGTTTTGTGGCGCCCGATCCGAGAACCCCTGTTAAGCGTGCTTTACTGCAGTCTCATTCACTATGAGGGAAAGCCAACTTTAGAAATGTGCGCCGGATTTGGGCTGAATGTTAACCAGAAGCAATTTTCTGGGGGTTTTATAACATCGTTTCGATAGACAAAATCGACTCATCGTAAATTAATAATATTATTGTAACGTAGTATTTTTGGTTACCTTCTGCCGCTACTGTAGCATGAAGATCGGAAGGGAAAAGTCGAGACGTCGAAGAGGTTTTAAAGGATAACTTGTTTACTTTACAGATGACATTGGTGACATTTAGCACTTACAAAGTTAAAACAATTACACTTATTACATAGATGAAAAAGACAGTCAAAAGATTAAGAGTACTCAACGAAACATGGTTGGCGGGCGAAGGGCTCCCGGCGTCTGGCCCCGACGATCGGCAGCAAGCGGCTCTCCTGGTGTTGCTCGCCCTCTCCGCTCGCAATCGCCAGAGGGGCCGCGTTATATTTGCTTTGGGGGGACGCATTGGGGGAAAAAGCGCATCCTAGCGTGTGCGGACCGGGTGGGAAAAGGCTAAGGCACACCCGCAGCCAATCAGGAAGACGCTTCTTAGCTCCAATCAGACATGTCCCGCCAACGTGAAAATGACCAAAAACACAGACACAAGGTTTCGACTCGAAAGCGCGCACTCGGAGAATTACGGGCGTAGAGCAAGTAGTTAGACAAAACACACTAAAGTAAACAGGGGAAAAGGGAAGGTCGTCTGAAGAACACGGAGCCCGAAGGCGAGCAGCGCACACGCCACAGGGGGAATGGAACGCCGCGGCCGCGGTAATACAAGCCGAGGCGAGGGTTCGCTTCCCCCAGCAGCCGTCGTCTCCCGGTCGACCGACGGCAGACACACTCGGCAACACGTTTCTTAGAAAAGCGGGCCTCGGTGGCCGAGTCGCGTCCGAAGCGCTTTTACACACAACACTTTGGAGGAAGAGCCCCGGCGGCGGCACAGAACTAAAAACAACTAGAAAACATCATCAGACCTCCGCTTCGCGACATTATTATTATTATTATTATTATTATTATTATTATTATTATTATTATTATTATTATTATTATTATTATTATTGTTGTTGTTGTTGTATCTGTTTTTCGGCAAGTCTTGGTCATGAACTCACGGTTGTCTCCAGAGTTCATGATCGCATATATGTAGCACAGATTGCTTGTGATTTCATTTTTTCTTTTTTTTGCAGAGTTAGCTGTTAGGGCGGGGATCGCATCGTTTGCGATGTGGGGTGTAGTTGGTGTTCGTGAAAGGTAAAAGGAAGAACATAAAGAAAACTTCGGAGCTGCACCGCCAGGTGGATGAGATGGCACGTATCTTCGCTGTAGATAGTACGTAAACGTTTCTCTCGTTTCTCTCTCTCTCTCTCTCTCTCTCTCTCTCTCTCTCTCTCTCTCTCCAAAGCAGCGGGTGGTAAACGCTATTCAGCGAATAATATGCATCGCACGTTTGTCCTCCTAACTCCCATTTCTTTATTCCACCTCCTCCCCCCCCCTCTCTCCCCACTGATCTTCTGACCTCGTTCTGGCGCATGTGCAATTACAAGGAAAGAAAAGAAACGAGTACCCCGTGGGTACTCTATCGTATTAATTAATCCGCCGTTACTGTTCGATCCTCGTTTTGATCAGGCAAGCAGATATCCGCGGGCTCTCAAGAAGCCGTAACACGTCTCGCGCCTTTATCGCCCCCCGTCGTCGCCGCGGCTCGGATGGCGAGAAACAAGAGCAAATCGTGTGGATCATTAATGCGTCGGCGCGGCATATCGGCTTCGGCGGCCCCACAGATTCGGTGCAGGCCCTGCAAGGCAGGCAGCCACGCCGATAGGGCTCTTCCTGCTTCGGTGCCTTTTTTTTTTTTCTTTTTGCTACCCTCGTACCCCGTTACGCAGTGTATTGCGCACATCGCTATAGGCAGACTGAGGTCGCTAGCTTTATTCTAGAGGGATGGAGGGAGCCACAGCCACGCCTGCTCGTCTCTTTTGGGATTGAAACAAAGCGCTAAACTGGCCGAGGGATTTTTTTTTTTTTTTTTTTTGCCCGGACGCGTAATTTCTCGTCCAGAAAGCCACACCGTCGGGGTCGGTTCTGTTTTCGCAGTTGGGGTGCGCCCACGTCGCTCGGAGGCGTAGAAGGCCGAACGTTATTGAGAAGGGCATTCGATTGCGTTTTTTGCAGTTCGAGGAACGGTAGCTGAAGCGTTTTAGTTTTTCTTTCTTTTCTTTGTAAAGGAAAAGTGTTATTCATGACATTTCGTGAGCCTTGCGGTGACCGAAAGGCTGACAAGCGGGCGAAGTCTCGTGGGAGGTGGGGTTTAAATAGTCGGCGCTGGATTTGCGCCTGCCTTGGGAAGTAAGAAAGAGTAATGGCGTCCGAGCTGGCGAGCGCGCAAATTCTTGTTATTGCGGGGAGCCGACGGCGGTTAGGTTGTGTTGGATATAGCTCGCGTGTCTGGAAACGTAGCGAGTGGGCGGCTGCGCTTATTAAGGTGTTTCGAGTTTTTTTTTTTTTTCTCTAATTTTTCTACCCTGGCTCTCGGTAAGACCAGTACGCCGCGTGAGAGATGGGCGTCAACCGTGTCTCACGTCGCCGTGTCTAAAGGAATGCGCAGGGAGTTCCCTGTAGGTGGGATGGTGTCTTGTGTATAGTCTGTGAACTAATATAGTTGCAAATTCTTGGAGACCGTGGGTTACCGGAGGGGGGAAATTGAATTCTCTTGAAGATCCGTGGTAAGAAGGGGGTGTAGCGCCACACTACGGGGCCGGCGGGGATGAAATTGTATGTGAGAAGGTTCTTTCTTGGTCAGCAAAAGTGTTTGTGTGTGTGTGTGGGGGGGGGGGGGAGTATCGGTCCAGGGGAAGGGTATGTTCAACTCCTAGCGCCCTTCCCCCACCTCATATCCGCGTTATTGCAGTTGGGGGTGGGGGATGTGGCGCCAGGTATTCGCAAAAGCGAAAGTGATGCGTGTGCCACACGCTGACTCACTGGCTATCGCTGCCGTTTTTCTGAAGGGGGCGGAAAAAGGAGAGCGCCGTTTGCAGAGATTTCGGCGTACGCTAAAGATCTCCAGGTTGTCGGGACTAATCCGTGGCCCTCCACTGCGGCGCGCCTCATGACCTGGTGTAGCTCGGGCTCGTAAAAACCCGCCACTTTTTAAATCTGTGGCTCCGTGGGCGCCGGCGTACGCTTGCAGTCTGACCAAATCGCCGGACAGCCTTGCCTCGCACTCGGCAAGGCGCGAATGCACCTTCCTCTTCGCAGACACTAACGCTTGGGCTTATAGCCAGCAGCTGTGGGGTCCGTTTTGCGTGTTTTCCGGCGTTAAAAGTGCACTTGCGTGAGCGAGTCATCATCTCGCTGCTGAGGACGATCATTATAGAAATAAAGACAGCGCAACAGCATAGGAGTTTGGGTGCTTCTTGCAAATCTTGGCGGTGACCGTCGCTGCGCTGCACTGTTAGCTCGACTTGTCCAATCGGAGGGCCATCCAACAAGCCGCGCGACTTGGGGTATTACCATACAGCAGCACTGGCGCTGGCCCACGTATTACAGCTGGCCGGGGCAGCCTTAATATGACCAGCCCCCGCGATCGGCGCTCGTCGCGGTGGCCCCCCTCCTTCGGACTCGGCGGCGACCATTGTTGTCCCTGTGCTCTTGCCGTATAACGTGGGTGTAACAGCGAGCCAGCCCCCGAGCGGAGCGGCCAGGCGTATCGTCGCCACTGCTGCCAAGGTGGAGGGGGGATGAATCCTCTCGCCCGGGCCGGCCTTTCAGTAACCTCGTTTTCTTCTGTGTGCGCGCACCCCGCTCGGCACGGCGCCGCCGGACTGGCCCAGCGGGGGAGCCCGCGGCTACTCCAGCCTGCTAGAAGTCGGTCAGGTGGACGGGCCAGAGCTTGTACGCTCTCAACCACCGCTCATCACATCGCCGGCCGCTGTGTGTGTGTGTTCATCGTCTGGCTTATCATCAGTGCATCAGGAGGTGCCTCCCCCCCCCCCCCCCTTTTTTTTTTACAAGCCGTCGCGTTTGTCAAGGAATGTAATGTAAGATTGAATCCAAAGATAGAGGTAGAGAGAAGAGAGCTCTTTATTGAACAGTCAACGTTCAGACAACGTCATCATCATCGTCATAGATTCCGTCCGTGTGGGCCCAGTGTCACAGCTGTCATAATAAAGCGTCGTCCTCAAGGTCGACAAA